>NC_137873.1:21124821-21822321 GCF_963924005.1 Protomyctophum bolini | reverse complement strand
AACAGAACGCCGTTCCAATAACATTCAGCCCGCTCACACACACACACACACACACACACACACACACACACACACACACACACACACACACACACACACACACACACACACAGTAAACATTATTGGATCTACGTAACTGTTGTTGTTTGTAGCTGTGCAAAGTGTGCTTTAGACTCGACACATAATATCATCCTTCACTCTGCACCTCGCGAACACGCCGAGCGCACGTTATCCCCTGGTATCCAACACAGGTCGGCACGCAATCCACCAAACACTTCCGAGCTCTCTCTCTCTCTCTCTTTCTCTCTCCCTTTTCCACTGTGAGGTTTCAGATGCTACCGTTCTGTTTCTCATTACCAGTGGAAAAAATAGACCCAACTGTTTTTTATTTAAAAAAGAAAAAAAAGAAGAAAAAAGGAATGGCCTGTCTCCAATAATACACAGGCCTCAGTGACATAGTCCAAACTACTAAACCAGGCCCCGGCACTTCACACCGAAAAAAATAAAAACTAAATAAAAAAGTCCAATCCTTCCTGCCTGCAACTCCAACGGCCGACCGCGAAAGAGCATGATGAAATATTGCCTCGCCGCCACGTTCACATATCTCTCCTCCATCTTCCCTGCATGCCTTGACCCCCCCAACCTCCCAGCATGCATGCACGCACACGCACACACACACACACACACACACACACACACACACACACACACACACACACACACACACACACACACACGCTTCTCCTCCTTCATTGTTTGTCCGTCCGTCTGCAGATAGCAAATCGGTTGCGGCATTTGTTTGTGTCTGTATGTGGTCAGATGATCGTCAGACTCTCTCTCTCTGTTAGGTCATCGCCTGGACTTTAGCCCTTGGCAACTAAGACCGCCAAGAGGAACGCTGTACTTTTGATCTGGGTTGTGATTGTGCGCCTCGGTATGTGTGGGAGTGTGTGTGTGTGCGTGTGTGTGTCTGTCTGTCTGTGTGTGTGTGTGTGTGTGTGTGTGTGTGTGTGTGTGTCTGTGTGTGTGCGAGCGTGTGTGCGTGCGTGCAACACTCCACTGTGTTGTTGTTGCAAGGCTCACTTCAGTGCGTTATGACTGGGCTTTAGTTCTAAAGGCGTGCACGCACACACACACACACACACAAGCACGCAAATGCACGCGCACACATGCACACGCACGCGCACAGACTCGGACACACGCACTCGCACGCACAGGCATTAGTGCATTGTGGGGAAACTTGGTAATGGTTCAACGCGACACAGACAATGTTCCTCTGTCCACATCTGGCTATAAACAGAGCTTTGGGAGTCAGCTCACGACCGCTGGCCTAATGCTAACCCTGCCCTGCTCTCACACTGCTAATAACCACCTAATGCTAACCCTGCCCTGCTCTCACACTGCTAATGCTAACCCTGCCCTGCTCTCACACTGCTAATAACCACCTGCAAACTACTGGCCTAATGCTAACCCTGCCCTGCTCTCACACTGCTAATAACCACCTGCAAACTACTGGCCTAATGCTAACCCTGCCCTGCTCTCACACTGCTAATAACCACCTGCAAACTACTGGCCTAATGCTAACCCTGCCCTGCTCTCACACTGCTAATAACCACCTGCAAACTACGCCTGCAGGCCGACAGGAAAACTTACACTACATGCTGGCATGTCTAAGGTGTGCATGTGTGTGTGTGTGTGTGTACGTATGTGCACACACGCATATGACCATGGAAGGACTCGGTGGAAACTCAGGGTCGAGGTTCAACCACCTCTCGAGATCTTATGTGCAGATAGAAGGAGAGATTGTGTGTGTGTGTGTGTGTGTGTGTGTGTGTGTGTGTGTGTGTGTGTGTGTGCGTGCGTGTGAGAGAGAGATAGACAGAGAGAGAGAGAGAGAGAGAGAGAGAGAGAGAGAGAGAGAGAGAGAGAGAGAGAGAGAGAGAGAGAGAGAGAGTTTGTGTTTGCCTTCTTGCTGGCACTTAAAATAGATGGAAAAACTGCATACAGTGCCATTACTCTGCCACACACACACACACACACACACACACACACACACACACACACACACACACACACACACACACACACACACACACACACACACACAGTTCATAAGCCCACCCCAACTGCCCCTAGATTTCCACAGGAAGTGGTGAGACGAAGTGAGAGCTATAGCTGCGGTGCTACTCCCCGCACTCTTCTGTGTGTGTGTGTGTGTGTGTGTGTGTGTGTGTGTGTGTGTGTGTGTGTGTGTGTGTGTGTGTGTGTGTGTGTGTGTGCGTGTGTGTACGTGCAGGTTTTGGTGTGTGCATGTGTGCGTTGTGTGACTTGTGTCATGCTCAGGGCATCTGTGTGAGCTTGTGCATTCATTGTGCAACTGTATTTGAATGAGCAAAAGCGATATGCAAGAATTTCCTGTGCAAGTCTCACTCATATCTGCACTCGACCACACTGTATCACAGAGAGAGAGAGAGAGAGAGAGAGAGAGAGAGAGAGAGACAGAGAGAGAGAGAGAGAGAGAGACAGAGAGAGAGAGAGAGACGGGTCCTAAAAACAGCGGGATACTTCCCTACTTCCACACTGTGAGACAGTGACGTGGGGTTGAAGCAATGCAATCCTGTTTTAGTCTAATTAGAAGCATGTCTGGTCGCTGATACAGAGTAAACTGCTGAGTGTTCATGCTGAACATTCATTTAACTTCATATATATTTTTTTTAAATGAACACTTGGAGGAACTAAACAAACTAAACTCTCCATAACACAATGCTTTGGTGTCTGTGGAGGGGAGGCGTGTAACCAGAGCCACAGAGGAAGACAGAGTAACGACATTGAGGGGGCAGAAAACAGCCTGCAGGTCACGTGGTTCATGTAATTGCGCACGCCCATTCCGTAAACTTCCGGTTGTCCCCATTCAATAGAAGTCTATGTAGAAGCTAGAGCCTGGCCCCATGAAGTGAACGGAGTTGTCGTAACTATCTGTCTTACTCTATGGGTCTGCTTGTAACTGGCTTCCCTGGGTCACATGTTCCAGTCAGCTGACCAGAAGAAGGCCGGACAAGAGGGCGCACATGCTGAGGCCAGATGGTGCGACGCTATAACCGAGACCATGTGGGAAACCCCTTACTGTTGTTGTTAACCTACATAGACTCAAGCATGATATATAGACCGTGCACATCGCAGCTATTCTCTGCCGATGAACTCTGCTGACTGGGCTATATTCCTCACGCGCACGCACGCACACACATGCACGCACACAGTGCACGCACGCGCGCACGCACGCACGCGCTACCTGCCTGTTTGAACGTGATCTATTTTCTCCTGCCTCTCTTGCCTCAGAATAAAGAATGCCTCACTCTGCCTCGCCCCTATCCTTCACGCCCTAATTTGGGCGATGCCCTGGAGATTTCCCGCCAGGGGGACGTCGGCGGGGCCTTTCCCGTCTTACCTTGAGCGAGTCGAAGCAGGCGATGACCCGGCCGTTATCCACCTGGCAGCTCTTGGCCGGGTGGGCGAACTTACACTCCTGGTCGGAGCGCGAACACGTGCCCCTCTGGAACTCCCTGCACACCTCCAGAGTGAGCCACTTAGTGTCCCGCATGTGTGCCATGCTCATCGCCATGGCAACAAATTGGCACAAGAAAAAGGTATTCCCAGGTGAATTGGGTTAAAGGGTGATTGAAGAGCAGCTTTTTTTAAATCCACAATCAACGCTGTGCGTTGGCCTTATTTGCGTGGCGTACTGTTCACGCAGTGCTTGCGTTACACAAAGGTGAAATGTTGCAGGATGACGTTTCTGCTCGTATAGCGCTTAATGGGTCATTTTCCTGTTCGATCCGACTGTCAAAAGGAGAATAGATCCAGGAGACTGTCTTTGGCCTTGACCTGTCTCTCTCCCTCTCTCTTTTTCCAGATTCTCTCTCAGTCTCACCTTTGGCACCGACGACGACCCAAGGCCACAGAGACACAGAGAGAGAGAGGAGAGCCGAAGCGAGATCCCTCTGTCTGGGTGCGATGAAGAGAGTGGGCTTTGGTAGCCGTGTGTACGGGCTACATAGGAGAGTTGAAGAAACTGAACGGCAAGTTCGAGGTTCAAAAGGTTGAAGGCGAGAGTTAAACAAGGCAGGGTGGGTGAGATGCTGCGGCTGCTGTTGTTCGCTGTGGTAAAGCTGGCCTGGCCTGGTGGAGGCGGTGGGCTGGCAGCGAGCGCCGGAGGCCTGGAGCCTGTCTGCGGTGCCGTGGGGGGGATAGGGGGGGGCAGTGAGAGGGTGCGGAGGTTGGAGGCAAGCAGGGTCTGGGCGTTGGCCGCGCGCGGAAGGGTGTGGTCGCTGTCCTGTTGCGCTCGTGTTGTTACTGTGGGCAGCAAGCGAGCGAGGCAGGCTGGGCAGGGGTTGGGGGGGCCGGGGCGGGTCAGGAGTGGGCGGGGCTTCGGCTGTAGAAGCAGGTCAAAGCTGCAGCAAACGTCAGGGAAGGCACTTCCTCTGCGGAGAGAGAGAGAGAGAGAGAGAGAGAGAGAGAGAGAGAGAGAGAGAGAGAGAGAGTGGACAGAGACAAACAGATAGAGGGAGAGAAATAGAGGCAAAGGAGAGAAATAGAAAGACAGAAGGAGAGAGAGAGAGAGAGAGAGAGAGAGAGAGAGAGAATGAAAGATGGAGGCAAACAGAGAAATGAAGAGATTAGCCCAGTGATATCTCCTTTCAAAGAATATAAGCAGTTTATTTCTTCTTCCCATTCATTTCTGATTGATGGTTGTGCTCGGCTCCCCTCTGACCTGGCAGCGGTTTTCTAAGCTGTTCTGCTCATGCCATCGCAGCAGAGCTATGCAGCTGTGGGAACGAAGAATATTTAAAAATGTCAGCAATGTAGGGGTGTCTGCTAAAACAAATAAAACTTTCACCCGCCCTGCACTCTAAACACACACTGCATGCATGCGCGCGCAGGCTCAACACGCCACGCCGCACCAACACAGTCTCTCTCTCTCTCTCACACGCGTTGCAGCCAGAGACACAAGTGCACAATGTGGCCCATTCACAGCTTTCCACCACTTGCTTGGTCAAAGCAGGAAAAATCTAATCAAATCCCATATCACTTACAGTCGAGTATGGCAAAGCCGGCCACGGCAAATCTATTTAGAGAGAGGAGAAAAGAGAGAGTGAGGGTACGAGAGACAGAGAGAGAAGGAAGGCAGAGTGAAAGTAAAGGGGGAAGTGGAGGCAGGGCAGGAGGGAGGGTTTGTCATTTCCCTTCTTACCAAGCGGTGTGTGCTGAGCGGGAACCAATGACAGGCCGCAGAGTTGCAGCAACATTTCTGGGCTTAGCGCCAGGTGAGGGCAAGGGGGAGGAGCAAAGAAGAGGTTGAGAGAGAGAGAGACACACATGAAGGAAAGTAAATGAGAGAGAGAGGCTAAAGTGAGAGAGAGATACAGAGTAGAGGGAGACCAAACAAACCGCGTTCGTTGTTATCTGCATGCTATCTGCTTTTTGGAAGCAGACAGCAATACACTATCCCATGGTGATGTTTTCCCTCTTTGTGCGATCAGCAGTTCACAACCTCATTTAGTGAGCAACGTGCCACATTTCAGGTAAAGTAGGCAGTTTCACAAAATACAAAATCCTTAATTTTGCACATCAAACTTTACAGTTTTTACTTTTTTTAAACTATCGCCATTCTTTTTTCTTTTTAACACAATTTGGTCATTATGCCAATTAATTTCTCCCATTGCTTGCCACTGCTGTTGTATCCTACTGGCTCACCTGCCAGTGAGGAGCCCTATAGAAAGTGCCCCCACAATCACCAGTACTACTCCTCCCGTTCAACATGACAGGCACCGTCCCAGCCTGTAGAAGTATATGTGCAGTGAACTCCAACACCTAGAATGCTACTTTACCCCTGTGCCACCTGAGCAGAGCACCTCATATGCATACACTTTATAGGGGGTATAAAAAGGTCTCTGCATGTGTAAATATATCTGTCCTCAGCTCAGGGAAACTTTAAGTCCTATCTTCACTTGAAGGAATATAGTATATATTTGCAACTGTACTCTTCTACACAAATGTACACTGTGTCCTCTGTACATTATTTCTACTACACCTATACCACTATAACAATATACCAAATAGTGGAAAATAGCTTGTAGATCTGCTAATGTTTCCAATTTAGATCCTTAATTAAAAAGTGAAAACGTTTTGAAAGATTCTGAAATCTCTGGAAATTTGCCCAAAATAGAGATGTGAAGGTTAATATGGTTAAATATCAGCCATAATGTTTGTGCATACCTCCATTTAATCTGTTAGATTATGCCACTGACGCAAACGGCAAGGGAACTTCCAACGTAATAATATACTGTACAGTGCAATATGTTATCATATTTACTATTCTACCTTCATTTCAACACCCTTAAATAATTCACAGTTCACGGGGAGAGAAAGCTACAGACAGCACAGTACATTTCCCACCCGGTGTGTCCTATGTACACCAGTGAATATTGCACTTGGGGGGATTGCGAACCGGAATCTGAACGTTTGGGGTCCCAGGGGGCCCCTCTCTCTCCCTCTTATCACAAGGTCAGGGTAAACCACACCCTCTCCAGAGACGGTGCCTTGCTAGAACACCAGGTTATGTGCCTTCAGCAGCGCTAGCTCTGCACCACAATCCAATACTGAATGCAACATTGTATATCGCCCTGCAGCAGCCCAGTCCTGTATATGGCCCTGCAGCAGCCCAGCCCAGCCCTGTATATGGCCCTGCAGCAGCCCAGTCCTGTATATGGCCCTGCAGCAGCCCAGTCCTGTATATGGCCCTGCAGCAGCCCAGCCCTGTATATGGCCCTGCAGCAGCCCAGCCCTGTACATGTATGGCCCTGCAGCAGCCCAGTCCTGTATATGGCCCTGCAGCAGCCCAGTCCTGTATATGGCCCTGCAGCAGCCCAGTCCTGTATATGGCCCTGCAGCAGCCCAGCCCTGTATATGGCCCTGCAGCAGCCCAGCCCTGTATATGGCCCTGCAGCAGCCCAGCCCTGATCATGATGACCCAGCAGTGTGGACGATATATGTTCAGGCAGAGAGAGAGAGAGACAGATGGACCTAGCTTCACCTGGTGTGACCCGTAGAACAACCCCCTACCAGCTGTACTGCTTGAAATGACCTTTAGAATGATAAGAGCTGGCACTCATGCACACATACACATGCACGTACACACGCACCTGATATCATTTCTGTATCACAAGAGGGGAAACTAGGCCAATCAGTATATTGTTGCTGTCGGGCAGGAACCTCTTATCTCCATACTTTTTGCCTTTTTGTGTTTTTCCGTAAATTAAAACCCTTGATCATACTACAGTGCAGCGTCAGACAAATACATCAAAAGTAGCAGATCCACAAGCTCCAAACGCGGCTTCGAGCTTGTGCCGATCTGCTACTTTTGCTATTTTTGAATTTGAATCCTGAAAAGTAACAGCTTTGGACATAAACAAAATAAACAAATGCTTAATAAAATAAAATAAACACTTGCAGGGGCAGCATGATAGCTGAGTGTAAAACCACAGGCTTTAATATCTGACAGAAAGTCCCCGGTTGGATTCCTGGCCATAGGACGGTTTGCTGCATGTCACTCTCCTACTCTTTCCTGTCTCTCTCCACTGTCCGTCAAATAAAGGCTCAGAAAAGACCTTCGCCACAAAACACTTGACACTATGGAACCACTGTATATATCCGTCTCACTGTTCCACATACAGTATATACAGCATAAGAAAGTTATTCATTTGCGGATTATCACATTCTATAAACTGATTTCAAAGTCATTAAACGATTACTGTGGTCATTGACCGCTTCTCATCTTCATGGCAGAAGCATGCTGAAGTAGAGCGGGTGTCAAGTGTTCCTTGCTGTGGACATTTCATTTGGAAGCGGAACTCTGCAAACACAGACCGATACCGCTATTTGCTTATGTTACTCCGGACATGCGTCTGAACTCCCTCGTTCATCAGCTGAGATGAGTATGTCATGGCGGCCTATAGTCTAGTAAAAGCCGTCTGTGTAGCCCTACTGTATGAGCCCCATGATGTGTGGTTTCAACCTCAGATCATGTTGATGATGTGAAATGTGTTTATTGTAAAGCAGGAAAACGATATGCACATCCCAGTTTCAGAATACGGTGCTGGACCCAAAAAATTACTGAATGAAGAAAAAAGGTCCGCACACGATATAATTCTGCTCCCTGTCTTTATTTCAACCTATAAAACAAAGTTTCTTCTCAAACGTTGTATTTATAGGTTGAAATAAAAAATACGGGGAGCAGAATTATATCGTGTGCGGACATTCCACTTTTTTTTTCAAATGTGTTTATTGCCATAAGCTTTTCTCATAAGGCTGGTGGATGTGCACCTTTCACACTGCCCAAATATACCAAATATAGTAAAAGAAAACAGGGCTGCAATAGTTCATCTTATTAATAAATATAATTGTTTATAGAAAATAATCCATTTTAATTCATTTTAGTCAATAAACCCTAAATACCCTTTTCCCTCTACAGCAGCTCTCTTTGCCAAAAATAGTCAATCCAACGGGTAGTAGCGTTGCAATGCATTGTATGCTTGCAGATACGCTACTTTTCTGAATGACGCCCCAGAAAGGGGACGCTAGGGTTCATTAAGGTATAGTAAATAATAACATTTTGCTGGTGAAAGGTTACAAGGCTGCATTATGGTGTGTGATATGAAACTTAATCATAAACGTTTCAGTTGCTCGTCACTTCAGCATCGCACATAATGGGGAGGGACTTTATCAAACATATTGTATGGGGGATTTATATTATGTGTCTCTGATTATTACTGTAGTCATTATTTATGCTCTAGAGATAATCTTCAACTGGATACACGCAATACACAGTCAATAACTGCAGTTATTTGGACTAATCGATTTAGTAGTTTATATATTATTATTTTTTGCGACCGTATATGAAAACTTGCAAAAACTGTCCGCCCGTCAGTCAGTCATATAGTCCATATATGGTTGTCAGAACATCACGCCACATGACACCACGCCTCGTGACACGCTCCATATATGGCCGCCTCCATAGGTCTCGTGACATCACGTTATTAGTGCAGCCAGGCCTGGCAGCCGGCGAAAACTAGAGTTCTCAACAGGCCCATAAATGAAGGCCTGGCCCTACCTGGGCCCTCATCAAACCCTGTACACTCAAGACACTGCCACCGCTGCCACCCTTAGATCTCCATATATGGAGCTGACCTGTTCTTACATGCTATATGTTGATCTGACACTGTGTCACTGTGTCTTGTACACTCAAGACACGCTCCATATATGGCCAAACCTCATCAAATCCTGTACACTCAAGACATGCTCCATATATGGCCAGTACAGAATTCATTCCATATGTTGATCTGACTGCCCATGCCAAAGCGCCAGCGCTCGCCCAGCAGTCTGCCGTCACCCAGGCGGATGTGTGCACGTGACCTCGCCCTTTAGGGCGTCTTACTGGTTAGAATAGTATTGTGGGCCTGGCTGGCTTAGCAGTCCAGGCACCTTGGCTGGTAATCCAGCATGACTCTCCCCATTTCCTGTCAAGCTACTGTATATCTATCAATAAAGGCAAAAAGCCCCAAAAATATAAAAATAATAGTTTTGTGTTTGTTCGTACAGTGTATGAAAAATAAGAAAATATAAAATGTTGGTGTTTCTCAATTATTCAATTCATGAAAAAAGTTATCGATAGAATAATCACGAAGAATATAATGGATAGTTGCATTCGTACAATAAACAATCAGCAATTGAGAGAATACTAACCAGGTCCAATTTATTGAGATAGTGTGACTATGATGATCAGAACATGCATTGGAGACTTTCCTCTTCTACCCCAAATTCGAACCCGGTTTCCTGCTGACCATTGAGCTATAATAGAGCCTGCCTGCTTGCTCAGGGGAGAAATTGAATCTTGACCATCAGGTCAACATTCGTGTCAAATCCTGTGCCTAGGTGAGACATGACCTTTGACACAATCTAAATGTCTCAAAAGAAGAGCGGGGAGACAAAATACAACCACCAAAATACAAGTTATATGTATAGAGCCGGGCACGGTGGCACAGTTGGTAGTGCTGTCGCCTCACAGCTAGAAGGTCCTGGGTTCGATTCCCGCTGGGGACGCTGTGGGCACTGGCGGCGTGTTCCCTCCTCCGCGTCATCAGTGCCCATACCCGAGGCGGGGGTTGGCGATAGGGCCTTTCTGTGTGGAGTTTGCATGTTCTCCCCGTGTCCCCTAGGGTAGATACCCTCACAAAAACATGCCGTAATCCTGGTCTCTAAAACTACCTCCCCCGGCCTGGCCAGCCGGGGCGCCTGATGGAGGGGAAAGGAACTGGCCGGGGAAATTCCTCTCTGTCAGGTGAAAAGAAGCAGCTTGGACTCCTCATGCATAGAAGGAGGCATGAGGTCAGTCCGCTGCCCCCCCACGTTGGCAGAGGAAGTGTAGCGCCCAGGATTACAATAGACAATTGGCACTGGGTGAAAAGAAAACTGGGTTACAAAATCGTGGGATATAAAAAAAAAAAGTTACATAGAGCCGCTTTAAATCAAAGCAGATAAATTGATGAATAAAAGGCTGACAGTCCCCCCCACCCCGCGCGCGTGCGCACACACACACACACACACACACACACACACACCATGTGCTCTAACTGTCTAATCGGTTGCCATGGTTTCTACATTGACCACTTGAACCCCGGCGTCCATGAACATCAGCCAAAGATAGCCCGTTTACAAGTAGATCTTTGGCAAAGAGATTGGCGTAGATGGGGAATCAAAAAAAATGGTCTAGAGGGTTTAAGTGCTTTAAGGCAGCAGAGCAGGTGTGTGCTGCTGGTATAGGCAGAAATGGCTGAGCCGCAGCGCGAGGCATCTTCAGAGCCATAATGGGCCCCCATTAGGATACATCATGTATAGACACATGGACGTGGATCCTTCTATCTTCCCCTATTGATTTATTCATCGCACTGGCCTTTGCATGTCAGAAAGCCGCTCCCTTCATCTAATTCCACTCCAACCGTCTCTGCCTTCTGTCTCCGAGGCATCCGTCCCAGTGCTGTACATTTTCAAAGAGATTACTTTTATCCATACTTGATCGGTCTGGTCTGTTTTTAGTTTAGTTTTTTGTCTTCCCCTGGAGGTATCACCGTTGCCGCCCCAATCTTTCCAGTTCGTTCCGCCCTCCCTCGGAGCTCTTCCTCCTCCACCCCACTCAACCCCCGTCCTTGTGCCCTCAATATGACTGTCTGTCTGGCAAGCAAGCACTCTCTCTCTCTCTCTCTCTCTCTCTCTCTCTCTCTCCCAGCATCCTTAGCAGCAGCAGCAGTAGCACACTCCTTCAGTCTCCAAGGTCTAACAAGTTGGTGCAAGGTCAATAAGACTGCTAGAGGATGACAAGACAGATAGAGATAGAGGAAGAGATAGAGACGTATAAAGAGAGAGATGAGAGAGAGAGAGATATGTGGAGAAAGGCAGACAGAGAGATCAGACAGACTGAAGCCGAGACCACCGTTTCCAGAGCAAGCCGTTGTTTTCTCCTGACCATGTGGCAAGAAGATGGTGAAATGGAGTCAGAAAGAAGGAATGAACAGAGAGATAGAGGAAGGTGGAGAGAGAGACAGGCAGACAGAGGGAGGAAGGGAAAGGAGAGAGAGAGACACTGTGATTTCTGTGGACCATGTGGCAGGAACATGACGCGTCTGGGAGGAGAGGAAAGCGTGTCGACAGAGCATTGCCTTCAGCTCATCATGGTCATCTGACACCAGAATCTCTGCGTACGCCTCAACGGCACAAAAACAAATTCTGACATGAAGCACAGGACCACATGACTTTTACTTTCTGGGTTATGAGTCACAATCCGCTTTTCGCAACAGGTCGCTAATAAAGACAGCGTGGTCTGAATGCACCCTTTGCCGACTATTGCGAAGGCACTCGGCCAGAAGTGTCTCGCACCAGTTGACGGTGATGAATGATGCACAAGATATTATGAGGTATCCTTGAACATAGAGAGGGGTTTTGTTTTGAAGGCACACAGGCCACGGCCAATGGAAAGTTACAGCTCTGCGGAGGCTGCTATAGCTAGCTAACTAATCCTGGGCTGGTCTCAGAGTTGTCATTGTGACTAACTGCTATACAGCCCTGCTCCCAGACAACAAGAAAGAGGGTGTGGTTCGCGGCTATGATAAGGCTTCCTGTGGAATGACTGAATCATGCATTATTAGCCATATCTTTAACAACACAGTGCTGCGGCGAATAAGGGTCAAATAAGTGTCGCATTCACACTAATGGCAATTGAAAAACGTGTGTCTGAGGAGGATTTAGTATACGTTTAAATCCAAGTGAATCTCAACATTAAAGTTTTTTTTTCTTTTTCACTTTAAACCTTGCATTCCTATTTTGGACGTTATAAGCAGAAATCAGACAATAACACATCAGTTCTACAATGTCCATTTTTGCTATTCATCGTACAATGACGTATAGCCCTTAATAGGGCATACAGTATAAGTAGTTAACATAAAAGGTAATAGCTGGCATTGTTTCATCCCTCACAAAAGTAGCGCTATAGCTGGCTTCACACTGACAAAAGCCCCGTACGTACGGCTTCTATTTTGGGCCTGACTGCAGAGACAGAAGCCACAGTTTAAATCTCCCCTGGCTTGGCCGTTGCTCAGTAAAGCAGTGGTTTCAGCATATTGACAGAGGTGGAGTCAGGGTGACAGTGTGCTGAGACAGGTCATCACAGTGGAAGGGCGTCGGAGGTAATGCAACACCGAAGGCCTCAAACTGACTGCTGCAACCGGTGCTGGGAGAGAGAGAGAGAGAGACTGCAACCGGTGCTGGGAGAGAGAGAGAGAGAGAGAGAGAGAGAGAGAGAGAGAGTGAGAGAGAGAGACTGCAACCGGTGCTGGGAGAGAGAGAGAGAGAGAGAGAGAGAGAGCACTGCTGCGGTTCCATGTGTTTGCAATATCACATGCCAATAATGCCCTCTCTGACCCTGTACATACAGTACACATGCGAGCATACACACACACACACACACACACACACACACACACACACACACACACACACACACACACCACACACAAATCCACAGATTTAGTGACAACAGCACACTATCTCTCTGTCTCTCAAACCCGCACGCACCCACACACGCACCCACATGCACGCGCACACACACACACACACACACACACGCACACGCACACGCACACGCACACACACACACACACACACACACGCACACGCACACGCACACGCACACACACACACACACACACACACACACACACACAGAGAGCAGGAGCTGCCATGCCAGCTAGTCTATCCTCTATTCCTCTCCTGTGACACACAGCTATACATCTCAGAGTAAACAGCGTTTCCTTGACAACGGCACTTCCCTTGTTGGTGGAGAGCTGAGAGAGACAGTGAGGTCCAGAGAAATGACCGCAGGCCAGGCCAAGGACGAGGCCGGAGGCCATACCACACAGCACAACGCCCTGACACAGGAGGAACACACACACCCCCCTTTGACCCCATAAGAGAAGATCTTTACGGCTCTAGCAGTGATTCTCAACCTGTTTAATTTCAAGGACCCCCAGTTTGACATGCATTAGTCTACGGACCCCCATTTAATGGCATTCTATCTCTGGGACCCTCAATTTATATTGTAAAATCAATGTTAATTTAACTCTGAGAGTGTACAAATGGAACCATTTGGTTCCATTTGTACACTCTCGGAGTTACAGACCCATATGGTCCATTTGGTTCCAAATTATCATTTAGCTGGGGACCCCCTGGAACTCCCTCAGGGACCCGTTGGGGGTCCCCTGAGGGAGTTCCAGGGCCAGAACCAGTGCACTAAGGGGTGGAGAGACCTCATGAAGAATTGACATGCACTTCTCCTGGTTATGCTACTTATTTATTCACTGGGGACTTTCCCTATAGATAGGTCACATTGGCTCGTGGTGTCAGCAGCGAATGGCGCATCGGTCCTCGTTCACTTTTCGTAAACCATAGGCAATGCTATTGTTGTCACCGTCCTCGTCGTCACCATTATGATCATCATTAACCTTCCATTCCTTGGCAATTGCATTAGCCGATTGGCTTGTCACAGGATTAGCTAATGTGTCGGTGAAAGAGAGTTTGTGGTCAGGAACGCGCAACAAACAATGGCTATTGATGCGCCAGAGAGCTAACCTCTGGAGACAATGAGATCTGTTGTACAGCAAAATGGTGCGCGTGCATCACACACAGGCCATGCAAACACACGCATACAACAATGTGTTACTGATATATGCTTCGGCTTCTGTGTGGGTGTATGACTGCGTTTGTGTCAATGTGCCCATATAGTTTCTGTGTCTGAGACATTTTGTATCTATGCATTTCTGTGTGTGTGTGTGTGTGTGTGTGTGTGTGTGTGTGTGTGTGTGTGTGTGTGTGTGTGTGTGTGTGCGTGTGTTTGTGAGCCTGCGTGCGTGAGTACATGCGTGTGTGTGTGTCTAGCTCAGCAAACATGGGTTAATTGACCATATTCGCTCTGCGGCCATTTTACTCCTATAGGTCAATAGCTTTCATGATGGTTTAATGAGTGGGTCATTGGCTCACATTCATGTTGTCTGAATCATTATGATGAAAAATGGTCCAGTCTCTGCAGCTCAGCGACTGCATTCTCAATCACAGAGAAGCTATAGCGCTGCTGGCTTGTCCATCTATGGCTTGTGTAAAGTTAGCTGTCTATCTAGGTTGCCATGTCTTCAGCACATATAACAATATAGAACAATTAAGCCCTGATTTATACTAACTTGTATGACTGTAGTGGATCGCTAATAGCAGCTCTAGAAGCTCACAACATGTCGCGTGTGTTTTATTTAGATGCACGACACAATGCGCCAAACCAACTATAAATCAGGCATAATTCTATTATGAGTGACACTATGCAAACCTATATCTTTAGCTACTTAGTACTTACTGTACACATAATGTACAGATCTGTGCAATATGCACAGAGCATGTAAGCCAACATACTTGATGTGGCTGTAGCAAGTGTTATAAATAATAATAATGACATGCCCGTTTAAACATAAGATCTACAGCTTTGCACCTACAGTGAGGATTTCATTTCCATATTGTACACACATAGGCCCATAAATAGGCTTGTACGCTACATCATTTAATCATGTACTGTATACCATATGCCACTGGGACATACTGTATATACTGCATAGGCCAAGCATCACTCATTGATGTAATGGTGGTCAATTTAATCTAGTCTCGGCCAACGTAATCTCTCGGACGTTGGCGATCAATAGAATTTTCATAAAGACAATGGTTCTCTATGAGGGAAGACTATGTTCACTCTTGTATAATGTGCCACTGAATCGCCTGCGTGGAGCCACGGGCTATAATATATTACTATGACCAGAACAGGAAGCAGAGTTTCCATGATAGAATTGTGCCGTTTACTGCATCTAACAGAGAACCAAACAGAAGGAGAACGGGTCCAAAGTGATGGTATCATTAAACTTTATAGGCTTCTAATACTTTCCCTCAAAGGTATAGGTTTGATATGTGTGAGGTTTACTGTGGGGGCGTGCAGGGGCTGATGTAACCGTCCAGGGTCCAGGAAAACAACGCTAGGCTTGTGTTTGACACACAGAAAGAAAAACACTGACTAACCACTTAGCGCTGACTCCATAACTAGCAGCACACAGACATGGAGTCAGTAATATTGCTATATATTCTTCAGCCGTATAGCTCAACATTGTCATTGTGTCCACCATTAGGTGACAGTCTGCTGCAATGTTTATTTGTGAACCAAAAGTGTCTCGCAAGAAGCTCCGACAGGGTCGCGGACCAAAGCCAATGTTAAAAGATTCATATTGTGTTATAATGTCTGTTATGGTTCTCGGCTTTATGATCAAGTTGACTGGTTCTTCGCGTTATTCATCTACAGTATTTAAAAAAAGAATAGAAACAGTTAATTGTCATAACAGCAAGCGTAGCATAATAGCAGTCATATGCTAATAACAGAAAGCATACTGTGAATCCAGAGTCAGACTGTGTGACAGACTACAACAATCATGCACGTGACATTTAGGCATTTAGCAGACACTCCTATCCTGAGGGACGTACATGTGCAAGCTCAGAGTAAAGAATAGTTTAAGGTTGTAATGTGGTCGGTGACGTGGATGATGGCTGGTTGTAAAGACAGTAGGAACGTATCTGTAGAAACAGAGTCATCGTGTTATAAGGGATTAACCTGTCAGTGAGAGATGCAGCCATGCACATATAATCCTGTCTGTAGGGCAGAGCCCCAGCCGACGGTATGCAGAGAGATATGCACAAGGAACACGTATAGTGGTTCTATAGCTTTGAGCAACGGCGTCTCTGTGTGGTACTTAGGAGTTAGCATGGTCATTAGCAACACACTTCACAACGCTCATCATCAACACGAGGGTGTCCCGAGGATAACAGATTTGCAAGCGCACAACGTGTGGCATTGTGAGCTTGTAGATCGGTTATTTTCAGCGCATACGACTGAGTATAATGGGACCTTAAGTGGGACAGAGAGCTACTGTAGCCATGGGGGTTTTGTCAACACTCAACAGCGCAATCAGAGGTACACCTGCCGGTGAGTGTGTGTGTGTGTCTTGTGTGGACAGGCACTGTGTAGTGTATGTCTTGTCTGTCTTGTGTGGATGCGTCTGCTATACCGTCTGAGCCACACACCAATCCCCTTAAGTCACAACAACATTCCTCATCATGGCCCCAACCACCGGCTCTTCACGAGGAGAGGAAACCCAGGGGAGGTGAGGGGTGTGTGTGTGTGTGTGTGTGTGTGTGTGTGTGTGTGTGTGTGTCTGTGTCTGTGTGTCTGTGTGTGAGTGTGTCTGTGTGTGAGTGTGTGTGTGTGTGTGTGTGTGTGTGTGTGTAGGGGGGTAGACCAACAAAGAAAGGGGAGAAGAACAAAAATGCGAGAAGCATATGAGGAAACAGTGTCATGTCGCTAATGAACAGCCTGCACTTTGCCACAGTAACAACTCCATCTCTGGACTAACGTTAAGTCTCCCTCGTTATCCAAATGGTAGGTGAAGGAAGGCGTTGTCCGCTGACACAACGAAACCATGCGCCTGTGTTTGTGTGTGTGTGTGTGTGTGTGTGCGTGCGCGTGTCTGTGTGTGTGTGTGTGTGTGTGTGTGTGTGTGTGTGTGTGTGTGTGCGTGCGCGTGTGTGTACATGTGTAATATGAGCATTTTCACAAGGGAAATCTCTGTACCATTGTATCTGCCAAATGAGCAACTATCGTTCCAATCACTTTTTCTATCTTGGACTCGAGTAACACTGAAAAGCCATAACTCACACAGACACAGAAAGGCAGGAAGGGACAATCTTCAAGAAAGTCGTTAATGTACTTACTCCTTTTACTGCTGTTTATAACGCCGACAACAAGTAAAAACTTTACTCCATCTGCTTCTCTTTCGTTCTCACCCTCCCTCCCTCTCGTGAATCTCTTAAACTTTCCTCCTCTCTCCGAGTTACTCCCCCTCTGTGAGACGCACATAAACACACACACACACACACACACACACACACACACACACACACACACACTCACATGTGCACGAGTGCGTGCACGCACACACACGCACGTGTGCGCTTGCACACACACACAGTCCCACAGACAGAGCCACCCTCTCACACTACACTCACACACACACTTTCTCTCTCTCTCCTCCTGTGACCCGGAATGCTTGGCGAGGTTCGACTGTACTGAAATACTGTGCTCTCCATATAAGGCAGTGGCAGCTTCACATGTCACACATCATTTACATGTGGCAGGCGGGAGTTCACCTTACATGGCACAAGTATACACTATACACACGCGGTTGAGAAAAAGCCACACCGTGCCTTTAGGCTGACAAGATATTCTTGGAGAGAAAGAAAGAAAGTCTTTTAGAACAAGAGAGTAAGTATCAAATTATCCAATTATTCAAGTAGTTGAACTGTTTTAACTAGTTAAACAAGCCCGAGCCGGGATAACTCCCAACACGTCCCAGAGTGAGTCAGACAGAGGGAATGAAAGCCGAGTGGGAGATCTATCGATCCACTTCACTGCTTCCTGGAACAACCACTGCCCTCACACACACAACACACACACACACAGGCGTGTTGTGTGTGTTGGCACACGCACACGCACAGGCACACGCAGGCACGCACCCACGTACACCAGTAAAATGTTCTTGCTAACTAGCTCTACCTCAGGAAGTAGCTATTGTGTGACCTTCTGCTTTCAGTCAGGAATGTGCCCCACTGCTGTGTGCGTGTCTGTGTGTGTGTGTGCATTGACATGTGTGCCTTTGTATGTGTGCCTGTGTCTAAAAAGACAAGCCACAACAAACAGATGTTAGCCATCACACTCTCTCACACTCACACACACACACACACAGTCACACACACACACACACATACAGAGAGAGAAAGAGAGTGAGAGAGAGAGCGAGACAGAGACAGCGAGACGCAGCAGACACTAAAGCAAACAACCTCCATATCTCCCCACCTTCTCTCCACCATACGGGCTCTACAGTACTTTGGAAAGTAAAACACTGCAGCACGCAGCGGAAAGAAAGATCTGGATGAATGACGAGAGAGCCTCAGAAACAGAGAGGACAGAAAGACGAGAGAGAGAGAGAAAGAGAGAGAGAGAGGAATTTACACAGAGAGAAACAGGAGACCAGACAACGGTGCAACTCACAGAACCCTTACCTCTCACATCGCTTTTTCAGTTTCTGAGCCTGCTTCCGCTTGTCTGTCGACTCTGTGCGCGTGTGTCTGTGCGTGTGTGCGTGTGTGTGTGTGTTCAGACAGGCCGCGACAGCAGACCCCCAGGCACCGGCTGGACCATTCTGAGGCAGGAAGGAAGGCAGGCAGGCAGGCAAGAGCGCAGCGACGGACCGACCGACCGGCAGAATTACAAGAAGGGGACGACGAGGAAGAGGCAAGGCGATGAGGAAGAGGCAGGCAGAAGTGAATCGGCGGTGAATGAGTACGAGAGCTGACCGCTGGAGTGTGTGAGAGAGAGTGTGTGTGTGTGTGTCCGTTGCAGCGTTGGCTCAGCGCGCTAGCGTCTCCCCCTCCCCTGCTCTCTCTCTCTCTGTAGTGACTGAGCTGTGCTGTGCCGTGCTGTGCTGTGCTATCCTGTGCCGGGCTGGGCTGCCTGCGCGTGTGTGTGTGTGTGTGTGTCTCTCTGGACTCCCCAGCCTCTGGATCGTCTGCAGCCTGCAGGAGAGCAGTGCTCGCTGGGCGGCAGTAGCAACAGCTGTGGACGTAGAGGAGGAGGAGGAGGAGTGGAGGACAGGAGAGGAGAACGAGGCAAAGGAGGAGGCGGAGGAGGAGGAGGAGGGGGGGGGGAGGACTCTGACTGCACTGGGCATACAGATCCTGCAGTCTCCCCCGCAGAGCCCCCCACCCCACCCCTCCCTCCTTTACTGAGGGCTGTGGCCACGCCCCCTAAAACAACACCAGGAAGTGCTGGCTCAGTTACACTGGCCTTCCCTCTATCCAGTCAGGCCCACGGAGGAGAGAGAAAACACAGAGGGAGGGTGGAATGGGAAAAATAGAGCAAAGACAAGGGAAAGAAACTGGGCAGATTCTGAAAAAAGAAAGTGGAGAGGGAAAAAAAGAGAGAAACAAGGAATGAAGGGAGGGTTAGATGTATCAGAAAGTACCAGCGAAGACGGGGCGGAACGAAGGAAGAGGAAAAATGAGGGAGGAGAGTGAAAGAAATGGGCGATGAGAAGGAGAGACATGGCAGTGGGGGAAGGAGTTGGAAAGAATCAAAAGATTTAGGGGAGTGAAGGAAATAATTATGGAAAATTTTACAGGGAGCTTGTGACAGATTACGTCTGGCTTCTCTCTCTATCTCCTCTCTCTCTCTCTCTCTCTCTTTCTCTCTCTCTCTGTTTTTCTGCTGTGGCATGCAACCCTCAGACACCTTGGCTCAGCCACACACACACACACACACACACACACACACACACACACACACACACACACACACACTGACCACATAGTGGAAGCGACTATATACTGTACATAAACATACGACTATATATATACATATAATATGGTAAGATGTTGGCCAGTGCAATTTGCAGTTACAGCTGCAGGTCAATGCTAATGGATAAAAGCTAAGTGGGACCACATTGAGAAGGAGTACTGCCTGCTTCTGTCTCAGGGTTCACTGTCTCCAGACGACCCCCCCCCCATGAGCTGGGGGAACTGGCGGGTGCTAGATTTGGACCTGATGCCGCAATATCCGGTAGCCATGGAGATAGTGGCCTTGGCATCCACGAGGATCGAGTCAGATTGTGTGCTGCATGCTAAAGCCAATTTGTTGCTGCTGTCGTTGATCTGATCACGTTGTCTTCACACTATAATACGGCAGGTTTATTTATTGGAGACTGAGAAGCAAGAAGCAACACATTGCCATACTGCTGCACGTTTAACAACTTGTGAAACAGGCAGGAAGAGACACTTTGCTCTGTTGTTTCAATGACATCACATGCTAAAAATAAAAATTAAATTCACTGCACCGGCTCTACTGCCACAGTTCTGACCCGTATTGAAGTGCATATATCTTGATGTTTAACCCTGATTACCAGAGGATACATACAGTAATGACTCTTAGTCTTAGCACATCACATCAATTCTTCTTATTGAGTTATAGAGCGTCGCAGTCCTGACCCCTTTCATGATGACGAGTGGCCCGAAAGAGAATTTCCCATTAATTTTGCCCATAGACGTTTCAGAAAGTATTAATTTAAAGACCTTTTAAGCCTCGGACAAAGCCAACTCGGATCGTGACAATAAACAATTTTTTGGGGGCCGAACAAATAATTAGATAGAAGAAAAACAACAAAAATGTGTTGTACCCTGGTGCAACCACTCCTATAGACAGCTATGTGTGTGGCTGGGTCTGTCCCTGGCTGTGTCCGAGCACGAAAATAGCGTTTGTTCACCACAAAGTGTCACTGTTGCACAGCCTAACACACAGACACAGACACACACAGGCCAGGGAGGAGGGCTTGTACAGTACAGTACAGTACAGTACAGTACAGTACAGTACAGTACAGTACAGTACAGTACAGTACAGTACAGTACCACTCACTTCAGACAGGTCTGACGTTTTCTTCTTTCTAATTATTTGTTCGGCCCAAAATATTGTCTTTATTGTCATGAGTTGTCACGATCCAAGTTGGCTTTGTCGAGGCATAAAGGTCTTTCTAATTTCTGACACGTCTATGGGAAAAATTGGAAGAATTGGAAATTGTCTGCCGGGCCGCTCGTCAGGGACAAGACTCTATACTAAGTTAAGAATTAATGTTCATTGTGAAACAAGACTTAACAAAGATACAGGTATACGAGACAGCTACAGCCCATTCTCTAAAGTTCTAACTAGATATGAGAAAGCTGACAAAATTACACAAATTCTCAGATATCTTCACTGGCTTCTAGACGAGCATCTATAGGAGGGTGTGTGTGTGTGTGTGTGTGTGTGTGTGTGTGTGTGTGAGTGAGTGAGTGAGTGAGTGAGTGAGTGAGTGAGTGAGTGAGTGAGTGAGTGAGTGAGTGCGTGCGTGCGTGCGACGTGCGTGCGTGCGTGCGTGAAGCTAATGTTGCAAACCACTAGACACATCAGGGCCAAATATTTTTCATTTTGTGAATTCATAATCTCAATTCCATCATTCCATATTTGGTCAAGACTGATATAATCAGCTGGACCTTAGAGTGCAACAGAGCAATGATCAAACATTGATCGTCTTTACATCACTCAATGGTTTGTACTAGGGCTAAATTAACTTTCTTTGCCTTAAAAATGACTTGAAATATATAGAGATCAATATTGCTAGCTCATTTTCCAGTAGTCTGCAGCGCTATGCAGCGCTCTCAAATGCAGAGCTGGTGATAAGTCAGCTCAAATTCACACAGCTCGCCCCCTTAAACCCTGGGTGACAATGTGAGCCCCAGCTGTAGCGCTTACACTTTACCTAGATGACGGTCTCAAAATGTCTCCACGCAATAAAAGAACACAGAGTGCTTCTTAAATTAAACCAAATATATAAATAAAGGTGTCAAATTTTGGTTTCCAAGTAGACGGTAAAGCACAAGCAGTGCCGAGTTCGATCCGTTTTACATCGAGCATACAGAGAGAGGTTGACATATAATAAGCCTGCTGGGCACAACAAAGATGGCTGTGTTTCAGATTAGCGCAGAAACACTTCCGCATGACTACTGGTGTGGTGGGGGTCAGGTCACTGCGACCCCCCAAAACCAGCTTTGACCCCAAAACGGAGAAACAAGGTGATTGATGTTGCTCTCCGGACTCCAAGGGGAGACACACAAACAACACACCCAAAGATCTGGGCTCGCTGTGAAACTCAGACATTGACGTGGAATTTCCCCTCTTTTTTACGCTGCTGACATCACACCAGTGGTTCTCTCTCTCTCTCTCTGTCTCTCTCTGTCTCTCTCTCTCTATTCTGCCAGACCTTATTTCCTACTCATAGTAACTCATCGTTTGATACCTCAGTGCTTCTAGCATCTCTTCACTCTCTCTCATATTTCCCTTCCTTGATATGGCTGCGTGTCTTCCCCTAACGAACCACAACCGCTGGTCTATTTGTCACCAACCACAGTGCTGTATTAGTTTAGTCTAATTAAGGGCATGAGTGAATGTACTGAAAAGCTTCACAGTTACCAGATGGTTTACTCCTTCGGCTTAATCATAAGTGGTGTCATTCCATATATTTTATGATTAAATGCTAAAACAGAAGCCACTTTATAGGGAACATATTTTATAGACTTATTATATATTGTGAAATTTGTCTTGTTTTTACTTTACTCGCTATTCGCGTCGTCCCTGGTCATTGGTCAATAAGATGGCAGCGTGACAAAGATCAGGGGGCTGATCACAGGGCTGTGTTTCAGTATGAGAAGAGAGCATCATTGCTGACCACAGGGCTGTGTTTCAGTATGAGAAGAGAGCATGCTGACCACAGGGCTGTGTTTCAGTATGAGAAGAGAGCATGCTGACCACAGGGCTGTGTTTCAGTATGAGAAGAGAGCATGCTGACCACAGGGCTGTTTCAGTATGAGAAGAGAGCATGCAACAGGACGTGTTGAGAAAACAGTTTTTCGAAACCAGCAGGCGGTAACACAGATGAACGTTAACTGATAGAGAACAGGAAGAGGTGTGTGCCTGTGTGCATGTGTGCGTGTGTGTGTGTGTGTGTGTGTGTGTGTGTGGTTGAAAAAGCACCTCAGCGATCTCAAAAAATGTATACGACAAATCTCACTTCATGGGGAAGCTGAGAACATTCTAGAACTAGACTCCTCAAAATAGCCAACTGTCTTTTTCTCATTGACCACTCATTGAGTAGAACGCCACAGTTGTGTCTTAACCTCCCCTCTCTTTTAGCCCATCTAAATCCTCTGTCTCATCCTCTTCCTCTCAGTTATTTTCACTCAGACTTCCTTGGGTTGAAGAACACGTCTCTACCCTAAGCCCTCTCTCTCTATAGTCTCAGCGTTTGACTATTTCCCAGCCTTCTGCAAATGACACTGGCTGGCTGATGTGAACTCTCACTCTACTGAGGAAATGTCCCAGAGCCTTTATGAGCCAAGCGCTGACGGCCCATCTATCACCAAGGCCACAGATACACATTACACGCCCATTACAGACCATCACAGTAACAACAGTACGCAGCCCCACAGTAAGGCCCCAAAGCACAACAACCGCAGAAGAGGAGCTATATTCAACGTCAGCCATTTTACAAACAGTTTGTGTTGGCGCTCAGAGAATGACACAGCAGTAGGTGTATTTACTAACTACACTGTGACGTACGGTAAAATGGCCACTGAATGTGTCAGAACTCTCACTTCCACACAGTTAATATGAATTATCACGTTTTAAGCTCATATAATTTCCAGTTGAGCTTGGAGAAATTAGAAAATTAGTTAAGTTATGGTTGCATATGTAAACGAAATATGTAAACAAGAGTTAAACGACACGAGTTAAGTTAAGTAATAATATGAAAATGAAATTTAGTTATAAATGTGAGAGAAGCAGCCAATGTGCTAATAGGCATGTACGATTTTAACAATACAAACTTTTGTTGATATTTTGCAGACAGCATCATGCCACAGCTACAGTACAAGCACTTTGTTTGTAGTTTACCAGAATTTGCCGGTACTTGTGCGAGTCCTTGACGCCATAACTGTGTGGTTCTCACTGAACGCTTTCCACTTTGACGCCGTGAAGGGAAGCAGGTGCTGTTGAAGCTGTCAAGTTTGAAAAACGGACGGAGGAAATAGCATGCTGTATTGTCCCCGTCTGACACCACTGTATGTGTATGTGCCCGTTTGTCGCTGTTCACGCTTTAGAGGCTTATCTTGTAAGATAAAATGAAAATGGATGGAAACACCCTGAGCAAAGAGGCCTTTCACTTGAGTTTCTGCCCTCGTGCCGTCTGCATAGCTACTGTATGCTGGCCAAACATGAAAGATCAAATACTTACACCAGCACAATCATATCTTTCACCACAAGACACAAGTTCAAAGCCATGCACCACAATATTCCATACAGTGGCTTTAGTATCGCATAAAATGTAAATAATCAGTTTTGAATGTCGGCAAAGTAAGTGCAATATTTCCATTCAAATCTCTTGATTAAACAGGCAGTCAACAACAGGAAAACACTCAATAACTATAAACATGCAGTGAGGATTCTTGTTGTTTCAATGCGTTTTAGCTATTGGATCAGTAAGTAATCTTAGAGACATGTCTTACCTGGGGTGTCTGTCTAGCACTGACGTGCCACTGGGACAGACAGGGCTACTTCAACACGGGTTACGTTGCTGCAATGCATTGTGGGTGCAACACACATCTTGATCTCTCTGTAACTTCCGCTAGCCAATCCTCCCTCCCCTTTCCTGCTCAAAACAGCGCCATTTGCTTGGCAAAGGCCATATCACAAGTGCGGTTGGGTTGACAGCGAGTCATCACTGCGCAACACCAAGTCGCCATGACAACGACTCCTAATCTCATTTGCATTTGCTGGCTTGCATTATCTGCCGATGCCAAATATGGTAACCCCCTTATATGTCCTGCCCCTTTACTGTTTCTCCTTTCTAGCCACTTCCCCTTTCCTTCCATTCTCAAAACGTGCGTGCGTGTGTGTGTGTGTGTGTGTGTGTGTGTGTGTGTGTGTGTGTGTGTGTTTTGCAGGCACACATGTCACTTGTAGTCTAAATGAGTGCGTGGAAAAGAGGAAGAGGTTGTGACATCTGACCAGGTTGCAGCCTCTCAGATATGCTGTGAAACAGTTACGTGAAACAGGAAGTGGGTGTTTGACTACTGTGGAGAAAGACTGCGAAAGGGCATTTAGGTTATCCTAACCCCCCTGCAGGGTGCACTAACCCTGCAGGGTGCACTGTTAAAGGGTCTTAAAGTTGGCACATTTTCGCAAAAGGTCATCGAAAGCAAGCCCAAAATAAGCGACTAGGAAACGCAGGACACACAGCTATTTGAAAATAACAAATCTTAAAAAAATTAAAGTGAAATATTTGTGAAACGAATTAACCACACAAATCTCGTATGGGAGGTCCCTGGCACAAACTATTTTGAAATACCAAATACCACAAATAATTTGTGGGTCCTTGACATTTTTAAACAATTTTAGGAAGGAAGCCCAAAAAAAGCAAGTACACTTTAGACACAACCCCCCAAAAGTACTCAACCCGCAACTACCAATATTTAACTTGTGACTTTACAGTAAAACGAGCCCAAAAGTCACTAAATAAGAAGCGGTCTTGGCAACACTTTCTTCAGCCCCACCACCGCACACCTTATAGTTCCTCTTCAGTAGGGCTGGTGTGGGCATATGGTCTGCTCCTCTCCTCCCCTCTGTGCCACGTCAGTCAAACTGTCACGGGTAGGTTGAGATGCGATCCCTGGAGCTCAGACTCAGCAGTACTCAGCACCTGTCTGCCACCGCCAGCACAGAGAGAGAGAGAGAGAGAGAGAGAGAGAGAGAGAGAGAGAGAGAGACAGAGAGAGAGAGAGAGAGAGAGAATCACCAAAAACAAGACAGGACAGGTTTTAGGAAAATCAAAATCAATCAATCAGAAGAGAACGGCATTCAAAGATAACATCAAGAGAGCGTTAGATACAGTATAGTGCGTTCGAATATATGAACACCAAATGATGTGTAATGTGATTTAATAGATCATATTATTGATGTATACTTTGAGTTGTAATCAGTCTGGTCTCAGAGGCACTTGGCCGTTGGGCAAGGAGTACAGGAAAGGTGCAATTCTGGGGAAATTGCAAAGTGTGGTCGCCTCGATCGCACAGACACCTTCGGAAATATAGGCCCCTCCCACAGATTTTGCTAGCCAATTACAATGTCAAGTCCCCCAAAATTCATGTTTTTGCTTTGTGGCACCCCCTATGGTTGATAATGGAATTGCTCGGCATGTGATTAAAATTTGGGGTGGATTGACATTCCGTTTGTGATTTGTGGCATTTTTTGTAAAATAGGCCCCTCCCACTAACCCCATATCAAAATTCTGCCTGTGGGCAAATGGGCAGAAAATATTTAAGAAATTCTTGATTTTACGACTTACGGTTCAAGAGTTATAGAGCAAGAGCTGTGTAGTTTACCTTCCTGGGGTTGGGATGGGGGGTGGGGGGTTTGTTCTTGCTGTTTTTTGTATTATTATTTTTTTGTCTTGTCTTGTCTTGTTTAAAAAAAAAATCATGATTCTGTAATTCATTGTTTTAAATGATGATGTCTGCATTATCAATAAATAAATCTATTAAAAAAAAGTTATAGAGCAAAAGGTAAAGTGGGCTGTTATAGCGCCACCGTGAGGCCGACTGATGTAATTCTTTTTAAATTAATTTTCATAATTATTATGAACCTCTGAAGTTTTGTAAATATATCTCCAAGTAAAAAATACTTGAATGGGAGTCTTCGATCTTAATTCACTAAGCAGCATTCAATTTGAGACTTTGAGACAAAATAGCTGATCCACAAGTTCACAACATCATCATATGACGACAGCAGATCTGCTATTTTTTTAAACTTTTGAACGTGTTCGCTATAATGACATGCCCCCAAAAAAGGTAAAACGTTAAAACGTACTGTAACAGCTGTGGGGAAAGAGCCCCCAAGTGATGGCCGGCCTTCGCTCCTCCAGGCTGCAGGGCTGCCAGGCCTCCAGGGACTGAAAGTCAATGAAACTGGGCCCGTTTTAGCCTTGCTTCCTTCGAGGTCTGCCAAGAACCGGAGTGAGGCTCCTTCCCTTTTTTAGGGCTCTCCGGACACTGCGGCTGGCCCGTGCCACAACGCTTCTTAGCCTGCAACCCCAAAGGAACTGGGGCAAGATAGAGAGACACACAGAGAGATGGGAAGTAATGAATAAAGTGAGGAGGCAATGCCAGTGTAAGCTACTACATGAGAAAATACAGAGCCGTTGTTAGCCTTATGTTTGCCATCTATTGAGGCAGCGGTTGCCGAACGGTTTGCGGAGCGGTGTTGATATCGGAAGGTCGCTAGTTCGTATCCCCGGACCGGCACATTAAAATGACCACCGCTGAAGTGCCCTTGGACAAGGCATTGAACCTCAGGAGCCAAAGGGGAAGTGGGCCTTGCATCTGCTCCACCACCATCAGCGTCTAGACTCCATGGGGGGTTCTTTCCCTTCAATTTCATATACCTGCTAAAATGCTCATGGAGTCTAATCGCCAAAATAATCTTGCAATAAATGTGTTATCCTGCCCGCTCCATGCTGCCAAAAGATTCCTTTTAATAAACATTATTATATCATATTGGTGTGATCTCTCCTTTATTGAATTGAGCTTAGTCCAGTTACCCTGGGTAAACATAGTACCTTTCCTTTCCTTTATCTAAAAATCATAGCTTTGTACTTCATACTGTATGTACAATTCCTTTGGTACGTCATGTGAAACAATATCAGGTACATCTCAAAGATCTAACCATATGAACCCTATAGTTCTAGAACCAACCAAACTTTTTGTGGAAAAGGGTCCAGTGTGTCACAACATGGTGCTGTGCGTTATGAGCTTGAAGATCGGCCATTTACAGCAGTGGTTCCCACACTTTTTCATGTTAAGGACCCCCAAATTGACACTAATTAGCCCGTGGAAGAGATATGAAGAAATATGCCATAAGAGAAGATATTTACGGCTCTAGCAGTGATTCTCAACCGGTTTAATTTCAACGACCCCCAGTTTAACATGCATTAGTCTACGGACCCCCATTTAATGGCATTCTATCTCGGACCCCCAATTTATATTGTAAAATCAATGTTAATTTAACTCTGAGAGCGTACAAATGGAACCAAATGGACTCGTTGTACGCTCTCAGAGTTACAGACCCATAAGTGTCCATTTAGTTCCAAACTATAATTTAGCTGGGGACCCCCTGCTTTACCCCACTGCTTTACAGAGTCATGGGGGAATCTGGTCAGTGAGGTATGTAGGGTTTAGTCTTGTCATGGGACGTGTCAGTTCATTGATAATGAATTTCAACCTGAGGGATATACAACAGACACACCGCGGTGCTATAAATGAGTCAGACACTGGCGTCCAGGGCCCACTGTCACAACAGCTTCACAATATCACACCATTAATTAGCTGTGAGGAATACACTGATTAGAGAGCCTATTCTTACACTAGCCACTCATCCAGCCTGACACAATGCCATGCTATGTTAAACACCCTGGCTGCCTGGCTGGCACCCAAACTAGATGCTGCTCAACTATACCAGTGGGGTCATGTCTCCACCGCGTGGGTTGGGATCCGGAGCCGGAATCGGTTTCCGTCACATTTGAATTGGAAGCGTTTCGGGAACCGGTTTATCACACTGTCCGAGCAGAGCATGTGACTTCACGACAATTAGAAAGTTTGTGAACTGCATATAAACATACCGGTATAATGGACTACGTCCATTATATGTTTTTGAGGGGTGACCATGCACGCCATGTTGTGTGTTGTCTTGTCTTGTCGTATGTTTGTCTTGTTTGTTTTGTTTCAAAACTTGATTCAGGTTATGCGGTTTGTAACTGTCAGTGTCACTTCCCTGTTAGTGTAGGACTATACAATTTCTTTTTTTTATGCTACTACACTATTTTGCATAATGGTGGTTAAATGACATTTATATGTAAACATATAATCATCTTCGGTATGTTCCGTATGGGTGTGTCACATACATTGCGTTATGTTATTCGATTTGATTTATACCCTGACATTTTGAATAAACAAAACTGTGAAAAAATTAAAATTAAAATAACTATGGTATTGCACTTGCAGCCATTACCGGTGGTTAACAAACTTTGTAATTTCAAGGATGACCATAACTCTGAGAGTGTACAATGTTGTTACAAACCTGGTCCCTTATATGCAAACTTTGTTGTTAAATTTTATAGCAAAAGGCTGATGCACACCTCATAAAGGCTGGTAACAGGTGCGTAGGGCAATAGAGCATATAATGAAAAGGGTATCTTTGAAAGACGCACACTGTCAGACAAAGAATTGCTCTTTATTTGGTCGACGCTCGCTTAGACCTTCATCAGGACAGACATCTAATAATTGATTGAACATGTACACCGTAATATGATTTGATTTGGGTGTGTTCTAAATAAAGTGTTGATTGTGTAGCCTAATTTATTTGTATATGTAAACTTGAAACATTATTGTACTGCAAAAAGGTCTATTTTCCCTTGATCTTTATCTTTTTTAGTATAATAGTATTAGTTTACTATAAATAGCTTAATATATGATAATCAACACTAACACTTTATTTAGAACACACCCAAATCAAATCATAGTACGTACACGTGTGTATGTTGTACGTTGTCAATTATTCAATCAAAGCAAACGGTATAAACAATATTAGTTTGCCTCTTCTACAAAAATAAAACGTACAAGTTAGTTACAAGGCTGCATTCTGTCGCGTCATTCTCTTGTATTATTTCTCGCCGCGGAGTAACCTTGCGTCTCGGTAGGCCAATCAGAGGCAGTTACCATGTCTATGCTCAGTAGCGACCTAGTCATGATTGGCTGTCTCCTAAGCTACTGTATGACACACGCACCGCGTTAGGGCACACTGCAGCGGAGGTGGCGGAGCATCTGATAACACCACCTAATGTTATGAGCAAACTGGATGCACAACGGAGACAGCGTTTGTTTCACCTGACAAACATGACTATGTAATATGTCTTGTTTTTTTTTTAAATTTATCTCTACTTTTCAAAACATCTACAAGCTCAACACGTGAGCTTGTAGATCGTCTATTGTCATGCAACACAGTGGTATGGTGAAGTAGAGGCTCAAGTGGGTAATTTGAGAAAGAGAGAGGCAGAGAGAAATACAGAGAGAAGATTATTTAAATTGTATAAATGTTTGCAAATTTAATTATCACTCACAAACCACTTGATTCAATTATTTGCCTCATGAAAACAAATCGCACCACGGCAACATTAGTGATGGACACTTAAATTTAAAACCTCATTCAGAAAGCAGTAAAGCCAGATACGTAACCAAGCAGCAAGCTGATGAATATGAGACATATCACAGCCCAGGACAGATGTTTTAAATAACTGGATTAGAGGAGGATTACATTCTATTGTTTCTGTCGACTTCCCACCCCCTGCATTTCAAACTATTGGTGTGACCCTACATTTCTTATTTAAGGGCCTGATCATAAACCATAGTATGAACACAGAACAGGATTATCTACGGTAGCGTGCTTAAGTCTCATCTTCTGCCCCCACCGCAAGCCCCCATGTGGAATCTACGAAATGTGTCTGCCATGTTATCATAACCCGGTGGGATGGCCCCGACAAAGCCCTAGTCACACTCACACACAATCCCATTAGCTACCCAGTGATCCCCATTCTGACCACCCTGCACAGGGAACGAGGAACGCACATTTCATGCAGTAATCTCATTTGCCAGTGTAAATGCACGCGACTGAATGTGCACGTGATTTACTTTCCTTCAAGAGTCGCAATTTACATTTTCAGTGAACTCCGCTGATTCATGAATTCTCCGGGCCAGAGTCAGCCTCTTTAACAACAGTTATGACACTTTAAGCTCCGCTTATTCTTTCCAACAATGTGTAGCTGACCTCCACAGCCAAACTGTGTTAATCCAGCCTCTCCACCTCCATGTCCACAGTGCTACAAACCTGATGTATCTATAGCAGTGAGAATCTTCAGCCATCAACAAAATAAAATATCATATTTTGAACCAAATACCTAAAATAGCAACAACAACACTTAACCAGCTCAGTGGCCTTGTGGTTAGAGTAGAGTGCATGTCCGCCCTGAGACTGGGAGGCCGGGGTTTTATCTCCGGCCGGGTCATACCAAAGACTCAAGGGTTGGATTGGGGTAAATCCCTGCGACATACTTGTACATCATGTCCAGGGAGTGTACTAGTACATCAAGCTGCCTCACACTACAGAAACAGGAGATAGGGTCTTGCCCTATGGGCCTCATGGCTCCATAGATATTTAAAAATAATAATAGATGCCCTATTGGCCGATGCAGTTCATTGGAGCGACGTGTCTCCATTGAAGGCAGGAAGTCAAGCGGAAGTGCTGAAGGCATGCTGCGTCACCGCCGCTCAAAAAACTTTTGGTCATTTTTATCATCCACTCAGGCACCCAGACAGTTTTTAAATTGCTTGATTCAGTATTTTGATATTTGATATTCATCTTATCTGCCCTGCCCCTTCCTATGCAAACCCATTATAACTTCAAACTCCATTTTAACCATGTTAGATTCATAGAAAACGGCCGTCTTTTTTTCTGGTGACTGACACTGCCCTCCTAATACATGAGGTGCCCTCATGTATTGTTTTATTTACTCAATTTTTTATGGAGCCTTGTTCTTTCCCTTGTGCTTTTCATCGAAAATAATTATTATAAATAAATGAAAAAAGTAATTAAACAAAAAAGGGCCACCTCACGTATTAGGAGGGCAGTATATGAGTCACCAGAAAAAAGGACATGGGTGTTTTCGATTAATCTAACAATGGGTTTGTATAGGAAGGGGGTGGGGCAGCTAAAATTAATATCAAATATCTACATACTGATATTACAATATCTAAAATCCTAGATGATATCTAGTTTCATATCACGATATCAATATAGAATATTGCCCAGCCCTAAGCCATCATCATCAGCTCAGCAGCCATCATCGACCTGATCTGCTGCAGTTACATAAAAACATCTGGGGCCAGCAAGCTACAGTAGGGGTTATTGAGTTAAAACAACATCAATAAAACATGAAATTACAGACCTATCAGCAGTGATCCCAACTATGTTGAAATTGGACGGGTTGTTATTCAAGATGAAAGTGTATTGATCCTGCAGAACATACTGCATTGGTATAATGGTTATAGGCGGCTAAACTACAAGCCAGGAAACCAGGGTGGGTCATGTTGGGCCATGTTGACTTTAGCCCTGCATCAATTGCTCTGGTGAACATCAGTCAAAGGCTGAGTGACAGCTGCAAAGCACACAAGATGCGGTTGTTTCCTTCTGCATAGCTTTACCATAATAGGGAAAATATAGTCGGGGGAGCCTGCTATTCCCAAGTTCCAACGTTATAGAGGATTTAGGATTCCATATGCCTTACGCTGCTTCCTTTACACACCCTATACACACATAGGAGAAGTTGAACATATTTGGCAATGTCACCAGTGATGCGTATCTACTAGTCCCTATAATTAACTGTACCATGGTTATGGTTTGTGTTGCCATAAGTAGTTAGCATAAAGGAAAAGCAACAAGCCATCAAACATGTCACTTGATCAAAACAATTAATAAATAAATAAAAATAATTCCATGAAGCAGAAGACTATTCTTCCACTTAGTAACCTAGCAACTGGTGAACTCAACAACACTGCATCCACTGTAATGCTAAAACTAGCTAAGGCCGAGCCGCAGACATAATTATATCTCTCCTCGACCAATCACATAAGGCCTTGAGCCATAAATAACAGACTGCTCCCCTACAGAGCTCCAGTCTACAGTCTACACTGCAAAGTCAACAAACACTTTCTCCGGTAGCAGCATTAGCTCACTATTGGATTCCCCTTGCAGAGGAAGACGTAGCATAGTCAGTGGGGGGGAGGCAAGGCAGAGAGAGAGAGAGAGAGAGAGAGAGAGAGAGAGAGAGAGAGAGAGAGAGAGAGAGAGAAAGAGAATGAATTTAAAATTGAGGGAGGAAAACAGAAAGAAATGTAGCCTATGATGTAGATTGTAGCCTATGATTACTGGGTCATAATGAGAGCTGCTGGATGGACTGTGGCTATGAGGTATGTCATTAAAGACATAGTCGAGTGCCCAGAGCCTTACATATCTCTGTTCCAAACACTGGCACGCTGGATAACAAAGAAATACACAGAACCACATTCAAGACAAATCACTTCAGTCATGAGGGGAGGAAAAAAAGATCACATCTCACTAATGTAATGCCATACATCTCACAAAATGTTATACCACTGCCGAAAATCCTAAATGCTTTACAGTGGCAGAAGCTTTGCCATAAATGTCATACACTTTAATGTCTGAGGCTCATGTCGTGGAACCTAATTAGTAATTACCTTGTGTGTTCTTGCCAGCCAGCCGCCCCAAAGCTCTGCAAAACAGCTTGGTCACTAAGGCCCTATATTTAGACTTTACGACCAATATTGAATTCCAATCCAAGATATTTCGACTGGGGTGATTTACAGTGTCATTTTCGGTGGGGCATTAAGTACAGCCGGCCAGGTTACAATCACTACTCTCAGATCACATCGCATAAGCTGCTATCTGGGGTGACGCCCGACATGGGTGTTTGTTTACTTTGTTAATCTGTTCTTAATACCTATTTTTATCCAAAGGTCTTTCCATCATTTCAATTTTGTTGTTTGGTGAAACTAAACTACGGGTAATTATTATATTTCACACTGCTTATTTTACAATTGTTTTGATTCTGTTTGATTTAATTTGTTTATTTATTCCGTTAGATGTAACGCACTTTGTGACTTGGTTTTGTGCTCTACAAGTAAAGTTTATTATTTATGATTGCCCCTGGGTGATGAGAGAAAGGAATTTGAGATGCGTCTCTCTCAACACAGCACAATAATGGGTTATAATGGGACAAAAAGCTATTTCATGTATTTTATTTCAGTGATTTGTTCTAATCTAATCTACCCTCTCATTTACATACGATCTAGGCGTGTTACAAGTTACAATGATGATCGGGCTGCAAAATCTAAATGAATGTATCCATAAACGGAGCCTGTTTTATTTATTTTACCTTCTTCTTAACCACTTAAGCCTGGTTCATTGTAAGACAATAGTGAACATAGCCTGGTTCATTGTAAGACAATAGTGAACATAGCCTGGTTCATTGTAAGACAATAGTGAACATAGCCTGGTTCATTGTAAGACAATAGTGAAGATAGCCTGGTTCATTGTAAGACAATAGTGAACATAGCCTGGTTCATTGTAAGACAATAGTGAACATAGCCTGGTTCATTGTAAGACAATAGTGAAGATAGCCTATGTACTGTACAAGCTCACAACACGTCATATTGCGAGTTGCGGCGTGTTGTGAGCTTGTGCATGTGCTATTTTCACTATTTGTCCTACAATGAAGTATAATTATGGGAATTTTAAGAGACGCTGAACAAGAAACGGCTATTTCTTTTGAAAGTTTTCGCATATAATGACATGCCCAAAATAGTGACACCAGGGTTAATGTGGTTACGGGCATACTGAAAATCACTCACTTGAAGAGTAATCCATCTGTAATAGGACCATCTTGTTATGTCCTCCATGGATGAGCTAATCATGACTGATGGGAGTGCATGCCTTTGGTACTTATCAGATAGCCTAATAAAAACAGATGTGTCGTGTCCTACATTGCTGTTGCCTTACTGCATGTCCTTTTTATTTGGTGCCACTCAGACAGGTAGGTGACACTTGGTGACTTCAGTAAGATGCAGAGTCCCTGCACTGTAAAAGCCAGTGTTCATTTATCTCGGATTGTCATTTGTACACTAAGTTAACACTGGTGGTTTACTAGCTACAGTCAGTGCTCATGTTTTATGATATGAGACAATTCATAAACATGTCTTCGCTATTACATCCTTGACAGTCTGTGGTGTATGGTATTTTTGCCCATATTGCAAACATGTGATGGAGTCTTTTAAAATATACCAAACCAATTGCCACCTACAGTATATGGCAATATGTATGGTAACACTATCTAGGAAGGCCTATAATGCATTATAAACATACGTATACATTCTAATCTGCTAATAACACTGCATAATTGTAGCTAAGAACTCATACATACATATCATGCTTAATACTAGCTCTGGTCCATAGCTCTAATGCGTTGCATTTAGAGCTATGTTACTCCCAGCTTCCGCCGCTCGCATGAATGCAGACCAGCCTCTCCTCTTTAGCGTAAATAAAAAGAACGTTTTTGCTACTCACCAAATCAAAGGCGGGTTGTGTCATTAGAAAGCCTACTTTCCTTAGTAGACGCACTCTGAGCCCCCCACCACACGTATAAACTGTACTTTTTTGGGCAGAAAGGGATTTCTTTTCACAGGAGGAAATATATTCTCTATGAGGCAATTCTCTGGGCAATATCGGTAGAAGGCGCAGTGGAGTAACTAAAAGTATTTTTTTCCCTGGTGGAAACAAAATCCCCTTTTGGCCAAAAAGAACAGTTTATATGTGTGGTGGGGAGCTCAGAGTGTGTCCACTAAGGAAAGTAGGCTTTCTAATGACACGACCAACCTTTGTTTTGGTGAGTAGCAAAAACGTTTTTTTTATTTACGCTAAAGAGGAGAGGCTGGTCTGCATTCATGTGAGCGGCGGAAGTTGAGAGTAACATAGCTCTAAATGCAACGCATTAGAGCTATGGACCAGAGCTAGCTTAATACCATTAGTGATAATACATTATAAAGTATTTCATCATAATGACTTATAAGGTCTAACGTATAGTATAAGTAAGTAAGTAAGTATAGTGTAATCTGTATTATAGCGTTAAATGTAAAAAAAAAAAAAACACAAAAGGTTTTTGCCTACACTTATATCTTCACTTAAGAGCACATAATGACCACAGTGATTCACACTATATGATGCATTATAAATTATACATTAATCTCAAATTATTATAGGGTGTGACAACTATGAGAATTATCATACACTATGATGCTTGCCAACGAAGAGTGTCCAGGCAGCAATTATGTATTGTATTGTAGTAATTGACCATATGTCATTATACAATATGCTTCATAATGTGTTATGATTATTGTTTACAAGTGCAATAGGGGCTAATGAACAAGTGCAATATCTAGTGGATGGTTTCTCGAGGTCCAACATATTATTTTAAGACGTCTGCATGTATTATGGACGTTTATATTCAGCAACACAGACTATGATGTGATGATTATGTTAACTATGACGGACGTACCTAACCGTTTATGGCATAATGATCTGTATTTATTTGTTATGACTATTATACAACGCCAAAGGCAGATTATAAATAATGCATTAGCCTATGTTTATAATACATTATAGACATGGGCTTCATTGGAAGTTTTACCAAATGTATAAGTAAAAAGGATGTGTATTCTAATTTAATTTTAAATAATTATATTAACAATTATATTTGTGTATATGCCTATAGTACCTACAGATTTAAAGTAGAAAAAAAGTAGGGGTTCATACTTAGTTTAGACTAGTCATTGGTTAGACGACATTGGTTAAGGTTAGGTTTAGGTGTGCTGCCCCGTGGGAGGTTAGGTTTAGGGTGAGGGTTTGAGTCTGAGATAGGTTGTAGTTGTAGGACTAATGACTGGTCTAACCAATGACTAGTCTAAACCAAAACCAAAAACTGTCTAAACTACACACAAAAGTACACAAAAATGCAGAACAGGGTGACACCTTCACTCGTTCTCTCTCTCTCTCAGCTGAGCTGCCTCAACCTTCTTCTTCTAGCTTGCTTTCTGTCTATTGGGATTCTGTTAGCCTAAATTCTCCGCTTCAAGAGCTTCAAGGTCGAGGAGGCACAATTAAATTAGTCCTCCTCCTATATTGTTGTGCTGGCGCCATGACAAAAAGTAAGTTGGCTGAAATGATGAGTCCAGGATTCTGTAGGAAGTAGCCTAGCATTTGTCCTGACCCCTGGTGTCATGTTTGCAAAGACAATTGCAACGACGAAAAAAGGCTTGAATCAAAAGCAGTGCATTAAATTCTGCCTCTGTAATCATTCGCCGTAGAAAATCCATTACCATTTGCTTTAAAATGCATTGCTTCCAGTTTTCTTTTGGCCTTACCTGAGTTGTGTTCTTGCATACTGTGTGTGCAGTGCACTCGGATGGAGGTTAGCAATTATTGGCAATGTGCTCTCAAAACACACACTACACCGCCACCTGCCGGTCACAGTAGGTATCACGTGATTAAGTAAGCAGAGTAAACAATCTATGAGACAGACTTTTTAATACACACATAGAAATTGATGAAAGAGCCTCACTTGGTGCATCATCAATATGTATGTTTGGCATATCTCCCCTTCTGGCAATGTAATGCCTCTTACTGTGGCTGTGAAAGCAGTTTATCTGTTTATCTGCTCATGACTCTGTTAGTCTGTAGAATGGAAGGAAAGACTATCATGCAGTGCCAGTGAATGGCAGTGATGTGTCGAACTTATCTTCTTCCAGCTGAAACAGCCTAGCCTCACAGTCACCAGGTTATTCAAAATGGTGCTATTTGAACATAATAAACAGGAACAAATGAAGGCAATTGGAGGCACTGTGGAACAAATGAAGGCAATTGGAGGCACTGTATTGACAAAGTGTCAATAAAGATGTTTGAGAGTGATGATGCTGCATTCTCAGAGATACTAATCTCTGAATCTGTCAGCACCACTGGCCACTGCCCTAATGTAGTATGGTTGTTAGGAATAAACATAGAAGCGGAAGGAAGTGGACTAATAAAGGGGAGGAACCAAACCGAGTTCCTGTTTCTACACAAAAAGGAGGAGGTGCCCCCAAAGTCAAAACAAATATTTGTTTTCCTATTACTCAATGGGTCAAACTAAATCTGATGGTAATCTGTTGGAAACGCCCATCCCTATATACTTCAGACAATTTAAAGTCCTTGGGTCTTCAAGCCACCCTCAGGTCCAGTGACGCCGGCCTCCTTGAGGTCCCCAAAAAGATCAAGCTCAAAACCTGGGGTGACAGGGCCTTCTCTGTGGCTGCCCCCTCCCTCTGGAATGCACTCCCCAAGCATATCAGCCGCCCTGAAAACCCGCATGTTTAGACTAGCCTTTCTGAGTTGACCTGATTTCAACTTGTTATTTTTAGTGTTTTATTTCTTTTAATTCTTATCTTTTATAATATAATTTCCTAATATAATAAAGTTATCCTTTTCTATGTTCTCTCCCCTGGCCCCCACACATGTAAAGCGTCTTTGAGTACTTGCTATACTTAATACTTACTACTGTATACTATACTATACTATACTATACTATACTATACTATACTATACTATACTATACTGTACTAAAATTTGCAATAAACACCACTTGTGCCCTCTAGTCTTTAAAAGACTCTCTCATCTATCTATCTCCGAGATCTCACAAAGTCAAATCAAGGACCTTCTGCAAATGCTTGTTCGAACAGTAGCGTTTTATGATTGTTTTATGATTGTTACAATCAAGACCTGTGAGCTACAGCCTTAAAGGCTCTGTCATTTTAACCTGAGGGATGTGGCACCTTCTGGTTGGGACAGTATTTTAGATTAATTTGGCATTGAAAACTGGAGTAAGGAGACAAAGGCATAAATAATCATCTCTAACTCAGCGTGTGAGACAATTTACCTGAGCTTTGCAATGTTCCAATGGCGGAAGAAACATGTACAGGTCACTGAGTTGATCTTGTGTGTGCTGGTGCATAGACTGATGCCCATCGTAACACCGGCAACCTTCGTTCACAAAGGGAGAGAAAATGATTGCAGTACTTGACAGAGAAGTCATGCAGGTGTTGGTGCTGGACTGACAATATTATTAAGGGTATCAAATAGGACTTTGGAGTTACACTTGCTTGAGGATATGAAGTTGGTACAGTAGGCTCTCACTACCTTAACCATGGGATTAACAGGGCATTACATGGCATGGCATCAACCTGCTCACCCATAGCTCTCTAAAATGATGTTCAGTGTCTTGCTCAAGGACAGATCGACATACTGGGAGATCAAACCGGCCACTCTACCTCCTGAGCCACTGCAGCCACATAACATACCCAATGTGTGCAACTGTGCATGTGAGTTGACAGGTAGTGAGTCTGACAGGCATGATTAGATTATGACCAGGGTATAACCCTGCACTATCTCTCCCTTTCCTCCATTAGAAGTATTAAAATGTTTGCTTGGTTGATTGATTAAATATATTAAGTTTGCAATACAGATAAAAGGATTGAACCAAAGAAAACACTGTGTATTGTATTCAATTCATAGAAACACTGTAACAGACAAATACACAATTCTATGCAAGTGGCGTCCAAGTATGATTAGCAGTTATATCAACAAATCATTCAATAGGATTGTAGCTGATCACCTGCTTCTTAAAATCATGTATAGCATCTCACTCCCCTCCCCCATTTAAATGTTGGAAAAACCTTGTTCCTCCTCTAACTTCCTTAGAACACAGACCCCCTGCCATTGTGGCGACAGTGTGCTCCCATCCTCGCCGCCACCCTCCGCCCTATGGCCATGCTTATTATAGGCTATAGTATTATTATCTCTGCCAGGCTGGAACGGACAGAAGGCGGATATTATGTTTTCGCTCCTGTTTGTACACCCATCCGTCTGTCCGTCTGTCCAGGCCGCTGAGTGTCTGTGACCAGCTAATCTTGGTAAACACTGGAATGTACACCGTGGAACTTTGCATGAAATAATTTTAAAATATTATTAAGAATGGTGTTATGACAGTACTAGGCAATTATCCTGGAGCATTTTTAGTTTGCCTGTAGCAAAGACACCACTTTGATCTTTTATTCAGACATTTTGAGGTATCCAAGACTCATGTCTTGCCCTGGTTCTGCCCCCTTAATCCTTGCGGTTGTTGCTGAGCTGTTTATGCTGAGTTTGCCTAATTGTAAATCTTACTAATACCTTCTTTACCTTTACCTTGTATGGAAATCTTAATATTTGCAACAAATATTGTTTGAATAGTTTGGTCAGTCTGGCAAGCCTGACTAATTCCTCAGGAATCATGAACTGTCTTTACAATCCTCTTAGGAAGGAATTTGAGCTTCTGCCATCAGTTTGTTGATATAGGGTGCCTGCAGCCAAAACAATGGGACTACTCTACTTTGTCCCTGCTATCATGGTGTTGAACTAAAAAATACCGACACTGCTGAGTTCTTAGATTAAAGCTCCTTCTTGCTATGTTCCCTTCTTGTGTCCGATATGGTGCTTAGGCTTGATGTGTAATGCCTGTTTTATATGCTTTTTATGCTTTTCTTGTGACCCCTTGGATGCAATATGAATGCTGCACAGTATAAACTGTCATGAGTGTCAATCAAGGTCACCTTGGTTGCTTCCTTACTCCCAATCAACAAACATGCACGCACGCGCGAGTGCACCAGACTGGTATATTGTGCTAGGCCATATAGGCTGTGGGCCAGCATCTCACTGTCCTGACAGCCTATTGTTGTTTTATGTTGACAGACTTGATGAATATTTAACAGGAGTGAGAGTGGCAGGCATCCGGTCTCAAAGAAGAAAACAGACCAATCCTCATCATGTGACTGGACGGAATCAATGGTGTGATGAGGACCCAATTCACTGATTGCTTATTATTTGATTGTTTACTCTCATAGATTACTCTTTGTTGTTAAGATGACATCCCATGCCTTTGTCAACTAATTTACTTTGAAAGCACCTTAAACATAACGTGTTCCTCTTGCTCCTAGATATCCGTTTACAGGTCAAATGGGGGTGTGTGTGTGTGTGTGTGTGTGGTACGTAGTTGCCTTATGTGGGGTACATGTGCATGAAGCAGGTGCAACGCAATGCTGTGTTTCGCATCTCAATTCAGCACCATGGACAGCGAGAAGCTCATACAGGTGATCAGACGGATGCAGTTGGAAATCAGAAAACTGGAGTTGGAGAACATGGGGCTGAAGAGGGGAGCTGGACCTCATTTTCGTAGGATCGCAACAGTTCCTATCTTCGCAGCTGAATATAGAAGTAGGCCCATTATGGAATACTGGTATTACATTTGCTCGTTGTTGACAGTAATACTAATAGCCTACAGCAGCACCGGTATCTAGCCTAATTCATCTCTTTCTCTTGGTTTATTTAGAGAGCATTGTCATGACGGTGAGGAGATATTCGGTCTTCCGGCCGTTGGTCTGTCATCAGTGGAATCTTCAAATGACCAACAGTAAGAATGAAAGGTGGCACACGCAGAGAATCCATTACGATACTCAGACGACTAGACTGGAGGACAGAGAAGATGAGGAGGGGCATGATGATCATCTTCTCTGACACTGACATGATGGATGGCCAACAACAACAACAACACACCACCTATTTAGTGTATAGTGTAGGCTGTTGGGTTGGCAAAGAAATTACTATGGTTACATTATATTAGGCTATGAAAATAGGCCTAACATATTAACAAGATCTGCTTGGACATTTGAAATATATGTTTCAATTAATAATGAGTTTCTGTCATTAGTGTTAATGCATCTAATAGTAATAGAAGTCAATATTACTAGGTTGTTTATATATATCCAGTGCTGTAATGATTATTCAGTGCTGTACGATTAAAACAAATCTATCTGCGTGTATGACACAGGATGGGATGTCATTTATATACCTGTAGAACGCACCTGTCAGTCTCTTTTCCAAGTTTCTTGTTCTCGCGAGAGTTTTTGCTCCTCGGCGTTGCTTGCTGCAGTGGGAAGGTTGTTGTCCGCCATCACTGTGAACTAGCTAGCGTTAGCCAAAAACATTCAGAGAGGAGGAGGAGGAGTGTGACTGTCTGACAACAACAAGAAGGAGAAGAACAAACACAACACACAACACACAACCGGACATTCATTTTACGAAGGGGGGAACAGAACGGTCGTAGGGTCTCTCCCTACCCACAGTCCCCAACCGGTCGTGTCCGTTTATTGTAAACCGACACAGGAGCGCGTGTCTTTTTCATGTAGTTCTTTCATGTTGACGTAGAGAAACGAACAGTCCGTTCAAAAAACTCAAAACTCAAACATGTCCAATCTCAAAGGCGGCACCAAGAAGGACACCAAGATGAGGATACGAGCCTTTCCTGTGAGTGTGTTCACCTTAAGCTCGCAGGGCCGAGAGAGAGGGGAGCACTTTATTATTATGCGTCGCCCCCTTCTTCTCGCACGGCAAGAAATAGGACGTTATATTTGCAACTGAAATGGAAAAAGGGGGTCTCGCCGCGACGAAATTAAGCTAGCAAGTTAAGCTAATTGAAGCCTGATTCATACATACTTCGTCGTACGACGGAGCGAGGGGGGGAAAGCAGATCTACAAGCTCACAACGCGGCGTAGACGCGCCGCGTTGTGATCTTGTAGATCTGCTTCCCCCCCGGCGCGCGACACCGCCGTACGTCGCGAGCAAAGTTGGTCAAATAAAACACAGCGGGGCCTCCTGTCTCTGTCTGCTCAGTGTCAAGTCAACATAACTAATGTTTAACTACATTTTAACCATCTCCGCCGGGCTGAACGGCTTCACCCGCTGTTGACCTGGTTAGGAGGACAACACGGGCTCAGTAATGTCCCTGGTTTGACAGAAAATGTCCTCGTCATCTAGCGTCAGTTTGCTAAAAGAGCAATTTGCCAGGAAATGTCTTCTCTTCACTGATGAGAGGCTAGCCTAGCGAGTGGCGGCTAATATACTAGCGGGCCTCGCTAGCTTTAGCTGACTTGCACACACAGGTCTGCAAATCAAGCTGGTTAACGGTTCAGTTTTGAGCTATACATCCCACCCCACAGACAGAGCTGACCAGTTACACCCCCATGCTTGTGTTGAGAAGAGTGTTAACTGTGTGAAATCAGCTTGTTGTGACTCTGAGCTAACGTTGCACCATCTCCCAACTTTTCTACTAGGCTATACCCTAACGTGACATGTTTACGTAACGTTAAATGACAAATTGACACTTGCTTCGGACATTTGATAATTTATAACTTGGCTTGGACTCATGCCTCATGGTAGACATTCTGCCAGTCCACAAAAAGTTGCCAGGTTGTAGGATCTGCAGCAGGTGTTGACAACATCTATCACTATGGAATACAAGGACTATGTATTTGTGGGTGTTGTTTTTGACTGTTGTGTGAAGGCAACAATCACTGTCATTATGAGAAAGTCCATCCATCTTCAACCGCTTATCCGTAGTCGTAGTCATTAGTCATGGTGAGCATTATAAATTTAATAAGTTGTTGTATAGTGATCTGGTTATGGTCAATCTGACCGAAAGATAATGATTTATTAAACAAATGTTGCGATGTGAGATTGTCATGCCGCCCTCTTTCCTGATACTATAATGTTTTCACTCATATCTTAACATGTCAGAGAAGAAGTGATAAGTCATAACATGTCCCTTTCCTTGTTATCACTTATCAGCCATTGTGTTGTGAACCAACCCTTTGATCCAATGAATTGAATAGACATACCCACATAGTAACTGTGTTACTAATCTGTCTGCTATTGGACCTGTCAAGCTAAAGTTAAAACTTAATTCAAGAATTCCATGGAGGAAAATGTATTGGTGTATAGTGTATACTAGTAACTGTGGAAGTTGTATCATAACAAAAATGGACTGCATGAATGATCAGTCGTCCAAATGCATGATTCTCTTGCATTACTACTAGCTCATCACATTTTGTTTCATCTTTCCGTGTCTGTCAGATGACGATGGACGAGAAGTACGTCAACAACATCTGGGACCTTCTGAAGAATGCCATCCAGGAGATCCAGAGGAAGAACAACAGTGGTTTGAGCTTTGAGGAGCTGTACAGGAACGCCTACACCATGGTGCTCCACAAGCACGGAGAGAAGCTCTACACGGGCCTGCGGGAGGTCGTCACAGAGCATCTCATTAATAAAGTAAAGAACCCCAATATCTCACACTCGCACATCTTTGTTGACAAATGGTGCTTAAAAATCACACCTGTGTGAAGTGAGTGGTGCAACTCTGTGTGGGGGTCCCCGACCCAGACCCCCAGGAACGTGCCCAGGGGGTCGGCCCGGTTGCGGCGAGCCACCCCGCTTCCGAAATTGTTGAGAAATGACAGAGTTACCATGTGGGGGTCCCTCCCTCTACTACCCAAATCATCATATACACTTAATATCTGTGTGTTTTTTAGGCTGCGCAACAGTGACAGTTGCTTGTGAAAACCAACCAAACACTATTTCGTGCTCGGACACATGTACAATATATTGCTATATATTGTACATGGCAACAAGAACCCCAAAAGGGGTTCCTGTCCAGAAGGGGTGAAACGCTAAAAGGGGTTCCCGTAGTCTCCCGGCCTTTTGATTAGTGTCTCTAATAGATTCAAAAAGAGAGATTTCTTCATATACAATTCAAAATAAATTGGCACAGAACGAATGCCACACAAATGTATTTGGACAATGTCTTCAACGCATTATTTGAAAAAACAATCTAACGCATTATTTGAAAAAACAATCTAGAGTCAATTGACTTGATAGTCCTATAATCGAAAGAGCAATGAGGCACTAGGCTAAGAGTATTTTGATTAAGCACAATGGTTGACAGAATGCACACAGCATTCACTCTGCAGCACTCTGGACACAAGTGAATGTTGGCAAAATAAGTGATGTGGAGTGATTCCTTACAAAGTAAATGGGATTTTACAGAGGGTAAAGTCACAAGTGTTTCACTCAAGCGTTGTTTGATTATTGATTGATTGCATGGTCAATTCGACTGATACCGTTATTCCAATTGAAGTTTCCAGTAGGGCTGGATACAATAACCGCAAATTCCGCAATATTATCAGGCAATAACCGCGGTAACAAAATTCCCATACCGCCCCAGCCCTAGTTTCCAGTAAGGTTTACCGTGCACTTGTTATACAGTAACTGTGATTCTGGGTGCAGAATCATAATCATTTAATAAACAGGGCAATCTCAATGATGTTTTATTTTTAGGCCTGCTGATGCATACACACACACGCACGCGCACACACACAGTCAATTTAGTCTTTATTTAAAAATGCCCAACTTGTTGACCATATGGAAAGCTTCTCCAGAAAACATTGATTGAATTTGCAGCCTTAATCATCACAAAAGGCTTTTACAATTTCACCTTCAAACAATTATTATACAATAAATTCTATTATTTTGATATTGCTGGGTAAATATGGTAAATGGTGCATTTATATAGATTGTGCATTACATTCACACACACACATTCATACACCCATGCCGGAGGAAACGGGGAAACCATGCAAGGCACCAACCTGCACATGATATGACAGATTAATCGTGTAGCTCTAGTATTCGCCTCAACACACTGCACATTTCTGACGCTCTGTCTTATCATTACAGGTACGGGAAGATGTGTTAAACTCTCTGAACAATAACTTTCTACAAACACTGAATCAAGCCTGGAATGACCATCAGACTGCCATGGTCATGATCAGAGACATCCTCATGTACATGGTAGGTGGGCTACTGTGTCCTTGTCATACTCTTTTAACAATTAGTTATGGGGTGTTTATATAGAAGGGCCTCTGTTTTACAGGGGCGGTGCCTCTTACATAAGTTGGTTCTCAGTGGGAAGACATTATCTACAAATAAGATAAATTCTCCTCCTGGCTTTTGTCCATCTTGAGGATGATTCTTGTCCTCTAGCCCTGGCAAGAAATATTGTGAAGGAATGTCCAGTGCTGCTCTGCCCCCCTTTCCCCAACTATCTACATCCAAGGTTGTACTTGGACTTTAAGACATGTATTTTTGTTGTAGCTAAACAAAGAGCCTCTGTTGCTTTATCTAGTTATTTTTCTTGAGAAACTGGAAAGTTACCTATCCACATAAGGCAAGACGGTTGATTTAGTGTAACAAGCAAAAAGGCTGAAGTGTTTGTGAGAGAGTCAAAGTGAAAGAGAGCCTTTAAAATACGTGCAAGCACGGTCCAAACAATGACACAGCCTGCTACTGAAATGTAGCGCTATCTCAGGGGGTTCTATTGTTCGTTCCACTCTCCCCCCTTGCTTCCTCCATCTTTTTCTTTCCCTCCTTTACCCCCCCCCTGCAATCAGCTGTGTATTTGTTGAACTGCTGCAGTGCTCAGGTCAGCTTCACTTGTGCAATGATAGCAGCTTGCTTGCTCTCGCCTGCTGAACTCTGGAGGACAAGTAGATAATCACCTGCTCCTGCGCCATTGTCAGAGCCAGGCAAATCCTCGGATTTATTGTACTCTGTAAATAAAGTCATTCAGATAATCACTTGAGTGCGTCTGTGCTCCAGTGGCCAATGTGTTTGTACAATTTAGTATCCCTTGAACGCTATGCTAGTTTGTTTTCTTTGAAAAGTGTGAGCACCTTGGAAGCAATATGGTCAGCAACTCTTGCACAATACAGTTGGAGTATGTGGTGGAGCTCATTTATCAGCCAGATATGTTTTGAACCATTTGATGTATTCACTGTGGCCAAATGCTTTACAACTGTAATTGGACTGCACACAGTTTTAAAAAACATTCATGTTTACCCTCAGAGTAAATCACTGGCACATTTTTTACTTTTCTTACGGATTATTTAAAAGGTTACCTGACTTTTGCCACTATACAGCTTTTCCGTTCTTTTGTACTCTCTGGTGTCATTTCTAACAAACTTTTTTTATATTTTATTTTTTATCACAGGACCGAGTGTATGTTCAGCAGAATAATGTGGAGAATGTGTACAACCTGGGCCTTATTATCTTCAGGGATCAGGTGGTGCGCTACGGCTGTATTCGGGACCACCTCAGACAGACCTTGCTGGACATGATTGCACGGGAGAGGAAGGGGGAGGTTGTAGACAGGTAGGGAAATGGGACAACTGCTAACTCATTGGAAGTATTCTGTCCTACTGTTTGTTTTCTTCTTTTCCTCTTCTTGCATAAACCGTACCACAATGTGACACTTGCAGGGGCGCGATCAGGAATGCCTGTCAGATGCTTATGATTCTTGGCCTGGAAGGTAGATCTGTGTATGAAGAAGACTTTGAGGGACCCTTCCTAGATATGTCTGCTGAATTTTTCCAGGTGGGTTGGCCATATTTGTGCAAATTGTGTGTGTGTGTGTGTTTGTGGGGAGTGGATAGGGGTTCTGTCATTTCGTGACCAGTGGGACCTTAGTGCTCATATAACAACTTCCCAACATACGCTCCAACAGATGGAGAGCCAAAAGTTCTTAGCGGAAAACAGTGCCAGTGTTTACATCAAGAAGGTGGAGGCCCGGATCAACGAGGAGATCGAACGGGTCATGCACTGTTTGGACAAAACCACAGAGGAACCCATCGTCAAGGTGGTGGAGAGGGAGCTCATTTCCAAACACATGAAGACCATTGTTGAAATGGAGAACTCGGGCCTGGTTCACATGCTCAAAAACGGCAAGACAGAAGGTGAGGAACTTGTTTTTTCACTGCCTCGTTGATGTTACCTTGCATTTTGTTGAAACAATACCTTTTGGATAGTTAGCATATGCGGCAGCAAGAAAAGGTCAGTTTCTAATACTCTTGGTCAGCCTTTTACCAATACACTACCCATTCTGTCAGCCTTTCGCCAATACACTACAGATTAGCTAAATTCAATTGCTTTGTGTATCTTTTCCTGTAGACCTGGGCTGCATGTACAAGCTGTTCAGTCGCGTGCCAAACGGCCTGAAGACCATGTGTGAATGCATGAGCTCCTACCTGAGGGAGCAGGGCAAAGCTCTGGTGTCTGAGGAAGGAGAGGGGAAGAACCCTGTCGACTACATTCAGGTAAACTAGTCCTTCAGTTATCCTAAAGTGGATCTTTTGATTTATTATGTGTTAATGTCTCAAAGGAATAATAATGCATTGTGATGTGAAGAGCCCTGCTTAGGATTATATTTTTCTTTTTTTTACCATAACTCCATATCTGTTCTTACTGATACTTATTCTTAATTTGTTTATTATTAAGATGTTATCATTTCTGTCTACACGGGCTGTGGAAAACAAAAAAAACTGTTCCAGCCGATTGACATAATCCATGGATACATTTCAAGCTAATGGACCTTTCTCTTCCTTGAACGTTCGCATGCTTAGAGTAAACACAGTCAAGGCTCGACAATGCGACTAGGTAGTCGCATTTGCTACTAAAAATAGCGTTGTAGAATTAAATTTGTAGCACTGGTGTGACTACAGAATTTGCCCATTCAATCGTAATTTCACCCAACACCCAAAGGACTGGCCCCACCACCACCAGCTTAGTAAGTTAGTGTAGCTGTGAGTCAGATGTTCCGTCTGAAGCAGTCGGAGCCAAGGAGAATGTTACAATTTAATTCACAATCGAGCATCTTGCCCTGCACCGAATATCACATGATAGAACAGCAGGATAGTCTGTCCATGAGCAACATAAAAATGAATTGATTATCTATCTATCTATCTATCTATCTATCTATCTGCATAAAAAATTATAGTCTTATCAGCATAAAACGAATTGGTTATATAGATTATATTAAAACAAATCCTGATGAATATCAATATTTTGAAATTAGCTGAAAAGATATTGTGATATAATATTTTGCCATATTGCCCGCCCCTACCTCATATCACTTTATTAAAGAAAAATCACACCCGTGTGAAGTGAGGCGCACTCTTATCATCATACATCATAAATCATCTCATACTGCCTGTGATTGGTTAGCTGATTTGCTTGTTTGCATATGATGTAAATCTTCCTTTCAATGGCGTTTAATGTTATTAGCGGAATTTTGACAAAATTTCTCGGTTCATTGTCAATGGCAAATATTGAGACGTGTGGGTACAAGATTTAGCGGACATTTGACTGAATTCCCCTTTCATTGTCAATGGCAAATCTTGAGATATATACATATATATACATACATTATGTATATACAGTACATATGAGGGGCTAGCGCCCCTAAAAAACACATTATTTGATAACTTTTCATGGTGCTCCTAAAATAATTTGTGCTACTAGATTTTCAACTTGGAAAAATGCTAAGCGTTGAGCCCTGAACACAGTAGTAGCCATGGTTGTTCAATTAAAAACCTTATTAATCCATGCTGATAATGTCGTAGGCAGGTACATTTTTGAGACAGTGAGTTCAGAGTGACTGACATACTACATGTTTACCTTGAATTTGAATATATAACAAAACATTAATAAACTTATGGACATCAACTTGTTTTCACAGGGCCTACTGGACCTGAAGACAAGATTTGACCGTTTCCTGCTGGAATCCTTCAGCAACGACAGACTCTTCAAGCAAACCATTGCCGGGGACTTCGAATACTTCCTGAACCTGAACTCCCGGTCACCAGAATATCTCTCCCTCTTCATTGATGATAAGCTCAAGAAGGGAGTCAAAGGGGTATGTACAAATGCATTAGCTACTGTCTTAAAAAAAATATGATCATTCATCACTCAACAAAGCGTTTGTTTACTTCTGGTTCACCTCTCGTGACCCGTGGGCCTGTAAAATAAAGTGAAAAGCAGTGGCAGAAGAATTAGGGTAGAATAGGGGTAAAAAACCTCTCGGGATGGATATGAAACGGGGACATTGCTCATTGTTTGTTTTGTGTCCATATGTCCAGTTGACGGAACAGGAGGTGGAGTCTATCCTGGACAAGGCCATGGTGTTGTTCAGGTTCATGCAGGAGAAGGACGTGTTTGAACGGTACTACAAACAACACTTGGCCCGCAGACTGCTCACCAACAAGAGTGTATCTGACGACTCTGAGAAGAACATGATCTCCAAGCTTAAGGTATGAGGCAGAGATGTTAGAATTAAGTGTCTGTGTTTTTGTGAGTTCCTGTTGACTCGGTGACTCTGTGTGTCCCTTTTTGTTTACCCTTTCACAGTAGCAGAAGAAAATGTTTGGGTTCTAACTAAGGAAAAACATCCTAGTTGAATTATAAAGTGGGTACTTTGTACAGTTCTGTATAACTACAACATGTAGGTCAAGGTGAAATCAACTAAATGAAAACTTATTTTATTTTAATTAGAGTGTTTTTTTTACCCCCTTTTCTCTCAATTTAGTTGCAGACTATATAGCATTCAGAGATTGTGGAATAGTTGTCTGGCTATGCGAGACTACTAGCACAGTGATAAAGATCACCCTCCCTGAATGTGTAATTGTGTTAATATAGACGCTCAGCCCATCATGTCTTCCCCTCTCTGTCCTCTTTATAGACAGAGTGCGGCTGTCAGTTCACCTCTAAACTGGAAGGAATGTTTAGGGACATGAGCATCTCCAACACAACCATGGATGAATTTAGGAACCACTTACAGTCCACAGGGGTAAGAAGCACTTAAGCTGATATTTTCCCTATTCTTGAAAATGGAAAACATTTGAACATTTTAGCTTAGGAACGCCAGGTTGGAAGTAGTTAATGAGATAAACTGATGGAAAATACACTTCCTGTAAATGTTCACCTAAACCAGTGTTACATTCAGGAAGTAGCTATTATGTGAATTTGTGCTCTCATACATAAATGCATGTGTGTATAAATTGGAACCCTATACAAAGCTATACAATGAATTTGGAGTACGAGCAAAAGAAACCATACGTGTCGGTAATTATCTTAAGTCAGGCTGGCGGTATAATTACTGGTTAGTCAGGCTGTGTATTGAATCAATAGTGCTGGTGTTTTGACACTCATTCTTAAAACTCTGCATGTTTGTGTGGCTCAGGTGTCTCTGGGTGGTGTTGACCTTACAGTCAGAGTCCTCACTACAGGCTACTGGCCCACGCAGTCGGCCACACCCAAATGTACCATCCCTCCCTCTCCCAGACATGCCTTTGAGGTCTTTAGAAGGTAGGCATTGTTGTTGTTGCTTAACACCTGAGCTCTATATCCAGAGTCCCATGGCTGCCCATGTACATACACAAAAACGAATTTCACCCACTTTTTTACTTGCAAAACTGTGATGTGACAATAAAGTTGATTCTGATTCTATATACTGCATGTATTCTGTTTTGTATTGCAGGTTTTACCTGGCCAAGCACAGCGGTAGACAGCTCACACTCCAGCACCACATGGGCTCAGCAGACCTCAATGCAACCTTCTATGGCTTCCTCAAAAAGGTGAATCCACATGTATTTTCACACTGGCTACATTGCAAAACTGCATCACTACTACTAACTGTTACAGTTGCACACAGACTAATACAACATGCGATAATGCTTGGTCTGATATAGAAAGGGAGTGTGAAATCAAGTTTGTGAGACTCATTTCTCAGTCTTGGTGTCTTGTCTTTACCGTGTTCCCAGGAGGACGGTACGGAGGCAGTTGTATCCGTAGGAGGGGCCCAGGTGACGGGCTCTAACACTCGCAAGCACATACTGCAGGTCTCCACCTTCCAGATGACCATCCTCATGCTCTTCAACAACAGAGAAAAGTCCACTTTTGAGGTCAGAAATGCCGCTCCTCTGTCAGTTGACCTCTCCCCTTAGAATGTTTGTTTGTCATAATTATTATTATTTTCCCTGTCCACAGGAGATCCAGCAGGAGACGGACATCCCAGAGAGGGAACTGGTGCGGGCGCTGCAGTCGCTGGCATGTGGGAAGCCCACTCAGAGGGTCCTCACCAAGGAGCCCAAGTCCAAGGAGATTGAGAATGGCCACGTGTTTACAGTCAATGATCAGTTTACTTCCAAACTGCACCGAGTTAAAATACAAACGGGTAAGTGTGTGTGTGTGTGTGTGTCACCTGCAAACCGTTTGGCAGAAGTTCCCATTTTAAATACAAAATGTCATCCACATGAATCATCAAAGGGTTTCTAAATTGGCCTGCTGCCATTCTTGAGTGAGATTATTCCTAGGGGAATTCCCCCTACACCAGCATTTTTCTGTCATTCAGCCAATTCAATTGGCACCAAGATGAACTCCTTTCTATCTGTGGTCCGGTCCAGTATGTCTAGGTTTCCATGGGTTACCACTAATTAACCACACTGGAGGTTTGAGTGACCTTGTTTGCCTCCGTAGTGCAGCACTTAACAGGCTGCTACAAGTAATGTTTCAAAAATACATGTCTCAACTTCTCTGTTTGAAAATCACACAAAAGAAGTGTTGCATTTATTCCCTATAACCACAGTGAGTGGAAACGGAAGAACATCCATATGACTGCTATGTTCAACTGCCTTTGATCATTCAAATCTCATTTGAGTGCAACTAGGGACAAATTAAATACATCTGTGGTTCTAATGTAAATTATTTTATCTTTACTGTCAACATTTGCATATTTAGGAGGTGATGCAAGCTGATTTTGAGATACACACAATGTTTGTACATTATATTTAAAGATAGTAACGTTCCCAGCAAGCACGGTCAGGACCTGGACGAATTCGTGACGTCTCGATTGGGGCCAGATTGAGACCAGTCAGATCTGGCCCAGAATATCACCTGATTTCAGCCAATATAAATTCTGCTCACTAAGGTTGACGGCCAGATCAATTTAAGTCGTATCATAACTAGTCAGATCTGGCCCAGAATTAGCTATATTATTTCTGGTGAAGATGTCCTGGAAATGATGTAAAGATCATCCCTATGGGCTGTGATCTGGCCTAGTCCTGAACGTACCAGCGGACATAATTTGGCTTGCTGGGTTAATGTAAACGGACAGTATTCGAGTATGGACTGAAGCCTAATTTAGGTTTATAGTATGAAGGAGCAGCTTGCCAAAAAGAACATATGTACAAGATAATATGTAGAAGGTGTATGGATTTCATATATCCTCTTTATAGAAATCAGAGCTGAAGAACTTATACACTTTGGAAAGCCAGAACTTCTCCATTTATTGCCTTTCACAAATCAAAACTGTCCCCTTCTTAAAACATAACTGGCCTGTGCCCTCCAAGCATTGCTAATCAAATTATTGACCTGATTATTTTCTTCTTACATTAACACACTTTTGCACATAGCCACGCCTCCAGGACTACCCTATATAGAGGGTATGCGTGTGACCTCATCATGTCCGGAAGTTATGCGGGAATGGCTACTAAAAACGATTATTTCAAAATTGCACATAGTACTTGACATTGAACATAGGCTAAATGATGCTACATCAAGGTTGAGAATGTCTATACATTTATTTTCCAGATGTTGTTAAAAAGCTTTTAAATTAGCTGTACTAAGTATGACATTTATCAATATATTAATGGCCTAATTTCTTACCTAAAATGTTCTGGTAACACAGACGTGAGGGTGACTCGTTAAAAGTTCATCCATGCGTGATCCCACAATAATCGGTACGACCATTGAGTTGCATCTGTTTTACACTGATGTTATCATGCCATCCCCTGTTCAAAATGTCTTCATAGAACAGTATGTTGAGCTGTCATGTCCACCCCAGTATCATTATCTATATCAGGGGTTTTCAACTGATTATGAACTAGGGACCACCACCGTGACTGAGAATCAACATGGGGACCACTGTTGTGTTGGGAGGGGGAATATGGGCGTGGTGTGGGGGGAAAATTAACCTTCCATATTAAAATCATGTTGCTGTTCATTGTAACTTACTGTATGTATAAGCGAGCAGACACATGCAATTAATTATGGGCACATTTCCTTATAATGGTGACTCAACCAGGCAAACCAGTACAGTTTCCCTTGATATTCTTCTACCTCCCTTTTCTGTGGAAATTCTTGACGTCCGACTTCCCAGTAACTGACAACATCGATCAAGCGTCATTTACTGCATTGTTTCTCAACTTGTGGTCAAAATTAAAATACAAATCTTCCCTTTCCTACATTACTAAATGCATGGTCAGGGACCACATGCAATACCTTCACGGACCACCAGTGGTCCACGGACCACCTGTTGAAAACCCATGATCTATATCGACGCTAATCTTGTCTCTGTCCCCACCTCCCAGTTGCTGCTAAACAGGGGGAGTCGGATCCCGAAAGGAAAGAGACGCGCCAGAAAGTGGATGACGACAGGAAGCATGAAATCGAGGCGGCCATTGTCCGCATTATGAAGTCCAGGAAGAAGATGCAGCACAATGTCTTGGTGGCAGAGGTAGGAAGAGACACTTCTCTTCATCATATCGGCCCTCGAACGTAAAACGTTTAGTGTTGGGTTGATGCGTTGTATCACAGTATTTGCATGACCTTAGATCACCGTTTGCAATTATTTTGTGGCTTGAGATTGTGGTTACTACCAAAGGCTTTTATAAGAATATCATTTACATTCCCTTTTAACAAGCACAAAATTATCGGTATGCGCTTACGTTTTTAGCTACATGGCTGCAACTAAAAATAAATTTAAATGTTGAATTTTTCATACTTTCATTAAGATCTATCACATTATGTTGAAGGATTACCTAGCAGTAGCACGGTTTTTTATTCATTTTTACATTTAATGCACTTGCGTTAACCCCATCTTACGTATGTCTTAAAGCATGCTGGATGTGACTGGTTGGGCATAGGCATGAATTAAAAAGAAACTGAGTTGGAAAATATGTTTATTTCCATTGTTCTTATCTCCTTAGGTTACTCAGCAGCTCCGGGCACGTTTCCTCCCCAGTCCTGTGGTCATCAAGAAGCGTATAGAAGGACTAATAGAAAGAGAATACTTGGCGCGGACGCCTGAGGATCGTAAAATCTACACTTACGTAGCGTAGAGGAACATCGGAACCAGAGGAGACAGAGACTGGACGCGGCTGGGGAAAGGGGGGACAATTGGGTTTTTCTTTTTCCTTTTTTTTCTCCTCTTTGGACTGTTATTCGCATGGACTGGAAGTATTCTTTTAAAGATAAATGCTGGGAAATTAACTCCTCGTCCCTTACACATCATGAAAACACAACCTCTCCTCAATAAAACCACATGCAGAAAAGCAATGTCAACAAAGCGAAAAATCCAGTGTTGCATAGATGATTTTAAAACCAGGCCCACTTCTTTTTTTCATTTTTCTTTTTCATTTTTTTCCCTGTGAGGTTTAAACATGGATCGGATCCAGCTTCAAGCTTTTCACTGTTTTACCCTTGTAGAGAGCGACCTTACAAAGAATCCCTCGGGAAGAAATGTGAATGCACCGCATTATTTTTGTTTTTCAATACTGTGTAAAAAAGTGATAAAATTAATTATTAAAAACAAAACGCGGCAAATGTGGATTGTTACAAAAAGGAAATAAAAAAAAAATCTATATTGAATGTGGATGTTCTGCACTTTACCACCATGATCAAGTCATAAGATCTTGGTCCCTTACAATGCTGTAAAGCTTAATTTATATTTTGAGGTATGACAAACAAAAATAACAGATTGTGAAATATTAGTCTTTTTGGGGGAGTGGTGCAGTCCATCCTAGGATATTTAACTTTAAAAGACTTCTGGGGTCATTTTTAACATTACTGGGGCTTTTGTGCGCACCCACAGTTTTATAAGTTGCTTGATTATATTTAGATATTTTATAGTCATGAGATCAGACACACCTCCCGAGTCCCTCCTGTATAAACCCATTGAACTGCAAACTCAATTTTAACCATCGTTTAAAACGGTGGTTCTGGTGACTGCTATAGTCCTAATACGTGAAGGGGCTGTATTTTTTCACATTTAAGTTACAACATTAAATGGAGAAAAAAAATGTGGCCCTCACATATTAGAACGACAATATCAGGGATGTTCTCAATTAGTCCAAGTAACATAAGATGGAGTTTGAATTTCAGTGGACTTATCTAGGAGGGGGGCGGGGGGATAAAATACAAATTTGTTTTATAGTGAAATATCCCTTCAGTGACAAGTGATTTGACACTCGTTTCTGCACATATGGTACACAATAGAGCAGATTGTGTAGTGTGACACGCAACCGCTGTATATGGATCACAAGTGTGACTTATGCACTCAATTTTGTGTTTTTGGCTCTTACCAAGGTACTGTCTCTGATATAAGCTGGTACGTCAGCGCTGCTGTGTCACCTTTTAGCCTCTTTGTGTGTGTGTGTGGGCCATGACTCAAATCAACTTTAAAACATTCTGGATGGATGATGCAAATGTATTTATCAGAAGCAGAAGTAGGACAGGTACACAACAGTCCAGTTAATGAGGCTGGTGACAAAAGGTAACTAATATGTAGGATGCACATCTACACTCACAAAGTTGAGCTATAGACTGTTAGGGAATTGCAGGCCTTGAATATCACTAAATGATCATGTTCATGTCTCACAATGAAATGTGTTGTGAGGTTGTAGATGTACTTTTGGTGTGTGACGCCAGCTTGCAAATAAGTAAATCTGGTGTATTAAATGGCTTGGAGAGCATTGGTCTTAGGTTAGGCTGTTTAAAATGTAGTATTTAGTTTTACTAATACCATCTACCAAGTCTGGCTGTTAATATATTATATGGCAGTTAATAGTCAACAACTGCTGCCGCTTGTTAACCCGTCCATTATCGGATTCAGTCCTACTGTTTATTGTAATTTGTAACTAGTCTAGAACACTGGTTCTCAAAGTTGGGTCTGGGGACCCCCAGGTGTCCTTTATATACTGTTGGAGTTAAATCGGCTGGATTTTGCAGTGCACATTGGGGTCCCAGAGATAAACAAATATTTGAAATGGGCCTAATGCATAGTAAACTGGGGTCTTGAAATGAAAACGTTTGAGAAACACTCTTCTAGAATACCTTTGGCATGGATACCAATGAATAATCCGTGTCAGACCATAAGCACTAGGGGACCCTGAGGACCAAGGTTGGGCACCACTGGTCAAATGTAAAATATATCTGACTATGGTTAAATGTGTTCACATAAATGGTGCTCGGCTACATTTGAGGTGTAGCCAAACTCAAATCCAGGCCATCATTGAGTTGTGTATCTGCTTGCCACTGGACTACATCGGCCAGTTTTTCCATCTGGACCATAAAGTTGTGGATCTCTTCAGTAGAACTGTCTGTCCAAGCCAGCGGCAGGTGAGTTGGAACAGCCTGTCGATCTGGAAAACAGTTGGGGCTTGTCAGTGTTCAGGGATCCATTTCACTATATTTTGTGTAGCAGAAGTCAGTGTGATAAGAAAATGTAGAAAGATGACTTATAATCAAGTTTCCCCTACTCTACAAACAGCTGCTATATGATATGGAAAGATGTAGGTTATAAAAATGGATGGAAGCTACTGTATGACCAACAGACAACATTACAATTTTCACTAAATCCAGGGATCCAGAATATGAAAAAGTTGTAGATGCCCAGTACTAAATAAGTGGTCTGATTTCATATGACCCACCTTGATAGAACTGTCCACTGGGGGTTCTGGCTGCAGCACCTGATAAAGCCAACCACACCACAGTATCAGCTCCCTGCTCTGCACTGCGCAGACGGCCCCCCATCTTCTGGTGGAACTGGGGCATGGATGTAGAAACGGCTGCAAGGGAGTAAATCAGAAGACAGGACACTTATTGGTGCTTGTGTGCACACATTTGTGTGTGTGTGCGTTAACGATAAGTTATTATCTTTAACGAGTTGGAATCAAAGAAAGTACCTGGTGTATCAACCCAGCCAGGGTGCATCACAGAAAAGTGAATGGCAGGGTTGGCTTTGGCCCAATGCTCTGTCAGCACCACCTGCTGTCTCTGAGAGGAAAGTGCACTTTATCGCCACAGACAACCACCAACTTAATATCAATATCATACCTTATTCTGGTTGCAACCTACTTTAAATAACTTTAAATTATATTGTCTTTGTCAGTATGGAAACCCAAAGATGTCAATATAAAACTAATTAGGACATTTATAAGATTACATAAACGATGCACTGTGAATGATAGTAAATATAAAAAATATGAGCCAATTTCCTTACCACGTCTCTATAAAAACATGTATCACACTTCCTCCGTACCTTGTTCTGGGCATAGACCATGGTGCTATCAAAGTATCCCCTGTTTGTTTGGAGGTCATCAGTTTTGAGCTTCTGGGCCAGCATGCCCCCTGATGACACTATGATCTGACACAAGCAGGGAGAAAACAAAAGCAGTGTACTTAGAGAATGCTCACTGCAAAGCAAACAAAAGTAGCATTATGCTGTCTTGCTGATGAGTGCGCACCCACCACCCTCGGATCACGGCTCTTCTGTATCAGTGGTATAAGGCTCTGGGTGAGGACATAAACGCCTGAAGGGAATGGAGAAAGAAGTCAATGTTTCCACATTCTGTACAAGACAAGCAGATGGTGCTAACTTAAAGTAGAAACTTTACCTAGAGTGTTGGTAGCAAAGTTCTTCTCTAATCCTTCAGCAGTCACCTCTCGCTTGTTTACCATACACCCTGCATTGTTTATCTGACACACACACACACACACACACACACACACACACACACACACACACACACACACACACACACACACACACACACACACACAAATAATTACAGAGGCATTGTAAAGATTGGATTTTCTTAGAAGACCAAAGGGAACATCTGGAGCCTACCAACACGTTCAAGGATGAATATTGCTTCTTGAAGGCCTCTGCAAACTCCCATACCTTGCAGGTCTCCGACATATCCAGAATATGCACATGTATCTCCTGGAAAAACAAGATTGAGTAATCGTAGTCTCATTTCTCTCCAAGCAATAATTCACTCCAGTCTTTATACTTGACACGCTTGTTTGAGAATGTGTATTTTTTTTCAGCTTTAACTCTCACTCACTCACTCACTCACTCACTCATTCACTCACTGTGTTCCCAGACTCTCTGACAATGTCCGCCCTGGCTGCCTCAGCTCTGTCTTTGTTCCTGCATACCATATGGACCGTGCCACCTGAAAACAAAGTAGGGGACATGGATGTTTATTCTTTACACAAGCTCTACTTCTTATATTAATAACTCATAAACTGGGTGCTGAATTACGCAATAAAATCCAAGAGAGCAGTCCCTCGCAGCAATCTTTGTACAATAATGAATGTTGTCCTGCATGGTCTTAGTTTATTACTCATTACAGAATCAATGACAGGCATCATCATAAGCCCATGTACCTTTCTTTGCTATGGCCATGGCAGTTGCTTTGCCAATTCCGCTGTTGGCTCCAGTGATCATAAAGGACCTTCCCGCCACCACAGACACATCTAGGTCCTGCGCCACAAAGCTTTTAGACGCTATCTCATATCCATTTCTGTAGGCACACAAATTCTGTAAAGCAACACTTTTCATGTAGTAATTTACTACGATCAATGAACAATTGAACATATGACCACAGCCTGGATTATTGTTTAAAACCATGCACCTAGAATAGCTTTTCTTTCTCAATTGAGCTCTTAAAATCTATCAGCTATTGATGTGACTGTAACACTGATGACTAGGCACTTCATCTGACAGTGGAAGTATTGTATTAGTGAAAAGACGTCTGTGTGTGTGTGTGTGTGTGTGTGTGTGTGTGTGTGTGTGTGTGTGTGTGTGTGAGAGAGAGAGAGAGAGAGAGAGAGAGAGAGAGAACATTTTGCACCTGCCTTTTATGTAGCACGATGTGGAGGTATAAAGAGGTGTGTGTGTGTGTGTGTGCGTGTGCGTGTGCGTGTGTGTGTGTGTGTGTGTGTGTGTGTTGCCAAGTAGGCTTCTGTAGGCTACAGCATTACTCAGAACAATTGCTATTTTCTACGTACTTATTGATAATTTAGGCAAATAGTTCCCATTTAAAAAAATAAAATATTTTAAAAACGATTTGCTTCTGTGAATTTAAAATCACAGAACACATCTGGAAAGTTGTTTCTATTCCAGTTGTAAAAAAATAAATACTATCAAACTCAAACAAACAAAATATAAAATGCATAAAAATTGTAACTGACCTGGTGTATTCGTGGATTCCTTTAAAAAACCACATGATATTGCGATACAGAGACATATTGCTTTCCATGATATCATGTGAAAGCCCGAAAGAGGTCTTTTCCCAGAGAGGACACGGTGTGGTGTGGTGTGGTGTGGTGTGGGGGTTGATCAGATCAGCTTGCAGTTCACCAGTAGGCTAAAGCAGATTGGTATCACATGTGAAGACCTGACTCAGTGACTCTGACTGCTCCCTGCCGATGTGCACTGGAATAACAGTGAGATTACAGTAGGGCAGGCTATAACTCATTTTAATCCACCACCAACTGGGATTAACGTTATTACTTGGGTTTTTTAGGCTGCTAGTTCTTTCTTTCACGACTGTGGATTTGTATGGGAGCGTAGAGTAAATCATATTTAACTCTTTCTTTCAAATTAACAAATCAATTTTCACTAAATTGGCATATTATAAAATATTATAAGACAAACGTAAATTTGCATATTACAAAATTAGGCCTATAAATTTACTTAAGGTTATTATAACATATACCTAATGGGAATAGCCTACACATTTAAACACAGTATTGCTAATAATCAAATAATGTTGGTCTATAAATGGTTTAGGATGTAGCATGTAGGCCTATACAATTCTTCTTTAAATACAAGCTATGTAATAAGAAGGCATAAATGTTTGAAAAACATACAACAATGTGGCCTCTGATTTGGATATTTAGCTCAAGGATATATGGACATTTTGATTAGACAGTTTATAAATAATATCATTTTGTGAAAGACGGTATAAAGACCAATTCAAATGGCAATGTTAAGAATTAATAAATAAGTAGGCTAGTATACAAATCTAGGCTAGGCCTGACTGTTCCATTAATACAATTATTTACATCAGTCAACATAAACGGACGACGGGACGAGTCGTTGTTTCATTGGCTTCATCAATAAACAAAGCATGAATGACCAATCCAGCAGTTAAGCGGTAGTGACGCCTCCGTTCAGTGGAGTGCCAGGAGGAGGGAGGAGTTTGTAGAAACTTGTACATTGGAGTGACTGGGCAACGCACTATGTGGTTGACCGGACAGCTATTACTATTTGACCCGTTGTAAGGGTTGAAGACAGTGTTTCATGATTACCTGGCTATAATATAACTTGTGGAGATCGGCCCAGCGTTAAAATGGTGAGTTGTTGTATTCTTCATCTATGATGCTGCATGACTTTTATGATTAGTCTTTGTCGATGACAAGACTGTGCTCACCTGTTTGTCGTTGACAGGTATATAGGCTATCTACTAGCCTTGTAGCCTTAAAAGTGGGCTAGTAGGGCTGGGCTACTAACTACTAGTATTACATAATTATTTTATAATGTCAACGATTTATGCTACTCGTATACTCGTCTGTATGGTGGAGTGTGCCATCTACACATTAAATGCATTGCATTTTTGTGTGTTAATTTAAGCGATAGTCGGAAGTTAAGGTGAATATTTCCTGAACCTGTTCCCTTTGTAGAACAGGTTCCGTCACTTTCCAGCCAACATGCCCTAGTGGCAGTTTAGACAATGACAATGACAATCTGATCTGTGATAAGGGTGTTTTCTAGTTCTACCCCGTTGTGTTAATACATCTATTGGGAATGGGTCTAGGCTAGGCTGATTTTAAAATCACCATAACTGTTTAAATTATGTTGTTTGGTATTTTTGACCGTATCTCCCATTTGTCTGCAAGGTCTAAGAAAAGCCATTGACAACAAATGGCTTTCATGTCCTTATTTTATCAAGAGCAAAATTCCCATTTAATTAACACACTCAATTAAACAACTGACATGAACTCACGTTTCACTGAATCGTTTGCATTATATTTGGGTCATTCATAGGCTCTCTTCTAAATGTCAACAATGAGAGGAAGAGCTGAGGGAACTAGGGAAGCCTTGCGGAAATTGTGTGGCAGCATTTTGTAATGTGTGTAGTTTTGACATAACAAAGCTAGGAAACCCATTCTTTAAACACTGAAACACGACCCCTCACCTAGTATTGAAAAGGGAACAACACACATTTCTCTGTGGCTTCCATTGACAATGTTTCATATTTTCCCTCTAAGTAACACCCTTGAATCCCACGCTTTGCCCCCCCTGTTTCTTTGTCTTGTCACTCTGCTCTGAGAAGTTACTCGTTAATGAACTGTACCAACGATGAACCCCCCCCCCCCTTTTCACCCCAGGGGGGAGATAGTTAATAATGGCCCATAGAACAACTGACTCAGACTCAGGCTGTGTGTGTGTGTGTGTGTGTGTGTGTGTGTGTGTGTGTGTGTGTGTGTGTGTGTGTGCGCGCGTGTGTGTGTGCGTGCGCCTTCGTGCAGACACATACATTACACCCTTGTTTCAAACTAATAATAAATTCATCCCCCACTCCCTGGGTCCCCTCATCTCATCTGCGGTCGCTTTTGCTCCGCTGACCCTGTGGCATCTGCTTTCGTCAGATTTGCCTTATGTCTAACCTCATGTACATACCGTAGGCCTACCTGTTAGTTTATGTACTATTGTAGGCTATTTATATATTGTATAGTGCAGATATCTTAGGATTTTTGCCACTCCTTTCCCTGCTCCCACCCCCTAATTTTCTTTTGTTTTAAGGAAAACAACAAAACCCACTTCTTTCTTTACACCTGTAAACCTGTGACGTGACAATAACGCGAGTCTGATTCCGATTTCAGATAAGCTTCCTGCTGCTCTTCAGTCGCCAGGGGAAGCTGCGGCTTCAGAAGTGGTTCACGCCCACGCCCGAACGGGAGAAGAAGAAGATCATCAGGGATATGACCGCTCTGGTGCTGGCGAGGAAACCACGCTCCTGTAACTTCCTCCACTGGAAGGACCTGAAGGTTGTTTACAAGAGGCAAGTACTGCCCCCCCCCCCCCAACACACACACGGGCGTGCACACACACACATTTTAGTTCTTTATTTGAATGCAAATTACAATAAATTTGACAGGGACACCTTACGATACACATGGCACCTTCTACTCCACACAGGCAAGTTGTTTGGCTTTGCTCTTTGTCATGCCAGCTATTGTTAGCCTGGCGGGGCCAGACTCATATGGTGGATTCACTGACGCTTCCTCCCCGCATGCTGCCTATGGAGACTACAGACTCCATGCTGCCTATGGAGACACCAGACTCCATGCTAGCTATGGAGACACCAGACTCCATGCTAGCTATGGAGACACCAGACTCCATAGGCAGCATGAAGTGTAACAAAAAGTTGATGTCACCACACGGTGCACTAGTCTGCTCCATAATCATGCTAAAAACAACAAGGTCTGTTATAGTTTCTACTTTCTATGTGAGCGAGATATGTCGGATATATCTCATATCTATATCTGAAATAACTGCTGTTCTTATAGTTTCTGTTTTTAAACTTGTTGCGTTGAGGGCAGCCATTGTTGTTTTGAAAGTACTGCAGCATGAATGTTACGTCACCATATACACATGAACCAATCAGAGGCTGCTTTCCACGAATACCAGACAACTCGCCCCTTCACCAACTCACCCCGGGCGTAGAGCCGGCGGAACTGCACTGCCTGGTATTCCTAAAGTACCTAACCTAAGTAAATTATGCTTAAACCTTATTCCTAACCTTAACCTCAGTAAAACTATGCCTAAACCTAACCCTATTACTAAACTTAACCCCAGTAAAACTATGCCTAACCCTAAACTTATTTCTAACCTTATTCTCAGTAAAACAAAATAAAGAATACAAGAACTGCCGCACTGAGCGGTCGGCGGAAGAAAGCGGGGATGAGATGGAATTGGGGCGACCGTACCTGTTACCCTTTTCACTGTTGTACGGACAGCTGTTGAAATGCAGTCACTGTTTGGCCCTGGTCATTTTCTGATTTCTCCAGCTTCCACATACTCTCTGCCAATGAGCCAGACTCCAGACTTTTATGCGGGAGGAATCTTCAGTGAATCCCCGCTAAGGGGCTGGCCAAGCTATTGTTAGGCCAGTCATGGTCAGTTTATTAACATGGCCTATAGGCTTCCAAATAGCACGCACACACACGCGAGCACGCACACATTTTTGTTTCTTAGTTGAATCCGCAAATTACAATAAATTTGATGGGGAAACGAATATAACGGGGTTGAGAGTTCATGGACACCTAAGGGCCGATTCATACTCCTATTTTACCGCTGTTTCGGCGCTGTAGTGCCGAAATGATTTCGGCTCGTCAGAAATTTTCAGTAGCACCGAAGAGAAGACTTTAGGACGGTACCCGGCGCCCCCCCGAACCTCAAATGACGTCACATTGTATGCTCTACAGAGCCGAACCAACTTTTATTCGGCTCTAAAATAGGTGTATGAATCGGCCCTTAGGATACACATGGCACCTGCTCAGCCAAAACGGCAGTATTTGGCAAGTTATTTGGTTGTTATAAGTTATATTGTTAGGCCACTCGTGGTCAGTTTATGTACAGTACATGGCCTATAGGCTTCCAAATAACACACACACACACACACACACACACACACACACACACACACACACACACACACACACACCTCTATACCTGGAAGCATATCAAGGTTGTCCAAATTTCACACCAGTATCACTTTTCTCAGTGCCTCAACCAGAGTCCCCCTACCCCCCCTCCTTCCTTCTTCCTTCCTGCCGTTATCCGACCTATACCAGTACATTTTGAACCAACAACGAATCATTTGTGCTCCATCTCTCCAGGTATGCTAGCTTGTATTTCTGCATGGCGCTGGACGACCAGGAGAATGAGCTGTTAGGTCTGGAGGTGCTGCATCGCTATGTGGAGCTGTTGGACAAATACTTTGGCAGTGTAAGTTGTCTCCTCAGAATAGAGTCTGTCTGAGTTTAAAAAAAAAGTTCCAATAAATCATTCTCTGATAGGCTTTTGATCATCTGATTTATATATACAGTTTACCTACTTCTTTAAATTCCATACTCTGAAGCCTAATCTTGTCATATAATTGTGCACTTTTCATATGCAATTGTTTTGTAAAGATCTACAATAAAATGTGCATTATCATTAACAGCACATACATTATGTGCAGTATGTTGTTTGTTGCTTCTCCCGAGTCCCCAGTCATCATTTGTCATTAACTGAAGGCATACCTCCACTCAGGTGTGTGAGCTGGACATAATATTTAACTTTGAGAAGGCCTACTTTATCCTGGACGAGTTTCTGCTGGGAGGAGAGATACAGGAAACCTCCAAACAGATAGTGGCTCGCACCATTGAGGCCTCGGACATGCTGCAGGAGGTAAGACATGCATGCCGTGCACACATTCATACACAATACTGTATGCATGTCTGGGCACATGCTCAACTAGACATTAGTATTTGTGTAGTAGCTCTCTAGAAGAAGGAAAAATAATCAATTCTATCGTTGATTTGTCACTGTTGGATAAGAAACCTCTTATCTCCATATTTGAACATATCTGTTACTTTTGTTATTATGAATTTGGATCCTGAAACGTAACAGTTTTGGAAATTTGGACACCACCCGACAATATGTGTGCGTGTGTGTGTATCTATATGATAGTAGTATACGTGTATATAAATAAAACATACATACATACTGTACTGTATAATGCATATACTGTGTCATTAATACTGATTTGCTTGCTCCACTTTGCCCCCTCGTGAAGACCTCTTTGTCTTTGTTGTGTTTGAACTTTTGTGTTTGAACTTTTGAGTATGAGCATGACTACAAATGCTGCAAACAAGTCAGTATCATAATGAGTCCAATTAACAACAGTGGTGCTGCTGATCCCCCTGGTTTCTCTTCTTCCTTATCAGAGCGAGCTAATAGACTTGTTTGGATGACCCTTATCGGCAGGGAGTCAGGGACTACTGTTTATGAATAGAACCCCTCTCATTGTCTCTCTCATTGTCTCTGGGCGTTTGTCTGTATTGTTGTCTCACTTTACTTTCTCTCTCTCTCTCTCTCTCTCTCTCTCTCTCTCTGCGCCAATGTTATTGCGAGTAAGTGAGAGACAGATCTCCCTGAAACTTTTTAGTAGGTTTTAGACTTTGTCGGATACTTTCTAGTACTCTCTTAATATACACTTACTAATACTGTAAAGTGTATATAGTGTTTATTTTAAGAGTGGTAATACTGGGTATGTTACTGGGTCTGTTGAACCCCCTCCTCCTGTGCTTTTGAGGTAAAGAGATGTCTTGACCCTGCTTTAGACTTTGTCTAATACTTTCTACTCTCTTAATATACACTTATATAGTATAATAGTACTATATAGTGTTTATTTTAAAGGTGTAGTGAAATGAAAAATATGTTTTTCACACTTTTAGACCATATCCGTATAGTCATCATATGGGCATACCTAACCATGGATGCCAAACAAATGGGCAAATCTCATTTTTGTGTGTTCATCTCAAGTCCATAAAAAAATGTTTTAATTACTTCATGAAAATGTGCTGCGTGATGACATGTCGAGGCCCACATCAATAAAAGCCAATACAAATGAAGCTCACCAGTTTGATTCCCATGCTTCGTTGTCCTCCAACACAGCTGATTTTGATTAAAGAACTACTCCGTTTTTAATCATCACGCTAAAATATGTATATATAGGTTGTGTATAGGTTAGAAATAATCCCCTGGCTTTGCCCGTCTCTCTGTCACTTTGTTTACAAACGACACTGCACATGAGAGACTTGATTGGTTCAGAAACTTCAGAGCCAGCGTTTCAAGCTGAAACTTCAAAATAAAATGCCCACCATTTCCGTTTCACTGCACCTTTAAGAGTGGTACTGGGTCTGTTATTGGGTCTGTCGTACCCCCCTTCCCCCTGTGCTTTTGAGCTAACGAGGTGACTTGACCCTGCGATGTAGAGTGCCGTTCATGTGTAGTGTATAGCCTCCCATTCATTTTTCACCATTATCAGCAGGATGATCATGACAACAGTGAATGGTATGAGGTGGAGCTGTTTGGATGACCTTGAATATGGACAGAAAGGTTAGAAGCTGTGCTTGCTTGTGTTAGTAGAAAAAACTAAAAACGTGTGACAGTGCTCTCTGCATTCAATAACATCTGTAGATGTGTGACTGTGTGTGTGTTGCTTAAAATCTCTTCTTCCCTCCCCTTGATAAGGAAACGGAACACTTAATTTTTTCGTTTTCTGTGCTCTTACCCTATAGACCATGGAGGAGTATATGAGCAAACCTGCATTCTGAGACTCTGAGAAAAGGACGTAACATCAGGAAGGAAAAGAATGCATGCAGCATGCAGGGATGAGTCATAGACGCTCTGAATATGGAAAACGGGTTCTACTTTTGTCCTGCCGAACTTTTAACCAAAACAAAAAGGAAACGTGTGCTCATGGGCTGTCTGAAGCATTGCTGTCACTTTAAATGCAACTTTGATTTGAATATGTATTCATAGTTATGTCAAATGAAGGAAAGAGAATGTAGATCAGAATCAATGAAGTAGCCTTTAGTTACTGCAGATCAGGGACATGGCAGTCATAATCAAGGGCATTTAGATTTATAGTCCTGTTGATTTTTATATTTTAATATAAATATTGTATTTAAGATGTGATGTGCTCATTTGTTTGTTTTGCTTTTTAGATGTAGATGATGTGTTTCATAAACTTCAAGGACCATTGACCTTTAAAGGGAGCGGTTATAGTATTGGGAGAGGATATTGTTTTATATGCAGTAGACTAGGCTTATATATACAAAATGTAATTTTTGAATTTGGAGCTTACGATTAAAAGATATTTTGATAAATAATGTTCTATACGTTGACCATTTCTTTTTGATGTTTCCTTTTAATGTATTTCTTTTTATCACTATGAGCTGATGTCCAAATGCTGAAATCCATCTGCTATATAGGCCAAAAAAGTAGAGCAAAATCCTGTTAATCCATTTAACCATGACAGTTCAAAATGGACCTTAACGTTAAATGAACACATTACTTTAGCCTGGCTATAAACCCTTTTTGCGTCTGCAGTGTACTGATGTAATAACGCAACACATGCAACAAGAAGAAAAATAATACCGCTGATCCTTTATTTATCTCTGATTCATCACACGTTATTGAACACGTACAAAATGGTTTAAAAATTAACAGCACAACAACTGGTAGGCCAACAATACAGAGCTTTGCATTATGAAAGGTTTGGAAGGCAGGCGACGGTCTGCTTTTTACATCAGTATATAGGCTAAATATAATCTTAATAGGCTATAATCTTAACATTAAATTCATGAACCCTGAATATATCACGAGTCACAACAAACACTCGTTGTCAGCTCAGCACATTGGTATTGGGAATACCCCGGCTAAATTCCATATATACAAAGTGTCATGTAAACTAGATCGCGTCCACGGTCCCTGACTGGTTAATTGTTTGTTATTTTTTCATAGATAGTATAAACATAATCAATCAGTGGACATTTCGCTGTATTGTGTTTGCCGGGCGCTATACTACTACATTCCTGCAAGCTGTTTGCCGCGATTCTCTTTCTCCTCTTCATCTGCGGTCTGTGGGGCCGCCGTCTTGAGAGGCTGAGCCATCTCGTTCGCGTGCGTCTCCGTGGGTTCGACCGCCTCCTCTGGAGGAGCGCTCTCAGTTTCTCTCTTGGCAACTTTGCCTTTATTGCCAGTGTCCGCCTGGTCTAAAAAGTCCTTCATGGCCTGCTCATAGAGCTCATATGGGAACTGGGCCTGGGAGGTGTCTCGCTTGGAGATGCCGCTCTGAGGATACTCTGTTAGGATCTTCGCCGCCAGGTAAGTTGTCACCTCGTCTTCCACGTCATCGTCGTCGTCGTCGCCGTCATCTGCCTGTCGCTTCAGGGGCATTTTGTTGAGTTCGGATAAAAACAAGTTCTCCCTGCGACCAGAGGGAGAGGGGACTTTAGCTGGCACGGCCGCCGGGGCGGATGGCACCGGCGGCGCCTTGGCCGGGGACGCGGCGGGCCTCAGGGGTCTCTGCCTGACGGGATACTCGTTGCTGATGGTCTCCACGCCGATGATGTCCAGAAAGTCCTCCCTGTCCATGTCCTCGGGGGCAGCGGGGGCAACTTTGCTCTTCGCCACCGGCAGTCTCCGACTGTAGTATCTGATCTTGGGCGTTTGTCCGGTCCTGAAATGAGCGGTGGTGGTGGTGGACGTCTGGGGGTGGCGGTGCAGCTTCCTCAGCTCGTTTGTGATCAGCAGGTCGATGAGGTCCTGGGGCGGGACGTGGAGCTTCAAGGAGAGCTCCAGCAGCTCTTTGATGATCCGGGGATCGAGGAGGGAAGGCCGGATGAGTCTCTTCCTCTGCTCCCCATCCCTCTTCTGTGCAGTCTGGTCGCTCATCTCCAGCACCTGCAGCAGTTGGTGGGGGGGAAAAAGTAGGACTCAAATGTTTTATTTAAGTAAAAGTATCAATACTGCAATATAGAAATGCTTTGTAGTAAAATTCTGGAATTGTAAATGTAGGCCTACTTGAGTAAAAGTACAAAAGTATTGGCATCAAAATTTAAAGTAGCAAAAGTAAAATGTAGAATGCCCCATTTCAGTATACAAATCTTTTGAAAATACAGATAAGCTCACAATGCGTCGCATCGTGACCTTTTTACAGTCTATGGTCGTGACGCATTGTGAGCCTCAAAATTGTACTTAAGTGTACAGTATAGGCCTACTTAAGTAAATGTATTTAGTATAGGCTACTTTACACCACTGACCTTCAACAGGTAGTAGTCCACCAGTTTGGTGTCGTCGTCGGTCTCCTCCTCCTCATCGTTCTGGCTCGCCCGGCGTTGCATCTCCTCTCTCTCCGCTCCCTCCATCAGGTCGCCATCGGTCAGGTCCCGGTCATACTCGTCGTGGCTTCCATTGACCAGCTCCTCCGTCTCCATCCTCTCCTCCACGGGAACCCAGTCCTCGTCGCCTCCCGCCAAGTCCTCGTAGGCGACATTTCGGAGGCTGAACATGTCCTCGTCTTCGTCGCCGTCCCTCTTCTGTCCATTAGTGGTGGTGGTGAAAGGCATGCGTCCCAGCTCGTCGAAGATGGAGCGCAGGTTGGCGAGGCTCTGCGGGGTGTACTGCTCGTCCAGGTCCTCGGTGGCCCGCCTGAACGCGTCCCTGTTCTCCTCGTCCTCGAACATCAGCGGGTACTTTTTGTGCGGTCTGGGGAAGTTGCCGTAGTCTCCTCCTGCGGGCGCGCTGCTCTGCGCGGGGCCGCCGGTGCTCTCCGCGCGGTGCCTGTGCCGGTTGCTCCCGGCGGGTGGTGCCGCCGCCGATGCGGCTTTGCTGGTGTCCCTCATCCCGGCCTGGTCATGCAGGGACTTGAGCAGGACTTTGACCAGCTGCTCGGCTGGGAGGTCCTGCTGCTGTCTCTGCGCGGCGGGGGGAGGGGGGGGAGGAGGAGGGGACTGGCGGCCAGCGGCGCCTCCCTCGTCCTGGAGCGAGGCCAGCTGGAGCAGCACGCGGATCTTGTCCACTTCGTCATAATCCACCGGTGGCGGCGCCTCTTTCGCCCCGTTCTTCTGCTTCAGACTCTCAATGTACTCCAGCGCCTTCATCATGTCGGAGCTGGGTGGCGGGTAGGCAGCGGGGCGTCCCTCGGTGTCCCCCCCGCCGCGGAACAACCTGCTGTGGTAGCGGGGGAGAGACGCGCCCTGCGCGGCGGAGGACGCGAGGAGGAAGGCGAGCAGGGCAGCGGCTCCTCCCGCCGGCAACTTGAGGTGGAAATGCAGCATTTTAAGGCTATTACCTGCAGATGAGGAAAGAAGAAAAAAAAAACACAGTGATGTTGAAGTTTGGGGCGTTTCATCTTTTAATCTGCACATATTATTATAGGTATAGCCTTTGCTTGTTGTCTGACATAGATCGCCGTATACTGTATGCAGGATATTCTATAGCTATAGCCTGTTGAGCTCATGAACAAGGTGAGAACTAACACAGCACCATGGCGTGCATGTTTTCACCTTGTTCTGTGCAGGCTGCTGGTATTGTTTTGTTTATCAGGCGATACTAGCCTACTTGGCGATGCTGAAGTGATGTCACAGATCCAGCCATGGATGAGTCACTCGTTCCCTGTTGTTATGGGCAACCTGAGCATCCCATTTCTTTGTTCACAATATAACCCGCTGGAATAGTTTATTACATTATCCTAATTACTTCAATAAATAAATCGTTGTCCTCCGTTTCAGAATGCCTAGCAGATATATGGGCTGTACTATGTATAGGCTGCTAAAACGCAATGTTTCCTTCCCGCTATATGTGCACCAGACCCAAAACGCGAATTATTATTATTATTAATATATTCTTTTATAAAGGCAGTACAAATATCTAAATATAAAAACATCGTTTTATAGGCTGAGATAGATGATCAAAAGATGGTCAGAATGTGTTTCTTACCTTTGGCAAGAAAGCTCAAGCAGCAGTGAAGGCGTGCAGCATCTCCTCTGAGCTGTTCTGTTTTCAGCACTTGGACAGCTCCCCCTGCGATATATGAGGCAACACCTGACTCTCGCGTCATCGTTGGACACACGCAATAGCAAGTCTTAAGAAATCCATATATAAAAGATTTTGATTCATGATACGGTATGCCGAGGAATACATGATATAGCTATAGATATAGGTTATGTTGATTTCTATATCATATATATATAGGTATAGGCTATTCATTGGAACTACTGGCCTTTATAAAATAACAAAAACTGGCTTGTATGATGAGGGACAGATGAGACTCGTTATTATAATGGAATCAATAGATTATAGGCTAAACTCATGACATTTCAGAATGCATGTACAAACGTGCATCACAATGATAAATGTATAAAGATAAGGCTGCAGCTTCGGGTTTCAGGCATTCATTAACACAGAGGGCACTAACACTGGATGTACTGATCCTTTGTTATAATTCAACAACGACAGTGTACACATTTGAAATGTTTCTCTCGGACTTAAATTAAATAACTCAGTGATTCTGATGTGATCTGATATGTGCGCACATGCAGCAGCTGAAGAGTTAAACCCACCGGCGATGCATGATGACTCACACTCCTAAAACCTTCCACGATCCGCTGTCGCAATTGACTCCTCTCTGCGGAGAGAGAGAGAGAGAGAGAGAGAGAGAGAGAGAAAGAGAGAGAGAGAGAGAGAGAGAGAGAGAGAGAGCGAGAAACGCCCTGACGACTGGACCTGATGCTGTCCGCAGGTGGGACCACAACAAAGACCCGTCACATGCATAAAGGTCATCGTTGGATCGTGACAAGTTGACAACAAAAATGTATAACGAGATTAACACCTCAGAAACGTATAGCCTGCCCTACTATTATACATGATATCCTGTCACCAAATGGCAATAAACCACCTCGATATTGAACAATTCCGTTTATTTACGTCCTTTTTAATGTGTGTGTGCGTGCGTGCGCGCGTGCGTGTGTTTGTGTACGTCACACCATGCAGTCCATTCATAAAAGCACGCATCCTCTTCCTGTGAAACATTGAATGCTGAAAGTCACTGTGCTAGGAGGATATTAATCAACTTAACATAACATCTAATTCTACATTGACATAAAATGTGTTTTGCCCATTTCGGTTTACAAAATGAATTCATTGATTGAAAATTGTAACAGTTTGTAGAATAGGCACATAATATAGTTTGAGTAAAGCATTTGTCAATAGCCTACAAGGTGTCCTAAGAGGATTAAAATCGAAAAGCACAATGGCTTGTTTACAATGGGGTGCAGATACAGTATATTGGCTTAATTATCTTCCCTTCAAATCAGACTATAGCTTATAGTCTTAGCAGTATACCCACTTTCTCTGCAGAGAAATCCTGAGACAAACAACCTGAAGCCTATAGGGATATTACATTCTGTCACGATCCGTTTTGTATTTCCGTTGTGTTTTAACTTTTCTAGTGTTCCTTGTTCCTAGTTTTGGTTAGTGTTTTACTGTTCTGTTGTGTTCCTTTTATTTTGTAGTATTTAGTGTCCTTGTTTCCTTTGTAGTTACTGTCTTGTCTCATCTGTGATTATGAGCTTTCTCCACCTGTGTCCGGTTACTCTTAGCCAATCACTGTATTGATTATCAGTTGAGTTCACCTGTGTCCTTGTATATTTATACCCCCTGTTCCCATGTGTTTCTTTGCCAGTAGGCTCATGATATGTTGTGTGACAATGCTGCGTCCTCTGCAGTTGTATTCCTATTTATGGGTATTCCTATTTATGGAGTAACAGCACCACTTAACTGTTTGCCCTGCCAACTTCAAATTCGACACACACATTCCATACCACTGCAGGGAAAGCAACCGTGGGTGTTGAGTCGGTCGGACCAACGGTTGTCCAGAACCGCCACAAAAGGCCTCTGCCCAGGCTCCATATATATGGAGCTGGCCTGTTCTGACATCACAACACAGCTGGGCACCAGTCTAGTGTTAAAAATTAGACAACAAAGTCAAAGATTTAAATAAACAAAAACATAAAACAAGCCTCACTGGCCAAGTAGGCTACTATCATTTCTTATTTTCTTTACACTATGTCCATTTTGCCTCAGGGTTCCTCCGGGTGCCGTCTCTATTAATATATATACTCTAAGGTTTGAAACTGAGTAGGAAGAAGTATAAAACTTATATAACCCTACCCCTTTATTCCTTATATTTCAGCGTCATCTCTTGATGTCCATACATACCAGCATGGTATACATTTAGATAAAATCTTTCACCACAGAGAAATTAAGCAGATAATTAAATAATGTGTATTTCATATATACTTAAAATAATTTATATATTCTATTATGTATTCTATACATATTGATGCACACATGACAAAGCTAGAGGAGACTGTATGTATCACCCACACAGTATAGGCTCCCTGGGCTTTTAGCTACTACACTGGGTAGTAGAATGAGGAAAATCATTAAACTTCATTAAACCTATATTGTTGTTGACACTCTCACAATTGCACACACCCACATCCTTCATTGTCTGTATATATATGAACAGGGAAACTATTGACTGAAATGGTAGTCTTTCACAGTTTGCTAAAAATAGCCTGCTGTGGATGCTATGACGTGTGTGTGCGTGCAAATACTTGTAGGAACAATTCAGCTGGGATCTTTTTTAGGCTTCAGTTGCAGAGAGAGGAGGCTGCTTAAAATAGATGGTGACGATAAGATGTCATTGTGGATCAGAGGGAATATGCAATCTAGTGTGAATAATGTATTCCTCTTTACCTCTGACACAACAAATCAGTGGATAGATATAGGAAGTTGGCATTGATGGCCATCCACAATAGGTATAGCCAAAATGTTAAGATTCAGCTTGACAGTTATAGACTTCGGATTATCTGGTGAATGACTGTATGCCCATTTCCTTTGAGGAATACAAGTCTGTTTGGCAAAATATATTATGTAGGCTACAGTGCGCAAATATGATTATGTCTATGATATGATATGATATAGTAGGCTACTTTATTGTCAGTTCACAATGAAATGTGTCTTCCGACCCAGCAGCCAAGTATGCAGATGTATCTATATGTAAAAGAGACAAACAAAATAAGATATGTAACACACATCCTCTATCCTTGGTGCTGAGCCAAACTGTTAAAACAGACAACGTAGAAAAAAGCAGGAGAGACAACATTCAATATTTGCATTGCACTGGGTGAATTTATATGCGTTGACAGAACTTCACACGCCAGCGCCTTTGTCTGATAACTAGGCCATCTGTCTTTCTGTTCACTGGTTTGTGATATCACAATCCCCCCCCACGCCTTCTACCCCTCAAAGCAAACTGACCGCTATATGAAAGCCCAGGGACAGAAGGCCTACTGTGTGGGTGATACATACAGTCTCCTCTAGCTTTGTCATGTGTATCAATGTGGACACATGCACAGTTTGCACACTACGCCATGGTTGTTGATCTTATATGTTGGCTCCATTTATTCTCATCTTCGTGGCAGATAAAACTGAGCATCGCCTTGATTGCGTTTGGATTAGTGCATCATTTGATCATGGTAAATATTTACTAATCGCATGTTGAGTTGACTCAGTATATATCACTTGTGCTTTCTCTTTTGTCGTCCAATTATCTGTTTGAGCATTTGATCATCCACAGCAACACAGATGTTACAGATGTGGTGTGGTGTGTGTGGTGCCTGTTGAATAAATTATTGACTGTTGATTCCTCTGCTTCCTAGCTTTATTTGTTTAGAGCTTTTGCTTTCACTCTCTCTTGCATCCCACAACCCTTCTTCTGTTTATTGGTTCTCCTTGATCCTGTCATAACATTCTACCCCTCATCTCTAAGCACTGTATTGAGACACCGTCTCTGTTTATGATCCCGTCAATCAAAGTTAAATGGAAGACTTCACATCGGATGGCTCACACTCATGAAGTATTATTTCAAAGCTTCTTATTCCTTCACCAGTATTCAATACTTGGTCAGTTATGCAAGGCATGAATGTTGACATTCATTTCACTGACCCGTCGAAGCAGGGGTTAGGAAGTATGAAGCACTTCAGCTGAATATTTGTGGGCCTTCGGATTCGTTCATGAAGGAAACTTATTGTCGTGGGCCCACTGGATATTGCAGCAGCCGTGCAGGAGACATGAAGCAGAGCGTTAAGATCATCACGTTGGCTGCAAAACAAAGGAAAACGGTTTGTGAGGTGGAGGGAGTGAGGGACATGTGGCAGTATAGCATTGTCTTCGTGACTTCGTCTTCTCCATCTCACCCACTCTCTGTTTGTTTTCATACATTGCTTTGTCTCATGATCCCCCGACAGGCCCACACACACGTGCTCACATACGCATGCATGCACGCACGGTGGGATGAATGTATGCCCGCTCTCAAGGCTCACCTCCTTTTGAACTGGTATCTCCATGGCGACGCCGTCTCACAAATGTTTCACCTATCAACAATGCATGGCGTCTTAACACTTGTGCACGCACCCTTACACACACACACACACACACACACACACACACACACACACACACACACACACACACACACACACACACACACACATACACGCACACCCACAGAAGGCGGAGACTACACTCCCTAGCCCCTATAAGTTATAGGGTGGTAAAAGCATTTCTGGTTAAAAGAGTTCTCCTAGCAGCAGGGTGGGTTTGATGATGAAGTTGGGGCTGGAAGAATAGATGGTGTAAGTGTAGGAAAGGAAAGTTCAGATTGTAGGGATAGAGAGAGAGAGATGAGAGGAGATGAAGACAGAAGGAGTGTTCATTATCGACACTGACTCATTTAGACGCACTCGGAGCCTTTCTCAAAAGGGCATGTCCATGTAGCGCCAGCAGAATCGGACAGAAAGTCGTGCTTCATTGGGCTAAGCATCCCTGCATTAATGAGACTTGAGATGGACAGTCGTGCCTTTACACACTCACATTCACACACAGTCACATCTGGAGTGTCTCTGTTGGGTCCATTAGAAACTGTGAGAGTTAAATTAAGATGTATTTGCGGTGTAATAGTCATCTGTGGTGGACACTGGGGTCAAATATTACTCAATTGCAAGTGAAAGTTGGTCAGTCAATTGTCTATCTATCTATCTATCTATCTTGCGTGTTTGTATATGTGTGTGTGTGTGTGTGTGTGTGTGTGTGTGTGTGTGTGTGTGTGTGTGTGTGTGTGTGTGTGTGTGTGTGCGCGCGTGCGTGCGTGTGTGTGTATAATGTTGGTGTGCTGTTCTGTGATACGGCAGTCAGTGTGACTCACTGGCTCACGTCACAGAGCCATGCGTGCAGCTGCCAGGGGAAGAAGTGTGCCTCCTAACGAGGTCCTGCCTAAGCTACTGCTTCTACCACAGCCTTGTCACTCACAACAGGGGGGCAATTACATGTCACCCCTGAGTTGTCCATAATAGTGTCTTTTATGTATACACCTACATGCTAATGTTCCTAAAAGAGGTGGTTCTGATTGAGAACCACCTCAAACCTTTTCATGTCGAGGACCCCCAAATCAAGTCAGGGACCGCCATACAATTTATGTCAAGCTCACAACAAGCTCTCAACAAAATAAGTTGATATAGCAACACGATGTGTTGCACATTTTGCTGGGGAGTGGGGACCCCCTGGAACCCCCACATGGAACCCTGGGGGTCCCTGGAACCACTGCCTAAATACGGTGCTCTAAACATCATGTACATACTGTACCTGCTATACTATAGAGTCTACATGTGTACATTTTGGGGTGTCTATAGTATAGACACACCAAAATGTACACATGTAAATGTATGTATTTTTTGTATATTTTATCAAAAATGTTTTATTAACCCATTGAGACCTGGAACGCATCTGTGTCACCTTTATAGCTCTTAACCACTTTAACCAATTATTTTAACTTTATTTAAACTTTAACTTTAGCTATTTTTGAAAAAAATCTGTGAATATATGTGCCGCAAATCTTTGAATTTTATATTCTTTCACAGCGAACGTTTTTAACTAAAATCTTTGCTTCTGGGGTGAAGAGGGTCCCTGCAGGTCAGGAACAACATATTTTGAGATGGGGGTCGGCGGATAATTTTTACATATAATTTTTTGGGGGTCCTTGACATGAACTATATAGTTTGAGCACCAGTGTCAGGATTTAGAAGACATCTTGTAGAATCGGCAGCCTCAGTCCTAAATGTCTTAACCCATTTAGACGTGAGAACGATTCTACAAAATGTCTTCTAAATCATGACAGTTTTCTGAAAAACCCTATGTTTCTATATGTCAGTGATTCTCAAAATTTTCATGTCAAGGAACCCCAAAAATTATATGTAATTGGCCACCGACCCCCATCTGAAAATATGTTGTTCCAGGGACCCCCGGCCCAGAAGCATAGATTTTAGTTAAAAACGTAATAAGAACGCTCACTCTATTCTGTGATGCAGGTTATTGGCAGACACTCCCTAAGCAGGCTTCACGCGCGGGGGCTTTGGTTATCCCGCCCCCCCCCCCCCCCCCCCCCACACACACACACACACACACACACACACCTTCTCTAAACTGACGAGTGTTTGTTTGACTCAAACTCCTTCGTGTTTGTTATTGTTAGTAAAACAGTGAAATAAACAAGTTTAAAGTACCAACTTCCACCTCATGGAAGATGAGGAGAGTTGTCAGTGTTGTCAGGGAGTGGAAACTGCCCAGAGACATGACGGTGACAGCAGGAGGAGAAGTTTAATTATCGTCCTTGGAAAAAAAGGGAGTCCATTCCCCAAGAGACCAGGTGCGTTAGCTTACCTAGCTACTACCTACAGTTAATTAGCTGCTTTAGCATTCATGGTTAACTTAATAGAGGTGAATTGTTTGTTTGTGTGTAATGTCATGTCACTAATTATATTTACAAAAAGTAAAATTAAAGAACTAGTCAGGATATAAAGCATTGTTTGTGTGCTGTGCCTGTGAAGTGAATAATATTGTGTTTGTTTGCTGTTAAGCAGAAATATCATATCCCCCATTTAGGCCTGAAATTTAAAAAATATATTTTTTTCTGAAAAACCTCATGTTTCTATATCAGTGGTTCTCAATATTTCATGTCAAGGACCCCAAAAATGATATGTAATATGCCACGACCCCCATTGAAAATATGTTGTTCCAGGGACCCCCCAGAAGCAAAGATTTGAACTGAAACTCTGAAAGAATATATATTCAAAGATTTGAGGCAAATTTTCACTATTTTTTTCAAAAAAATAGCAGACCTACAAGTTTATAGCGCGCTATGAGCTTGTAGATCTTCTATTTTAAAATATAACGCCCCAAAATGGCTTAATGCCCTATACTTCTTCATACAAGACTGTCACACTAAAGTATGAGAATAGGCATTTCTACAAGCTATGTGCAAATGTTTCTTTTTAAATACTAAAATAACAATAACTGAACAAGTAGATTCAACTATAATTATTATTATAAGTCAATGTCAAACAATTTACAGTAATAAAACCATACAATGTAAAAACAAATACTCTACTATAGTATATTCATGAAAAAAATAGCATGTTTTTGTTGATGTAAAGTGTGTTTTTTAAGGTGCTATATAAATTCAAGTTATTATTATTTATGATTTATGAACCCCTAATGGCTCCTGATGTGCAGGTTGGTGCCTTGCATGGTTTCCGCCGCCATCTGTGTATGAATGTATGTGTAAATGGGTGAATGTAATGCACAATGTATGTAAGGCGCCTTGGATAAAGGCGCTATATAAATGCACCATTTACCATTCATGATGTCCGCTCTCCTATATAGCTGTGAATGCTGGACCCTGAAGCCTGCTCTACTGTCCCTGGCCCCACTGTGCTACACCAGAATGCTACGTGCAGTGCTAAACATCAACCAGGATGAACACGTTACCAACATGCATCTGTGTGATACCGAGGGTGGGTGAGAGAAGATGGCCTCCAGGAGGAGGAGAATGAGGCTGGTCGGTACCATTGACACTGGGATTAAATGGTAAACGGTGCCATTTATATAGCGCCTTTATCCAAGGCGCTTTACATATGCATTACATTCACACACACACACACACACACACACACACGCACGCACGCACGCACACACACACACACACACACACACACACACACACACACACACACACACACACACACACACACACACACACACACACACACACACACACACACACACACACACACACACACACACACACACACACACACACACACACCACACACACACACACATTCATACCACTGATTGCGGCGGAAGCCATGCAAGGTACCAACCTGCACATCTGGAGCAATTTTGCCCAAGGACCTGCTCTACCTCCTGAGCCACAGTCGCCACAGTCGGGATGTATGGAGGATGGAGAGGACTGGAGACCCCGCTGGAGGGCTCATCTGAGGACCAACTAAAAGAGGACTGCTCTATCTCTCTCTATCCATTGGTGGGTTCCAAACTTTGACCCTGCTGGCCGCCATCCCTTCTTCTACAACTGAAGTAGAAGACAGCTCAAGGTACGAACCCTTTTCCCCATCTTTGCTGCTGCTGCTGCTGCTGCTTATGTTGTAAGCAAATTAAGCTGTGTGTACACTTCAAGCTGTTGCTGTCATTTTAGGACGCAATGATTGGGTGGCAATTAATGAAACATGTTCAGTCAGTGACTGTTTGTGTCTCTGGGATTGGATGCTGCAGTCTGTGTTGTGTTGTTTCTGCTCTGGGATTGGACGCTGCAGTCTGTGTTGTGTCTGCTCTGGGATTGGGTGGATGCTGCAGTCTGTGTTGTGTCTGCTCTGGGATTGGGTGGATGCTGCAGTCTGTGTTGTGTCTGCTCTGGGATTGGGTGGATGCTGCAGTCTGTGTTGTGTCTGCTCTGGGATTGGGTGGATGCTGCAGTCTGTGTTGTGTTGTGTTTGCCACTGAACAAACTGAGTTTTTGTAACAGAGAATAGTATTATCATGTGGATCTTGGCTACTTCAATTAGCCTTTTAAGTTCAAGCTAGAGGTTTTGGGCTTTCACATCATTTCAAAATGAAGATAGTTAGTTATTGTTACTAAGTGTGCGGCTGCTGTGTTGTGGGTGTGTTGAAGATTGTGTGTTGTGACGGCTATTGTTTAATGACTGGCTTGACTGCAAAACTTATCTCTATGTACTGGTCAATTCCTCATGGCCCGCCGTGGCCATAATTATTTCTTTCTTTCTTTCTTTTCTTGCTCTCGCTCTCTCTCTGGTTGGTTCATATGACGCTGGCTTGTGTCAACACCTCTGTCAATGTAGGCCTTTTCTTAAGTCCTGCCAAGCATGTAGCCTCATCCTTCTCTCTCTCTCTCTCTCTCTCTCTCTCTCTCTCTCTCTCTCTCTCTCTCTCTCTCTCTCTCTGCATGTAGCCTCATCCTTCTCTCTCTCTGTGAGAGAGGGACACTTCCTTTGTCTTGTATGTGTAGGACATGTTAGTGATGCGTGAGTTCATACATGTCCAAGCACCCAATTATGTGTGACAATTAATCATAAATTATATTTGTAATCGTTACAGCCCTACCATTTGGTGTAAGAGCGTGTGTCCTTATTATGGAGAGAAAGTGTGGGTACCTGAGGAATAAAAAATAACATACAAAACATAGCGGCAATACAAAATGCCATCCTACAATATTTAATACAATTAAGTTTCGAAATACATTTTAAACCCATGTCCTGCTTTCCTTTTTAAATATGCTTTATTTAAATTATTCATGGCACTCATATTACATTGAGTTTGGCAGTACAGTAGTAAGGAATTGCAATACACACACAGAGTATTGGTATCAGTTTTTCTGTCTTGAGTCCAGGGTTCTCTGTCTTTTCAGTTCAGTTACTATTTGTATGAAGACCACCTCTCCAGAGATGGCCCTCCTGATCACTCCTGGTGTTCCAGATCTTATTGACCACAGTGAAAACCACAGCCCAATAAAAGTCTTGTTCCATAGCAGACATGTTTTTCATCAAAGACTCCATACAATACTGCATTATAAGTAACGTTAATGTTAAAAACCGATCTGTGGCATTTTCCCCCATACATCTCTAGACCTCTGACAGTCCACTAGCAGGTTCTCTATGGTTTCATCTGGGTTACAGTTTGCATCCGGGCATTTAACAGTTTTTACAGTTTTTACAAAACAACTCCATTTGACCACCTCCCTTACTCCCTTACTACCAATGTTCTTTAAACATACCTGTTTTTGTTTTTCGTCAAGATTTCTTTTTTTTCTAACTTGTATATATATTGCCATTATAAGCTCATTTACAGGCAATTTGTTTAATTTTATAAGACATGTTCAATTTTCTCTCGGTTCATAATTAAGTTTTTCAGTGTGAAAGCAAAATAAGTTAACCCATTTTGTTATATGTTAGCTATTGAAAAATAGTAGATCTACAAGCTCATAGCTTGTAGAACTTGTAGGTCTGCTATTTTTGAAAAATCGTAAAAATGCGGCACAAATCTTTGAATAGGTCTTTCAGAAAGTTTTTTTTATTTCGACGTCAGGCCTGAATGGGTTAAGAACAGATTGTAAAATGTTATACCTTTTTTACTATGTAGCCTACATTATTTTTTAATGTAAAACAAATTTCAAACAAGATAAGGAAAAGAAAGACCTCAATCCCTCCCACGCATAACTGACGACTGTCCTGTCCGTTGAGTGCATCCTCTCTCTTCTCATAGAAGCTACAAAAAAACCCATTCTGATTCATGATTCATTCATGATTCAGATTCAGATAACGGCGCTTCCTTTAAGTTCATGGGTGTTAATGGCAATGGTTTCATCATCATGATATGAATAGCTGCTATCTATAATATATGCGTTTATATTTTAGAAAAGAAGCCATAGCCATAGTTCCTCTCTCTGGTTTGGTGCGACCATGAGAAGGAAGGCTAATCTGAATGGTACACTGAATTCTCAAATGTTAATTTTTCACTGCAAGTGTAAAAATGTACTCACAAGGGATACTAATTAACATTTTTGCAGAGTATTCGTTCGGGCTACTGATTGCTCTGTCTTCCACTTATCTTCCAAACCCCCCATCTCTGTCACAGTAAAGATGAGACACATACCGGTATTCCCAAACCTTCCATCTCTGTCACAGTGAAGATGAGACACATATGCATATGTGCTTGCAGCATGTGTGCACGTCTAGGTGTGTCGTGTGTGTGTGTGTGTGTGTGTGTGTGTGTGTGTGTGTGTGTGTGTAAAAAACAAAAATTCAAAGAGTGTTATGTGTCAAGCAACACACAGCAGACACCACACTGGGAATAGCTCATTATCTGAAAATATAACCGCTCATGAAATGCATTGTAGGCTAAGTGACACACTGCCTCATCACACTCACAAACAGTTCTGCAGGGTGCCATGGCACGCCCCACTATCTTTTGGAGAATTGTTTGTATTTGTAACCACTTTGTATTTCGGCATGTCAGTATTTCAAAGAAAATAAAAAACATCACACCCGTATGAAGTGAGGGGCGCTCTAATCAGTTATTGACCGTGTACCAACCTTGAAACATATACGTCACCAAGAATGGTAGTCCCTTATTGGTCAAGGGTTTCCCCCGACATACCGACAGCCGATTTGCTCAGACACATACAGTATGACGTAAATTCTCCATTCATTGTCAATGGCATTTAATGTTTGTGTTAAGACAGAATCTACACTATAGCTGTTTATAGGAAAAACAGCAGGTCTTGTAGATCTGCCATTATATGTTTGAAATACAATTATGGCACAATTATGGCTCCATAAATGCTGTCTTGCTTGCTTCTGCACTCCCCTACTCCTCCTCCCTCTCCTCTTCCGCCTCCAGTTTCTTCACTTTCCTTTATTTCCTTCTCCCACTGTTACTTTAACTTTGATGCCGTCTGTCCTCTCCACTCCCCCAGCAGGCAGTGCAATGACGTTGCCCTGGCATCCTTCCCAAACCACTTTTCCCGGTACCCAGTGGTTGAAAGTATACCATTAACTCAAGTACTGTACTTAAGTACAATTTTGAGTTATTTGTACTGGCATTTCTACAAGCTCACAATGCGTCGCATCAGCTATTTTCAAAAGATTATTATAGGGCCACATATTGTAAACTAGAAATTAGACATATTCTGCATAATGAGTAGACCTACTTTTACTTTTGGCACCCTAAGTACATTTTAATGCCAATACTTTTTCACTCTCACTCGAGTACATTTTGAATTCCGGACTTTCACTTGTAATGGAGTAGTTTTACATTGCAGTATTGATACTTTTACTGAAGTAAGACATTTGAGTACTTTTTCCACCACTGCTCTCGCCATGCACGCTCCTCTGCCAGCCCCTCCGCCATCCCGGTGCTATAAATACCCAGTGCCGGTGAGTCATCGCCCAGACGTATCAGTGGCACCCCCCCCCCCTCCCTCCCTCCCTCCCTCCTTGCACCATCACCACCACCCCTCCTTCCTCCTCCTCCTCTGCTCTCCTGCCTCGCTTCATCTCCGGCTCATTAGCAGATCTCACACATGCTGCCCACCTTCGCTTCTTTGGCCTGCTGGCTGCTGCTATAGCCAAGTGCCCATCATGGTCAGCTTGGCAACAGTTTGGTTCGACCAATAATAAAGACAGCAGGAGGGCAGGCGGGCGTCTTATTAATTATGGTGTATATACGTGGACTGAGGCAACATTAAAAAGGGGAGGGGGCAGGCCTATATAGCCACAAAAATAGCATCTGGCAGAATGACCATCGTTAAGTATAAAAAACTTTTCCCCTCTTGTATTTAAGGTTACGTTAAATGGACTGCGTTTATTTATTTTAGTGCTTTTATAGGCTTCCAAGTCCAACAAAAGGAAAAGCTTTTCGATGTACGCTCACATTCACTTTGGTGAAGCTCATGCTTTGGTGAACTCTATATGGCTAATTGGATGAAACTAGAGAGAGAGAGAGAGAGAGAGAGAGAGAGAGAGAGAGAGAGAGAGAGAGAGAGAGAGCGTGCTCTGACTGAGTTCTGACTGAGTCATGAAGACAGAGAGGACGAGAGGCAGACTGGCAGAGGGAGGTGGAGGAAAAGGCTAGGGAAACAACAGACATACACAATGACACCCATAACAATGTGGAAGCTGTCCTTCTTATAATAATTATATTATGCCCGCTCATGCATTTCTGCTGTTATTGTCAGCGGGGCGGAGCCACTGAAATGTGCGAATGTGCGTCAGCAGGCTGGTGCACGTTACTCCTCTGACTCACACGCGCAGGGCTCGTGGGGATTGGAGGGACAGAACAGAGCGAGAAGCACTTGACTTGACTCTCAATATTCTCCATGTTTCATTGCCGGCTGCAGATGATGTGCAATCATCACATTCCCCCTGATCATCTTTTCATTAACGTGGGAACAGAGGGAATCATTTAGAATGTGAGGATGCGGGAAGACTATTTGAATGGTTTTGAATTTGGTCTTTCTCTGTGTAGAGAATGAATGAAGAATGTGGGTTGGGTGTTTTATTAAATTGGACATTTTAAAGCCAGGGTCTAAAAAATAGCCTATTAACCATAAAGTTGGTTGAGAAATAAGGTTTTTGCAAGCTATTGCAATTCAATACTGGTCCTTTCTTTGTATCACAAACACGAAGTTTAAACAAAAACAATTTCAGCAGTGTGGTGGGCTGCGTGGGCAGTGCACCCCTGTGGCTGTGGCTCACTTGTTACTACTCAGCAATTAGGCCTAACACATAAATAAGGCTGTAAACTTCCCACAGCTGGCCTGGGTTCAAATCCCATCTTCTCTCCCCTACCTTTCCTGTCTCTCTGTTCACTGTCCAAAATAAAGCATCAACTTCCAAAAATAAATGCTTAAAAAGTGTTAAATCAAATGCTCAAATCTTAGATTAGATTTGCTATTTTTGCAATGTGTTTTATTTGTTTGTGCTTATAGACATGCCCAAAGTAGGAACACCTGGTTGAAAGTGATTTAAGTGATGTTGAACTCTGGTAGACCCTTGAGTGGTATACTGTATAGCAGGGGTATTCAACTAGATTAGGTCGGGGGCCACAGCTGTAGAATGATTGTGTGTGGAGGGCCGCACAGCGTGCGCGCAAAGCGCGGATTTTTTTGGATTCTACAAATGCATTTTGTGTTCAAACACAAAGATGTATGTAGGCCAGGGGTCCTCAACTAAAAATGCTGAAGGTGAAATTGTGGAAATTGCGGAAATGGTAATTGCGGAAATTGCGGAAATGGAAATTGCGGAATTGCGGAAATTGCGGGCCACCAGTTGAATAGCCCTGCTGTATAGCTATAGTTAATCACAATGATACGTAACGTAAGTCTGAATATTTGCAATCATCTTTGTTGCAGCTTCTGTGCTCTGTGAGAGGAGAGGGTATCAAGGAATTGCACTTTTTTGCTTTCTCCGTTCACTTTCCTTCTATGTTCCAGAGTAATTTCTTTATTCACTGTTAGACAAGGCCTTACTGCCTTTCCAGTCACATGTACTAGTCATTCATCTTTCATGCTGATTTGACACAGGTTTTCAAAGTAGAATTGGAGAGGAATAAATAAATACATACATTTTACAGTATGTGTGTGTGTGTCTCTGATCTGCTACACTGATGAAAAATGGATTAAAGAATATTTTCAATGTTGTATTTTTCATAACCTTCATAAAAAAAAGATTTTGTGTCCCTGGCACAAATTCTTTTCAGATGGGGTCCATGGAGTGAGTGCACGTGCACACACACAAAGTCTGTGAAAACACTGACTTCAGCCTGACAGGAAAAGCATGGGCTTATGTTCACTTGAAGAACTGCCTATTCCATTTGCGTCAATTAATAACGCATCACAGTCCAAACACAGGCAGGCAGGCCTTGATCGTTGCCATAGAAACTCACATTTTCAGGATATGATTTTAATCACTGATTGTAATAATCTGTGCACACAGGTGTCTCTCTCTCTCTCACACACACGCACGCACGCACGCACGCACACACACACACACACACACACACACACACACACACACACAGTAATTTCAAAGCCTCATATATAATTGCTATTCACATGCCTTTCCCAGTTTGCGGATACCAAAACAAATGGCAAATTAGAACACAAACCTTTATTCTTATTACATACATATCAAGGCCCAAATTATCAATAAATAAGGAAGGAGACACTTGTGATAGCCCGCCTCGTGGGGGGCAGTTACCCACATAAAACAAAAGGAAAGAAATACCCCCAAAACTGGTCAATAACAAAGATTATTAAATAGGTTTAAAAGAGGTTTTACACCTGTACAACTGGATGCATCGATTCACTTTGATCGTCACTCCCTCCAGCCTATATTTACAATGAGTTAAAACAACCATGGACTGTCTCTCATCTCCTCTTATAATCGGTAGTAATTCAGTTGGATTTCATGACTAAGACGTGAGACTCCTCATTAACAAAAGACTTCATTTTCCTATGACCTGCGAGGAAAGCTCAGTGTGTGTTAAAAGGCAACTAGCCACCTTTAGTCAGGCAAAGGAGAGCAGCAAACAGGACTGTTAAGAGTATATAGGCTTTCTAATGAAATGTCAGGAGAAAGTAATACGCATAACAGTGAATGGGTTCGTAAGTTAGTCAGTGTAATTTAATTTACATGCTAAAATAGTATATTCTCAGTTACGCAATGGGACGTCCGATAAGTAAAAGCAACTTCAACTTGTACCTTTTGCATTGCAATTCGTCTTCTGTATAAGCAAGGCAGGACTGGCATACCAAGGTAATTTTCTAAGAATATAACATCTCCATTTGCGGTGTCTTTAGGTTGAGAACTTGAGACCTGTACTGCCCTTACAAAAGGACCCCCTGTCAAAATGTCACTTCATCTACCATTCGCAGGCCTACGTGATGAGATAATTAGATACAAGAGAGACACAGTTGAGGGTCAGGTTAGAAAACAGGAGTTATCTTTTCATAATATTGTCCTTGATGATATTTAGAGAATATCAGCATTGTGGATGTCAAGAAACATGGTGTTAATTTTTATGTTTTCAAAAACTCTGCAGTTTCTTCAAACTGTTGTATAGGTTTCCAGGATATAAGTGTCATATTCAGTACGTAAACCTATCTGAAGATAAAATATCCTTTAACATTCTTGGACTCTTATGCATGAAGGCAACCCAATCCTCATTTCCATTTCAAATTAAATTCCGGTTACATATTCTCACAATCATATAAGGAGTGTAATGAGGACTAGTTTCATAGTCAACTGTTCAAATTGAGTGTCAGACAAATATCTTTCCATACAAATGACATATATCCAAGTGCTTCGGTAGAGTTGAACCTCGTCTCCATCATGCATCTTCGTTTTTTTGTTACTTCTTTTTCTTTTTTTACAATGCCAAATATGTATTTTCACTTTACAGGTCTGAAAAGAACTTAAATTGACTACAGTATGTTCAAAACCTTTTAAAAATGGGCTACATCTAAACATTCTAATCCTCCCTCCCTACTTCTCTCTCTCTGTATTCACACAGTTTTCCTTTGTACTGTACATTGGCGTGGAAAGCAACAGGCCCACACATTCATACACTTGTGGAAGGGGGCTAAATCTGTGCGTTTTTCCTTTACATTAGTTTTCTTTTTTGTATACATATTGCACATTCAATTTGTAGTTCATATTCATAGGTTAAGAATAACGGTAACTAGATCTATGACGAAAAAAAACAACAACAGGATACAATGTACCAAAAAGGACTTGGGCAAACAACCACTGAATGAATACTGTAAATGTGCTTTGAAAAAACTCCACTGTATTTAATAAAAAAACAAATGCTATCTTTTGTTACTAAATATCTGGGCTAGGCTCGGTTCACTTGGAGACATCAGTATGGTACATTGGTCATGACAGGAGGAATACGTTGGCAGATGTGGTAGGTGTAGCTATACATTGATGAAACAAACAACCCTCTGGAATTAACATGGAAAAAAGTAACAGATGGAACATGGAATGAAAGGCATCCCGACGCCTGTCAGACAGTGGGCAGAGGGGCTGGTCCAGGGCAGTAAGAAACTGAACCTTTACCTTCTCAAGTCTGTAAACAAACATACACTCAAGATGAACAAACTTTGGGACACAGGTAAATGAGGGAAATGAGAGGAGCTCGTAACAAAAACGTATATGTATTAAAAAAAACATCCTATAGGCAGAGAAATATTAAAAAGGCAAAAACAAACGAACTCACTCTTAAAAACAGGACAGTGATCAAAATCCTCAGAATAATACGATAACAAACAAAAACCTAAGAAAAGCATTTAAACAAAAACACGTGTTTTGGGATGAATCTCTCATGGCTTTTGTGACACCGATTTCCTCAAGGACACTGACAACAAAATGGATTTGAAAAACGACAAACCGACTCAAACAAGACAAAAAACAACAAGAAGATACAAAAAGAAGGTCTCACCAACAAATAATCATGAAATAAAAAGAGATCCCTGCATAGAATCAAACCTGAATTTTGACCCAAAACTGCCAGAGGGCATCCCTCTTTGAGATCACAGCCACACTGACGTAATTCATACCAGGCCGTGCGGCGTGAAAAGCTGATCCACAAGCTCACAAACGCAAGCTTGCAGTTCAACTGTTTTAGGCGCACGGCACCGACTTGAGCCTTTCTCTACCAGGATATCTGCACTACAAGCAAAGTCCAGAAAGGAGACAGGAGACAGGAGGAGATGGGAGCACACGGATGTCAGTCCCAAGAAGGTCTGGTTGTGCAAAATGTGTCATGTCTTTCTTTCTTTCGAGTCACGCAGACATCCAGAGTCAGACCTCGGACGCTGCTGTCGTCATAGCAACTGAAACAGCTAAAAAACCGTTGAAGAGGAGAGCGCCACATACTGTGTCTGTATGGATCAGCTCGGCTATCGAGCTCCCTCTGCCATTTGATCTGGAACGACAGATCTCAATTGGATTCAAGTGTTTAACTACTCCCCCCCCCCCACTCATTCATCCCTTCTCTCTCTGATTGAATCTTGTGGCAGGGCAGCCGAGAGGGCGAGGTGCTTGGGTTTGTTTTGGTGTCTGTACTCTGCATGTCGGCATGTGTGTATGTAAGCGTGTTATTACCTGTATCTATGAAATCCTCTCAGTGAGAAATTCTGGTAGTGGCTTCTGTCACTATATATGTATATATGTACATATTTATATATATGTTTATATACAGCATATACCTACATGTATATATAAATATATATATATATATTTGTGTGTACGGACGTATGTCAGTGTGTGTTGGTGTGCTATTTGCCACCGTACATCCTCTCAATGTCTTCCAGGTAATGTGACTTGAGCTCCTTGCGTTTCAGTTTGAATGCGTCGGTGACGAGGCCGGTCTCCGGAGTCCAGGCCTCAGCGCTCAGACGGATCTTCTTGGGGATCTCAAAGCGCTCCAGTTGACCTGGAAGGGCGGGACAGTGTCACACACATTAGAAAGACATGATAACAGCACAAATGCTGCTGTTCTCTAGGAGTACTTATACTTAATCAGTGGTGGAATGGAAGAAGTTCAAAAGGTTCAGGAAAATAGCAAAAACAGCAGATGCCTCTATACAAGCTTACAATGTGTCACATCGTGATTCGACGCGTTGTAAGATTGTAGATCTGCTATTGAAAATGTTTCAGCCTCTTTCTGGATTAGTTAGTTTTAGTTCGTTTTGTAAACACACAATACAGTTTCAGTTATCGTATTGTAAAGCCTCGTTTTTGTTTCTGTTTCAGTCAAGTAATTTATTTTTCAATTATTCTATTTGAATTGATTCTATTTAAATTCTATATCCATTTTCGTTATATTGTAGTTTTAGTTAACTATAATAACCCTGCTTTCATACTGTATGCTCCCTAATAGTCCCTATACCTACTTCATCTGCTTTCTGTCTCAACTCCTACCTGTGACGGCAGCCTCTGTGATGATGCGGAGGACCTCCCTCTCTACCTCCGGGTTGTTGCAGATCTCCTCCAGGGAACCCTTCACATGCTTCTGCTCCGCCAGGGCCATCAGCTGCTTGTGGTTCGGCACCACAAAGCTTATCACGTACGACTGGTCACTAGAAAATAGAAAGAATGATGGCTTAGTGCAGTGTTTCTCAAACTTTTACATTTCAAGGTCTCCGCTCAACTCTGACAGTATACAAATGGAACCAAATGGACCTGTTGGCGTTCATTTGGTATATTTTCAGAGTTACAGACTTGCATGGGTCAATTTAGACCCCCTAAAGGAACCCACAGACTCCATGGAATCCACTTTGAGAACCACTGACTTAGTGCTTGTTTGTGTCCAAGTAAAAAGGGTTTTCACTTCATTAGCATCTGGGAGAAAAGACACCGAGAAATAGAATGCGACACAGCGGAAATGTCTCGCACAGAGTGACACAAACAAGCATGTAATTTGTGATGAGCGGTGCCCAGCATAATTTAATTAGGTTGTATGTATATAATACAAATGATCTGAAACAGTTACAAAGTAATGCCTTTTTCAATACATCTAGATCCATGTTAAAATTGTATGTACCCTCTCAGCTACAAGGATGTCCATCAGTTATTTTGTATTGTGGTAGCATTTGAACAACAGCGGTTTATGCACAGTTGAAAAGTGAAACTGATTTATGATTATGATGTTTTATGAGAGAAAGTGTGAATGAGCGATGAAGTAGGGTAGAAAGGGAACATCAGTTTGTTACCTGATGGCATAGGCACAGATGTTGTCTATAAGCGAGCAGTTCTTCAGCACAGCCTCTACCTTTCCCAAAGAGACATATTCTCCTGCCTGCAGTTTCACCAGGTCTTTCTTACGATCTGCAGGGGGAGGGCACAGAGTTGTGACCAAGTCACTGCTATACAAGTCACAAGTATCGTACGTCTTTGTACTTTGTGTATATGGAGGAGAAAGTCAAAAGTCCCTCTTAATCAAGTCTGAAGTATCCGCCTTCAAAATTGTGAATTGTCAAGTCAAGTCTCGAGTTTACAACCCTGGTTAACATGCACACACAAACACAGCTTTTTGTTTTTCCAGTACCCTTACCAATGATCTTGACGCAGCCGTCCGGGTGGACCTCACCGATATCTCCCGTGCAGAACCACCGCTGGCCGTTCTCGTCCAAGAAGAAGTCTTCGCGGTTCTTGGCGTCATTCTTGTAATAACCCATAGTCACATTGGGCCCGCCAATCAGAATCTCCCCCCGTGGGTTGGGCTTATCTGTACTGTAGTAACCTCCTGGAGGAACACCAGGCTTTATATTAATAAGAGCGAGCAAAGAAGGCAGAAGTACATATTGCCTTTGTTCTTTCCAATCCTTTGTTCTTTCCAATCCAACTCACCCTCTTCCCAGTCCTTTAGTGTGATTTCCGAGCAAACGAGAGGAGCCCCCACACGTCCTGTGCTGTAGTCACACACTGAAACACACAAACACGTGCATGACCATTAGCATGCTTAACTAAGAATTAAATAATTCATCCTAAAACCCCTACCTCACCCACCAACCCCCCAAAAGCAAGGCATATTACGATAACAGCATGGCCTCCCTGTCCATTATTGAAGGCATGGGGAGAGAGTATGTCTTTTAGCTATCCATTCATGTAGTTCCACGTACAATGGAAAAGGCTGGCTGCAGTGTACGCATGTCAACTTATGTGTGGATGATCCATGTCTCAGTTGGCCAAGTGGAAATAGCAATCTTTACAAATACCTCACCTATATGAACAGGTGAGCTGGCCGTAACAAAGTGATTCACCAAGAACAATGTTTTTTTGTAACCAAGAGATTCACTCAAAAACAACATACAAATAATACATGCACTATGCTGATATAGATGTTATACTATACACGTATTTTCTAACTCTAGACATGTATACCTTCACAAAAATCACTATGAGCATTATTCAGCCAGATGGTACAGACCAACCCCCTGTGGCTCACGGTCTAATAGAAGACTTTCACACTCTTGATGAGTTTCACTTCACCAGGCATTTCCTGGATGTGTAGGACTGTTAATGCTGTGTTCTGCTTATGGCCAGAGATGCTTACTGTATGTTTCTTGATGTCATGCACATGTGATTGTTCTACTACTGAGGGGACAGACAAACCCTTTTCTAACTAAGTGGGGTCCCGGGGATCCACAGGGGTCCGTGGGCGGGTTCCAGGTTCAACCTCGACAATCAAGTATTTAAAACGTCCTGCCTCCTCCCCTCTACTAAAGCAACGTGTTCCCTTACTCTCGCTGATGGAGCCCGCTCCGCAGGTCTCCGTGAGGCCGTAACCTTGGCCCACAGGGCAGCAGAGGCAGATGTTCATGAAGCGCTGGGTGGCGGCGGAGAGAGGAGCACCACCAGACAGCAGCACACGCGTCTTTCCTCCCAACAGTGAACGCACCCGTTTAAACACCAGGCTGCAATGGAGAAAAAAAACAGAAACAAAGTTAAATAAAATAAACTATGAGAAAATGAGTATATCACCCAGCTTTAGCTTTTCATGAAAATAAAAAGGATCTTTAACGAAATAACCACCCGATACTGAACTTAAATATTTGAACATGCACAAACATATAGGTACATAGCTCAGAGCGGGATTATAAATTGGCCTCAAGTTAAACAGAAACGCAGTGCAGTTGCCAGAGATATGGGACAAGAAAGAATAAATAACCGTGGGCGCATCCATGTGCACATCGCGTGCACGTCAGAAAAACTTAGACAAACTTAGAAAAAATAAGATTTTCTTTTAAATAACACAACTTTACGTCTTGGGACAGGTAGGGTATGCTGCTTAAAATGTAACCTGACGTTCCTGGCACAGATTATGTTAAAAATGGTCAAATCTTACAGTCAGGGGTTGTTTAAGGCGCTTGTTTAAGGCATGAACTGTAGTGTACAGGCACCATTACCTGTCACAGAGTGGAGTGCTGTATCCCTTGGAGATCTGCTCCATCTTGTAGTTGTAGGCCAACACAAAGAGTGTCCTCTGGAAGCTGCTCATCTCCTCCACTTTGGTCATCACATTCTTATAGATACGGTCCATGATCTCCTACGCAGGAGGAGTCCCATGGGTCAAAGGAAATAAGCTACGTAAACGGCATACTCTGTGTTTATTTGATCTATTTTCTTTTGTTAACAATGCCGAGCTCAAAGTTAGGCCGACGTTGCTTACTGTGGTGGACAATGGATAGTTCGATAACTGTCCCAGAATTAACTACAGAACTTAATCCCACCTGTAAAGGGCTGTCCACACCAAGAATGATAGTATAAAGATAAATATAAATATGTAATTTAAATTGTTGGCGGATGGCAGAGTCATAACTAGAAGGACAATAACAAGTGGTGAATGACATGGTTGGGATCCCTTTCAGAGCGACTTGATGAACGACAGCAACAGAGCCAGCCACATCATTGTTATACGACAGCCCTTAGTCCCTTAATAGCCCTTAAAAGGCAGATGTGATAAGAAACATACCGGCACGGCTGCCATGAGAGTAGGTTTCAGCACGCTGGTATCTCCTTTACTGCCTTTCTTTATCTTGGTCGACTGATGAATGGAAAAAAACAAAAAAAAGAACAATGAGACAGAGAAAAGGTGTCAACCTCAATAATAGATGATCTCTGATTGTAATGCGAGAGAGAGGAGAGAGAGCTTTAACTGCATTACTTCAACAGATAATTAATTAGGTACATGATGTGTGTGCGTGTGTGTGAATGTGTGCGTGGCAGCACTCACCTGGTCGGCTAGCGTCTGTGGTGAGGAGTAGCCAATGCAGCACCCATGAGAGATACACACCAATTCAGCACTAAGCTCCAGAACATGAGCCAGGGGCAGGTAGCCAATGTAGGTGTCCGTTTCACTGCCGGTGCAGAAATAATGACTGGTTAAAATAGCCATAATGGATACCGTGAAGCTTAAGTACCATAACCATATAGCATGACCTGAACCGCTCCGGACACTCACACAGCCTGCAGTGTATTTCCATTTGGGTCCGGCCTTTTGAGGGCACATGGGAGTTGAAAATGGTGCCAATTTTGATCCCACTCAGCGGAGGTTGTTTGGGTGGTGAACTAGAACTAAATGGTGAGGTCTGTGTAAAGTTTGACAATCCTTACAGCTGTGCCGGAAAAGACAACAACGTGTGTGGTTGTGCTATACAGATTTTTATTTGCGGCCCGTTTGTTACTTTGTTTTGAAATTTGTACATTTTGCATCTGTGAGGATGTGTTTAATCGCTGGGGGTTGAAATCTTATTTGCCAGCACTGCTGACTGTTGAGATTCCACGAAGCACAGAGAACACACTAACCACCTACAAAACTACTACAAACACTTAAGGCCGACAAATCGATCGTTGCGAGTCACCATAAATGACAAGTTCTCCCATGTATAACTGTAGGAGTAGAGTGGATTAAAGTGTGTATTTGCTCTGGCAGTGTACAGAACCACAAATGGTCCCAGCAGTTCCTTTAACTGTACACACTCATAAATAATACAGCACGGTAGTGCAGTGTAGGTATGCTATATCAAAACGCCGTTTAAGAGATGCCATGGGTCAGAGATTAATATGAATGTAGGAAAATATATCATCCATTCATCCTAAAAACACCATGTGCACAGTTTGTGAATATAGCCACACAAAATCCCCATGCAGTGTTCAGGTGAAGCTGCAGTACAGTTACAGTATATGCGTGTGACTGCCCTAGTGTGTACAGTACAGTACAGTACAGTATATGCGTGTGAATGCCCTAGTGTGGTGATATTTGGCCAAATGGAAAGTGATCTTCATAAATACTAACAAAATAAGTGCTTCAGCTTCACAAGAACAATGTTAGTTTACACAAAAAACTACGACCCAACTTTAGTTTCACTTTCACATAAGCAGAATTTCATGGCCAAAGTTTAGCTGAGATGGCCACTCAGCCAACGAGTTCCACCTGGGGAAATGCTTGGTGATTAACAAACATATGAGGGGCAAGTGCAATGTGGGTTATAGATTCAATATGTTTGGGAAGTGCAATAATGTGGAGTTCTATTGTTGAGGTTTGATTGAATGTCTAACAATTGCCTGTGATGTGTTTCAGTGAGGATTGGGCTGGACCATGTCAGGATAGCGGGGGGTTAAGATGTGCTGTTGGGATTGCTTATTTATGTTGTAGTGTTGAAGGACTTATTATATAACTTGTATAGTTCATGTAGTTCACAGAAACTTAACATTTGTATGGTTTAAGGTTATTGTATTTATGTATTTATTGTATGCTTATTTATGGTATGTTACTATGTTCTCATTTGAAGACACCCCTGTAAATGGGATAGTCCATTATCATTATCTCCAGCTGGGTATAAAAGGCTGCCATTTTGCCAGTGAACTGAAGTCTGTGCTGGGAGTAGAGAGCTTCCAGTATTTATTATGCCGGTTTGTAGTGCTCATTTGGTGAATAAATCTACCATTGGTTAACCTTTACCAATGCCTCTGTACTGTTTCTCCAGCCACTAACACGGTCAATCTTACACTATGACTTAAACAATGTAGGCTAAACACTTTGGAATTACGTTAAACATGGTATATCCTCCGTGGCGGCGTCATTAGGTGAGTACTAGTTAATTAATTGTTAAGTTTCATAGTATCATTCATCATCAACAACAGGCTGTTGTTGATGCCCCCCAAAATGAACAGGTTACAGCCTACAGGATTCTCATTCTGTTACTGTCACTGCCTGCAAGGATGGCCGCCGTGCCATTTCTTATAAACTATCTAATTCATATGTGGGTCGTCGTGGGTCCACGTGCAGTTATTGTTGTTGTTCATGCGCCACGATGCGTGGCGTGGAGAGGGCATCAGAGCGCAGAGCAACAGCCTAGTAATAGTATGGCATATTGTCTGTACTCTCTGCACTCTCTTTCTGTCCAGTCCATACGTGTATAGGCTGGCGATTGTGGCGAATTATATTCGTTAATAAAGAGAGAGCTGTAAAGGGGATATTGTCTATGGTCAGTTCATGGTGTGTATCATTCTCGTTTTTAACCGGGCCGTGATAATGCGGCGCAATGACGGTAGGCAGTAGCCCTAATACAATGTAATCAACTTGCGCAAGCATTCAAAATGGGTATGCTTTTGTGTATTTTCTACTTGGCTGTGTATGCTGTTCATGCTTTGAAGTCTGATTAATACACACTGACAAATACAAAACGAAAAATTTAAATAATTATGAATTATTAAAATGATGATGTCATGAACGGGGCCTCCTGATCCTTAACCCATTCTGACCGGGCACCCATTTTGGTGTTAGCACTATGTTATGCTTTAGCTATTGAAAAATAGCAGATGTACAAGCTCATAGCGCGCCACCGAGTGGCGCGCTACGAGCTTGTAGGTCTGCTATTTTTGAAAAATCGAAGAACGACTGACATTTTTAGAATCTGATCTCAGGTCAGAATGTGTTAATCAGACCAGTGTGTGTCCAGTGGAAACCTCGTATGAATCTGATCTCAGGTCAGAATGGGTTAAGGCCGCCCCTGTGTAATATCAATATATATATAAGGGAGGCAGGTGGCCTGAGAAATTAATTCATAAGGCATCGGCGTACTTGAGATTGGGGATGCGCTCAGCCATGCCGGTGATCCCAGCGATGATGTTGCTGTGGGAGATCATGACGCCCTTGGGGACGCCTGTAGAGCCGCTGGTGTACATGATGACAGCGATGTCAGAGGGCGCTGGGTGTGTGCGAGGCACTGCCACTGAACAGGACGACAAGGAGTACGGTTAGAGAGGAAAATATAGTCTACACACCAGGCATCTTTTTCAGCTCCAGATCCAAAATAATATGAATTATTACTATGAATTAATAACCTATTTCCAAAATAGGGAATACAACAGATCTACAAACATCTTCATTTATGGAATTGTTTTGAAAAACGTTTACTGAAACTAATTAATTATAAAATATATATCTTTTTTTAAAGTCCATGTATAGGAATCTTAAAACGGAGGGTAATTACCCAAAAATTGGCCCGGCCCATTGTGAGATTCTGGTCTACACACCTGCCTGTGTGGTGTGTCTTGTTATTGTGGCGATTACCTTTCAGTGAAGCAACACCTCTACCACACTCCTGTACTGTTCTACATGTTCTACTGCTTGAGGCGCTACTTGAAAAGAAACAGAAGCGGAGCGCAAAATTAGGCCGGCCGACGTTGCTTACTGTGGTCAGGCTGGGCTCCCATCTCCTGCACAGTGTCCATGTTGTAGACCATGATGCCCCTGGGCATGTCCGGCCAGCTGGTGGGTTTCCTGTCCACCACGATGATGTGCTGCAGCCTGGGTACCTTGGCTAGGATGGCCTGGGAGATTAGATGGGGGAGTAATTACTAAATGCAAACATTGATGAGCTCTTCATCAAGTACTAATCTCTCTCTCACGCACGCATGCACGTGAATTATTGTAGCGCCACTGAATTTAATTAAATCCAATTGTAAAGAAAGCCAACTGGTGTATAGGCTTGTGCAGCATGGCTAGATTGTCTAGCCGTATTGATATGACATGCTAAACAGTCAGTGGGGCCTGTAGGGAGCAGCGGGGTGTGTGTGCATACAGACACAGGTGCGTGCCGTGTACCTTGAGTCGGCCCTGCAGCAGGTCTTTACTGGTGATGATGTGTGTAACCTCGGTCTCGTTCAGGCCGTGTTCGATGGCCGCCGGTCCCAGGGTGGAGTACAGCGTCACCACTGTCAGAGAACGCAAAACACAGACAGTGGAGTTGGGAGAGTCAGTCACGTCACTTGATATAGCAGTGCTTTTGAGTTAGGGCATGTGCAAGTCTGAACTCTGAATCATGGGTCACGGCTCTGCCTGTGTGTGTGTGTGTGTGTGTGTGTGTACACTTATGGCCACAACTTACGTGGGAAGTTGTACATGAAGCAGGCCTGTGCTGTTATCATCCATTCTGCCCTGGTTTCACAGAAGATCGCGATGTTACACTGTGCTTTCTGTCCGAGAGCTGCCAGTCCACTGCCAAAGCACATGGCTGCCTGGTAGGCGTCCTCATACGACAGCCAGTTATATTCGCCCAGAATTACCTAAACACACATTAAGTCAGGTTTTCAAATGGACTGTTGTATGATAAGAATCACACTTGTGTAAAAAGTGAGGGGCGCTCTTATCACATTCCGTGCTCAGCCAATCAAATCATCACATTCCGTGCTACAAACACGTTTCGTGCTCAAATGGACATACACACAAAGCTGTGCATAGGAGGGGCCCCTCAAACATAGCACATCTACAAGCTGAGTGTGTAGAGCTGGTATTTTTCCCATGCAACACCAACATACAAGGTGTATAGAGTAAACTAAGCATTAATAGGCCTACTTTAGGCTATTTTTGAGAAATGTCCCCTATCATGCCAGGGTTATTTAGACAATTATTGTCTGGTGATCATAATGTTGCAGTGCATTTTCCCACCCACATGTCTAACATCACAGTCGCTAGAATAACCTTCGAATGGTGTGCACTGCCATGAATGGTAATATTCTATGCCAGACCATATTTCTGCACTAGAATATTATATGAAAAGAGGGGGAAGATCATCAAGGCCATTTAATACAACACCGGGTGACGCATAGCCCTTGACTGTTGATGGTAGCACAGGAATTAATTATAAGCTTCAGTGCTCCAAGTCTGGCTTATTATACCATTTCAACAATAATAACACTGCTAATATCCAGTCAGCCAGCGCCCTCTGGGGAACCTTTGCTGATACTGCAGGCTGGGTTGAAGAGGCTTGCAGTGGGAAACAAGCCCACAAGAGCAGTAAAACTGCACTCTTGAGTTTGCTCCGCCAGACGGACACCCACATTCCTCACACTAACCACAACCTCTCAGACACTAACCCCACTTCCTGTAATTCCGCTGACTGACATTATCAAGGCTGACTGGGCAATGGGCAGTGTGAGGGACAAGGCTATGTCAAGAGTCTTCAAAACTTTCAACCTGGTGTCTACATTTGTGCAGGTCATTATAGTTGAAAGTCTTAATGAGTTTATAAAGGCAACCACGGGGTAGGAATGGATCAGTGGTTCTCAATCTTTTTTTATCTCTGGAGACTGGACCACTAGCATACAGTATATCAGTTAAATAATATGTTAAGGGCTTGATTTAATTTACCTCAAAAGTAACAGTCCTTAACAACCATTTATTAATTTCAAGCTTTCCCCAAAAAACCACGCCCATAAAACCCCTGGCTTAAAGTGATTAAACAAACATCTGGGGCTTAGGTATGAAGTGTGCACCAGCGACAGCGCGAGTCGAGACCATATCTCCACTGACGTGTCTTACCTTCTTGAAGATCTTGCCGTTGGGCTGGGGCTCATCCTCCTCGCTCAGCACCTGCCTGGTGCCCAGACAGTCCCTCTCGGGGAACCTCCTTGCGGCGTACTCAAACACTTTGTCCAGGGTGTCCACGCCGGGGCGCATCCATGCCGCCAGCTTCTGCTGGCTGTTGACGGCCCTGTAGGGCCCCGCCGGGAGCCGGCTGATAGAGCGTGCCTTGAGCCGCCGCGACCGCTCCAGGTTGGCGCCTGCGCCAGTGAAGAAGTACCACGGAAGGAAGGTGATGACGGAGTACACCCAGACCACAGAGCGGAACACCTGCAGCAGCAGAGGGTTCATGTCCTCCTTCAGCCTCATGTTTACTCCAAGGTCACAGCAGGAGAGCCAGGGGTCTGAGGTGAAGGTGGAGCAAGGAGGCGTGCAGGGACAGCGCTTGGGGGGTGTTCCAGCGACAACAACTCGCCCGCCGCTCGCTCTGCTCACTGGGTCTCTCGACTTATTGTGAGGCCCAGGAGGTTGTCACTGGCTGGTGGTCTTTGTAGAGTAGCCCTGCAATCTGGAGACACAGAAATACAACCTGCATTGAAGCTTAGGTTTTTTGGTATGTTTGAGAACAGAGTAATGACAGCTGATTGAGCCTTGACATGCACACACTCGCTCACACGGACAAACACAAAAACAAAGACACAGACAGACAGACAGACAGACACACACACACACACACACACACACACACACACACACGCACGCATGCAGATAAATCAATGATTGCTTGCTTGGGGACAAGGCCTATCCTTAGCTTGTTCCTTGATCAGCATTATTTCTCTCCCGTCCCTCTGGGCCAAGGGCACAAACACAAGATGCCAGCCTTGGGGGTGTGGGGATTGTAATTAAGAAATTCAGTGTTGCAGAGGAAGAACAGCACTAAATGTCATTTTCTTCAAGGAGGTTTAAAGAAAATATTGCCCCAATACCTATTTTGCCGTAAATGCTTCCGTTCCACCACAGCCACAGGTTAGCAAGTCTACCATAATCTTATCTAGGAGAAAAATGTGCAGGCGCAGCATCAACACCATGTGTGTTTGACTGAGTCACACTCCCGGGATGTACTGCTGTACCGAGTAAAGGCCTTTGAGTGAGTAGAGGTCTGACAGGGTTTCACTCAGCCAGCTGATAGGAAGTTATTTCTGGGCTATCAATGCAGGAAGTTATTTCTGTGCTATCAATGCAGGTCAGAGTGTAACTAGGTGTATCCCCACTAGCCAGGCCCAGTGAACCTGAGCAAACTTGGTGATACATTCCACAGCTGAATGGGGGAGGTCTGCAGACTCTGTACGGGCAGGCCAAGAGAATAGTAACCCAGCGACCAATCATGACAGTGTTAGAAGTGACCCTTCCCCCAGGAATCTAGCACTGACTGATGAGACTGAGCGCTACGCCCTTCTACTAGCCTCTACTAGCCTCCAAGCTGCATTGCACAGCAGTTATTATGATGATGTACCCTTTGGGTATCTATTGCCTAGGATTACTGATTGTATTACAATAATATTAATTAAAATGTCTACTGTACGCATTTTAAATTAAATTCAAATTAATTCACTATATGTTGTACTACAGTTCTACAGACAGAAGATATGCATGACTTAAAATAAAGGGTCCGGTATAACACAAGACATTTCAGTATTTTAACCACTCACGTCCTAATTTCATACATCATTGTGCGATGGTGTCACACAATCTACGAGCTCACAGCATGTCTCGAAGCGACATGCTTATTGACAGCTTATTGATCTGCTATTTTCACTATTTTTGGCCACTTCCAGCTATAATGACATGCCCAAAGTGGGTTAACTTCAACCATTAGTACCATTCAACCATTAATTAGGATTATCTGTGGTTAAATAAATAGAGTGCTATACTAAAAATGAACTGCTGTCAGACCCATTGCCCAGACATTGTGAGTGCCAACAGGGTTAACCTGCGCTGCACCACTCCCTGCAAAGTGCAAACTAGCAAGAACCTATCATCAGTCTAGACTCCAGTCTAGAGTCTAGACTGATGATAGGTTATTTTAGTTTACCGTCTACTCTATACTAGACTCTGAGTAGTAATAGAATATCCAATAACTCAATTTCTATACCGAAGTCACTTCACACATTCAATGATTAGTTGGTTGTGTTCCATTTGATATCCTTCTCCTATCACAGCATATTTCACAGATCTTGCTGCTGTGTTTGCACATTGTTGTACTACGCCCAGCAGGTACAGGAGTTTTTTGTCATTAGTCATGTTTTTTAAACTCTCCTTGGGTGATAGTAATCTGTGTGAAGTATATGTCTCTCTTTCTCACACAGATCGAACACAGTCACACATAACAAAGCGTTGCCTAACAACAGCAATTTGCGCTTCAACTTTATACATAGTAGATACTTCCTCAAATCACAGCATGGTTGTGTTCATCCTATGCTATCTTAACATTATGTATGTCTTGTTTGTCATGTCTATAAAAACCTATATAAAAACCAATATACGATTATATTATTTATTGTTAGTTTTCTTTGGAGTGGAGGGGGCATAGGCATACTATCAGCACTCTACAGCTTCTGACTGCATTTACATTAAGAAGGAAACCATTATGAAGTCATAATAACACAAATGCTTGTAATAATAGTGAAACTACCAGAAACATTATTTCGGTACAGTCCAAATATACAGTATTTAACCACTTAAGCCCCCTGATCAACAAGCTCTTAAATGTTTGACTATTTTTGACAATATGTGGTTAATATTATTTCACTACCAAATCTAAATTATACTCACATATTTCAAAAACTGATGTTTTAAATTACTAATTTATGGTCTTTGAATTTCTAATTTTGTCACAGAACACTGAGTCAGTGGAAATAAAAATATATCAGACTGTACAACTTCAAAGCAACCTAAACACAGTCTGTCTTGTGTACTTGGGGTCATGTGAGCAAAACATGATGCCATGTTTGTCTTGCCGTGTCCAATATTTGCAACATTAAAATGGTTTGCTTGTGCCTTTCACATCAATAATTCGATACATTTCCCTGAGTATCGAAGCACATTTCTGCCTACTGTTAGCATTGAGTCTAACAACACTACAGTGCTGAACACCTACAAAGAATAGGATTATAAAGGAGAAATTATTTTGGGGCTTTTCCTGCCCGACACTTACTCTCTACTCTACTTACACTCTCAGGCTCAGGCTCAGCCTTAGGTTGTGACCAGGCTTTTCTCTTCACAGATGATTAAGGCTGGGACTGAGGCTAAGTTACAGTAAGAGTACCACAGACGAAAAACAGTCTAAGTCCAAGTTCTGACCCCTCCACAAAAAGGCCTCGTTGTCCTGACCCCTTATCTATCATTTATACATTATGGATAAATATTGTGGACTTAGACTGTTTTTCCTCTGTGGCATTCTGAGCAGAACATTGGTACACCAATAGAGAGACATGGAGAGTCTCTCCATCCATTCGGCTCACAGGAGGCACAGCTAAATCATACAGACCATTACAGAACATTTGCTCAAAGACATGATGGTACCAGAAGTCATCATCATCAATAATTATATTTATGATTAGAATAATAAGATAAACTAATTGGGATTATCATTTTAGGCATAACCATGCAGCACTAATACATAATAAGCTTCTGTAAAGAAGCTTATTAAATAATAGAAGCTAGTAGCATGCATGACACATGATAAAGCCTTCTATAACATCTATAACCATGAGCAGATCTCACTTCTATGCTATGTAGATGTTCTCGGGGGGCCAAAACTTGCAAGTAGGTTAAGATAATTTGGGAAGTATGTTATGACAACCGGAAAAAAGGTCTTCAAATACTACTGCAATTAGATTCCCCTCCTGGGTAAGGAGTCTGCTATAAGCGACCTAAGCCAGTCTCACACATTTCCAGTCATATATGCACACACCAATAGCACGGGATCACATTTGACACATTAACCCATTTAGACCTGAACCATGTCATACCTTTAAATCCAGGAAAGCATCTGTGTCATTTTTGTTATTATATCGTTGTGTCGGGCAGACACCTCTTATCTCCATATTATTTCTGTGCTTTTTTGTAGGCTAAATTAACGCCCTACCTGAGCATACTACTGTGTCACACAAGCATCAAAAATAGCAGATCTGCAAGTTCGAAACGTGGTGCGAATTGCTATTTTGATCAACCTGCCTGTTGTCTCTCATATGGTATCAATCAGTACAGCATTGAATTGTGGACAAAATATTATCCAACAATAACAAAATATACTTATGTTTTGGGCCTGCGAGGCCAAATCTCATCTTGGTCTGTGGCTCAAATGGAGAATAAATGTGGACATTGATATGAAAAAGGTTGAAAACCACTGGACTACATCTGTCATCAAGTCCAAAAGACAACCTAGACGGAGCCAAAAAGGCAGTGTACTACAGACAGTGTACTAACTAACAACATCTCACATAGTCTCACCTTGCCACCTGAGACCTGTTCTACAGGAAGGTCTGTCTAGTAGTGTACACTGTCTGGTAGTAGGATGAATGAGCACGTCCCTCTACAAAGATACGCCTGACTGAAACCTGTATTCATTAGCACATGAGGCTGCAACAGTTACTACAAGACAATGGTATTGTTCTTGTGTTATAATGCAATAATTATTGCATTGTACATTGAGAATGTTTACCTCTTCAGTTGCAGATCAGAATATGTGATAAATAATAGAACAGCTGATAATACATCATGTGGTTGGTGACGTACAGACTAGTAAGTTAATAACCCATATATTACCATGGGACTGTTGTTGTGTTATAATATGTACTCTGTCAACATCCATTCACCCTGCATGGCCAGCTTTAAAGATCAACATTCATTGCTTTCTCTAAGGAGACGCCATATCTCAAAGAAGTAGATAATAATTTCCAACCCCCACACACAGGTGTTAAATAAAGTATCACTCTATAATCGATCAACATGTGTATTCAAAACCTCCAATATGAGCAGAGGCAACATGCTATATAGTTGTATTAGTTAGTCTTTTTTTCCAGAATCTTCCTTAGCCTACTCAATAGATGAGAAGATGATCAATGGACGTTGTAGGTCACTCACATTCTCTAATCGCTAGACACACTGACTGGGCAGTTATTTGCTTGTTGTGTGTGTAACATCATCAAAGCATTTGCGAGAGATGATAGAGATCCGTTTTTTAAGTACAAGAAGCCATTTTCTCCTCCACCACATTTTGTGAATATTAGGACTAAAAGCAGCAGCCGCAGCAGCAGCAGCAGCACGCACTAGCCAGCAAATGGAGCTAGCCCACGAGCTAACCCACCCATACAGCTGTTGATTCAATGAAACATATCAATTAATCACATGAAATTACATTTCCGACAGAAGCCGGGGTCGGCGTCCTGCTAAACATGGACGATCAGCATGTTATTACGTTTGATATAACGGCGTCATATCGCATTTATAGTGAACATCTGCAGCAACAGCAGCAGCAGAAGACAATACAACACAACACATCCTCCTCACCTCTTTATCAACCGCTACGTTCAGATCCGCTGAGGAGGAGGGAAACAAACTGTATTTGTCATATTTATGACATGATGATCCTCTCATTATAATAAGCTATTCATAATAATGGCATATCTTGTTATGAATCAAACTATCAAATCTGACTTATTAAAAAAGAGAGAGAGAATGGAATTGAATGACAATAGTATTAAAAAAATCAGAGAGCATCATCACCACCACCACCACCGGGGCCCGTGCGTGTTTATCATCCCGGAAGTGACGACGGCGACGTCGAGACGGTTACGTCTGCGATTGGACGACTGGAGGTGGCGCGTGCTTGAGGCTGCTGCGACGTCAGCGGGGGTTACTCTCGGTCACACAGAGAGCGTCCGTTCAAGAGGTTCCTTCTAATGGTTAATGGTCTAATGGTTTATTATACTTCGCCGTACGAAGACGGAGTCGAGTGGTGGAAATGAGCAGATCTACTCTTGTACATCTGTTATTTTCGGCGTTCAACTTTCGAGACGCGCCATCATCGTCGACTCGTCGAGTTTTCTGGTCGGCAACCAAGCAGGGCAAAGCAGGGCAGAGCAGCAGAGCCAACGAAGCAGCTGCATCTATTCTATGGCATCACCTCACCATCGAGAGATTAGAGATGAGAGCGTCAATAATGGAAAAACGGCGCTCCCTGTTGGTGACTCGTACCTTCTCAAGAACATCTTTAATTTGACAATGGACTTTTTTTTGTCGTGACATGAGTCACTGTCAGTCGACATGATTGATTAGACATTACCCTAATTGTTTTTAAATAATAATAATAATAATATCATGGAGATTTCTCTCCAGAGTTCAAATTATTCTCCAATTTCCATAGCAATTAGGTTACCACTGTAATCACTTATATGGCCATTGGTTATCTGTTTTTGACCTAGAGAGACTCATAATTTCCGTATATTAACGAGCATATTTTATGAAATGGCCGTCCCAATCCCTGTAGCCGAGCAGATCAGGCTGTAGGCCTACACAACACTGTAGTGACTACAGTATGCCTCTAATTTAAATCTAATCTAAACGTTACTTTAGTAAACGTTTTGCTGAATATAGTCAATAAAAAGCTGGATAGTTGGTATGTATCTGAGGGCAGCAAAGAAAAAAACGCACACAATGTTGATACTTTTTTTTACAAAAACTAAATTATAAAGCATGCATTTTATGATTTTATATTCACTTTATTCCTTGCTGCACTTCCACTGTCACACACCAGGGGGAGTGCGAGGAAGTAAATACCATGGTAAATACATAGTTTGTTATCATTTGACTATGGGCTATTTTCTTCCCAGAACCACCTTAGGAGATATGACACAAGGTGAGAGGGGAAATAATCCATAGTTTTGATGAGACCTCATAATATGCATGGTTATAATAGATATACATCTATGCTATATATAACCTCTTGAGTTGTAATAATATGTAATAACAATAACAAGCTATTTATATGTCTCCTTCTACCCTCTCTACCCCTCTTCTCATACATTTCCCCCTCCATCCTCTGTCGGTGCCATTGTGTAAATGTGTGCACCAGCAGATTCCTGTGTGTTTTCGTGTTTCCCCTCCGGGGACATATTCTGAAGCACAACTTGACTCGGTGAAAGCGTAATGGCCAGGTAAGGCCCTTTTTGACATACTCACTGACCCTGGCCAATCATCCCTATATACACTCCCTGCTCCTCAGGTTGTTTGCATGCTTGTAAGGCCATATGTGTGTAGTGTGTACAGACCAAATGTAGGCTACTGTCAAACACACATGACCATGAGTGAACACTTTAATGCACATTATCCCCCCAACCCCCAAACACACATACACAACCACATGATGACATGACAGTGTGTGTACACTGCAGGGTGCTCACTGCTCATGATAGCTGTCCTAGGGCTATGTCCGTGAGGTCATCTTGATTGGACACAAGTCATGAGAGGGCAGATGTTACAAGCAAAGGGAAGACTTTCATCTTCTCTGTCAATTATGTATGTCCAATCCGATGATGACATAGGGACACATGCTGTGCACACTTAGGGATAACCTTAAAAGGGGGGCGGGCAACCCAGGAATAAAGAGAGGAAATATGTGCTATATCCTGGGACAGACTGTCTCTGAGCAAGGGTGACTGACCTCTATACCTTCCTGACAGCATGCAGAATGACCACTGGAGGGTCCCCTGGGAGACAACCTGACGAGCACTTGACTAGTGTCATCCGGTTTTGCTTATGGTGAATGATAAGTATATATTTTCCTAGGCCTGTCACCATTAATACCTGATCGCAGTTATTTTGAGATAATCACAATTACTAATAATCGTTTCCATGTTGGGAAAATTCCAACATGCAGATCTATAAGCTCACAAGGTGGCACAATGCAACACGTTGTGAGTGTGTAGATTGGCTATTTCCGCTACGTTCTTTATGAAGCCTATAAAAGCCAAACAGAAATGTACTTTTTATTGAAATGTTCCAATGTTCAATGTCAAAAACACAATGAAATTGTTAACAATTATTTGTTTGACAATTAATTGTCAAGTAAAATATCATGATCGTGATCTATCTTTTCCTTGTTTTGCAAGTATTGCAAGAGTGATATTCTTTGAGTGCATGTGCATTGGTCCTGAAAAGTAATGGGCAGTGACTTATTGAAAGCTAAAAGCTAGAAACAAAATTAATTTGAATACAAACTAGATTACAGAAAGCTATAATCAAAAGTGCTACTAATTTCCAATGTTTCTGGCTCGCTTATTACTGCTTGTTATTTTTAATATGACATCAAGCATAATTTAAACTTTGCCTTGCTTCCGAAAAACAAACAAAAAAACAACCTCGTTTTCAACTAAAAAAGGAGCTACAATGTCATACAGCAAAGTATAAATTTGGGTTTGGTTGAAGATTGGACATTTTACACACCTGAACAGGTGTATGCTATCTATTCAATTACTGTATTTGATAGATGATTCAGCACGATTAATGCATTTCATTATTTTGTGAATGGAATAAGCAGAATATGATAACCAGTGAGCCCTTGCCTGTATGTCAAATTGTGCTTAAAATATGCCTGAGGAGGGGAAGGGGATTGGGTGGGGGTCACGGGGGTGTGAGGGGGATTAGGGAACAAAAGGATCCTTCTCTGTCATCAAAGAGGATCTTCTCCCAACTCATCCGCTGTTCTCTGGCGGCAGGTTCTTTAGTTTTCGAGAGAGGGAGGGTTATGTGGAGTGGGGAGGAAAGGGAGGGGGTTGCAGATTTCAAAGTAATCTTTAACTTTAAGCCCCACAGCCCCTCTGAAATGAAGCCCTCTGTCCCAGACACAGTGTTTTCTATGGGCTCCCAGTAGAAGCCTGCCGCCCCTTCTTTCTTCTCAAGCTTTTGTCACGGTAGCGTTTAAGTGGCATTATTCACCGGCTGGATGACCAAGTGAAGGAGTCCCTTTGAGAGACCTGAAAGAGGCGGACTTTAACTCCAGAGAGTCTCAGAGTCTCCTCTTAAAACAACTGGAGACAAATACCCACTTTGTTGTTGGGATTCATTCATACATATTTGAACCCGTGGGACACATACAAAACAGAGCTAATAGCTATACACTCATCAATGTAAGGTGCTTGGCTGGAAAGGTAACAGATAAGGTAAAGCCAACACGCTTAAAACTTTTAATGTATTATATTGAATGGATCCTAAAGGGCCCCAAATGTCCCATATAACAGTCCATTTGGGTACATCCTTTAGTAAATTATTACAAAAACAAATGAACATTGAGTCTATGCTTATAATAACTTTCTTGATAGTATTCAAGTATTTGTGAGACGAATTTAGTGTAATCTTTATTTTTTTTAGATGGAGAAATGTTTATAGCTTTAGTTTCACTGTGTGACAATTGCAACTGATGCCATCAGATGTCAGTGTTATGTATTTAGCCATTTAGTGATATACACCTTTAGGCTAACTGCTACTAGCCTTTGGAAGGGCAATTCATTAGTGACTGACTAATCTGCCACATGCATACTGTACCCCAGATTCTTGTTGTTTATAGTTACAAAAACTAGGTTGGTATTATTAACGAGTAATATAACTACATTTACAGTTACTGGTCTGGTCGCTTTGGAAGTTACTATAGTTACTTGCGTCATGCTGCTGCTTTCTCGTTGGGGAATAATGCACACAACTAAGGAGATGAGTTGAACAGGTATGCCTTTACTGTGAGCTGAAAAGGTGCGCCGGCAACGCACTACACACATTACAAACCGGTGTCAGCAGCAGCAGCAACAACAACACACAAGACAACAGCCTTGTGGCCGCAGGCACACTCGTTATACTGTCACTGTATACTGTCTGGTGGTTTGATTGATCGATTAAATAATTTATTAGGAGTTTTCTCTATGGATGGATTAACGCAAAACTTGCAAAAGTAATGTAACGAGTAGTGTAACTAGTCACTTTCTCCAGGGAGTAATCAAGTAGGCCTGAAAAAAGTAATGCCTTACTTTTCTTTTAATACACTACACTTTTGTGTAGTGTATTACTTTTTCTGAGTCATAAACTCTGTTTCTCATGTGCCTGTGTCTTTTGTGATAGCTCTCCTTTTCCCACAGTTTCACTCTCTGATACGACTCCCCGATGAACACTGTGGTGTCACTGAGGAAATCAAACATATAGCGATCCACTCCACTAATCACTATTTGAGTGTATCAGACAGCATGAGGTTGAGGACATGTGCATAGCACTATACGGACATGATTGGTGTCTGTGGTGCCAGAAGTGCAGAGAAGCCCCTGTAATGCTTTTAAGCCCGGCTGCAGGTCATGTGTCCAGTTTCAAATGCTCAAGGACCACGTTTAGAAAACTTGATAAAGCAGTGCCATGTGGATGTGCTGCACTGGAACACTGTGAAAGTCTCTCATTGACAACACTAGACCTGTACGTGCCCGTCAGTTACTGGCGTACTTGGGAACGATGCAACTTGGGAACCTATCTGTCTGTGTCACTTTTGTACCCATACTGTATATGGAGATCTCTGTAGTATCAATACCCGTTGTCATAGCACACATTTTAACTGTCTGTCTGTGTCCCACATGGAGATCTCTGTATTTGTCTGTCTGCCTGTGTGTGAAGAGTGCAAACTGACTGTGAAAAGTGGACTGGCTATAAGTAATCAATTGGCAGGTGTGGGGTTGCCATGGCAATCAATTGGCTGAGGCAGTGGGAATTGCACAGGTGAGGGGACTTGGCCTCATTAGGCCCACTGGCAGAGCCTGACCAGAGCCTTTTGTGGTGGTTATGGAGAACCGTGGGTCCGACCGACTCGATACCGGGCACTGCACTCCCTGTGGGGGTGTGGAATGCTTGTGTCGAATAGAGAGTATGCACATGCATGATTTCCCCATCAGGAACACCCCCCTCATCTAGACTGAGTGGCAAAACATTGAGCAGCATGGAGTGTTGGAGTTGGAAAAATAATCAAATGGCAGGGCATTTATTGACAGAAAGTAGCTCAGAGTCATAACGTTTTTATGGTGGATTTTTATTAAACAAAAACTTTGCGGATAGAGGATAATTCAAGCTTTTCGTACAGCTGCATTGTTGGTGAGTTTAACATTGTTTAATGCAATCAGACAGGACTTTTCTGTTTGGATAAATGGGCTGTCAAGGCCAGAAATTAGTTTTTGCCACTCAGTGGGCGTTCCCGCATAACTTCCAGTACAATGATGTCACGCATACCCTCTATTTGAAGTCGGTTGGGCAAACGGTTCTCGAGTTTACGTGCATTACAACTACACACACGCAGACAGACAGACACACGCATACATACACAGACACGTGACGCATTTATAGTAGGATTATGAACGGCCGATCAACATTTTTTGTGTAGGGGCGTGTTCCTGTGGGTCTGGAACTTCCGTGGACCCCCGCACGGAGTTTCACCACTCACTTCACACAGTTGTGATTTTACATTTAAAGTGTTTTAACCTGGCCATTTCACATATTTTTTTTACCTTGCTTGCTTGATTACATTTGGTAATGTGACATAAGGCTGAAAAAAGATTTAAAAAACACTTTTAGTTCACAACACACACCTGACAAAAGACCATTGATATTAAATAATGATGATGATGATAGTTAAATAGAATCGTTTAAATCCGAAGCTACATTTTGTAGTTGGCCCCTGGCCTGGGTGTTTTAATATTTTCTAATATGGCCCCCTTTGAAAAAAGTTTGCACACCTGCTCTAAATGCAGTTCAGAGTCAACGACAAAAGTGTTGTGGGCGCTGTCCACCACCAGAGGTGCTGAAAACCATTCGCTCCCTGCCTGCAATTTCAATGAATCATTAATCCACATCACATGGTCGCCAAGCTAGTAAACATAAACAATGTTTCGGAATGGGAATGATGACAGTATAGAACGACGTTGTGGGCGAGAGTGATCTAAATATAACGCTGGTTTGGATTTTCTTTTTTTAAGGCTAGGTTTAAACTAAAAACGGCGGACAGTGCTGTCTCGTTCACCGAGACGAGAAACTAAGACTAGCCTACAGAATGTGAATTATTAGCCTAGCCTACTTCGCATATAGTCCCGTTCTGCTCACCAGTGCACAGATATATGGAAGAGATGGTTGTCTAAAAAATAGGCTACAAACCTTGTTGTATACGACGTGCGGAAGGAAAACATGGCAGAAGCACAGCAAGGGCATAATACACCTGCTGGTGTTGATTCTAACCAGCTGGCGCCGATGACCGTGGAGGAATTTGAGTGCAAAATATGTTACAACAACTTCGACTTGGGCCGTCACATTCCCAAAATATTGGGATGTTCGCACACATTCTGCGCAGACTGCCTGAGTCAACTCCACCTCCGTGAGGGTGGATGGAGGATCCCCTGCCCTGTCTGTCGTCACCGCACCCCGGTACCGGAGTACGGCGTCCAGAACTTCCCCAACAACACAGAGCTGACCAGAGCCTTGACACTGAGCACGGGAGAGAATGACCCGGACAGCCTGTCATCTGCATACATGACCGCTAGACTAGCGGTCATATATGCACACAAACAACATGCTGAGGCTCGGCCACTTCCAGAGGAGGACTCCAGTGCAAACTCCAATACCCACGAAAGCCATCCCGTCTGCAAAAACGTTGCTATAACTATGTGTTGTGTGTGCGCCATAGTCTCTCCCCTCGCCATGCTAGTGTTGTTAATTGTGGGCATAATCTTTGTACATCATTTCAATGACTCTACTTTCCCCATAGGTCCCATTTGTTTAGCAGTGGGTAGCGTACTCGCCATGGTCTCAGTTGTTCTCGCATGGTTAATGTGCTGGCTTAAGTCTCCGCATTAATCTGCAGATTCTGCACCGTCCGACTCAATTAATGTCAGCAGATAATATATGGGGCAACAACATGGGTTTGACAAACGTTTGTCAAGTAAGCTATAGACATGCACGTTATGTGTATACATCTTCATTATTGCATGGTCTTCACTCAGTGGTCATAACTATACATTGTCTACTCTGTCTGTGTCTCAGAGGAGGGCTATTCGGAAACCTATAGCCTACCTACCACTTGTGTGAGTTAATTGTGACATCATCAATGGGGAATCCAAGCTAATAGAAACGGCAGGCTATCTATTCCTATAGTTTATATGCTATAATGGAAGCCATTGTTCTGAATGTCACCATAACACCTAACGTGTTTCATCACCCACTTAAAAAACGAATTCACCAACTTTGTTTTTTCCCCTTGTACCCTTATAGGCTATACTTTTTTTTTAACCTACAAATGTCCCTTAGATGCTCCGTAGATTCTTAAGCCGAGGGTAACATTATCTTATTATCTATTTATTATCAGCTAACAGTGTAGTGTGACATCAAGTGACTCACTCAAGTCAGCACACTTCTTTTCAACTGCATTCTGCGTGAACCGTTCAGCCGACAGGCTATAAGCCTATATATGTGCCTATTTGTGCAGCATTTGAGGACCGTCCTGCTCAGATATGGAAGGGAATGGTGGTCTAAGGTTGTATAGGCATGGTAAGTATAACGTGCGGAAGGAAAACATTACACGGAGGACATAATACTGCTGCTGGAACGGAGCCCTTTGTTGAGCCAGTCGCTGACCACCATGGAGGAATATGAATGCAAAATATGTTACAACAACTTCGACTTGGGTCGTCACATTCCCAAAATGTTGGAATGTTCACACACGTTCTGCGCAGAATGCTTGAGTAAACTCCACCTCAGTCCGGGTGGCGGATGGAGGATCCCCTGCCCTCTCTGTCGTCACCGCACCTCGGTGCCGGAGTACTGTGTCAAGTACCTCCCCAACAACACCAAACTGACCAGAGCCTTGCCACTGGGGACGGGGGAGACGGACAGACTGTCATCTCATCTGGCGGTCATATATCATGCGCACCAACATCAACATGCTGAGGCTCGGCCACTTCCACAGGACTCCAACGTGAATAACAGTGCCCTGCGGCTGCGGCACATGCAATGTCACATACCTATATACGCGTGGATGGCTTTCATTACGGTTTGTGTGTGCGCCGTATGCGCCCCTTTAATTGTATTTTACAAATATTATATTTGTGTTCATACTAAGCACTGTGCATAATTTTCAATGACTCTACTAAAACCTTATTACAAACTGAAGTTCCAGTTTTAAATGCTCACGCATGGGCATTTTAAAGATGTGAAAGAAAGGGGAGGGGAAAACGTTTGTTTACGTCTAAAGGAAAACTGGAAGATGAAGACACGAACTATAATGATGATCCCAGAAACTAAGCAAATACTTGTTTTATTTTATTTTATTTCATCATGCTCATGTGCTGCCTCAAAGTGAAAGTTGCAAAAAGCAGCAAACATATACAATCACATGAGTCAATCACAGACAGACATGTTGCTATAGGGCTCTATAAAGCTCAGTTGTTGAGGATCAGGGTCATCAAGGCAACTAATAGTAACATTACAAATCAAAAGGACCTTAAGGTTACACAGCTTTGCACAGACAATTACAATGTTTATACATTTAAATGACCATATAAAGTATGATTATATGTCAGGTCATGAATTGTTGGAGTTCCCTGACAAAGATGAAAGGTGTATAGGCCTATATTAAACAACACCACACTGGTATTTGGCAGTGGATTGATTGTTAATTGATGCATGCTTTTCCATCTTATTTGTAATCCATTCATACAAGTTTCATATTGATGATGCATATTGCAATAGGTTTATTATAATAGATCAGCTTTTTGCTTTATATTATATTAATGTTCAGAGAACACTTACATCAAAGTGCAATGTGCATCTTGATTAAGATTGACCTATATGTTAATGCGCTCCATTTGGGTTCTAGGTGTATCGGGTGGTGATTGTTATGTTGACGCTGTCCATCACAAGTGGTGCTGAAACCGGAGGTGCAGGAAATAAATCATGCTATGTTTTTCTCCCTGCCCTCACCCCCCCAAAAAGCTGATCTTTTATCCTCCCAGCCTGGGACCAATCACCTCCCGGTTCCCGGTCCCCTACGCTCTCATTCACTCACTCCCTCAGCTCACACCTGTCACAAATCACTCTCAGCAGATCACCTTAAGGTAAAGGTTACACCAACAGAATCCTACTCTCGTCTCTCAACATGCCCATGTATGGAGATCCTCAAACTGACCACAATGCCAATGACCACAATTCCCAGATATGCACATCACCTGCATCACATGCAATGCCACTGGCCTGGATGATGAGTGATTGTCATATTGTTATCGGCGCTGTCCAGTATACCAGTGGTGCTGAAACCAGAGGTGCGGACAAATACTTTACTACCGGTATTTGTTATTGTCTACTGAACTTGACGGTGACAAAGCAAAAACACATATTCAACAAACTAAAGAAAAACATCTGCATATCTGAAGTAAAGCTGTTCAAATCGCCTAAAGGAATCCAGTATATTTAATGCGTAATCTAGAGATGATTCCAGAATGGAGCATAACAACCAATCTTCTCAGATTCTGCAGACTGAGGAAGTGGAGGGGTGTAGTTTAGATTCCCATTATGGCTTTATAAATTAAAATATGCCAATAAAGCCTGTCTGACATGATAGGACCTGAATGGAAACAAGACAGCAAGGACTTTTTTCGGTCCTTTTGTCATAAAAGTGTCACTTTTCAGTCAAAGTGTGACTGTATACATTTACATTTCTGACTAATACAGTATTCAATCAATCAATCAATACATAGGCCTATAATGACCTGTAACAAAAAAAAATACTTGCATAGGCCTAAATGATTAATTATTATAATTATATATATTATTACTATACTGTTGGTTATCCCTAGTGGTTGGTATCGGGCACTGCTGCTATGGTGCTGGCCGGGTTTGGCTCACAGTTGTAACAGAACCTTTCTGTAATTAAAGATTCATTAGCATCACGCGGCAGTAGTCCTCGTTACAATGTTTGGAATTATGCCTACTAGGTGTCAACTGGTCTGGAGACGTATGGCTAACCGAGGAGACTGCTGTAAGAATCGATCATCATCTCTTATGGTTAGCTTTATTACCAACATTTATATGTGAAATACTTTTCTACACCTCTTGGGAGAGGGGCCGTCCTGCTCCCTGCTCCGACCCACATGAAGGGATAATTGTCTGAGCTATCGCCTATAGGCAAGCAATGCCAGAGGCAGAAAATACACCTGATGCTGGAACTGCGCGCTGCAGCGTTGACTTGAACGATGAATATGAATGCAAAATATGTTACAATAACTTCGACTTGGGCCGTCGCATTCCCAAAATATTGGGATGTTTACACACATTCTGCGAAGACTGCCTGAGTAAACTCCACCTCCACGACGGTCAAAGACGGAAGATCCCCTGCCCTGTCTGTCGTCACCACACATTGGTACCGGAGTACTGCGTCCAGAACCTCCCCAACAACACAGAGCTGACCAGAGCCTTGCCACTGAGCACGGGAGAGACGGACAGCCTGTCATCTCATCTGGCGATCATATATAGGCCTGCACACCGACGCCAACCAGCTGATGCTGAGCTTCCAGACAACGCATACTCTACTTACCAAAGAAAAAAATGCGTTTTAACTATGGGTTATGTGTGCGCCGTCGCCGTCGCCGTCGCCATGGTAGTGTTTTTAATTGTGGGTATCTATTTTTTACAGAATTTCAGTGCGTCTACTTTTCCCGCAGGGCCCATTTTTTTATCAGTGGGTTGTGTACTCGTCATGGTCTCAGTGGTTCTAGCAGCGTGGCTGAACGCACATGTCCCACGACTCCCACCTAGATCTGCGTGAAGGGGTTTCCTCCATGCGGCTACAGAATGGAAGCATGTTATGCTATGGACAACAACTTATAACAAATAATAACGTTTTAAATCTCCCAGGATAAGAGTAATCCTTATTGGTTATGGTCGCACTGGATTTTGTGTAACCAATGACACAAGTCAGGGTCTATTAATTGCACAATGATGCATGTCTTTGTTGTTTATAGCATTTCATTCTAAGGGATGTCAATGGGCTAGCCGCTATATGATGCAGTGAGCATTTACTATGAGACCTAGCAGTCGCAGATCATGTCTGTCTGTGTGTGTGTGTGTGTGTGTGTGTGTGTGTGTGTGTCTGTGTGTCTGTCTGTGTGTGTGTCTGTGTGTCCCACCTTTGTGCCCATATATGGATCTGTGATTTGTTTGTGATTGATGCAACACACTCCATATTTGGACGTATAGCTGCTTTGGGGACTCCTTATATGGTTATGGCTAAGTTAAAAACTTAACTTAAAAATAACTTAACTTAAAAAAATAATAGCTTAAAAATAAATCTTAAAAAACCCCAAATATGTACGAGCTGCGCGTCTTACTGGTATTATATAGGCTAATAATAGGCTATAGATGTGTCATACTCTTCTTTTGAGTGGTGCAACCACTCCAAGGAACAGCAATGTCCGTGTTCACCTATGTATGTGTCATGACGTTCACCTATGTATGTGACAATGAGCACGGGTATGACTATTAGTACCAGTAGGGGTGCTGTTGTGCAAAAACAGAGAGAGATAGTGCCGTACTGTTGCCTGCTAATGTGAGAGAGAGAGAGGAGGGGGGAGAGAGAGGGGAGTTGCACCACTCAGTTCACACGGGTGTGATTTTTTTTCATAGATGACTGAGTCTCTGGCATCACACACAGGCTGGCCACATATTAGTCTAGGTCCTAGACTAAATTTATCATCTTATATAGGAAAACATAAGGGCCTTTCTCGGCCCCACCCCTCTCCCATTTGTGGCAGAACACATCCATCAAAGCTGTGTTCAGACACAATCTGGTGTCAGACACAAGGCAACTGTCCTGACTGCAGCTCAGTAAGGGCATATATCGACAGTCTATGATATCGACCCCGCCCGCTCACCTCCGCCCCACCCCTCCTGGTGCTGCGGCCATCTTGGATCCTAAACACACACCTAAAAACAAATGGGAGAGGGGTGGGGCAGAGAAAGACCCTTGAATATCAAAAAGCTGTTTGACACTGACATCATGTCTACCCATCTTCGCCTAAAATAATTTTATTGTAGGCTACAACCATATTTGACATTGATGCCGTCGCCGGTTCTGGCTGCCGGGCTTTACCGTCCTGCTCCCGTCCACTAAAATTACTTCCGGTTTTGCCGTCTACCGCTTGCCTGATTGACTGATAGAAATAGTTCCAGGAAGTGAGTTAGGTAGGCCTATCAAAAGGAGTGTTAGTGGTTTGTCAAGCAGACTGTCACTCTTTTAAGGCCAATGCTATTTGTATTTTGAAATATATTGATTGTCCAATTTAATTATTATTTTGGTTAAGTTTAAGTCGGATAAAGATATTGCAATTTAATTTCAAAAGCAACAGTTTTGTGTTTTCCTTTTGGATTGCAATAGGCCTACAGTTTGTTTACTGTAAAGAATGACTGAAACAGGTAGAACCTTTCTTTATTTTAGTGCTTTAATGTAACTCACTCAGACATGAGTGGTTATGATTGTGTTGAGTAGCCCAGTAGCCTCTACCAGGTGCCAGAAGATTGAGGAACTTGGAGGGGGAAGGGATGGAGGGGGTGAAATGTTGTGAAGAAGAGTCCTGTTTCAAGTAACCAGAGGATTGAGGGACTTGGAGAGGAGGAGGGTAATGTAACAGAGTGGTCCTCTGTTACTTATTTTGCACAGCATATTGGCACTTTATTAACTTGCACAGTTGTATTTTGCAGTCATGATTTTATTGTTGAATACTGTTTCCTGTCTAGCTGAGATGGCCACTCAGCCAACGAGTTCCATCTGGGGAAATGCTTGGTGATTGATTAACAAACATGAGGGGCAAGTGCAATGTGGGTTATAGATGCAATATGTTTGGGGTTTGATTGAATGCCTAACAATTGCCTGTGATGTGTTTCAGTAAGGATTGGGTTTAGGATTATGTTGTAGTGTGAAGGATTTATAACTTGTATAGTTCATGTAGTTCACAGAAACTTGTAATATTTGTATGGTTTAAGGTTATTTATTTATATGTATTTATTGTATGCTATATGTTACGTATGTATTTATGTTATGTTCTCATTTGAAGACACCCCTGTAAATGGTATAGTCCATTCTCATTATCTCCAGCTGGGTATAAAGGCTGCCATTTTGCCAGTGAACTCAAGTCTGTGCTGGGAGTAGCATGCGACAATTGTGACATGTCAAACTAGGGGGTTTTGATTCTGAATCCATTCCAAGCGTTTGTTTTGCACGAAAAACACTCCTTGGCCTAAAAACAACCATAGCCGTCATCACATTTTGGCAAGTGACCTGCATACAATTGAATTACTGTGACTGCCTGGGGTGTTTTTTTGTTTAATTGTTTTTTACTTATGGTAAAACACATAGGGAAACTCCTTTTAGCTTCTCAATCTATATTGATTGTCCCCAAACCTAAATCCTCTTCTAACATCTTTTTTTATCACAATTATTGATATGACTCAAAACTAACCCAATCTATGGACAAATTGAAACATAAACATAGTTTATAGTTCGGCTGGGCAATGCATAGGCCTATACTATAAAGTCATTAAGTTCAGATGAATATCCTGCAGCAAACAGAATCAAGCTGCCATGGTTTCTTAGTAGGCTATATGTGAAAGAACCGTGGGATGGGCTGCTGCAATGTTGTTTGCTACAACTCTATTGTAGCAAACACATGACAATAAAACACCTAAAGTAGAAGACAACCTAAAGCAACTATACCAGCTTTGTGTGAAACCATACATGGCAAGCTCACACATGCCCTCTTGTGGTTACACATATTAATGTTTTTCAGTCCTAGCAGCTATCTATACTATAACTATATGCTGTAAAGCCTAGTTTTGAAATGTTCTCCTATGAATACAATATTTGCATACTGTACAGATTTTCTATACATATCCAGTGCTACATCATGGTTTACTTTACAGGGAAGATCTGGAATGATGTTTGTTCAGAAACGTTGAGTTATCACAAACCTTGAAAACAAAGTATTGGAACAGCATAACCTGAATAGTCTGTTTTTCAATCTGATACTTAATCACATTGTATGGTAAAAAGTAACCTTTATATGCAATTGGAAAATAAATAGCAGACTAATAATATAAAAATATATTTACTATCAAATGATATTTTAGTCTCAAAATCAAATGTTTGCACAAGGAGCCCTGGGGCTGGGCGGGCTCCTTGAGGGAGTTTCAGGGGGTCACACATGCACTCCCAGACAGTAATTTAAGTATAATTCAATTGATTAAAGATTATTACAATACAAAACCAGGCATGAGTGGCTGCTAACAATTTGCTTCAGTCATTTGTAACTATTTTGTCATAACTTGTTGTATGTAGACACTCTTATCCAGAGTGACTTACAAAGTGCAAGATCAGTGTAATGCCATGATGAATGAACCAGTTGTAAGTAGAGTGCAAAGAAAACAATTAAGCGCTACAAAGTACTGTAACTAGGATACCAGATGAACATCAAACCATCTGTCTAAACAACATGCAATATCTAAATAACATTTGTAGCATTTGCGGTCAAGAAAACAATACTTTTACTATCTAAATAACATGTGACCAAGTAGCCAACATCTGCATGCAACTTGCATATACGATAAACTAGGTGACAAGCAGTGATATACATTTAGAAACCGGAACAACTTTCCATATGAGGGTCCCTAGGGCAGAATAATTTGAAATGCGGGCATCTATGGCCTAATGTCAATCTGAAGGTCTGACATGAAAAAGCGCAAAACAAAAAATAATATGTTACCAATACAATCAAACACTCAACATTTACACCCATGCGTGTGATTCCATCAACTAGCTGAAAAGGGTAACATTTGAAAAGTTGGGACATTATGAACATTTTCAGCTACGCCTGGAAATGTTCATAATGCATATTTTGTGATTTTAAATCAAAATGGGAAAATGCTCACATGATATTGATTTATTAATCCCTGCAGAAATGTCCATAGACTCATATCCCTATATCGTCTGTCATGGTTGGAACCGTCGGCCCTGTCAAAGTCAATGTGGCACAATGTAATAAATAAAAAAACAAATGTAAATAATACAGTATTATATGCTTGCTAGAACCAACACGATGCTGGATTTTATCAGCTGCGCCCCTCAGACTCTGCTTCCTGTGGTGAAGTAGGAAATCCAACTGTGAGGGAAGATATCAGATGACATATTTTGGAGATCAGGACTGTTGCACGATAAACACTCTCGCTCCCTCAAAATACACATGAATGCATGCACCCCCCCACACACACACCCACACACACACACACACACACACACACACACACACACCACCGCCATCAGTCTATTAATCTGATATTGAGCATTCATTTATGAGTCCGTTTTTACATTCTGGCTTAAATTCAATATTGCGTTCATTAGTTCATTAACTCAGGATTTGACTGTGTGGGTAACACCCATGTGTCACACTAGAGTTCATCATGGGGGCAATAAACTCATAATTCGCTATGCATCTAGAGACCTGTTGAAATAACCTTGCATGCCCCAAGGCTGTGTGGTTAACAAATGCACCACATCTCTCTGTCTTTCCTCTTGTAATGGAAAGGAGTGCTCGGTTTGAGTTCCCATTCAACTGTTGTGGGTCACACGTTCTTTTGCTAACATCAAACGCATCACAAAATGTTATGTGTTTTCTAAGTGTATAGGACAGAAGCCCAGGGTTCCTAATGAGTGCATAGATTTCCTTCTTCTAAAGAGATGCGATGTGTTTGACTTTGAGATGTTTATCTAAATGTATGTATGTAGGCTAATTGTAATGCATTTCCCTGTCCCAAGGCAAGGCGGGTTCTGTAGTCTTTGTGATGCAGAGTACTGCTTGTGACTTATCACTGACATGCAGGTTACTGGGTTAATGGAGACACACACAGCAAAACATTATCTTAACAGATTGGGTTGAGTGCAACTATTTGGGGGAGACATTTCAACGCAGGCTTTATTGTTCCAGTGATCATAGATCAGATTTCTAACCAAAAGACTAAACATCACTAAACCGTGATGCATCTGCATAAGAGTAGGCCTTCAGTTAAACATTCTGTAAAAATGTAAAAATGTACTAAATGGGTCCATTTGGGTCCATTTTAGTATGTGCAGTTCTGGTGGGTGGGGGGGGGGGGGGGGGGGGTTGACTTAGTTAACTTGAATTGACTTACTTAAATGTACTTAGTTACTGTCCACTTCTCTGTGTTAGTAGTACACATAGCCTGTGAGACAAAGTCGTCATTTCTTGCCCTATATCTGCGTTTCAGCAGCTGTCTTCTCTGGAGCTGGACATCTGTCCCGTTCCCTGCAGCTACGAGCCTAACCCTCTCATCAACGACATGCTGCTCTCCCCCAACTCCTCGCTCCACCTCAGAGACCACTACAGAGACATGCAGAAGTCGCTCAGCCCGTCCGAGCTGGCCCGCTTCACCCGACGCCTGAGGACCATGCACGTTTGGCAGTGAGGGCAAGGTCAGTGTGGGCGTGGTGGCTCTGGCGCTGGCCGTGCTGTTTGACACTCTGGCCAAAGAGGTGAAGGGTTGGGTGCCGCAGTCGGCATCCATGTCGATGCATTTAATCGGTATGGAAAATTGCAATTGGTCTCCAGTAGTACCAAACTATGTTTGCAACCCATTTGATTTGATACTCCCTGTACCCCTACCCCAGGGGTGCCCAAAAGGTAGATCGTGATCTACCAGTAGATCACAAAGGCTGTGCAGGTAGATCACATGATATGCCCTATAATCTATCACTTGCACTGACATCAAAAGGGCCTGTCAGCTCAAACCCAAAATGCAATACATTGTTTTCAAGAGTGTTGCACACAAACATCGGTAGCATTACAAGAAAACCTACCAATTCCATTTCCTCCCTCTTCCCGTTCCTGTGTCTTATTATGTAACTTTCAAAACTATATCCAGCAAAGGGATTATCATTATTTTGGTCAGTATAGATCTTGTTGAACTGGTCATTTTGAAAGTAGCTCTCAAGTCAAAAAAGTGTGGGCACCCCTGCCCTACCCTACATACCATCATTACCTGCATGGGTCGTGGTCCAGAACTCACAGTATGTCCTCTATCAACTGTGACTTGAAGGCTGGCAACACGGCATTCAAGCAAGAAGTACTGAAAAGCAATGACATTTAGGAGGAACTTAAACAGTGTGACAGTTACAGTTAAGTGAAAAAGTATAGCCTATTAGGTTAATGTTGAACCTGAAATTGAATGTGCTAGTCCTGATCCTGACATTGAGTTTGTGTTTCATGTCAGTGAATAACTTGGGAGATGTCATGGCTTGGGAAAAATAAAAACTGGTGGCGGCACAGGATTTCGACCTGAAGGCCAAATCTCAGTTGCCCTTTTAGTGCAAAATCATCGTTATCATCATTAAAATGTGTAATCTCCGTATGAAACGTGATTTGATTGACTGATTGTCGACCGACCTCATCATCTTGCACTGTATTTTCTATTGACCTAAATGTGTGTAACATTTCATCCCTTCATAGTGGGCCAGGCTTAAAGGACCACTTCACCACTTTTCAATTTATCTTCATATAATTGGTCCTCACTATAATGTTCATGGTAAATTACCACATTTATTTTCTACTCGGTCTGTGTGGGCAGTTCAGAAACCCCCACCGGTGACATCATCGTTAGTCAGATTTATTTTTTAACAAGATTTTATTTTATTTTATTATTATTATCGTGAGATAATATGGCTAAGAAGAAGATAAGATGGCTTCCATTTTCACACTTTTGAGGAATAGAAAGCCTGCAGTCTCTATTGGATTCCCCATCAATGAGGTCACTGGTGGACACTGGACGGGTTTCTGAACTGCCCACATCCCTCCTATGAGACACATGAGACTAAGTGTAAATCAATGCTATTTTATCATGATCATTAGTGAGGACTAATTATATGAAGATAGGTTGAAAAGTGGTGAAGTGGTCCTTTAACTGTGATGTCCTTTCAGGACAAAAAAGGCCAACAGTTATATAGTCTTACACTTATGTTATTATGCCAAGTTGCAGATCCTCACAGTATAGTTATAGGTATATTATTATAGACTTGTTGTTTTTCTTATGGTTTCTTTGTTAAAGGAGTTCAGAAATACTACAGCCCGAGTTATTTGGGGTCTACATCTTATACACACTTTTCTCAGGCATTTCTGGTCTCTTATTTTCGGTGCATTTTGTGCACCAACAGAGCACAGTTCTGACTTGGATTTCCCTCCCCTAATTGATTTGACATGGTAGATCCAATATCCTTTTCATGATAGCTAAACTTCGTATGATAACTTTGTTTTTCTCCCATTCCGTCTTTTATGGACATATAAAGTTTCCTCAAGGTTTCTGTGTCCACTAAATCTATTTTTCTAATGGGAAAAGATCTCACCTTAGTCCTAAGAGGGAAAATATATTACCAGGCCGCATGCTGTGGCTCGCGGCAATAAAAAAGTACAAAAAACGGTGAAAGGGAGAACACGTTTTTTCTTTCTTTCTTTCTTTCTTTCTTTCTTTCTTTCTTTCTTTCTTTCTTTCTTTCTTTCTTTTATTCAAAGTGTTGATTTCAAGCAATGTATAATAACAATATATAAATAGGCCTAATAACAACAAGCTATATATGAGTAAAAGCTATTTGGGAGATACATTTTATAGATTATATGAATAATAGTTTAAATATAAGTGAGAATATATAATTAATTTGATTTGGCTTAATTTAAAATGATAAATATAGCAACAAAAAAAAGAAAGTTTCACTTCAGAATACATATTGGTCATGCAGTGGGAAGTTATTCGGAACATTGCCTATATGCAACCTGTAGATTTGATTGTTTAGTCTATAGATTTAAAATATTGCACAGAACAGATCATGCACATTTCTGCATGCCCAATTTCTCACCTTTTTGCACAGTTGCACTCTTAATTTACTTTAGGGTATATAGTTCTATTTTATTGTAGTCTGTATTGTTGGATACAGCCATATTATTGTACTGAACAAACTTGTATATTGGTATTTATTGTGATGTAGGCCCTGGCCTACATGGTTATATGTATGCAGTCATTGCAGTGTTGCACACTGTTGTCTTGTTAACATAATAGCCTATAATTGCCCCTAGGGGACAATCAAGTTTTTGAATTGAATTGAATAGCCGCGCAGTTTATAGACGCATACGGACATTACAGTTTGCGGATATAGGCCTAACAAATTCGAGACCTACACTGGGCTATCTCTGGAAATACCACATTCGCCCATTAAACACGGCTAATTATCTCAACTCAACAAGGCTTCAGAAAAGTCAAGTGATCCCTCATGTGGTTGCGTGTCAATAATCGTCCATTTGCACGGATGTGTTACACTAACGTGTGGCTGAACCACGGGTCTTGGTAGCGCCTATTGTTGAATTAGTGCTACCATTGGGTAACCGTGGAGTTTCTGAGCGAGGGTGATGGAACTGGGGCAAAAAGAGCAATTTCTCCCTTTACACGCTTCTGGAACTCCCGCATCCATTCCACATTTGCCTCCTGCGTGCGTCCCATTGTCTGTGCGTTCCAGAGGAGAGGAAACGTTCCCATGAAGAGCTCAGACTCTCTTTCGCTTCTTTGTCTTTTCATTTTAAGAATTACACTGAAGTGAGAAGGAGCGCAATTTCCTTTTTAATGAACCCCGGTTAGCCTACTCTATAAAGTCATTGTGGTTTTGTGGATTGAATTATATAGGACTTAAATTCAATTAGACAAATGCATGCAGCGATTAGGTTCCAATAACATTAATTCAATAATGAATCAAAAATGAATTCGAAAATGTTTTGAGATATTTATAAAGTTTGAAACAAATCACCTGTTGCACCATATGAACATTGACCAGCTATAGGCCTACTGCATAAATATATAGACTTAACTATCCATCTGTTATAAACAAGGAGTCAAGGACAACTGAATTTATAGCCTATTTAGTTCAGTAGCCTTATGGCCTACCTTTTCATTTGCCCCTCTGATCTGCCTCGTGGTGTAGGCCTACATATTCTTTGTGAATTGCGGGCTGCAGATTTTAATCCGGTTAGCGCGCACCTGGGTCCTGATTGCACAAAATTAATGCTCATTATGGCGCGTGTTGACATTGACATGCAGTGTGTTTGTCTATAATATGTTGACCTGAATACTAATAATAAAACTTGACCTGCAGGGGAAACTTTATAATGTTCGTAATCAAAAACCTATACTTTATAATATTGTTTGTAATGTGTTTATCATGTGTTTTCAGTATTTCCCATGCATTAAATAATTGCGTGTAGCCTAAATCCATAAGTTTGGACAAACTTTGTTAATATAGCTTTGAACAATGATGGTGACAATAACAATAAGTAGGCTATAATTATAATAATATATAACAAGAACAACAACAATAATAATAATAATAATAATAATAGTAGGCTTATACTACTAATAATAATAATATAATAGTCAGGTCTACAATGATAAACAAATCCCTGCCTGTGCTGTACAAATAAAAGATTTGTTACCAACTGACAATTTTTAGTTTTTTGTGTTTAGGGTTATAAATAATGTTTTGACACAATTGCTCTGTCTGTCTGCATTCTGCAGACAACTTTTACAGCACTGTCGGAGTGTCGGCGTCGTTTCATGCTGCGTCCATCGTGCTCCTTTATTGTAATTTGTAAATAATTAGCGCGTTATTAACTATAGGCTGACTAAATATATCACATGTCGTCGATATATTTATATATAATATATATTTGTTAAATTGTGGTTTCTTCAAATTGGTCTCCGTTATGTAGGCTACCTACCATATTGGTGAAAAGTTTAGATCGCAGCAAAAGTTGAATGGTGAGGTCAACCCATGAGAGAGAGAGAAAGTTCCTGTGGTCCAATCAGGAAGCTCCTGCAAGCCCTGAACGGTCCATCCGTAGACCAATCAGAAGGCAAAGCGCGGAGTCAGAGGGGAGAGCAACAACAGATAAAATGTTTTGACTTCTATCTATTCTTCCAAAGCCTTCCGGGACTGTCATCAGCATCTCCGAGAGAGGCCTGTAAATCATTTAACTCGGGTACGCAGTACTTCAGGTTCAAATCACCCATTAGCTTCTATATTAGAGACTAATATCGGGCATCACATTGGATACTCGTCCTCAACATTTCCGAGGGATTTAACTTTTTGTTGGTTGCCAACCGAGTCGACCGACGCAACATTCTGGCTAAAGGATTCATGGAGGCCACCGCATAGGAAGCGCGATATTGTCTCCGAATATATATTTTAAAGAAAGCCTTTTAGGATCACAAACTAAAAGCAGTCCGGAGCAATCCTGGAGTTCTTTCCTGACGGAGGGAGGTCAGGAGTCATGACAGCACTGGCGGGGGGCATACCGAGGATGATGAGACCCAATCCTCACCAGAACTACCCGCGGGGAGCCTACTCTTTAGAAGGTAGTGGTATTTGCCATGTTGACAGCCTAATGTATATATTGAGAGTATGCAGGAACCAAGGAACGTTTACAGTAAATATATATAGGTGATTTTAAGAGTTAAAAAAGTCGACTGTTTTGTAAATGACACCAAAAGGATAAATAAAATAAACTGCCGAAATCATTTTAATAGTCTAAGAAAAGGTGCTAATTGGCTTATAGAAATATAAAGTGCCAACCTGCGTGCCTATATATCAAGGCTGTCTAAAACATTTGTATTAAATGGCATGCCTGTCCATGCAGTCTCCACTCCGTTAGGACAGGGACGGGTCAACCAGCTCGGTGGAGTCTTCATAAACGGGAGACCTCTCCCCAACCACATTCGCCACAAAATCGTGGAGATGGCCCACCACGGCATCCGGCCGTGTGTCATCTCCCGACAGCTGCGAGTGTCCCACGGCTGCGTGTCCAAGATCCTGTGTCGGTACCAGGAGACGGGTTCCATCAGGCCCGGGGCCATCGGAGGCAGCAAGCCAAAGGTGAGAGATCAGCATTAGAAGTTATAGAGAACCCACTAACTAGGCTACTGCAGGATGAGACGTTTTGATATGAACTTCACCGAACAAATACAAGCCTTATGTGAACTTTCTTAGCCTCCTGGGAGGTTGAAGTTATATGTAAAAATAATAACATTGCTTATGTATTTAACTTTTCATTTTAACTGCGCGGATATTAAACCCACGATTCTCTTTCGAGCTAATCATTTTTATTTTCCTTGTTCCTTGTTGTTTAGCAAACGACATCTCCGGACGTGGACAAAAAGATTGAGGAGTACAAGAGAGAGAACCCAGGGATGTTCAGCTGGGAGATCAGAGACAAGTTACTGAAAGATGGCATCTGCGACAGGAATAATGTGCCATCAGGTATAGCATGGCGCGTTTATTATAGCCAATGCATTCGAAAACAAACGTTATAGGTATAGAGAAAGGCTAATTAGTATTATAATATACGTATAATATATACGTTAATGAAAGTATTTGCAAATGAAATGAAAATTGTTGTCCATGCATTTATATAAATTTATGTTTTTTAGCTGGAAATCGTAAAATGTGCTATAATAAATAAATATATTGTTTGGAAATTGCATTCATAATTCAGTAAAGCAATTAAGGCTATATTTACATTCTTCATGTTTGCTGTAGCCTATAACCATGACCTCTAATGCCTTTTGCAACTATTCTTTGGTTGTTTTCATTTCTCAAAGTGAGCGCGATCAGTCGCATTATGCGCTGTAAATTCGGAGGAGTTGATGAGGATGAGGAAGATGACGATGAGATTGAGAAGAGGGAACTGGAGGAGAACGAACGGCGAGCAAAGCACAGCATCGACGGGATTCTGGGAGACAGATGTAAGTGCGAGGTTCATTTTAGAGCATTTTTATTCATGAAATGATCCAAACTCTTCTTTTATCCCCGCTGTCTCGGAGTCAATTGTCCGGTGTTAAAATACAGCACTTATTTGCATGCTAATTGTGGTTTCGGCTAACAAATTAATAATAATAATAATTAGCATGAGCAGATGTGTAGTTTCAGATTGTGTATAGGTCTATTACCACAGAGGAATATCCAATTAAAGTAGGCTATATGTCGTGCATGTGTGAAAAATAAATAGCAAGTAACATGATATTATGTTAGGCCTTCATGCCTTTTTGAAATATTTTAATATGTTTATCCAGAATTACACTACACTTATTAGGACTAATGCAGTTCAGTTGATAATTGAAGTTATCGATAATGCTTCTTTGATTTTTCTCATTGCACTTGTATCAAGTCCTGAAAGCAACATATTAGCTTTTATGCATGCATGTGGGTATTATAGCTTTTATGCGATATTGTAGACTTAACAAACTTAGCGGTGGACAAACGTTGCTATGAAGGTGATGATCAAACATTTGCCCAACAGTTCCGTCCACATAAGAAACTTTCTTTCTTGCGCACAATTGAACACTTGAGGATGAACTTGGGAGACAAAGCCGGGAGAGTCCATTGAGACTCACACTTCGGCTTCACCGGCACAAAGGCCCATGGTAGTGAGCGGCTCAGTGGCGTACAAAAAGACGCCAAACCTTTTCAAAATGTGGAGAGAATAGAAGAAAAAAAATGCGCTGACAAAGGGCTGGGAGAAGACATTATGGACCCGCAATGAGCGATGAATTATTCAGGGAACACCAATAGGCCCGGTGCGAGCTGTTTTATAGACTGCTTACTGCTAGGGAAAAGAGCCTGTTTTCACCTACAAAATGTTAATTTGTGGGCTTCTCCTAATGTTTAGAGTTTTCCTTTGAGAAAGGAGTCTACGATACTTCGCGCATAGTATACACCTGTTGATTTACGACCTGTTGGGATCTCAGGAATGTTTTCACAAGCGTGGCTGAGTTGGAAACACCATTTAAGCCACAAATATATAGACAAAAAAAGAATAATTGTTTTCTCGTATTGGTTCCACCATGCATATGTGCATTTAATTTCCACCATTCCACGATTAATATCTTAATCTTGAGATAATATTTCAAATATGCACGTTAATTGTTATCCAAGGTATTACAACAAGAATCATAAAAGTTTTCAGCAAAAATGGGCTCTCATAATTAAAAAATAAATTGGTAGGCCTATATTTAGCCGCTTTCTAAAAGCCATTTATTGTGCGATTATATTAATGTCCTTCGCTGTCTTTTACACCATTGTTCCACTTTTTTGCGCAGTGGGTTTGATGCTCAGTCAGTGATCTCAGAGAAAACCTTTGCTAGTAGATTAAATCCAAACCCTTTATTTCTTTCCACTTTCATCTGAGACAAAGCCCGCCCCTTTCCTCTTCGCCTAGGGCGCGCATTCATGCACTTCCCTCTCCCTCTTCCAGAATACAGATCAGCCTCTTGACTTCTGCAACTTTTAAAACTCCACTCTTTACTGCTGTAGTTCCCCCCGAGTCCGAAGCCCTTTCACTCTACATCGAAACGGACAGTCAGAGTGTGGGATAAGTCAAATTCTAATCGGAAATATTAAATTAGTGTGAAATTGTGAATATTAAGCCTTCTTTTAGGCCTTCTTTTTGCTGGTAAAGTCCATTAGTAGAGGATGAGGGTGCTGTTGTTTCCCACAGCTTGGACATATAAATGCATATTGTATACAGTTAATTTGATAGCAAACTCATACAATGCCTAATAACTGATTCATTAATTAATCATTTCCATTGTATGTATTTATAAGAACAACAACAACAACGACAACAAAATGTGACAGCATCTCATCAATAGGTGCTCTGGTATAGTAAATGAAAGAGCACAGTGACAATATTGATCTACAGGACAGCAATAATTCATTCTTCTGTCTCTTTGTGGAAGTAGTTGTTGTTTTTCTCCTTTATAGCTCTTCATTAGAATGTGAAAGGAGTGTATTTGGGACACTAAGAGAGTGTCTTCTGACCAAATATTGATTAAGTAGGTGTTTGTAGAGGCTATTGTCATGGAGGAGAGAAGCCTGTTGCTCTCTAGCCCTTTCTCCTCCACCGCTATTGTTGTCTTTCCTTAAGTGCTAAGATCAAAGCTAGCTCATTTAGATTTATTTGTCTGGGAAAGGGACATTGAAGCAAAGGTTTGTGGGATAAACTCTATATACTGCACGGCCTCAGGTCTGCATGGCATTAACAAGTGCCTGCCTTTGTGAGCAAAGGATACCCTGGAGCTAATAGTAACATGTTCTGGAATGAATTAGATACTAAATGGTGTACTTCCCATTCAAGATTTTAATTCAGTTAAATTCCTCTCATCATTGACAGGTGTATCGATATTTAGCTTGCAACTCCCAGGTCAATGCACACAAAAAATAGGTATTAAGAATAATGTAAGAGAAATATACATTTCAACCTATAATACTAAAAGCAAAGAAAGAAAACAATGATTCCACAAATGTCAAACATAAAATGTCAGCCTATGGTACACGACATGATGCAGGTTAGTGCAGAGGAGGTAAATGTAACAGTAAAACAATTTCCTATAGTGAAGTTTGCATGCATAAATTCAATTCAAAGAGAGAGAGAGAGAGAGAGAGAGAGAGAGAGAGAGAGAGAGAGAGAGTGCGTGTGTGTGTGTGTGTGTGTGTGTGTGTGTGTGCGCGTGTGTGTGTGTGTGTGTGTGTGTGTGTGTGTGCGCGCGTGTACGCGCGTGCATGCGTGTGGCTGTGTGTGTCCATATTGCCTTTAATTGTTGATTCAGTTTCCTTATCCGTATGAATGCATGCCATGATTGCAAAGTGACTTTGTAATAACAAATACCAATAATTTGGTTTTCCCATGATGTCAATAACAAAAACCATGTACTAGGGAATTGCTTATTGTTGTTTGATAAAGAATCGACACATTAAGTGTCATTTAATTAACAGATAACCACAGTCCTTCCTGCGTTTATTACTTTTACATCTACTGACAGCCCTTTAGCCTCATTTAGCTAATTAAAAGTAACCAAAGTCATGAAAGAGGAGTAGCCCACTCTTGCAGGTTCTTTTTTTTACGATGGAGGGGGAGAAAGAAGAAGAAGAAGAAAAAAAGAAAGCTCAGAAATACAAACAGTCAAAGGGATAACTTCCCTTGAAAGGGAGTCCTGCGGTGCCAAATTGAATGAGCCTAGTGCTTTCAAATCTGCCATGGTGAACGCAGTCAACATGTAATAATTGGTTTCATTGAGGTGCATTCCGACAATCTGCTGCCATTCTCCTGCCCCCATTGTCCAGAGGCAGGCAAATAGCCAGGGGGACAGGAGGAATCAAGTGCTGACAAAACATGAAAGATTTAGCTGCTTTTGTCAAAGAAACTGAGTGGGACTTTGTTTGTGTAAATAAAGTGGGTTACTGGCTCCCTGTGACTTTGGCATGGATTTTAGGTAGGGAATGATAGCAAGATTTGGGAGCAGAGAGAAAGAGAGAGAGAGACTGTGTTCAGGAGAGCCTGAGTAATGGATGTTTTTATAAAAGCAGAGAGAATACGCAAAGTCGGCAAACACTGAGTCCAAGCGTGTCCTGAAGGGGAAATCGGGCAATGAACTTCCACGTGTAGGCCCTCACATCTGAGCCATCTAAACCAATTATCAAGTTTCATAACTTATACTCTCAAGGGGCATCAGTGCACACAAACAAATGGGGTTCTCTCGCACAGAGGCGGGAATAGCAGCCCTTGGCAAGGGACCAATATCCTGTCAGACAGGGAGCAGCCCTAAGAAGAGCGAGACAGAGATAGATGCATGCAATTCTATAACTTGTGTATTTGTCAGTATTTTCACGGTGCCTTTAGTAAGTAAAAGGCTGGGGCTGCTAGTGAGTGTGGGACCTTCTCCTGTCACAACAGACACTGAAACTAGAGGAGTGTTTGCTGCAGCTATAAATCTGGGCCTCACTCACTCTGTCTGTTGACTCATATACCTGGCTTATTTTGTACCTTAGGTGCAGTCCAGACTACTGGAGCACTAAACATTTGATCCACATCGAAAAGCTGAAATATAGTGGCATTTCTGGAAGATTCATTTCAAATGTATGTGTTCCTGTCAGCATCTGTCCATCGATTTGGAAGGACAGATAAATGTAAAGAAGTTTATAACCTTTCTCTTTCTCTCTGCTCTCACATAAATACACACCACATTTACTTGCTACATTGGCATCAAGCCCCCCCCCCCCCCCCCCCCCCCACCCTCTCTCTATAAAAAAAATCCACACTGGCTGATCTGCAACTGAATGCAGGCTCTATGCTTCATTAAAGCCTCTTTCTCTGTTGGCACCCGCATTGTGATCCTCCAATATTAATTCAAAGGACAATTAATGAATGCAGGCCAACTTTGAAGTGAGGGGCTGGGGTCCTGCCCCGAGCCGGCCCCTCGGCGCTGATGTACTCTCCGCATTCTCCCCAATAACCCCAGAGACACTGTGAAGTGACTGAAAGAGAAGCAATGAGCAATGGAAGGTCAGGGAAAGGAACCCCGGTAGAAAAGGAGCTCTCTATTTCCTTGAGAGTATTAGCTGAGCAAAACTCTGTGATGGGGAGGATAAAGGAGTGTGAGGAGAAAAGGGGTCGGGGGCTGAGGGGTGAGGGAACTCCAGCAAAAAGGAACACAATAGGATAGTTAATTGAGTAAAGCCAGACAGCGTTGTCAATCACTTAACTTTGTTTAGGCTCAGCTTTCTTTCTTTCTTTTTTTTTTTTTTGCTGTTGATGCGTAGAGCAGCTTCATGCGCATCGCGTAGACGGCAGAGACAACTTGTTTGATTAATGTCCTTCCATCTTTGGGAAAGAAAAGATGAAAAAAAAAAGATTTAGAAAGAATTGGAATTTATGTTCTTCAAAATGTGCACATATATTTTAAATGTTCTTAAAATGGTCCCTTAAATCTCAAGATGAGGAAAACCAAGACAAAACAGTTGAACATTAATGGAGTTTAAACCCACTAGCCTAGAATGAACCCAAAGCAAAAATGGATCCAAATGGACATTTTCAACACTCAAGAGTGAAATGAACAAGGAGAGTTTTACTGTGCAGGAGTAGGGGAAAGGGGGGGGGGGGGGGGGGGGGGGGGGGGGGGGGAGGCAAAGCAGCCCCACAATGGAAAAGAAGCTAGTGTTTGGAGAAGAAAGTATGGAATGGAACGATCTCTCTCTCTCTCTCTCTCTCTCTCTCTCTCTCTCTCTCTCTCTCTCTCTCTCTCTCTCGTCTCTGTTCAGTAGCTGTGAAGTTTTGTTGGGGGCCGTTGTGAGGCTGTGAGGGGGTCAGCGGTGAGACCCTCTCCACTGCAGCCCTGCACAGGGCCAAGGCTGTCAAAAGGTCAGAGGCTAACCTTGGGTCACTTGACTGTTAAAACTATCAGTCTTCAGAAGGAGAGGGTTACAATAATGTTTGGGTCAAGATGACAGCTAATGGTCTCCTGGGTCCCGAGTCACCACCATACTAATTATAACACGTTTTTTTTCTTGCTATGATGCTATATCAAATATGATATTTATACACATTGTTAAACATTTATTACCGGTACAATGCAAGTTGAGCCAATACTAGGAAATATTACATGGATACAGGTTAGTTTAATAATGCTCTAAAGCAGAAAGACAATAATTCCGTTTTTGCGGGGAAAAAGGTGGGTTGGTTCTGAACCTGGGGAGCGGTATATGTTTGGTTGGGCCTTACTGGGCTCTAAAGTGAGGTCATGTCTGTAGAGAATTTGGTCTCTGCTGGGCTGGAACGTGTGGCAGCCTGGCCCAGCGATGCGCCCCTGCATGGGTCCTGTGCCGTTGCTTTGTCCGTGCTCCGGGGGTGGAAATGCCACCGTGAAACTGTCAGCTAACTGCATTACAGTGGAACTAAATAATAACCACCCCACACTGGGCCACATAATGCCCGAGCGGGACCATTTGTGGCTTTTTGTCAGCTCAGCGATATTAGACAGTGATACATCTCTCAATGTCATATCACTAGCTGCCGCATTGTCCACGTGGGGGCCTGCCTCCTGTGCTCGCTCTCTCCGTTTCTTTTTCCATCCATCATCACCATTCTCTCTCTCTCTGTCTCTCTCTCATGCTCTCTCTCTCTCTGCTCTCTCTTTCTATGCTCCACCTCACCCCTTCCCCCAGGCAGCTGCGGGTTCCTGGGGGCTCCTTAGCAAGTCAAGTGAGTGGCCCACTCATTCCCATTTCTTCCTACTATAACTGTTAACCCCAGCTGGGCCTGTGAGCTGTCAGTTAACCATTCAGCTTCTCTGGGGCATCTGCTCGGCTCTGGCGCTCTGTGCTGCTCCACTGTTTTATTCAGTGGTCCACTCACACTGGGCTCTGCCGGCCTGAAAGGACCAGATCTACTTCCCTGGGCAAATAACTAGTTCATTTGTCTCTTCTGCCCTTTGTTTTGTGTGGTGAACACATGTCACCAGCTCAATTACCTTCACTATTAACAGCCCCTGGAGGAAGGGCCAGTCAGCCCCTACCAAGCCCCTACCAAGGCACAGCCATAAACTGTCCCATATGCTCTCTCTCTCTCTCTCTCTCTCTCTCTCTCTCTCTCTCTCTCTCTCTCTCTCTCTCTCTCTCTCTCTCTCTCTCTCTCTCTCTCTCTCTCTCTCTCTCTCTCTCTCTCTCACACACACACACACACACACACACACACACACACACACACACACACACACAGAGACACTTTCCTAGTGCTTCTTCCCGTCTGTTTCCATTTTTGAATTCTGTCGCCGTCATAGGACAACAAATACACACTGTTGCATGTGTGTATATGCGTGGATGCAGGCCTTTATGTGCGTATGTGTGCCTACGTTAACATCTGTGGAAGTGGGGTGTTCTGGGGGCCTTGGCCACTGTTTTCTATGCGCAGTAAACAAGAGCAGCCTTTATTCCAAAGTTGGACTCCTCGATGCTTTTCCTGGCTTGTTGTAGAGGCAGTGCGGCTGCAGGTGATGCTAATAGGACTAGACACTCCTGAGGTTCACATCTGTATAGCCCTCTAGAGTTTACCTTTCCTGCCTGTCAGTCTCCTCAATAAACGGTTCTGTTTTAGCTTGGGTGGTGAGCCTACAGTGCTGCTGGCCCCTCACTGCATGCTTTGGCGAACTGTGGACTTGTGTGTGTGTGTGTGTGTGTGTGTGTGTGTGTGTGTGTGTACTGTGTACACACTCTTCTGTGTATTTAGGTTTATGTAATGGGCCTCTGATGTGTGAAAGGAACCTGTTGACATGACCTGTTGAATACGGAACGCTATCTGAACATGCTATCACCTCCGCCTGCCGCCTTTTATTGGTTTGTTAACCCACAAACCTTACTTTGTTTGAAAAGTCTGTTTCGCGACAGCCCCCTTAATCTATCTTTTAAGATTCTTGTCGGAGAGCCTCTGCCAAACTGTGAGCGGCCGTGGAGTATTTTCAGCTCCCTGGTGCTTGAGCTGCAGCGTAAAATTTGATTTGGGTGTTTAAGTTAAGGAGGTCGAGGCCTCCCTTTGTGTGTTTAGTATCCTCTTCGCCCGTTGTAGATGGGGAATGTGTGGGAACTGGGAACAGCCCGCTTCGGCTCTCAGCTCCTGCGCTTTGGCGTGCCTCAACCCCGAAAAACCTCAATGCGCCCATATCGTTGGAACCTCGTCTGAGAATGTCAAGCGCGAAGAAGACGCGGTTGCATCGTGGGGGGTGGGCGAGGGGGTGTCCTGTGAGCAAAGAGGAGAAAGAGACGTGATTGAAGGAAATGAAAATGACAGGCCCTGCTTTTAGCAATGACCTTGGTGCATACAGAGCACTCTCATCCATTCTGCTATGACAAAAAAGTATTGTGTGTGTGTGTGTGTGTGCGTGTGTGTGTGTGTGTGTGTGTGTGTGTGTAATACTATATGTAACACATAGACACATTATATTTTCTTATAATATATAATGATCAAAATTCATGAATTAATGAAGTACATCATTCTTTTTTTTAAAACATTGTGAACCCAGGTAATGCATGCATATCTTTTAGATATATTTTGTCAATTCTGTCAATGTTTTTAAAGACGTTTTTCACACTTTTAGACGATATCCGTGGTCAACATACAGTATGTGGGCATACCTAACAATGTATGCCAAAACAATGGGAACAGTTTCATTTTTGTGTATTCAAAATCAAAAGTCCATCAAAATCTAATTTTAATTATACTTCCTTTGAACGAAATGCGTGATGACATGTCGAGTCCTGCGTGAATAAAAATGAAGCTTGATTTCATTCACCTGTTTTATTCCCATCGCTGCACGTCCGTTCAAATACAGCTGCTTCTGATTACAGAACCGTTTTTAATCTCATCCAAGATGACATCCAGACAGTGTATTACTCGTTTTAAACTTAATCAGGACGCTAAAATATATCTGAAAACATTATAGGTTAGACATAAGCCACGAGCTTTGCTGCCCGTCTCTCAGTGAAATGTCAACAAACAAACTCAACGCACATCGTCGTGCACGCGCATGCAGCTGAGCAACGTCCCATACCCTGGGGATGCAACGTTCTGATTGGTTCAAAAACACGTGAAACTTCAAGTGAAACTTCAAATAAAAATGCCCGTATTTTTCATTTCACTATAGGTCTTTAAATATATACAGTACATCAACAAAATATATTTCTCAGCTGAAGGGTGGCTGATGCTCGTTGGCTGGGTCACCCGTTCCCCAGCATCATCTTGTCCAGGTGCCTCCAACCTCCCCCAACCCCCACGCCTCCGAGGTCTCTGGGGCTCTCTCTCCCCTGCTGTGCCCCTCCGCAGCCCCAGTGGCCCTTCTCCGGACCCCTTTGTGCCCACTCCCACCCACCCTTCTTTCCCCCCCACTCATCCCCTGGCCCTCCTGCCCCCATCCAACCCCTACAGCAACCCCCACTCCCCTGCTGGGCAGGTGACAGGCCCCTGAATGCGGGCCCGGCCGGCCCCTGATGGCTCCTACAGATGGAGCGTGGTAATCGGCCCAATAGAGAGCCCTGCCACAGGCCTCTCCCTTCTAGCATACAAAAGCCCTGGCCGCAACACTTCCAAAAAAAAAAGGAAAAAAAAGAAAAGAAGAAGAAAAAAAAGAGACAGAACGAGAGAGGGAGAAAAGAGAGAGAGAGAGAGAGTAAAAGAGAGAGCTAGAGAGGATGACAAAAGCACCACTGTCATTTGCCATTAAGGGAGAGTCCGTGATGGAGTGTTTTCTCTTGCAGTTACTAATAATAAAAACAGGGAGGGGGGGGGAAAGAGAGGGAGATAGCGGGAGAAATAAAGGGAGTGAAAAAAAAGAAAGGAACCCCCCCCCCCTCCCCTCCCCCCAACACACACACACACTCCCCACCCTGCAGTTAACATGATACAGTGTCACTGGGGAGCTTTTCTCCACTGAGGAGGTTTATGAGTTTCATTCCCTCCCTTAGGAATCTTTGGGTAGTCGGCTCTCGTCATTTGGCTCCTTTCCTTTTGCTTTCTTCCTCTTTTCCTTGGCTCAAATGGCACCGTATGTTCCTTCACTTGTTGGTTTGTTTAGTCCTTTCTCTTGTTTATCCGTCAATTAACTCGTCTCAGCAGTTTGGCTTTCACGGTGTGTATACGTTATAAACTATTCCCCTTAGGGAACAAATTGTTTGTTATGTCACATCTTCGGAATACAATTCACGCTGTGTTTCTATTAAAAAAAAAAAGGAATATGCTGAAAATATTTCTGTTGAAAGGCATGTTTATAGAAAAGTTATCAAGTTTTGGGCCCGTGCTGTGTGGCCTTCTGCTCAAGCCTGTTGGTGTGTGACACAATACATTCCAACTGGCTTCAGGCAACATCCCCTGCCCCACCATCCAAACAAACCACATCCCCCCCCAAAGTCTGTTCCCCAGCACGGAACACTATACTTTCCACAAGTATCTTAACATCCATCCATCCAGCCAATCGTCCACGAGCGCCATTGGCAGCATGGTATACTCCCCGGTCAGCAGCATGCAATAACGAGCTCTGTTCCCATGCCTCAGAGTCCTCAGCGGCGGCGGTACGGAGCGCAGCAGAACTCCCGGGGTCCAAATCCTCATGTAATGCCCGATCGGAATCACACTGGCAACCGGCGCAAGCATTTCCTGCTTGGCACCAGAGGGGCTCGGGGCATTTGGGGTGAGGTGGAGGGGGGAGGGGGAGGGGGGGTGAGACCCCCGCTCCCCTGTGTATCTGACTTGGCACTTTTTTAATTAAAAAGCTTTAAATCTGGGGCAGAGGAAGAAGGAACAGTCTGCAGCTTTAAGACAGAGGCTGCAGAGTGCAGACTGGCCCCTCTGACGAAGACCCTTCCTGCTATTACACCTGTCTCCACTTTGAGTTACTTTCACACTCCTTCTCTTTCATTTAACCCAACGAACCCTAGCATGCCTATTCTGGGCATGTCATGATAGCCGAACATTTGGCAAAAGTGTGAAATGTGGATTTGCTATTTTCGGCAAAGAGATTTGGTATAGGAAAAAACGGAGGGGACCTAGTACGGTCCCTATAGGGTAGTAGTAGTTAATACATAGCTCGCCATTTTTAAATTTTTTGGCAATCGTTTTTAAATCTGACATTTTTGTCGAGGGACACGTCCGTATGGCCAAGTATAGGATAAGTTAGGCTTCTCTCAGTGTAGGTGTTTGTAGTCTGTCCGTCTGCGATGGCCTAAAAGGTGCAGTGAACCTTCCTCTGACTGCAGCAAGCTTTAAGAGGTCCCTCGGGGTGAATAGGAGGAGGAGGGCAATGGATTCCAACTCCTTCTGTCTGTAACCATCTGGGTTTGAAACATTGTCATACACACAGAGCAGATCGACTGAAAGCCCACGGCCCAGACGTGGCAGATGCATGAGATGGAGTGTGTGTGTGTGTGTGTGTGTGTGTGTGTGTGTGTGTGTGTGTGTGTGTGTGTGTGTGCGCGCGTGTGTGCAAAGCAAACGAAAGAGCATGAGAGAAAGCGTATTGCAGACATGTAATGGTGCACAATGGCAGGCTGTCACGCTAGTTTGAGGAGCCTAATCATTACTTAATAGACGGGTCACCCCCACCCCCACCACACACACACACACACACACACACACACACACACACACACACACACACACACACACACACACACACACACACACACACAGACGCTACCTCTTAGCCTCCAAGCATTCATTGACTCCCTTCTGCTGAATTAGCTCCCAAAAGCTGTCTCGTCCATGCACTCGTCCAGTCTCTCTGTCTGTCCGTCCTGCCCCTCAACTGAACAAACAGATTAAGGAAGCACCTGCAAAATCGGGATGGGCGCCTGCATGCCTCTTTTGCTGCGGGGCCATATCTCAATAACGCACAGCATGGATAAGACCGGCAGAGACACTCCGGGAACCGAGGGATAGATGCCCTGAGGGGAGGGATCTGCACCTCTCTAATCCATGTTCAAGCAGCCTATGAGGCTTTTGATCCCCTCAGGAACTGCTGGGGAGTTTAAAAAGGACAAGGAGGTCTACTGGTAGCTTGTACACAACTCTATTTTATGTCCTCAAAGTATTCACCCCGGGTCATAGTCATGATAGGCCTACATGGTATATACGTAAACTATGGACCTGCAGTCCGTTAAGTGATTTTTTTGGGGGGATTTAACGTAACGTTTCTTGGGTTCTGTCTCTGCAGCCAGTCACTCGGACGAGGGTTCGGACGTGGACTCGGAGCCGGGCCTTCCCCTGAAGCGGAAGCAGCGCCGCAGTCGGACCACCTTCACAACCGAACAGCTGGAGGAGCTGGAGAGGGCCTTTGAGCGCACGCACTACCCGGACATCTACACGCGAGAGGAGCTGGCTCAGCGGGCCAAGCTTACAGAGGCCAGGGTGCAGGTGAGAGACATCACACACATATACCGTATACACTGTATGTGATACAGATAGAGAGCCTTCAAAGTATAGCGTGCACATGCTTGCGCTTGCAAGTAGATACTCACATACTGTATGCCCCACATTGACAAGCTATTCACCCAGCAGGAGGATAAGTCTCTTAATCCTCAGGGATGTGTAACATATGGGTGCTGACCGGGAAATGCCCATCTTGTTAGACAATTTATTATAGCCGATAAACATGTGGTCAACCCCAGCCCCCCATCCACATGCCTTACACATACAGACACGGACCCTCACTGTGCTGGTTATGTCACCACTCACCGCACGCAGTGCACTGTCTGCCCTCAGTGCCACTCAGGAGAGGGATATAGGATCATTATCAGACTGAAATTTACCATCCATCCATCCATCCATCCATCCATCCATCCATCCATCTATCCATTCATTCATAATTTCTTCTGACTTTTTCTTAATAAAGAAATTCTTTATTTTTAAATTTTGGAGAGAAAACGAGATGATGAGCTTATCCTTAAAATGTATTTCAATATATAGTAGGGGTGCACGATTATGAAATTATGACCAATATCCAATTATTTGCAGGGTCATATCTGCCGATACTGATTCTGACCGATTCCAATATTATACAGAGGACCACAATAGAAACAACCCTATGCCTAGGGGCTTGGTACAAAGCCTGTTAAAAAGTGACTGTTTTCACAACCGAATGAATACTGAAAGAGATGAGTACACAAATTAAATGTATAGAAAAAGTTATTATTTTTACATGATATTTGATTTGACTTTTGTTCTAGACTAGAGGTACTATAGACACTTTTGATTTATATACTCATTTTTTCAGTTTTTATTTTAAAAAAAAATGTTTGCTGGTGAAAACCAATTAAATAATCTGGATTATTTTGATGGCATTTCTTTGGCCGATACGGCCAATTCCGACTATGCTACCGATTATATTGTGCATCCCTTCCCTAATATATAGTATACTGTATACCACGCCCAAAGCCCAGAAGTCTAACAATTGGCCAATGCGGGATTCCTCGTTGGCTTTGGTATAGATGTTTGGTTTCCCATGTGGGAGGCGCAAGTTCCAATCCAGGTGGTTACACTCACATACAGTACACTGAAGAGGGTTTCCTCTATTTCCTGTATTTGGCAGACTTCCTGTAAAAAAACAAAAAACAAAAAAAAGCAGAGATTCCATCAAAGCCCTTAGATGCTTCATTCAGATAATGTATTACTAGAGGTGTTAAACAGCTGTAATAGCTTCATGGTTTGATTTATGTGATGCAGCTGATCTGAGCCCTCCGAATGAATAAAAACGTCACTGTAGTTCCACTGCACTTTCCAGATGTTTAGATCACTATCTGATGAGCCCTGGGCTGAGAGAGACCGCCCACCCCCCCAACCACCCACCCACCCACCCATGTGCAGCGCACGCACGCATGCACGCATGCACACGCACTCTTACTCTCTACAGCAAATAACAATATATCAGTATACATATTAATGTTACACTGTATACAAAATACAAACAAATGCATTATGTCGAATAAACAATTAGCTGTGACACTCACTTTTCTTTTCCCCTTTGTTTTTTTTTTGTCTTTCAGGTGTGGTTTAGCAACAGGAGAGCCCGGTGGAGGAAGCAAGCAGGTGCTAATCAGCTGATGGCGTTCAATCACCTGATTCCCGGTGGTTTCCCGCCATCAGCCATGTCGGGCCTGCAGGCCTATCAGCTGTCAGAGAGCCCCTATCCGCCCACCTCCATAGCTCAGGGTAGGCACAGCCAAACAAATTCACACTCTATGCAGATGACATGTGGAGCGTTTTAGTCACGCATGTCATTTAATTCAGTATTGTTGTTTGATATATCTCAATGTTATGCAAGTGCCCTATTTTAATTTTAAACATATTTATATTTGATCTTTAATTAAATGTGTTGGACTATGTCTATTCTCATTATGGTTTTTTTAACCAGCATTATCCTATCTTATCTAGAATGGATAGTAAATAATATCTCATATCTTCCCATCTGTCTCTCTCAAACATCAGTGTCAGAACCATCCAACACTGTGCACAGACCGCAGCCTCTCCCTCCCACTTCGGTGCACCAGGGTGGGCATGGCCCATCGGTGGGGGCCCAGGACGGAGGCTCGGCCTACTGCTTGTCCTCTGGACGCCACAGCTTCTCAGGGTACTCTGACGGCTTTGTTCCCCCGCCAGGACACTCCAACGCAGTCAACCCCGCCATCAGCAACAGCCTCTCTCCACAGGTTAGTGTGTGCAGTATACAAACACAAGCACAAAGCCTCGAAGCCACAAAGGCCATGGGCAGGTGTGACCTGGGACGTGTCCTTGCAATGAGAACCGTGTTAGGCTGGGAAACACGGTCACATTTGTCTCATTGGTGCTGATGAATTTTAAATGTGGCACATGTCACTCTTCCAAGAGACGGACGGAAAGAGTGAGAGAGAAATGGAGAGGGAGATGAGGATGGACGAGTAAGTCGAGGGATGACACAAATCAAAACTGAAAAGACAATTATGGTCGATTACACAGTCATCAGTGTCCATCAGTGGCTTCCCACCAGTGAGGTAGATGGACTAACAGGCGGAAAACGAGCTTTTAACCACCACAAAGGGTGGCTGCCCCCCGTGCAATGCATGCTGGGTACGGTATCCCATGAGAAGGATTCTCAGCCTTCTGCAGAGCGTAGATAAAAAAAAAAGAGAAAGAAACTGCCTCTGGCAACTCTGTCTCTCACACGAAAGCCTCAGGATGTGTATATATTGACATAAAAACGTATCTGGCTCAACCACTACGGTGCGCAGTCAGTGTGGCACCAGTATGGTTCGGAGCGATAATTTGTCTTGCTTTGATATGTGAGTGATTGTTAAGTACCAGCCGCTGCTGCTGCTTCTCTCCCCAAGTTTCAGCCACACGCACACGCACGCACACACACACACACACACACACACACACACACACACACACACACACACACACACACACACACACACACACACACACACACACACACACGTCATTGGCCCGTAGGCAAACCAGTCGCTCCACCCTCAGCATGTGTGATTGTGGCTGTTAGTTCACACACCCACAGGGTCAGTCGGTGGCTATACGTCTAATAAAGAGGTCAAAGGTGGTGTGGCCTGGCGGATGGTTTGAACATTAACCCTGGCGGACTGCTCCGCACAGAGCAGCCTTCTCGTCTTGCACTGGGACGCCGTGCCTGGAATGTTTGCTCCCTCTGTCTGGAATTGCAATCACGGAATGTTCCACTGTCTTAATTGATTGGAATGAAGTAATCTATCCCCTAGTAACACACTGTGTAATTTATGCAAATGACTCACTTTGTTGGCTAATTTGTTTTAATTTATGTATTCGTCGGAGCCACGTGAATGTATATGGCTGTGCACTCGTCTCCATTTCAGTCCAGGACAGAATTAATTTCCCTATTTTAACTTAATAAAAGAGAGGAAATGAGAATCGATTAGATTCAATGACATTGATAGCTAGTACGCGAAGACCTCTCTTCTAGCAATTAGAAAACTTTACGTTTAGCATCATTTTTTCCCCTCCAAAGCCACAGAGCTTTCTCCATTTTGTTCTAAAAATATATTCTTGAGTGACCTGCTACAAGTGAGAGATTATTAAACCACTTGATCCAACCATCATTTCTATCTCAAGAAATAATACTACTGAAATGTCGCACACGTGGAGCAAAGAAAAACTTAAGTAAAAGTAAGAAGAAGAATAAGAAGAAGAAGGAAAAGGTGTCTCTAGGGCTCAGTCAATTCCAGATGTGGTGAGCTCAGATTAGGGACCGAGCGGAGTCGTGATAGGAATACGGTTTACTTTAGATAGGTGATAGTTAGACAGCGAGGCCTGGCTCGTCTAGGGGCCGTTAGGCCTGCAGTGGAAGTGGCAGCAGTCCTGTCTATATAGTGCACTGGAGCAGTGTACTGTGGTCCCCCTGTGGTGGTGGAGTCTCTGGCGTCTGGCTGCTGATCTGGTGCATACCAGAGGAATTCGTTCTCACTGAGACAGCAAGCGGCCGAGCTTTGCACCCCCATGGGGCCTAATCCCCGGAACAACCTCGAAACAGACACACCCTCGGGAACCGCCGCTGTTTTAGTCACAGAGAGACAAAGAGAGAGAGAGAGAGAAAGAGAGAGAGGGCATATACATACACTCATACACACATTCACACATTCACACATTCACACATTCACATAGGTATATATTTATCACACACACACGCATGCACGCATGCACGCACGCACGCACAATGTGGAAAAGTATATATTTTAAATGAATTTGCTATTTAACACTAATTATTATTTAAATGTAGAATGTTGAAGAATTTTGACTTTACAACCCAAATATTTTAAATGTTAAAATGTATTTGTGCAAGTTGCGCGGATCATTCACAATAATGTAAGGATAACTGTGTTGAGCCCCCCCACCCCCAACACACACACACACACACACACACACACACACACCCTGCTGTGAGATGAATTGTGCGGTTTGACCTCCATGTGTTTTCCATTTGCTTGTAGCCTCACATCACCATGTTCTTTAAATGTGTGAGGTTCAATTCCTCTGACGGACTACTGTAAAGTTTGTACACTCACACACCTGATGTTGGCTCACCAAAACCGTGTGTGTGTGTGTGTGTGTGTGTGTGTGTGTGTGTGTGTGTGTGTGTGTGTGTGTGTGTGCGTATGCGTGTGTGCGTATGCGTGCGTGCGTGTGTTTGTAAGGAAAGTTTATTTGTAAAAGTGCGGTTGAATGCAATAAAAAGTTATTAGTTATTAAGAGATAATAAGAATAAGCAAAAAAATAATAAATATAGTGTATATCCAAATCCTCAGTAAGGCAGCGGTAAACAGAAAAGTCACTTGTTAAATTTCAAATTTGAGTTGAAAGGTCGGCGCTAGGCGCAAAGACGCTGCATTAAATCTCTGAATTAGTCATGGGAGTGTTTTGGGTGTGTTTTGGGTGTGTTTTGGGTGCATGTTTTGTGAGTGTCATGGCCATGGGTGTGTTTTGGGTGCATGTTCTGGGAGTGTCATGGCCATGGGTGTGTTTTGGGAGTGTCATGGCCATGGGTGTGTTTTGGGTGTGTTTTGGGTGCATGTTTTGGGAGTGTCATGGCAATGGGTGTGTTTTGGGTGTGTTTTGGGTGCATGTTTTGGGAGTGTCATGGCCATGGGTGTGTTTTGGGTGCATGTTTTTGGAGTGTCATGGCCATGGGTGTGTTTTGGGTGCATGTTTTGGGAGTGTCATGGCCATGGGTGTGTTTTGGGTGTGTTTTGGGTGCATGTTTTGGGAGTGTCATGGCCATGGGTGTGTTTTGGGTGCATGTTTTGGGAGTGTCATGGCCATGGGTGTGTTTTGGGTGTGTTTTGGGTGCATGTTTTGGGAGTGTCATGGCCATGGGTGTGTTTTGGGTGTGTTTTGGGTGCATGTTTTGGGAGTGTCATGGCCATGGGTGTGTTTTGGGTGCATGTTTTGGGAGTGTCATGGCCATGGGTGTGTTTTGGGTGCATGTTTTGGGAGTGTCATGGCCATGGGTGTGTTTTGGGTGTGTTTTGGGTGCATGTTTTGGGAGTGTCATGGCCATGGGTGTGTTTTTCATTAACTTAAATTAAATTAAAAGAATAGGATATCCCCAAAGTTCTTCGAAAACTATATTCAAGTAAAAAGAAGGGAATGCTCCCTATACATGCTTTATTTTATATAACCTTGTAAGGGCGTCAGCATGTTGGTTATTAAATAAGGCATGAGCGAGCAGTAGTATATCGTGTTTGAGTCCCTCAAACTGTCATGTATATTGTGTTGTGAACCCACATCCATCTTCATTCTAATAAATTGATGCAAAACAATACAAATACAGCATTGTTTGTAAACTAGCAATGACAATTGTGCTGCGCCTAGCACCGTTTAGCACTGGGTGTAAAAGAGGGCCCTTAGTGTTGACTCTGGAGACAGAAAGCAGACCTGTCCCAGATGAATGGATAGCTCTACATGGTTAACGTAGCTGACATTCAGAAATCTATTTAGGCCCAATAACCTTTTAGTGCTTTATAAAACAACAGTAGTATTTTAAAATATATATTCTTTGACAGACAGCGAATCAGTGTAAAGAACTGCATGAGTGCTGATGATATGATCCACTTGATGTTTTGAGCCCTGCATAGTTGGAATAATTTACAGGGTCTGTCAAGTAGGCTACAGATCACTTGTTGACAAGTTTAGTATTTGCTTAATTGAAGGACACTACAGCGCATCCAATCACACTCATTGCACTTACTCAGTGCTTGCATTGGACGATAGACTCCTGCTGATATGGTGAAGTAAATAATGTATGGGGCCTTGGACATGCCCACACCTGCAGGGAACCTCAATACTTTAGCAGATTGATGATGTGCGCACACATACCATGTATGTGTATGTCTTACAGTATCATTTACTGTGAGTATGCACGCATGCCTGTGTGTTTGTGTGCGCGTGTGTGCGTGTCTGGCCTATTTCCATCTCTAACATTATGTCACTCTACCCTCTTGTCTTTCCAAGTGGTTTTGATAGTTTGTGAGATGTTGGTTTCTTTGCCATGTTGTTGGTTTCCTCAACGCTCTTCTCTCCTCCCGCCTTCCTCTCTCTTCTGTCCTCTTCCCTCTGTCCTGTCTCATCGCACTCTGTCTTTCTCTCAACCCATTTTTCAGCTGTTTTCACGACATCGCTTCTCACGCAAACTCTTGCGCAGCTGTTCACAATGTATCACATCACCCCTGACATCAGAACATAAATGCTTAGTACACGACGCACACACACACGCACGCACGCACGCACGCACGCACGCACGCACGCACGCACGCACGCACACACACACACACACACACACACACACACACACACACACACACACACACACACACACACACACACACACACACATACACACACACACACACCCTTTGGCCCTGCAATGATACGGTTAATTTGGTCAACATTAAACTAAAGTGTGTGTGTGTGTGTGTGTGTGTGTGTGTGTGTGTGTGTGTGCGCACGCCCTGCACATGTGTTTGTGTGTGAGAGAGAGAGAGTCGAGACGATTATTAATATAATGAATACAAATTTAATTTAATGTTTTCTTTATTCCCGTAGATTTAAGGACCATCTTATAATTACATACTGTGAAACATTATTCGGAAATAGACAATAGCGTATAACAAAATACAACAACCGCTAAATAGCCTATACTGTTACACTTAAATGCAGTGATGAAAACTCTCCTCAATCTACTTTTCTCAGTTCCACAAGATGAATCTTGCAGAACCAAACCAAACTACCAAGGAGGAAACTGAACTGTGTTCCCTGTAGACAATGTCTGGTCTCCGGCCGGTCAGTGAGGAAACAGATTAAAGAGAACCACGTGTGTGGCTGAGGCCAAAGTAATGCGTTTCTGATGGTCTGAACTATAGGAGAGAACCTACACTTTAACTGACCTCAGCGTAATGGGAACAGTGGTTGACCGGTGGTCAACAATACCAGGCTGGATATCCATCGTTGGTTGCACAGCGGGACAAATTCCTCATTCACTCTTCTTGGCGGTATTGCGTTATTTAAATTATGAAACCCAAGAGACTCACGTCCAGTCTATCATACCTCATCACCGTGCAGTGTATGTCCTCTGCACGAACATGGCGCAGCTGGAAAATCCATTCTTTCTCAGACAGTTTGGATACGCATCTGTATCTGTTCTATTCTCTAATCAATGTTCTTTTGCGTCTCCCGCCAGGTGATGGGCCTGCTGAACCCAGGAGGAGTGCCCCATCAGCCCCAGAGTGACTTTGCCCTCTCCCCCTTGACTGGGGGCCTGGAGCCTAGCAGTGGCATGGCTGCCAGTTGTCACAGCTCCCAGCGCTTGGAGGGGCTGCCGGGCCTCACCAGCATGCCTGCCCTGCCGAGCTCCCAGTCCTACTGTCCGTCCGCCTACAGCTCCTCTGCGTACGCTGTGGACCACCACCCCTCCTACCAGTACGGACAGTATAGTCAGAGCAAGGTACACCCAGAATACTCTCTGCCCTTTACCTGAGAACACTGAACCGCTGCTCCCGCAGTGACCCGTGCCAAATGTCGGGGAATTTAGTGGATTTTGACCGGCATGGCGAGTTTGACTTCTGAATAACACTGTTATATATCTGATTAGTGGTCACGACCCTCTGCAGCCTCCTCTCTGTCTTTGGGGGTTGGTGTTTGGTTTTGATTTTCTGACTCATAGCCTTCGTTAATTGCGAAGGCAATGCTGATGAGAGGGGTTCTCAAATCACCCAGTGGGGGTGCTGAGATTACATGTAGCATGTTAGCACTAGTGGCGAAACCACTGCAGTTTACATTACTGCGACCGGAGTATCTATGTCTGAGGTCTGACCCGGAGGAATGTCAGGACATTATGCCAGCCAACACACACACACACACACACACACACACACACACACACACACACACACACACACACACACACACACACACACACTTTTCGTTCACTGCCCTTTCATGACCCTGTGTGATGAGCTTGCCCATCAAAACCCTGGGCTAGCTCACCTAGCCATGTAATGACCCCTGTGTAACGAAGATACCCCACCAAAAATGAAAGGAGCCGCTTCCCCAAAGCATGTTTGACAGGAGGGAGGAGAGCGCGTGGGTCTGGGGGGGGGGGGCGGGGTAGTGTGGGGCTAGGCCACCACATGTTGACTCGCCCATCAGTGGCGACATCTTGATGTCATTAATTTGGCCAGTCCTAAGAGGGACTCGCACACAGCCTGTGGGGTGGGGGTTAGTGATAACACACACACACACACACACACACACACACACACACACACACACACACACAGACAGTGTGTAGAAACTGTGCTCTTTAACGGGGAGCGATTATGGCCCTTGGCAGGCCAGGATTAGAACCATGTGTCCCACTGGAGGTCAGAACAGAGCCAGAGAGCTATGCAAACCCAACCCATACATAATATAAATATATTTCACATGCTTGGACAGAAATATATTTCTGTAAGATAGACATGTGTAACAAAAGATATATTTATTGGCAAAATGGGTCCCAAACATGCATATTTTCGGTTACATAATATTTTGGCATATTGGAACTTATATGAAATATTATTTCATCTATTTATTTTTGTTCAGTTAGCTCTGCCAGATGCCAGATCAGGCTAAATGAGTGTTTAGTACTGTTCAAATAGCCTTTCATATAGTATTTCATGAAGATGTTACTTAACAAGCAGCTGTGGTAAGGGACTGAGATTCCACCACGCCTGCCCTCGCTCTCTCTCACGTTAACATCCTCATTGCCTCTGTCATCAACATTCTTCTCCACTACGACAACTCATGTCACTTGATGTGTAGCCCTCACTGACACTCATCGCTGAAACACCTGTCAAGAACTTGACCTACAATTTACAATTTACAATTTAGCCATTTAGCAGACGCTCTTAATCCAGAGCGATTTATATTAAGCAAGAACAAAAAAGCATCATACATCACATAAAATCACATAAAAAGCATTTATCATGAAATATGCGTAAGCTAAGAACGTAACAGTGGAATATCTATATAATGAAACTATATAAACTATACTATACTGCTATACATATGTACTATGACAGGGATACTCAAATAGATTTACCTGTGGGCCACATTATACAAAAATGGCAAGGGGCCAGGGGCCAGTAGATAAAATTACGACATTAATGATACTTGATAACTTCTCTCTTTCAATTGCTTTATGTATCAAAGTACAATGGGCATGCACACAATATGTAAATAAATAAATGTGTTACATTTTCTTGCATAAACACAAAGAGCTGTTTCCATAACTGCACAAATTATTGCACATAACATGAGTAGCTGTTATAATAACATAATAACATAACATGAGTAGCTCTTTGCCTGCCTGCCTGCCTGCCTGTCTGTCTGTCTGTCTGTCCATATAGTTATTTGTCTGTCTGTCAATGAGTAGCTGTCTTACTGTCTGCCTGTCTATGAGTAGCTGTCTGCCTGCCTGTCTATGAGTAGCTGTCTGTCTGCCTGCCTGCCTGTCCAATTGTCCATGAGTAGCTGTCTGTCTGCCTGTCTGAGTAGCTGTCTGCCTGCCTGCCTAATTGTCCATGAGTAGCTGTCTGTCTGCCTGTCTATGAGTAGCTGTCTGCCTGCCTGCCTAATTGTCCATGAGTAGCTGTCTGTCTGCCTGTCTATGAGTAGCTGTCTGCCTTTCTGCCTGTCCAATTGTCCATGAGTAGCTGTCTGTCTGTCTATGAGTAGCTGTCTGCCTTCCTGCCTGTCCAATTGTCCATGAGTAGCTGTCTGCCTGCCTGTCCAATTCTCCATGAGTAGCTGTCTGTCTGCCTGTCTATGAGTAGCTGTCTGACTGCCTGCCTGTCCAATTCTCCATGAGTAGCTGTCTGTCTGTATGCCTGTCTATGAGTAGCTGTCTGCCTGCCTGCCAGCCAGCAAGTTGGTTAACAGAAAATAAATTGTTATGGCTGAGTAAAATAAAATACAATAAACACAATTTGCCTGAAAATAGATTACCCAGCTATGACCTTTTTCATGAAAAAAAATGAGTAGTGATATGGCTGACTGAGTAAAATAAAACAATCTACCTGAAAATAGATAGCTATAAGTGAAGAGCAATTTCCGCAATTTCCGCAATTACCATTTCCGCAATTTCCGCAATTTCCATTTCCGCAATTTCCTCAATTTCCATTTCTGCAATTTCCGCAATTTCCATTTCCACCATTTCCGCAATTTCCGCAATTACCATTTCCGCAATTTCCGCAATTTCCGCAATTTCCATTTTCGCAATTTCTGCAATTTCCATTTCCATTTCCAACTATTAATGGCAGCTGGGTTTCATCATTCAAATAAAATAGAATTCTGTCCGTTTAGCTATAAAATTATGTCAGGGAATAGGGATACACAGTATATGTCTTTCATTTGCATTGCATCTCCCCCCCCCCCCCCCCCCCCAAGCTTTTATTTTCGTTCGAGTAATAGTACAACTCTAATAGTATTACTTATAATAATGTAATTAAAGATAACTTCATTCAGATTTATTTATTTTTATTTCATTTTCCAGATTTTTTTTTCTTCTTTTTTTTAGATTTTCATTGGTGGGCCAGTCATAATGGTCCCGCGGGCCTGATGTGGCCCGCGGGACTGAGGTTGAGTATCACTGTACTATGACATGCTATGGCTACATACAATGCAATTATAATGCTGTCCAACATGCTATAGATCTGTATCAAATGCTATCTAAGTCTACAGAAATGCTATCGAAGGGGGTAGGGTAAGGGCCATTATGGAGTCTGAAAAGGTGGGTTTTCAGACTATGGCGGAAGGTACCTATACTGTAACGGCCATAGGCATCCTAAAAACGAACTCTTTCAAGTGGTGTCCTTAAACCGATCATGTTGTCTTTCCATTCTTATCAGGTGCCTTTCATCATATGAAGCTCCAGCGTGGTCTGAGCAGAAGATTCCTCTGGCCAACTATATATTCTTCTCCAGAGTGCACCCAACCTCCCAACCCCACCCTATACCCCAACCTGGGATCCAACGTCAGTCCCCCCCCCACGAACCCTGAGGAGACGGGACAGCGAGGCGGGCCGGGGGAGTGAGGTGCCCTGCATGTGGACGCAAAGAGAGCCGAGATGCAAGGGTGGTGGTGACGGTCACGGAGGGGGTTGGCTGGAATAATCAGGACCAAAGGGGGGCAGCCTCTCCAGTTACCTGGCTCTGGCTGTGCTCGAAGCCTGGCGTCATGCTCCAAGGACCGAGCACGCCTATAGTTCTCCATGCTTGGAAGAGGAACACAAAGAGGACGTCAAAGGAGGGGCTGTGGGTCGATTGGGGCTAAACAAATTCAAGATTCTGTGTTTGATTTTTTTTTGTAATAAGTGGCAGGGAAGCAAGCCAGAGCAGACTTTGTAAACATTTATTCCCTCCCTGTGCTTTTGGGGCCAAGTTTGCGCATTGAAGTTGAAGTTCCTGTGGCTGGTGGTCATCGAGGGACGCACAGTTGTCGTGCTGCTTCCGGCCACGGCACTAATTTGAGGAGCGCTTCATCATAATGTCTCATAGGTGAATGACAGTTACTGTACATGGACTTGATTCTTTGTTTATGAATTTGAGAACAGGTTTGTGCATGAATTCCAACTGAAGGGCACAAAGACAGATGTAATGTAGGCATAAGGAAACCACTGCAACCCAAAGAAAGTGCAATACATTCATACCTCACATGACTTGAATTGACGTATACACATTTTTATCCATGATCACATCCTCAAAATGGATTCTCCTATTATTATTATAATTTTTTACGTTCTTAATTTTGGGTTGTGTGCATTGATTTCTTACAAGGAGAGGTATCACTTTATAATACGGGTCGCCAATTAATGGTAATTACATTGTGTTATTAACTATATTATTTTGAGGCTTTAGGTAACAGCGAATAGTTAACAATTATTATGTATATTACGTAATGATTAATTAATGGAATTTTTATTCATCAACAAACACGTTATTTAATAAATAAATAATTATGTATTTATTTAATACATGTTAATATATTTAAGTTTATAGTATCTGTTTAACAAATCAAACCATTGCTTAGTGAAGGGTTAAAGATTCAGACTGCAGCAGTTACAAAGAGGAAGCCAGAGTCAACAGTCAAATGCTTCACCTATTCGTGCAGCTTATTGTTTTCTTAATTTCTTTATGGCATTTTTAAGCAAATTGGCAATTGTGGAGAACATTAAAGTGTTTGACGTTGTCAAATTTAACTTAGTTGACTAAATTTGCTAGTGTACACAGCCATCTAAAGCTAGCAATTATACACAGTATATCAAGAAATATTTAAATCCCTTTAAACATTTGGTGTTCTGGCATATTTAGTCCATGACTACAACTCACACACCGACTATTTTCCAAAGCAGTTAGATTTTCGAGTCCAGTGGTTTCGAATTAATTTCAGTGTTGTAGACGGAGACTTATGAGATAGGCAATTCAACACACAAAATATAATTAATTCGTTGTTCTTTGTCAAAATTGTATTACCATTGCGTTTTAATACATTTTAAGTTCAGCAACCTTTTAATGACTATAAACAAATCTAAAAAGAAAGCCATTGACAAAAGAAATGTCTATGTTTTCTGTAGATTGCTGTAGTGTAGCTGTGAACAGACACTGACATGTACGAACAGCGCCATGGTCCTTTAACCCTTTAACAATATTAAATTCACCATTTCGCAACAATGGTTTGAGTTAATAAGCAGTTCAGATACTAAATGAAGTATTCTCTCACCCCATTGACACTTATTAAGAATATTAGACCATGTATTAATACTATAAGTATATAAATAATCTGTTACTTAACCGTTAAAATAACATTTAGTAATGGTTATTAATTGCTGTCCCATTATAAAGTGTCACCAAGAAAGGATTCTTCAAGCAATGAAAATAAACAACTATACTGATAGTTAATGTTGTTATGCCAAAAAAAATAAAAATAAAAGTTGTCTCTACTATTGAATGGATTAGTCAGTATGACAGTAAATGTTACATTTTGATGTATGTAAAATTCTGGACATGCATTATGTTAATTTCTTATTTATTTAGTTTCATTCAAGTGCTCCTGCTTGTCTGTATTCCATTACTCTGTGGTGCTCCAATAGTCTTACATCATGATAAAGATTACTCATGCATTTGTTTCTTTTGTATAATTTCCATTTACAACTGCATAAAATGATTTTGTTGTAATATGTTTTCTGTAAAATGCAGCACTATTTACTATTTATAATAAACTATAAAAAAACAGATGAAGTTTGTCTTTTAAAAGTGGGAAACAACCATGCGGGTGGATGAAGGGACATCATTATTGTATTTGGTTTTGTTGTCTGTCTGATTGATTGATTGATTTAACTATTTATTAACAGTTTGCAGAATTACAGTACATTTCAAGCACACTCATAGAGGGAAATAAGGGAAAAAAACACATATACAGTAAGGGGAAAAAGGGGTGGGTGAGGGATTCAGATTTGACAGGGGCCAGTGTCGAGTTGCAGCCGTCCGTAGGTGCCCTTTGAGAGCGGTTTTGAAGGAGTCAAGGGATTTGCATGCAGTCTTAATGACTGTTGGTAGGGCCTTCCACATTTTGGTGTATAGGAGCTAAATTAATTTAGTCCTTTGTTTGTGCCAAATCTGGGTTGCACATGGTTTGTTGAACTCCCTCTGGTGTTGTGGGTGTGTGGACTTCGTTGACATTAAAGGGACACTTCACCCTTTTTGCAAAAAAATATATGTTAATGACGTTTAGAAGCTTTAGATCACTTTTCTGGGGGTATTTATGTGTGTAATATGTGGTTTTAGATATTTTAGATTGTAGCAGTGAGCCTGTTGTCTCTGATGTCATGGACACTGGTCTCACTACCTTCCTGGACTACAATTCCCATAATTCTTTGGTGCACTGCTCCTCCTTGTGGATAGGGGGGAGAGCTGTCTTACTGAGACAACATGTAGTCCAGGAAGGAAGTGAGCCCAGTGTCCATGACATCAGAGACAACAGGCTCACTGCTACAATCTAAAATATCTAAAACCACATATTACACACATAAAGACCCCCAGGAGTGTGTTCTAAAGCTTCTAAACGTCATTAACATATATTTTTTTGCAAAAAGGGTGAAGTGTCCCTTTAAGGAAGTATTTAGACAGGTACATGGGTATCTTGGTGGTGTATCGAATCTTGTGGACTAGAACCATTGCAAGATGCTGTACTCTGTCGTCAACCCTAAGCCATTCCAGCCTATCAAAGTGGGCAGGGGTGAGGTGGGTTCGAGGAGTGAGGCCAAGTAGTAGCCTGACCAGTTTGTTTTGGGAAGTCTGGAGCCTTGTTATAAAGGCCTTTGAGGTGCAGGTAGCAAGAGGTGCAAGGAAACCTTGAACGAGGGGTCCTTCTTCACTGTGTTTTTGTTGACCAGTGAGGAGATCCTGTATAGGAATCTTTTCTTTGGTTGACTTTTTTGATTACGTTGGTGGCCATTTTATCACCGGAAAGATTTGTCAGTGAAGAGCAAAACAGCAGGGCTGTTTGCACAATAAACAAAATTAAAAACGATGAAAACACTTTGGAATTGACTGCAAGATAGATGCTTTTCTTTCTTTCACATATTGCTATAAGACATTTTGTTTTATTGGGCTCGGAAACCAGATGGGGAGGATGGGGACAGTGTGCCTGCTGTGACCATACTATAATCGCTCTCCCTGACACACACTTCAAGAACACTACATGCACTAAATCATAAATATATCCTCTTTCATAAACACTCCTTTTTACACAAATTCCTGCCCCCCAGGGGCCTCTTCACACCCCTGTAATGACTAAAGCAGAGACCTTGTAAATGATATAAACACAACAGGCCTCACAGACGTACAGGGACATTACTCACTGCCATGCCTCTACAGGGTTCAGAGGCCTTTGGCACCACAGATCCCATCGCCCAACAGAAAGAAAAACACCCGTTCACCCAGTTGGCTCTGTCACCCAGTTACTGATATCACTGCTAGTTTTATCACTTCTCTTTCATTTCTGCCTTCTTGGAAGATGAGAGGATCAGGTGCCTGCAGCTGTCCCTGTCTTTCAGGGGCCTATAGATGCTCCTATAAATATGTGTGTCAGAGGAACATAAGTATGCACTTTCATGAAGTCTGCCACTAGCGTGGTTTCGTGTGCACATGCAGGCATTTGTGCGTTAGCGATTGTATGTCTGATTGTATTTGTTATTCTGTCTGAGATAATGTAAACGATAAGCTCAAAGCAAGATCGCATTTCAGTATTTTCTTACTGCTCTGTAAACTACTTTTTTCCCCTTTTCTCTACAAGTGCTTAACTTGTAAGACACAATGAGTGAAAACGCCAAAGGGGTTGCTTTGGAATGGATTGTCAGTCAAGCAGCAACACACTGGAGACAACTTAACCTTTGACCCCAACACTCTTTGAAATGAGTAGACTACTTGACCGGAGCTGACAACAAACCAAGCATCTCTCCAGCTTCCTAACTCCCCCTACCCACACACCCACCCCAACCAAAAAATGAAAGTGAAGGAAGGCGCGTGAAAGACGGGTGGGGGCAGGGTGGAAAAAATATTTTTGGAGGCTTATAAATGGGCACTGTTTTAGTCAATACTTCAAGACGCGGTGGTGTCAGAGAATTGCAATGCTGAATTCTGTAAACTATATGTTTGCTGCCATTCATCAAGTTGCGCGAGACAATCACTGGCATGATGCTGTCATGGAAAGCTCTCCATGATATCACATTGGTTGTAACTTGTGGCCAATAGAGAGGGCTGGTAAGTGGGGTTTATCTCTTGAAATGTCGTCTTATCAAGGCTCACTGAAGTGGCGACTGGTGACTCACACTGTGTGCCTTTCCTAAACGGTGTGCGGCAGTGCCACTCTCTTGGTCTCCCTCGTTAGCCTCCCTCGTTGCGCATACACTCCTTCCTAAAAAGCCTTTCTCTTTTTTCCGTTTATTGCTCTATTTTGATTGTTTTTCCTCCTCCTGTCCTCGGCTCTTCCTCGATCTATACCTCCAGCTCCAGTTTGTAATGAACCACCTGAACCGGACTCTTCTCCTTGCCCTGCTTTCCCGATGCCAGCAAATTGTTCTGGATGACATGAATGCCGAACACCAGAACAGCACCAGTGCATCCAGCAACCCTCCGAGCCCTCCTTCCACCACCATCAGCCCTGAGTCCAACATAGCCGACAACGCCTACTTCTACATCCTCTTTGTGATGTTCTTCTACTCCTTCTTGTCCGTGGCGCTCTTCAAGAGCTTCATGAGTCGGGATAACGTCAGAAAGTCAGAACAGAAATTCAACGCAGGCCCCGTGGTGAAGTTAGACTTTGAAGACGAGTGCATTCTCTGAGCCCCTGGCTGGCTGAACAGGAGGTAGGGAGGGGGATTTGAGTACTGGGGTCTGGGGGATGTTTTGACAGTCACCAAGCCAGGAAAACGTCAATGCATACCACTCATCGTAGACCTGCTAGTGATTTTGCTAAACCTTTACCAAGTCCACCCCCACAACTTCCCCCCTTCAATCTGACAATCAGAAACCCCATGCAAGCAGACAGGCACGAGGAGAGGCGAGGGCTGCCTCTGATGATCTGAGAGAGGGTGGAAACATGGAGAAGTGTGGGTCATCTGCAGGCCGGAATCTCCTCCTGTGAGGCCCAATCAGGATCAATAACACTGGGGCCTTCAACATTGCACACACCACAGGGAACATCAACGATACTTCGGCAGATTGATGGCGTGGACAGCACAAACTGTGTGTGTGTGTGTGTGTGTGTGTGTGTGTGTGTCTGTGCGTGCGTGCGTGCGTGCGTGCGTGCGTGCGTGCGTGCGTGCGTGTGTGTGTGTGTGTAGGGTGGGTGTAAGCATCTGTTCATCTGCCATGGTATTCAAAATTCTATAAATCTAATTGAAGATTTGGAGTAATAAGTAGCCATTACTATATTTATAAATCCATGTATGTGCATATACATACCGTAATGTCATAAGATGTAGAGAAACTAATATGTGCATAGGCCTATATTTGATTGCAGTTGGTACAAACACAATCTTGACCGTAATCATCAACATTCTAACAAATGTCAAAATTACTTTGAGAATTCTGAAAATGTTCTTAGGCTTTGCCTTTGAAAATTGCGTTTTAAAATGACTTGTCACTCACAGATTGTTTGCAATTAGGGCTAAGGTTCCATGCAATATCCACTCAGAGCCGAGGAGTAAGTGGCATTCCTTTGCCATTACATTGTAATTGATCTTTGGAGGCTCAGTGCATGGCTACAGGGCTGGTTTGATTCAACCTCTCGGTGACCCCATATGATCTGAGTTTACTATAACTGTGGCGAAAAGTGAACCAAGGACTTTATCGAGCTGTATAATTATCTTCAGTTGAATTGGTATAGGTTTAAAGAAAACATACGCTAATCATTTGCACCACACACAACAGAAATGCTGGGAGAAAGGAGCATTTCATTTATTTTCTGTCAGACAATGCCTGTCACATGTCAAAAATCACCAATCTGCAAGCACTGTGGCGTATTGTGAGCTTGCAGATTTGTGATTTTTGGACCGCTGTACGACAAAACCAGGGTAATGCATGGGATTTTGGAGCAGCTGAAAAGGTAATCTAGCTTCTTGATGAATATAGTCTCTGTCGGGTGGAACCCTCACATGTCCAAAACTGTTACTTTTCAGGATTAAAAATAAAAAAATTAAATTAGCAAAAGTAGCATGCAGATCTACAAGCTCAAAACACTTTGCTTAGTTTGCGCTGTGTTTCGAGCTTGTTCTATTTTTGGTGACGCTGTAGTTAGTTTAGTATGAAGGGCATTCATTTACAGAAAACACAAAAAGTTTGAATATGGAGATAGGAGGTTTCTGCCCGACAGCAACAATATATGCATATATTTACATGCTAGTTTTATTCATGTCGATGAGATGGAGAAAATCTGAAGTTGTAGATTGAGATTTTTCTATGGATTTAAAAACGCTCCAGAAATGTAATTTTCTTGGTCAAAGGTGGGTCAGAGATGACGGTATAGGCCTACTGGTCTAATTTGATCTATCCGCTCTGTGCTGTCCCTCGGGCACTTCAATCTGTTTCCTCTTCTTCTCTCCTAATCACATTTTCGTGTCATCCTCCTGCTTTGAAGGTCCGGGGTCACCACGTGTGGGGCAGCAAAACTGAGCAAACAACACCTATAGGCATATTCTCTGTTGACCGGCCAGCCTGTTCTTAAAATGGACATTTTGTACTGTTACAAAGATATATTGTATTTAATGTCCCAATGTTTTGTAAAAGTTTTAGCTTGAAGGAAAACTTGAAGGATTCCCTCAGATTCTTTCTCTCTGTATGTTCTGAATCTGAACCCTTTTCAGCTGCAAAGATAAATTACAATTCGGTATTGAAAAATCTTCACCCGCGGGCGACTTCCACAACTTCTGGTTTGCTTATAGTTTTATCATTAAACGTATTAAAACAAACTGCATTGCAAATGGTGCTGGTTATACCAATGCTGGTGTAACTAAGTGATTAGCTTAGAAATATATTGTGAGTGTTATACAGATAAACAACTAAAACAATATATATATATCATGGCACACAGTACTTCCTGGTTTAAATGTGCTGTGTGAAACCATGGCAGACTGGGAGAAAATGTTCTGTCCCTGGTGGGTGGTATTATTACAAGCCCAACAAACATCACTGTTGGTCTGCAAATCAGCACGTTTGACTCAAACATGCTGATTTCTTAAAGAAATAGTGTACAACTTTTAACAACTTTTAGGTAGTTACAATTTCATTATTTTAGTCCTGACGTCACTCGCTCATCCACTGGGTCACGGAAGTATTTTCTCTATGGAGAATAACATTGGTAATCTTAGAATCGTCTCATTATAGAATTGTGGTCCAAAAATAAACAAACTGTCCCGGCGATATTGCCGGGGAGGTGGCTCTGTATCGTTTACGATAGTCAGTTACCCATATTTGATACTGGTGAAAATGTTAAATTAATTCGGCAAAGGTAACATTAGCGTTTTCTCGCCGTCAGTTGATTCTTCATATCCATATGAGTGGGTAATTTGTTTATTTTTGGAACATAGTTCTTATGCTGCGATATTAAAGACATCTATGGGAATTCAGAATGGGGGGAAAAACATGACCCAGTCACACCTATGCGGTGGATTCTGCCAATTCATTTCAATGGGAATGTTGCAGTTTGTTGCCATTCGCAGATTTCCGCCAAAAAAAATGAACAAAATAAAAAGAAATAATAACAGAATCCTTCGCACAGACAGAATAAGTTCAGTGTGACTGCACCCTAACACGCCACGTGAAACCCACCAGGCATGCAAGCATAAGCGCACAAACCTGCCGTGTGTGCAGTTACTTTTTTTGGTGCAATGCAAAACTTATTCTAATGAATACAATTTAATTTAACCAATCTATAGGCCTATGTAAATACAATAGAATAACTAGCACATATGCAGTAAAGTTTTAAGTTGGCTGTGTTCTCCCTACTCTCCCACTGATAAAGTTTAGACCGTGTCGGTTAGGACACCTACTGGTTACCAAAGTGCTTGCAGCCCATAAGCACAATATCTTCCCTAGGGAGAGCGGTACAAATGTGGTCTCCCATGTGGGAGAGCAGGGTTCGAATCCCGGTAAGACATGATTGCAGCTTCAAGGATTCAATCCCTCTGGAGTCTTTGATTCTTCAGTATTCAAATGAACATGCTTAAGGGCCCTGCATGCATGCATCGGCTGTCTCACACGACTGTGATGCTTCTGATGTTCAGGATGCAAGCGTCACAGTCCTCTTGTTGCAGTCTGGCTTGGATCTGGGATATAAACTGAAAACAGAAAGACGCCCTTTGAATAAGCTAAACGAAACTGTACAATAAAAACATGCTGCCTCCATGAAAATATATGGAGATTGATTATTAGCCATCCATTTGTTTGTTGCATCTTGCCAATAGTCTCCACCAAAATAACTGCTGTTTGCTTTGACTAACACATTTAATTGTGTCTATAATAAGAACCCCATCATTTGTGATTGAAATTGTACTTACTTTATGCAAGGCCTCTGAAATCTCCTCTGCACTTGGCTCTTCATGGGAAGTGAGAAAAACGCTTAAATGGAACATAGCACTTTGGGTTCCTAAAACACCACAAATAAAGGATTGTTATTCAACTTTTACCTTGTCGATGAAGCAGATTGATTAAAGTTTGGGGTCATTCTCTGCCTCCATACCTTCAGTGGAACTCGCGCTGGTCTCAGAGTCTGATATAATCTCAGAAGCACTGGGTAGGGTGTCATCTTCTGGTGAGGATTGAATGGTATCTTGTACGGTAGTCGATTCTGCTGTCACAGCTGTAAGAATGCAATGAAACATTGAGTTGTCTGATGTTTTTATTTTATGTATATCTTTTTACTTTGAACTTTGAATTTGTTCAAGACTCTAAAGTGGAATTTCAAAGGCTTTCCTGTTTGGGTTGTCATTGCAGAGTCATAATGTCACATACTGTGGAGTCGGACAGACACTGGTGCCATTGTGTCTGCACTACAGCCATGTGATGAGAATAATTAACTACCAGTATGAGTTTAAAGAATGGCATTTGGTAGTCGGTACTTTAAAATATAAACTGACATGGAAAGTTATAGACACAACTTATTCAACTAGTTGTAACTATAGTACCAGGGTGGATTAGCACACTACTACTAGTCTGCTTTAGTTTCAAGGTTATCTTGAGTGACATCTTAATGACATGATAATGGGTGATAAATGAGCCTAGTAAGTCTTACCATGGTTGTGATGAGTGATGACAGGACTGTATCCATGTAGAAACATTCAGAATAAATTACTGTTGCATGTGAATGAGTGAGGTTAAGGTGATAGTTAGTGATAATGTTTGTAAGTATCAAGTTATGATGTTTAAAGAAGCATTCAGAAATACAAATCTCACTCAGAATGCTTGGCACCAGTAGTTGTGCGCACCACGTTTATTGGCAATTGTGCCATTTACTGAAACGAAACAGAAATATATAATATTTTAGTAATTTAGTAATTTAGTAATTGTGATTACTCACCTGTAGCTGTGGAGAGTGTGGATTGTGATGTTGTGCTTCCATCTACTGGTGAAGATGAAATACCGCTGTTTATTGTGGCGAGTTCAGCTGGTTGTGAGGTGTTGGGTGCTGTGGTGTGCAGTGAAGGCAGGAAAGAGATGATTCCACAACAGAGCATTCGATATAAATGGTATCACATAGGCCTAGTTATGACTGTCAGTGTTGGTGTAACTTTTACAAACTACATTATTACAGGTACTTTACATAGCCTAGTTAGTAACTGTCAGTTAACTAGGCTATGTAAAGTACACATTACTTTCAGAAAGTCTGTTAATAATATTAAATGAATGCCCACTATTTACTTGCTACCCTGCAACAATAGAATGTCTTGCTGCTTCTGAGGTGTTTATGTGTCAAACTAGTATTTTTATATGAATAACATTGTTTGTTTGTTCATTTCTTTAATAACATTATTGTGGCATTCATAGGCTATAAAGGAGCCAAACTAGGGTTCATGTGGTTAAAGCAGATTGAAGTACATTCTCTGCCTCCGTACCTTCAGTGGAATTCACGCTGATCTCAGAATCTGATAATGGCTCAGAAGCATTGGGTAAGGTCTCCCCTTGTGCTGCAGTGGATTCTGTTGTCAGTGCTGTATGCAATGAAACATTGGGTTGGGTTGTCTGATATTTGTATTTTATTTATTTTACTTTGAATTTGTCAAGTGGAATTCCAAAGGCTTTCCTGTTTGGGTTATTATTGCAGTCATACTGTCACATACTGTAGTGTGGGAAAGACACTGGTGCCATTGTGACTGGCTGTCTGCACTACAGCATGTGATAAGAGTAATTAACTACCAGTATGATTATAAAGAACAGCAAGTACTAAGTACTTTACAATATAAACTGACATGGAAATAAATATATTCTTATTATGATGTTGTGTCTCCTGCTGTGTGATAAGAATTAGTATAGGGTGGGCATTGGGCAATATGGCAGACTACTGCTAGTCTGCTATAGTTTTGATAACATATCTGTAAACTCGATGAAATCCTATCTTGAGGGAAGAGAACAAGTTGTTGATGTGAATGATGTCAATGGAACTCATCCCTCCCAGTGAACGTGAGGTTCCCCAAGGACGCATACTTAATAATAAATTGTATAGCACCTTTCATGACATGAAATGCAGCTCAAAGTGCTTTTTTTTCGGAGCGGCAGGGGCGGTATTGCAGTCGACGAAAAGAGAGTTGAGCAAGAAGGCAAAGTTCTCTGTCTACCGAGCAATCTTCGTTCCTACTCTCACCTATGGTCATGAAGTGTGGGTCATGACCGAAAGAATAAGGTCGCGAATACAAGAGGCCGAAATGAGATTTCTTCGACGGGTGGCTGGCATCTCCCTTAGAGATAGGGTGAGAAGTTCAGTCACACGAGAGAGACCCAGAGTAGAACTGCTGCTCCTTCGCCTGGAAAGGAGCCAGCTTAGGTGGTTCGGGCATCTGGTTAGGATGCCTCTCAGGCGTCTCCCTCCCCCCGCGACCCGATACATGCTACTTAAAGCATGATGAAATTAATTAAAGCAGGGGTTCTCAACCTGGGGGTCTGGATCCCCAGGGGGGTCCCCACATGATTTGGGGGGGGGGGGGGTCCCCAGATGACAGTGAAGTGACAATAAATAAATGTATTAATACCTACAGAAAAATGAAAGAAAAGGTTGAGAACCAGGTCAACCAGCACATTAAAGGATGTTTAATGCTTAATGGCTTCTTTCTAAAATTGACGACCACAAGTGGAGCAAATGTAAATTTCCCATATGTTGATGATGATTGATGTATTATTGTGTAAATGTTTATGTTATGTTTGTAGGAGCCAAAATGCTTTTTGTTTATTTACACTAATTAATGATGTCCTTCTTGACGATGACGTCATGAGAATTGGTTGTCATGAAAACGCTACCTGTCACTGTGACGGCACTCGGGTGCGACAGGGGAAGACGAGACAGTTTTCGACCGTGCGAGGTCGATTTAGGTTCAGTTGTTTTGTTTGTTTGAAGTTTTACACAGTTCGTTTACGTTTGTTACTATTGCTGAAAGAAAGAAAGAAATGGATTGACATATCGAACATAAGACAAATCTCTGGACATTTGAATTAATCACACTGCACGCGTCAAGTACAACCCAGTTGCCCTGCTGTAAAGCCTAGTTTGAGGCTGTACAATGTTGATGAATTGAATACGGACCAAAATAGTTTTTAGTTTCTCCACTGCGCCCCCTACAGATCTGGTCAAGTGGGGTAGAGAAAAGCAACTATAGGTCTGTAGTACTACCCATTTAGCTGCATACACCGAGCACAGCCTTTAGTTTGACAGGTGTGATTATTAGATTAATTACCCCACTGAACTATGAAGTGTGTGCCCCATGCCATGCGTAAGATGTGCTCTAAAGTCTATGGTATGTCCTGTCGTATGACTCGTATGTGCTCCCCAAAGGAAGTTTTAATTTGTTCAGTTCAGCAATCATTTCGGGCACGGTGGCCGGTGGGCAATGCTGTCCGTGTGTAGCTCGTGGAAAAGTGGAGATACAGACTGAAGTAAAGGAGACATTCAAGCCGCAAGTGGAGCCTGCGGCACCACCATGAGGAAAAGTCAACCCACAGAGCCAGATTGATGCGATCCTCCCGCATACCCAGTCCCGGCAGAGTACTAAACACACGTTTTCTGCCAGAACTTTCAAATGGATATGAAACTAAACAAGAATAATATCTGACTCCAAGTCGCGGGAATTCATTATTGGGTGAGTAGAGGCTGCACAGATACATTACAGGAGCTTTGTGATAATGTGATTGCTCACCTGAGGCTGCAGCTGTGGTCTGTGAGGTTGTGTTGCCATCTGCTGGTGAAAATGAAGTACTGCTCTTTGTTGTGAGTTCAGCTGGTTGTGTTCTGTTGGGTAATGGTGTGGATTGTGTGGAAGGTGCTGTTGAAGACATGAAAGAGAATTATACACTTTCAATGAAGGAATGTATCTAGACCGATGCTTGACGGTCATGATGGGCGAAAAACAATACTGCTGTCTGAGAAATGTGTTAAAATATGTATTTTGTATTCTGAAAAAAAAAAAACGCCGGGATACTGACCAGCATTCTGTGACCAGGATACTGACATATTGATAATGACATCAGAATACTGATCTGGATATAGTAATACTGACCAGTGACTACTGATACTGACACAGGGCCTGACACCCCTGTGACAGGGCTGAGAGTTGTGACAGAGCCTGACATCTCTGTCACAGGGATATCATGGTCACTATCACTGTCAGTATCACCGTCAGTATCATGGTCTTTATTTTCTAAATTGAAAACGGAGTAACAGAAAATTAAACCTTGAATTTTAAGTGGCCTTGTGATTGATAACCTGAGGCTGCAGATGTGGATTGTGAGGCTGTGCTGCCATCTGTTGCTGCGGGTTCAGCTGGTTGTACTGTGTCTGTACTATTTGGGAAGGTTGCGTTTGGAGAGGTATTTGAACCGTCTGAATGTGAAGTAGGAGTTGATGCGTCTTGTGAGGTCTCTGACTGTGTGTCTGTTGCCGAGCTGGAGGTGGTTGGAGGAACCGAGGCAGACGAGGTGGTCTGGCTGACGGTGTCTGCCAAACCGGAGTTAGTTGTTGCGTTGGCTAGAGGACCGGATGAAAGCGAGGAAATGACATGAGCTTATTTTGAACTGTGGACTGTGTGGTTCCCACAGGACTTAAGATGTAGGCTACCCAACCACACAAATGAAAACATGATAGTTTACATGAATCACACATGTCATAGAGACCATACTAACCCCAATGTGCTTCACAATAAAAGGCCTACAGAGTACAGACATACAGTACAAATACAGTACAATATATTAATTGTCTATAAGAAAAGCAGAGTGTTTTTCATGGTGTTTCAGCCAAAATGTTTACCACTGTGTGTGAGAGCGCAGGCCAGAGTGACCTTGTTTTCTAGAAGCTAGACAAGAACTATGGCTGCACTACTGAATGCACTATCCTACACAGAGCTGCCTGTACTTCACAGACACCAGGATACTGACCAGCATTCTGTGACCAGGATACTGACATATTGATAATGACACCAGGATACTGACCTGGATACTAATACTGACATAGGCTACTGATACTGACACAGGGCCTGACATCTCTGTCACAGGGATATCACTGTCAGTATCATGGTCAGTATCACTGTCAGTATCATGGTCTTTCTTTTCTAAATTGAAAACGGAGTAAAAGAAAATTAAACCTTGACTTTTAAGTGGCCTTGTGATTGCTAACCTGAGGCTACAGATGTGGATTGTGAGGCTGTGCTGCCATCTGTTGCTGCGGGTTCAGCTGATTGTAGTGTGTCAGCTGGGGAAGGTGCTGTTGAAGTCAGTCAGGAAAGACATGGTTGCACAAACGAGCACACTATAACACTTTCAATGCATCAATGTATCATAAAGTTTATTGGCTGGGGTAGCACATTACATAAGTAACAGATTACATTAGCCTATCTAATATGATTATATGAGTACCTGTTTGAATAAGTATGCTTTGTTTGTATGATTGCTTTTCTAATTAATCATATCAAATCAAAAACAGCAGTTTTCCCATTTAAACTATAAATTGAAAACGGAGTAACAGAAAATTAAACCTTGAATTTTAAGTGGCCTTGTGATTGCTAACCTGAGGCTGCAGATGTGGATTGTGAGGCTGTGCTGCCATCTGTTGCTGCGGGTTCAGCTGGTTGTACTGTGTCTGTACTATTTGGGAAGGTTGCGTTTGGAGAGGTATTCGAACCTTCTGAATGTGAAGTAGGAGTTGATGCGTCTTGTGAGGTCTCTGACTGTGTGTCTGTTGCCGAGCTGGAGGTGGTCGGAGGAACCGAGGCAGACGAGGTGGTCTGGCTGACGGTGTCTGCCAAACCGGAGTTAGTTGTTGCGTTGGCTAGAGGACCGGATGAAAGCGAGGAAATTACATAAGCTTATTTTGAACTGTGGACTGTGTGGTTCCCACAGGACTTAAGATGTAGGCTACCCAACCACACAAATGAAAACATGATAGTTTACATGAATCGCACATGTTACAGATACCATACTAACCCCAATGTGCTTCACAATAAAAGGCCTACAGAGTACAGACATAGAGTACAAATACAGTACAATATATTAATTGACTATAAGAAAAGCAGAGTGTTTTTCATGGTGTTTCAGCCAAAATGTTTACCACTGTGTGTGAGAGCGCAGGCCAGAGTGACCTTGTTTTCTAGAAGCTAGACAAGAACTATGGCTGCACTACTGAATGCACTATCCTACACAGAGCTGTCTGTACTTTACAGACACCAGGAACTGACCAGCATTCTGCGACCAGGATACTGACATATTGATAATGACACCAGGATACAGACCTGGATACTTATACTAATACTGACATAGGCTACTGATACTGACACAGGGCCTGACACCCCTGTGACAGGGCTGGGAGTTGAGACAGAGCATGACATCTCTGTCACAGGGATATCACGGACAGTATCACTGTCAGTATCATGGTCTTTGTTTTCTAAATTGAAAACGGAGTAAAAGAAAATTAAACCTTGACTTTTAAGTGGCCTTGTGATTGCTCACCTGAGGCTACAGATGTGGATTGTGAGGCTGTGCTGCCATCTGTTGCTGCGGGTTCAGCTGATTGTACTGTGTCAGCTGGGGAAGGTGCTGTTGAAGTCAGTCAGGAAAGACATGTTTGCACAAACGAGCACACTATAACACTTTCAATGCATCAATGTATCATAAAGTTTATTGGCTGGGGTAGCACATTACATAAGTAACAGATTACATTAGCCTATCTAATATGATTATATGAGTACCTGTTTGAATAAGTATGCTTTGTTTGTATGATTGCTTTTCTAATTAATCATATCAAATCAAAAACAGCAGTTTTCCCATTTAAACTATAAATTGAAAATGGAGTAACAGAAAATTAAACCTTGAATTTTAAGTGGCCTTGTGATTGCTAACCTGAGGCTGCAGATGTGGATTGTGAGGCTGTGCTGCCATCTGTTGCTGCGGGTTCAGCTGGTTGTACTGTGTCTGTACTATTTGGGAAGGTTGCGTTTGGAGAGGTATTCGAACCTTCTGAATGTGAAGTAGGAGTTGATGCGTCTTGTGAGGTCTCTGACTGTGTGTCTGTGGCCGAGCTGGAGGTGGTCGGAGGAACCGAGGCAGACGAGGTGGTCTGGCTGACGGTGTCTGCCAAACCGGAGTTAGTTGTTGCGTTGGCTAGAGGACCGGATGAAAGCGAGGAAATGACATGAGCTTATTTTGAACTGTGGACTGTGTGGTTCCCACAGGACTTAAGATGTAGGCTACCCAACCACACAAATGAAAACATGATAATTTACATGAATCACACATGTCATAGAGACCATACTAACCCCAATGTGCTTCACAATAAAAGGCCTACAGAGTACAGACATACAGTACAAATACAGTACAATATATTAATTGACTATAAGAAAAGCAGAGTGTTTTTCATGGTGTTTCAGCCAAAATGTTTACCACTGTGTGTGAGAGCGCAGGCCAGAGTGACCTTGTTTTCTAGAAGCTAGACAAGAACTATGGCTGCACTACTGAATGCACTATCCTACACAGAGCTGTCTGTACTTTACAGACACCAGGAACTGACCAGCATTCTGCGACCAGGATACTGACATATTGATAATGACACCAGGATACAGACCTGGATACTTATACTAATACTGACATAGGCTACTGATACTGACACAGGGCCTGACACCCCTGTGACAGGGCTGGGAGTTGAGACAGAGCATGACATCTCTGTCACAGGGATATCACGGACAGTATCACTGTCAGTATCATGGTCTTTGTTTTCTAAATTGAAAACGGAGTAAAAGAAAATTAAACCTTGACTTTTAAGTGGCCTTGTGATTGCTCACCTGAGGCTACAGATGTGGATTGTGAGGCTGTGCTGCCATCTGTTGCTGCGGGTTCAGCTGATTGTACTGTGTCAGCTGGGGAAGGTGCTGTTGAAGTCAGTCAGGAAAGACATGTTTGCACAAACGAGCACACTATAACACTTTCAATGCATCAATGTATCATAAAGTTTATTGGCTGGGGTAGCACATTACATAAGTAACAGATTACATTAGCCTATCTAATATGATTATATGAGTACCTGTTTGAATAAGTATGCTTTGTTTGTATGATTGCTTTTCTAATTAATCATATCAAATCAAAAACAGCAGTTTTCCCATTTAAACTATAAATTGAAAATGGAGTAACAGAAAATTAAACCTTGAATTTTAAGTGGCCTTGTGATTGCTAACCTGAGGCTGCAGATGTGGATTGTGAGGCTGTGCTGCCATCTGTTGCTGCGGGTTCAGCTGGTTGTACTGTGTCTGTACTATTTGGGAAGGTTGCGTTTGGAGAGGTATTCGAACCTTCTGAATGTGAAGTAGGAGTTGATGCGTCTTGTGAGGTCTCTGACTGTGTGTCTGTGGCCGAGCTGGAGGTGGTCGGAGGAACCGAGGCAGACGAGGTGGTCTGGCTGACGGTGTCTGCCAAACCGGAGTTAGTTGTTGCGTTGGCTAGAGGACCGGATGAAAGCGAGGAAATGACATGAGCTTATTTTGAACTGTGGACTGTGTGGTTCCCACAGGACTTAAGATGTAGGCTACCCAACCACACAAATGAAAACATGATAATTTACATGAATCACACATGTCATAGAGACCATACTAACCCCAATGTGCTTCACAATAAAAGGCCTACAGAGTACAGACATACAGTACAAATACAGTACAATATATTAATTGACTATAAGAAAAGTAGAGTGTTTTTCATGGTGTTTCAGCCAAAATGTTTACCACTGTGTGTGAGAGCGCAGGCCAGAGTGACCTTGTTTTCTAGAAGCTAGACAAGAACTATGGCTGCACTACTGAATGCACTATCCTACACAGAGCTGCCTGTACTTCACAGACACCGGGATACTGACATATTGATAATGACACCAGGATACTGACCTGGATACTAATACTAATACTGAAATAGGCTACTGATACTGACACAGGGCCTGACACCCCTGTGACAGGGCTGAGAGTTGTGACAGAGCCTGACATCTCTGTCACAGGGATATCACGGTCAGTATCACTGTCAGTATCATGGTCTTTCTTTTCTAAATTGAAAATGGAGTAACAGAAAATTAAACCTTGATTTTTAAGTGGCCTTGTGATTGCTAACCTGAGGCTGCAGATGTGGATTGTGAGGCTGTGCTGCCATCTGTTGCTGCGGGTTCAGCTGGTTGTACTGTGTCTGTACTATTTGGGAAGGTTGCGTTTGGAGAGGTATTCGAACCTTCTGAATGTGAAGTAGGAGTTGATGCGTCTTGTGAGGTCTCTGACTGTGTGTCTGTGGCCGAGCTGGAGGTGGTCGGAGGAACCGAGGCAGACGAGGTGGTCTGGCTGACGGTGTCTGCCAAACCGGAGTTAGTTGTTGCGTTGGCTAGAGGACCAGATGAAAGCGAGGAAATGACATGAGCTTATTTTGAACTGTGGACTGTGTGGTTCCCACAGGACTTACCGGTAAGATGTATAGGCTACCCAACCACACAAATGAAAACATGATAGTTTACATGAATCACACATGTCATAGAGACTGTACTAACCCCAATGTGCTTCACAATAAAAGGCCTACAGAGTACAGACATACAGTACAAATACAGTACAATATATTAATTGTCTATAAGAAAAGCAGAGTGTTTTTCATGGTGTTTCAGCCAAAATGTTTACCACTGTGTGTGAGAGCGCAGGCCAGAGTGACCTTGTTTTCTAGAAGCTAGACAAGAACTATGGCTGCACTACTGAATGCACTATCCTACACAGAGCTGTCTGTACTTCACAGACACCAGGATACTGACCAGCATTCTGTGACCAGGATACTGACATATTGATAATGACACCAGGATACTGACCTGGATACTAATACTGACATAGGCTACTAATACTGAAACAGGGCCTGACATCTCTGTCACAGGGATATCACTGTCAGTATCATGGTCAGTATCCCTGTCAGTATCACTGTCTGTATCATGGTCTTTCTTTTCTAAATTGAAAACGGAGTAAAAGAAAATTAAACCTTGAATTTTAAGTGGCCTTGTGATTGCTAACCTGAGGCTGCAGATGTGGATTGTGAGGCTGTGCTGCCATCTGTTGCTGCGGGTTCAGCTGGTTGTACTGTGTCTGTACTATTTGGGAAGGTTGCGTTTGGAGAGGTATTCGAACCTTCTGAATGTGAAGTAGGAGTTGATGCGTCTTGTGAGGTCTCTGACTGTGTGTCTGTTGCCGAGCTGGAGGTGGTCGGAGGAACCGAGGCAGACGAGGTGGTCTGGCTGACGGTGTCTGCCAAACCGGAGTTAGTTGTTACGTTGGCTAGAGGACCGGATGAAAGCGAGGAAATTACATGAGCTTATTTTGAACTGTGGACTGTGTGGTTCCCACAGGACTTAAGATGTAGGCTACCCAATCACACAAATGAAAACATGATAGGTTACATGAATCACACATGTCATAGAGACCGTACTAACCCCAATGTGCTTCACAATAAAAGGCCTGCAGAGTACTGACATACAGTACAAATACAGTACAATATATTAATTGACTATAAGAAAAGTAGAGTGTATTTCATGGTGTTTCAGACAAAATGTTTACCACTGTGTGTGAGAGCGCAGGCCAGAGTGACCTTGTTTTCTAGAAGCTAGACAAGAACTATGGCTGCACTACTGAATGCACTATCCTACACAGAGCTGCCTGTACTTCACAGACACCGGGATACTGACATATTGATAATGACACCAGGATACTGACCTGGATACTAATACTAATACTGAAATAGGCTACTGATACTGACACAGGGCCTGACACCCCTGTGACAGGGCTGAGAGTTGTGACAGAGCCTGACATCTCTGTCACAGGGATATCACGGTCAGTATCATGGTCAGTATCACTGTCAGTATCATGGTCTTTCTTTTCTAAATTGAAAACGGAGTAACAGAAAATTAAACCTTGATTTTTAAGTGGCCTTGTGATTGCTAACCTGAGGCTGCAGATGTTGATTGTGAGGCTGTGCTGCCATCTGTTGCTGCGGGTTCAGCTGGTTGTACTGTGTCTGTACTATTTGGGAAGGTTGCGTTTGGAGAGGTATTCGAACCTTCTGAATGTGAAGTAGGAGTTGATGCGTCTTGTGAGGTCTCTGACTGTGTGTCTGTGGCCGAGCTGGAGGTGGTCGGAGGAACCGAGGCAGACGAGGTGGTCTGGCTGACGGTGTCTGCCAAACCGGAGTTAGTTGTTGCGTTGGCTAGAGGACCAGATGAAAGCGAGGAAATTACATGAGCTTATTTTGAACTGTGGACTGTGTGGTTCCCACAGGACTTACCGGTAAGATGTATAGGCTACCCAACCACACAAATGAAAACATGATAGTTTACATGAATCACACATGTCATAGAGACTGTACTAACCCCAATGTGCTTCACAATAAAAGGCCTACAGATACAGACATACAGTACAAATACAGTACAATATATTAATTGTCTATAAGAAAAGCAGAGTGTTTTTCATGGTGTTTCAGCCAAAATGTTTACCACTGTGTGTGAGAGCGCAGGCCAGAGTGACCTTGTTTTCTAGAAGCTAGACAAGAACTATGGCTGCACTACTGAATGCACTATCCTACACAGAGCTGTCTGTACTTCACAGACACCAGGGTACTGACCAGCATTCTGTGACCAGGATACTGACATATTGATAATGACACCAGGATACTGACCTGGATACTAATACTGACATAGGCTACTAATACTGAAACAGGGCCTGACATCTCTGTCACAGGGATATCACTGTCAGTATCATGGTCAGTATCCCTGTCAGTATCACTGTCTGTATCATGGTCTTTCTTTTCTAAATTGAAAACGGAGTAAAAGAAAATTAAACCTTGAATTTTAAGTGGCCTTGTGATTGCTAACCTGAGGCTGCAGATGTGGATTGTGAGGCTGTGCTGCCATCTGTTGCTGCGGGTTCAGCTGGTTGTACTGTGTCTGTACTATTTGGGAAGGTTGCGTTTGGAGAGGTATTCGAAACTTCTGAATGTGAAGTAGGAGTTGATGCGTCTTGTGAGGTCTCTGACTGTGTGTCTGTTGCCGAGCTGGAGGTGGTCGGAGGAACCGAGGCAGACGAGGTGGTCTGGCTGACGGTGTCTGCCAAACCGGAGTTAGTTGTTACGTTGGCTAGAGGACCGGATGAAAGCGAGGAAATTACATGAGCTTATTTTGAACTGTGGACTGTGTGGTTCCCACAGGACTTAAGATGTAGGCTACCCAATCACACAAATGAAAACATGATAGGTTACATGAATCACACATGTCATAGAGACCGTACTAACCCCAATGTGCTTCACAATAAAAGGCCTGCAGAGTACTGACATACAGTACAAATACAGTACAATATATTAATTGACTATAAGAAAAGTAGAGTGTATTTCATGGTGTTTCAGACAAAATGTTTACCACTGTGTGTGAGAGCGCAGGCCAGAGTGACCTTGTTTTCTAGAAGCTAGACAAGAACTATGGCTGCACTACTGAATGCACTATCCTACACAGAGCTGCCTGTACTTCACAGACACCGGGATACTGACATATTGATAATGACACCAGGATACTGACCTGGATACTAATACTAATACTGAAATAGGCTACTGATACTGACACAGGGCCTGACACCCCTGTGACAGGGCTGAGAGTTGTGACAGAGCCTGACATCTCTGTCACAGGGATATCACGGTCAGTATCATGGTCAGTATCACTGTCAGTATCATGGTCTTTCTTTTCTAAATTGAAAACGGAGTAACAGAAAATTAAACCTTGATTTTTAAGTGGCCTTGTGATTGCTAACCTGAGGCTGCAGATGTTGATTGTGAGGCTGTGCTGCCATCTGTTGCTGCGGGTTCAGCTGGTTGTACTGTGTCTGTACTATTTGGGAAGGTTGCGTTTGGAGAGGTATTCGAACCTTCTGAATGTGAAGTAGGAGTTGATGCGTCTTGTGAGGTCTCTGACTGTGTGTCTGTGGCCGAGCTGGAGGTGGTCGGAGGAACCGAGGCAGACGAGGTGGTCTGGCTGACGGTGTCTGCCAAACCGGAGTTAGTTGTTGCGTTGGCTAGAGGACCAGATGAAAGCGAGGAAATTACATGAGCTTATTTTGAACTGTGGACTGTGTGGTTCCCACAGGACTTACCGGTAAGATGTATAGGCTACCCAACCACACAAATGAAAACATGATAGTTTACATGAATCACACATGTCATAGAGACTGTACTAACCCCAATGTGCTTCACAATAAAAGGCCTACAGAGTACAGACATACAGTACAAATACAGTACAATATATTAATTGTCTATAAGAAAAGCAGAGTGTTTTTCATGGTGTTTCAGCCAAAATGTTTACCACTGTGTGTGAGAGCGCAGGCCAGAGTGACCTTGTTTTCTAGAAGCTAGACAAGAACTATGGCTGCACTACTGAATGCACTATCCTACACAGAGCTGTCTGTACTTCACAGACACCAGGATACTGACCAGCATTCTGTGACCAGGATACTGACATATTGATAATGACACCAGGATACTGACCTGGATACTAATACTGACATAGGCTACTAATACTGAAACAGGGCCTGACATCTCTGTCACAGGGATATCACTGTCAGTATCATGGTCAGTATCCCTGTCAGTATCACTGTCTGTATCATGGTCTTTCTTTTCTAAATTGAAAACGGAGTAAAAGAAAATTAAACCTTGAATTTTAAGTGGCCTTGTGATTGCTAACCTGAGGCTGCAGATGTGGATTGTGAGGCTGTGCTGCCATCTGTTGCTGCGGGTTCAGCTGGTTGTACTGTGTCTGTACTATTTGGGAAGGTTGCGTTTGGAGAGGTATTCGAACCTTCTGAATGTGAAGTAGGAGTTGATGCGTCTTGTGAGGTCTCTGACTGTGTGTCTGTTGCCGAGCTGGAGGTGGTCGGAGGAACCGAGGCAGACGAGGTGGTCTGGCTGACGGTGTCTGCCAAACCGGAGTTAGTTGTTACGTTGGCTAGAGGACCGGATGAAAGCGAGGAAATTACATGAGCTTATTTTGAACTGTGGACTGTGTGGTTCCCACAGGACTTAAGATGTAGGCTACCCAATCACACAAATGAAAACATGATAGGTTACATGAATCACACATGTCATAGAGACCGTACTAACCCCAATGTGCTTCACAATAAAAGGCCTGCAGAGTACTGACATACAGTACAAATACAGTACAATATATTAATTGACTATAAGAAAAGTAGAGTGTATTTCATGGTGTTTCAGACAAAATGTTTACCACTGTGTGTGAGAGCGCAGGCCAGAGTGACCTTGTTTTCTAGAAGCTAGACAAGAACTATGGCTGCACTACTGAATGCACTATCCTACACAGAGCTGCCTGTACTTCACAGACACCGGGATACTGACATATTGATAATGACACCAGGATACTGACCTGGATACTAATACTAATACTGAAATAGGCTACTGATACTGACACAGGGCCTGACACCCCTGTGACAGGGCTGAGAGTTGTGACAGAGCCTGACATCTCTGTCACAGGGATATCACGGTCAGTATCATGGTCAGTATCATGGTCTTTCTTTTCTAAATTGAAAACGGAGTAACAGAAAATTAAACCTTGATTTTTAAGTGGCCTTGTGATTGCTAACCTGAGGCTGCAGATGTTGATTGTGAGGCTGTGCTGCCATCTGTTGCTGCGGGTTCAGCTGGTTGTACTGTGTCTGTACTATTTGGGAAGGTTGCGTTTGGAGAGGTATTCGAACCTTCTGAATGTGAAGTAGGAGTTGATGCGTCTTGTGAGGTCTCTGACTGTGTGTCTGTGGCCGAGCTGGTGGTGGTCGGAGGAACCGAGGCAGACGAGGTGGTCTGGCTGACGGTGTCTGCCAAACCGGAGTTAGTTGTTGCGTTGGCTAGAGGACCAGATGAAAGCGAGGAAATTACATGAGCTTATTTTGAACTGTGGACTGTGTGGTTCCCACAGGACTTACCGGTAAGATGTATAGGCTACCCAACCACACAAATGAAAACATGATAGTTTACATGAATCACACATGTCATAGAGACTGTACTAACCCCAATGTGCTTCACAATAAAAGGCCTACAGAGTACAGACATACAGTACAAATACAGTACAATATATTAATTGTCTATAAGAAAAGCAGAGTGTTTTTCATGGTGTTTCAGCCAAAATGTTTACCACTGTGTGTGAGAGCGCAGGCCAGAGTGACCTTGTTTTCTAGAAGCTAGACAAGAACTATGGCTGCACTACTGAATGCACTATCCTACACAGAGCTGTCTGTACTTCACAGACACCAGGATACTGACCAGCATTCTGTGACCAGGATACTGACATATTGATAATGACACCAGGATACTGACCTGGATACTAATACTGACATAGGCTACTAATACTGAAACAGGGCCTGACATCTCTGTCACAGGGATATCACTGTCAGTATCATGGTCAGTATCCCTGTCAGTATCACTGTCTGTATCATGGTCTTTCTTTTCTAAATTGAAAACGGAGTAAAAGAAAATTAAACCTTGAATTTTAAGTGGCCTTGTGATTGCTAACCTGAGGCTGCAGATGTGGATTGTGAGGCTGTGCTGCCATCTGTTGCTGCGGGTTCAGCTGGTTGTACTGTGTCTGTACTATTTGGGAAGGTTGCGTTTGGAGAGGTATTCGAACCTTCTGAATGTGAAGTAGGAGTTGATGCGTCTTGTGAGGTCTCTGACTGTGTGTCTGTTGCCGAGCTGGAGGTGGTCGGAGGAACCGAGGCAGACGAGGTGGTCTGGCTGACGGTGTCTGCCAAACCGGAGTTAGTTGTTACGTTGGCTAGAGGACCGGATGAAAGCGAGGAAATTACATGAGCTTATTTTGAACTGTGGACTGTGTGGTTCCCACAGGACTTAAGATGTAGGCTACCCAATCACACAAATGAAAACATGATAGGTTACATGAATCACACATGTCATAGAGACCGTACTAACCCCAATGTGCTTCACAATAAAAGGCCTACAGAGTACAGACATACAGTACAAATACAGTACAATGTATTAATTGTCTATAAGAAAAGCAGAGTATTTTTCATGGTGTTTCAGCCAAAATGTTTACCACTGTGTGTGAGAGCGCAGGCCAGAGTGACCTTGTTTTCTAGAAGCTAGACAAGAACTATACTGCACTACTGAATGCACTATCCTACACAGAGCTGTCTGTACTTCACAGACACCGGGATACTGACATATTGATAATGACACCAGGATACTGACCTGGATACTAATACTAATACTGAAATAGACTACTGATACTGACACAGGGCCTGACACCCCTGTGACAGGGCTGAGAGTTGTGACAGAGCCTGACATCTCTGTCACAGGGATGTCACGGACAGTATCATGGTCAGTATCACTGTCAGTATCATGGTCTTTCTTTTCTAAATTGAAAATGGAGTAACAGAAAATTAAACCTTGATTTTTAAGTGGCCTTGTGATTGCTAACCTGAGGCTGCAGATGTGGATTGTGAGGCTGTGCTGCCATCTGTTGCTGCGGGTTCAGCTGGTTGTACTGTGTCTGTACTATTTGGGAAGGTTGCGTTTGGAGAGGTATTCGAACCTTCTGAATGTGAAGTAGGAGTTGATGCGTCTTGTGAGGTCTCTGACTGTGTGTCTGTGGCCGAGCTGGAGGTGGTCGGAGGAACCGAGGCAGACGAGGTGGTCTGGCTGACGGTGTCTGCCAAACCGGAGTTAGTTGTTACGTTGGCTAGAGGACCGGATGAAAGCGAGGAAATTACATGAGCTTATTTTGAACTGTGGACTGTGTGGTTCCCACAGGACTTAAGATGTAGGCTACCCAACCACACAAATGAAAACATGATAGGTTACATGAATCACACATGTCATAGAGACCGTACTAACCCCAATGTGCTTCACAATAAAAGGCCTGCAGAGTACTGACATACAGTACAAATACAGTACAATATATTAATTGTCTATAAGAAAAGCAGAGTGTTTTTCATAGTGTTTCAGCCAAAATGTTTACCACTGTGTGTGAGAGCGCAGGCCAGAGCTTGTTTTCTAGAAGCTAGACAAGAGCTATGGCTGCACTACTGAATGCACTATCCTACACAGAGCTGTCTGTACTTCACAGACACCAGGATACTGACCAGCATTCTGTGACCAGGATACTGACATATTGATAATGACACCAGGATACTGACCTGGATACTAATACTGACATAGGCTACTGATACTGACACAGGGCCTGACATCTCTGTCACAGGGATATCACTGTCAGTATCATGGTCAGTATCCCTGTCAGTATCACTGTCGGTATCATGGTCTTTCTTTTCTAAATTGAAAACAGAGTAACAGAAAATTAAACCTTGAATTTTAAGTGGCCTTGTGATTGCTAACCTGAGGCTGCAGATGTGGATTGTGAGGCTGTGCTGCCATCTGTTGCTGCGGGTTCAGCTGGTTGTACTGTGTCTGTACTATTTGGGAAGGTTGTGTTTGGAGAGGTATTCGAACCGTCTGAATGTGAAGTAGGAGTTGATGCGTCTTGTGAGGTCTCTGACTGTGTGTCTGTGGCCGAGCTGGAGGAGGTCGGATGAACCGAGGCAGACGAGGTGGTCTGGCTGACGGTGTCTGCCAAACCGAAGTTAGTTGTTGCGTTGGCTAGAGGACCGGATGAAAGCGAGGAAATGACATGAGCTTATTTTGAACTGTGGACTGTGTGGTTCCCACAGGACTTAAGATGTAGGCTACCCAACCACACAAATGAAAACATGATAGTTTACATGAATCACACATGTCATAGAGACCGTACTAACCCCAATGTGCTTCACAATAAAAGGCCTACAGAGTACAGACATACAGTACAAATACAGTACAATGTATTAATTGTCTATAAGAAAAGCAGAGTATTTTTCATGGTGTTTCAGCCAAAATGTTTACCACTGTGTGTGAGAGCGCAGGCCAGAGTGACCTTGTTTTCTAGAAGCTAGACAAGAACTATGGCTGCACTACTGAATGCACTATCCTACACAGAGCTGTCTGTACTTCACAGACACCAGGATACTGACCAGCATTCTGTGACCAGGATACTGACATATTGATAATGACACCAGGATACTGACCTGGATACTAATACTGACATAGGCTACTCATGCTGACACAGGGCCTGACACCCCTGTTACAGGGCTGAGAGTTGTGACAGAGCCTGACATCTCTGTCACAGGGATATCACGGACAGTATCATGGTCAGTATCACTGTCAGTATCATGGTCTTTCTTTTCTAAATTGAAAACGGAGTAACAGAAAATTAAAACTTGAATTTTAAGTGGCCTTGTGATTGCTAACCTGAGGCTGCAGATGTGGATTGTGAGGCTGTGCTGCCATCTGTTGCTGCGGGTTCAGCTGATTGTACTGTGTCAGCTGGGGAAGGTGCTGTTGAAGTCAGTCAGGAAAGACATGTTTGCACAAACGAGCACACGATAACACTTTCAATGCATCAATGTATCATAATGTTTATTGGCTGCGGTAGCACTTACATAAGTAACAGATTACTTTAGCCTATTTAATATGATTATATGAGTACCTTTTTGATTAAGTACGCTTTCAAATACAGGAGTTTTTCCCATTTAAACTATATCCTAAAAAAGCTAAACCGAATCCAGGTCTGGTGAGTCGCGGGCGTATGCACGAAACGAGCACACTCGCAACAAATGCACGGTTCCACGCTCACGTAAATACGCTTGCGTTGTCGCACCGCGACTTCTCAGAGCAAAAACGCAGGTCTCATTGAAATTGAACTATAGCCTGCGCGTTTTATCGCTCCCCGTTTGCAAGGCCCTTTATATTGTACATTTAATAACAAGCCTATGGCCCCTTCTACTTCTTATGTGGATGAATTGTGAAACTAATGAGTAACGTAACTCATTACTTGGCACAGAAAGTAAACTCATTACTTTTAAATGAAAGTAATAAAGTCGCCAACACTGACTCGTGTACTATATATATATATACAAATGTAGATTCTAGTTTATAAAAGTGAATTTTTCAGACTTGTGCACGTGGACTCGTAGTCATCACAACAGTCATCAAATCTCGTGCAGGTCGAATCACAAAAACAATTTTCTCTTCTACAGATGATTGAACTACCAGAACAGCACAGCAAAGGAGGGCCTGCACAACCTGAAAAAAAACACACACACACACACACACACACACACACGCACACACACACACACACACACACACACACACACACACACACACACACACACACACACACACTTTGTGTCATATACAATGCCATCTACTAATTGCTTTTTACCGGACAAAATATGTAAAAAGAACCACCGCTCACTTCAAAAACTGAAGTGAGGTGCTGGAGCCACAAAGTGAACATGAGAAAAATAAAGGGAAGCTCCGGGAGCTTCCCTTTATTTTTACCAGACAAAATATAAAAGAATCGTCAGAAAGGTATTTGAAAATATGTACACCCTGAAAATACAATTTCAAAATATTTTAAATGCTGTATTTTAGATACATTTTGTCCTCTCTAAAAATATATATATTTTCTTCCCATTATGGTTGTCAAAATAGTTAATCAGAGCTCATCTCCAAGGAGAGTCACTATGGGTCAATAGTGACCTTTTCGAGTCGCTCAATTAACTGAGGTTACTAAAGTAACCCAAGGTTTTATAAGTCCTGTCATACTTTCTTGTGAACCGGAATCTTACAATAAAGCTCGTAGATCTGTTATTTAAAAAAAACTCCGGCCTTACCCTGTGGAGGCATTGGAGGAGGAGTTGTGCTAATGCTAAAGCCTCCCATAGGAAGAAATTGGGAGGAATTTGGCAAGCTGTTGATGTCCAGGGAGATGTTGAAGGGGAAAGGTCGTTGTGAGGTGGGAGCAGTGTTTGAAAGTTCTGAGGTGATTTTTGAGGAAGTGGACGAAGTGGAGGCAGATGTTGTTATGTTCCTCAGATAGGAGGTGGAGGTATTTGGGAAGGTTGCGTTTGGAGAGGTATTCGAACCGTCTGAATGTGAAGTAGGAGTTGATGCGTCTTGTGAGGTCTCTGACTGTGTGTCTGTTGCCGAGCTGGAGGAGATCGGAGGAACCGAGGCAGACGAGGTGGTCTGGCTGACGGTGTCTGCCAAACCGAAGTTAGTTGTTGCGTTGGCTAGAGGACCGGATGAAAGTGAGGAAATTACATGAGCTTATTTTGAACTGTGGACTGTGTGGTTCCCACAGGACTTAAGATGTAGGCTACCCAACCACACAAATGAAAACATGATAGTTTACATGAATCACACATGTCATAGATACCGTACTAACCCCAATGTGCTTCACAATAAAAGGCCTACAGAGTACAGACATACAGTACAGTACAAATTGGGGTGCAACCCCCATCCTGGCATCCTCCCACTGGCAACCAAGTTTTATAAACTCTAACCATTTACATAATCAAAATATTTAGCATGGGCCTGGGCCGTGGCTCAGCGGCCCAGGCACCCTGGCTGGTAGACCAGTGTGCCACGGGTTCGACTCCCAATCCCGACGGCCTTTACTGCATGTCACCACCCCATATTTCTCCCCATTTCATGTCAGCCTACCGTCTATCCCTCTATAAAAAAAATATAAAATAAAGACGAAAGCCACAAAACAAAAGTTTCAGCATGTACGAACCACAACAACGCACATACTGTATAGCCGACTGACAGCAAACACAGGCACACACACACACACACACACACACACACACACACACACACACACACACACACACACTAAAACAAAGTCTGACTAAAGGCACTGTCACCAGTGAGTAAGTGATGGTTAATGCAGGAAGTCTCTAAAAATGTATTAAAAAATATTAATTAGGCTTTCGGGCAGGGATATGGGTGGGCTTCATATATTTTCATTCTAACTATCTGTTCCTGATGAGAAATACCATGTCGTTTCCATGAATTTAAAATTTGAAGTTTATCTTCTGGAAATTCTGGATTGTACGTAGGCCTATGGTGTTCGTTTGATTGAATATCAAGTGAGTTTCCACCATGCTGTCAGAGTTGTTGCACAACATGTCAAGGTTTGTTTAATTGAGAAATGGAAGATCTCATATTGATAGTTCAAGACATTTATAGGCCAATTTCACTGCACAATGGAAAAGAGACAGCTAGTGTCAATTATAATGGATGCCTTGTATAAATGCCAGGGAAAAACTACAGCTTCATGCTTAATCTATACTCTGTCATTTTGTACCGTTGCTCTCCAAAAATAGCCAATCTACAAGCTCACAACACATCACATTGGCAAGTGTTGTGAGCTTGTAGAGCGGCTATGTTCGGCAAGCGACACCATTGTACGACGGACTATAAAGCATGCGTAACCTTTTATTTCAGCGTTAGACAGAAGCCCGTCAGACGGATAGAACAAAAACAATTAGCCTGACACTTGAATGGTCATGATTCAGGTTCACTGAATGCCAACATCATCTTTTCGTGAAGGACATTGGATTTACACAAAAATGCACATCTAAAACTCTAAATTCAAATGATTGAATCTGCTTTCACCCTATAGAATGTGAAAATCGCAAAACCACTCTGAACTGAGGTAGAACCTAATTCCATGGTTAATTATATATTATATATATTAGATATTAGTACACACACACACACACACACACACACACACACACACACACACACACACACACACACACACACACACAGTTAAACAGATTATATGATAACCAAATTGTCATATTAATAATACGAACTAAACAATATACTTCTCACCGTTATAAGACAGCAAAATCATTATGAGAAAGTGGTGCACTGTAAACCCATCCATGTTTCACTCCCGACACCTGAACACAGGCTTTAAAGCCCTTATATTTGACCCCCCACACACACACACACACACACACACACACACACACACACGGAATGACTATGAATGAATACTATTGTCATCCGGGGATGAATATGTACTTTGTGTAACATTACGCTCCTGAATTGCTGTTCTACCTGTTTTCTATCCCTCGAAGACATCAGTGGCTAGACAAGCCACCGATGTCTTAGCAGAAGAGACAGAAAACACAATGACAACTCACATATAGCTATCTTTGAAAGTCCCCTACCACTTGCCAAATCATCTATTAGGCTTCTGAACTCGGAGGAAAGATCAAACCCTCCCGGTCATGTTCGTCACTTCAGACCAGTAAATGCTTTTACTTATTTGGGAATCCAAATTGTACCAAGGTGGTGCATGAAAGAGGTGGTGAATGCCAATTATAACCCAATTCTAGCCACAATCGAAAATTCTATTAATAGATGGTCAAGTCTTTTCCCTTTTCTAGAACTAGGACATACCAACTCTATTTGGAATAATAGACGTCCTAGACTTAGATTGTCCTTGCTTTATTGTCATGCACTAGGGGATGCATGGCAAAAACAGGGAGTCCACACATGAGTACAAACGTTTTAAATGATATTTATTATATTAAAGTAATTAAATAATTGCAAAATAATTAAGTGTGGGATGTGAGGATATCAGTTATCAGTAATGTCTGCAGTGTGTGGATGTTTGGAGAGTGCTGTGTGCATGTTGTATTAAATGGTGCAAAACATAACTTTAGACAAAAGGTTGGTTAGGCCCTTGAGCCAGGTGGCAACCCGTAGCAGGTCCTGCTTGCAGGGAGGACAGAGAGAGACTGAGCTGCAGCCAGGTAGCCTGGGCACCATTTCATTTAGGGTATAAGATCCTGTCGGGAGCGGTTGATATCGTTAGATTCGTTACGTCATGTTGTAGTATTGTTTTGTAGTCGACAGGCAGAAAAAATGCATTGGGATTAATTTCCTGGGCCACTCGTCGTTCTGAAAGGGGGAGGGACTGTGACGCTCTATAATATACTGCCCTAAGCTCCACCCACCTCAGGTGAGCACAATTGGGCTTACGGCCTGCTCCACTCTGCCATCACAGAGGCTGCCGGCTAGCCTACAGTGAGGTAGAGGGGGCAGGGCCGTCACATTATCTACCCTATGATAGGAGGGAGGATTACAGTGTCCTAACTTGCTGTATTTTTGGGCAGCTCAATTGAGAACACTAATGTTCTACTAACAGATGCGTCGCCGGCATGCATAGAGATGTGGAATCAAGCTCCTTGAAGTTACCATTCCCCCTTTATATTTACTCAGATATATAAAAACCTAAAAGGAATTACAAGCAATCCTATAGTTAAAAACAATGATTGAAGTCTGGCATGAGGTCAATATATTTTTGGGAGAACTTCCTCGTCTCTCTCGCTTCAGCCCAATTTGGGGTAATAATCAATTTGTGCCAGGTAGAGCTGATGGGGGGGTTTAAATTATGGACTGATAGGGGAATAGGTCAATTAAGGGATGCATTTCAGAGGGGTAGGGGTTGTATGCTCTCGTTTGTGGAGCTGGTCATTAAATGATATCCCTCGCAAACACTTTTTAAAATATCTGCAACTGAAGGATTATATTAGAACTAATCTGGATCAATCCATGCTGGCCCCATCCATGTCTGTGTTGGAGAAAGCTTTGGTTAATGACCCATTCGGAAGGGGGGATAATATCTGATCTCTATCCTTTTAATACTCTATGACCCATTGACCAGAAACAAAGTTCTTCCTGCTCGGTCTATATCCAGAGGGACACAAGATAAAGCGTAATGAACAAATGTTTATAGATATTTCTTTTACAAGCTAAGAGAGTGATAGCGACCTGGAAGAGGCCAGACAAACCAAGTATTACACAGTGGTTCAGGGAATTGTTTTTATGTTTACCTTTGGAAAAGATGACATACATTCTTAAGGACAAACAAGAAATGTTTCAGGAGGTGTGGGGTCGTTTTCTAAGATATATTAAGAACAATAATTTGTCATATTTAATGGATGAAGCTGAAGAGGAGTAGTGCTGTTGTTTTGCTTTCTTTTTATGAGTAATTGTCTTGTAATGTTCTGTCTTGTAATTGTAATTTGTATGTTGAAAAAACAAATATTATTCCGTGGATATTAAAGACAAATATAGATTCAGTTGGATGCAGAAATTGCAGATGTGACAAAAATACATTGTTAATTTTCAAATATTCAGAAAGGAGTCATGAGAGAATATTTATAAGCTCTGAATAAATAGTAAACATTTGGTAGTGACACATACACACACATGTACAGTACATTGTTTTACTTAAGTGCGACAGGTTATTAATTATTTGTCATACTGCACTATGAAGCATTTACAGAAATAAACATTGGGATTTACAGTAGAAGGTAGAAGATCAAGTAAGGAGTGTTCTTTATAGCAATCCTTACTATCCTTTGATGTAGCTTTATTGGCCTTTAAATGCACTTAGTTTGAACATCAAATATTTGAGATGACATCAAGTAGATACAGTATGTGCTTGCACAGTGAAATAATGCAAGTTTTATTTACTGCAGTGTTACCATTGTGTAGACACAATTGTCTCTAAATATGTGCTTTGTCATCTTTGGCAAGCCAGTCTCAAGCGTAGGTGCGCATGGGTGACGATCGCCTAAGGAAAAAGAACACCCATTAGTTTGATATTCTATATATAGACTGAGAAGAAGGTTTTCATTGTCGTGGTAGACACATGACCTTCTGCTGTCAAGCAATAAGCAATGTGTCAACCCGGCTTAGTCTTTGGTTACGCACATTCATGGAAAATGCATGTAACATGCAATCACATTTCTTCATTTGTTTGATTTTCATAAAATATCAACGTGAAAAGATTTGAGTTGACTTGTTTTTTGGTTAATTTGTTCAATTAAACTGCAATCCTTAAGATTGTTCATATCCTGGGTAGGACACAGGATCATGTTACAAAACATTTAACTGAAGATCCCCCATGAATGTGCCTACCTTTCTACTGTTTAGCTATAGCGGGTACAACACTCACTTAGGAAGGGGAGATATTTCCCTTTGAGTTTTATGCAATACCTCTTCTTGTCAACCAGTGGTCCTACCCGCGACCCGTCACTGCAGTTGTATTAGTTATGTTGTAATGTACATACTACCATATATATTGGTTTAAATGTTTTATTCACATTTTTTAATGGATTTCAGCTTTAATACGTGTCGTGAATATGGTTTTATGAACCTGATTCTTTCATCGGATCAATACCTCCATCTGATGTCAATCGAGTCCTCTGTCACTCTCCAACTCTGTCCAAACTCTGTTACACTCCTGGCCTGGCTGCCGTCTGGTTTCATCCAGTCGTTCTTCTTTTTTCCGTCAAAGTTTCCACACAGGCCTCCCACCTTCCTCTTATATGTGTGTGGGAGAATGATCTCTGCATATACAACATACCAACATCATGTCATTGATATATTACATATTGTTCATGCGAATACAAAACATCAAAGCATTAATATTTCTATTAAAATATTGACATTATATATGCCGTTGATAGAGAGAACAAATGTTATCAAAAATCATTGCAATCGGTTGTCAGTGAGTAATTTTTAGTGTTGTGTCTGCAGGTGGGGCTTGTTTTGACGCTATTAGATGATTTTACGATGAAGACAAATGTATATCCTCATGTTTAAACATTGGACAGTTCAGTGCCTGGTGGCACAGCCAAGGAGTGCACTGAGCAAATGTGAAGACAAAGTCTGAATCCAGTCTCATGTTACTGTCTTTCAATATTTGGTTAAAAGTTTATACCGTTCAAAATGTTTTGAATATCTTTTTTTCAAATAGTCAATGTACGGTATATCGGTGGTTCAACTACTTTAGTTTCGATGCTATATTAACACATTTTGCACGTGACCCCCTGGAACTCCCCCAAGGACCACTGGGGGTCCCTGGACCCCACTTTGAGAACCACTGTCTTGTGCTGATTCGCAGACTCCATGCCTTACCTGCTCTGCTGTTTCCATCAAACTCTACAGACAGGCCAAAGTCTGTTGTCAGGTAGATGCGTGAGGAACGCTCCTTGATCTTTAGACCTCCAGCCGGGGAGACAGGGGGAAGAGTTCTCCTTCCATCCACCTAGAGCCAAGTCACATTTTTTTTATTATTATTTTCTTTTTGCTCATGCATAAAGTGAGTGGCAAATCGGTGGCAAAATTAGTTGAATGTCGTTTAACGTCGTTTAATGCAATCAGATTTTTTGTGTTTGGATTTATGGCCTGCTACTCAGTAGGCGTTCCCTCATAGTGTCCGGGTACAATTGTTTCTGTCGGATGGAAACCTTGTATGTACAGCTGTAAAAGAAGTTACTTTTCAGCAAATGGTAGAAAGAATTGCTGAGTTACAATGGATCCAATGTAACTATTATTTAGTCACAAGACACGTTCACATTCCCCATTTTCCCAAACATAGCAGAAATAGCAAACCTACAAGCAACATGTTGCAATGCGATTCACAGGACGAACTAGGCCATTCATTTATTTAAAAAAAAACCCATTCCAATTCAGCAATAATATGCAACAAAAGGGCATACATACTGTATATCAGTGATTCATCACATCAGTAGTATTGTACATGTTTTCTGTCACCCTGTGGTGGGCACTGATCATTTTTAATAGCATCTTACATTGTTGGGAAGATTAATTACGCCTACTTTTAGCTCACTACCATTGGAGCTTCATGAAATTATTAAGATTCATATTCACAAATATTATTTCCCCCCAAAGCCTTTGCACATTTATAAGAATTTCAACAGTTTTGTATCAAATGAATGCATAGTATTTGACTGTCTGTCAAGGTAAGGCAGAAGAGCAATAAATATTAATTATTAAAAAATATTAAATATTATTATTTTCCTGTTTTACACACTTAGGCCGTATTTTATACTTTTAAATCTGTTCATAAATGTTTAAACATTATTACATTTGATTGTGTCCATATCTCCCTGCCCTATACTTACGAGCAGCCTCCTGTCCTTCTTAAACTCCACAGTGTGATTGTAGACTCGGATCTTGAGCTCTCTTAGCCTGTGGTGGTCGTCATTCTCCTCACTGCTGTTGTCTTCCTTGCTGTTGCTATCTCTGCTGTCATCTTCAGCGCTGTCACGATCCCTGCGACTGTCATGCTCTTCACTGCTGCTTCCATGGCTGTCCTCGTCGCCGTGATCGCCACCACTGTTGACGGCTTCCACGTAGACCTCTTGAAGGTTCTTTGGCAGGCCGGTGGTCTCGACCAGCACGTACGAGTGCTTGCCCGCGTACACGTACTTCTTGTTATCGAAGCTTCTGTACTCGGGGTCACCGTTGATGGTGCACTCACTGAAATCTGTCGATAGGTGAGGGAACGTGTTTAACGTGTCTAACCCTAAACCATGCATTAGCATAGATTATTGAATAAGGTACGGGTTTAAAAATTTGCTGGGGGCAGCGGGGCCAATTGGAAATTGTTTTGATTCAAAAGGTGATTGTACCTGTGGACTGGCAGTAATACTGGCCCTCCTTGTTCTGAAGGCAGACAGCATCTCCGTCACACTCGCCTTCGTCGTCACAATCAATCTCCCCCAGACCATCGTCTTCCTCACATTCACATTTGTGACTGCAGTGGTTTGTGTACCACACCTCGCCAAACTGTAAAGAAGAGCAATCAATATGGACTTAATGCTACAAATGCATACTGTCTGTGGATGACTCTCAACTTATTGTTGAATAAAACATCTGTTCTCTGGCTTGATAAACTAATGACATTCCGATTCTCAGATGGCCTCTTTAACCAGTACTCACAGCCACAATCACACCGTCTGTGTATTCTTGGACACGCCTAAAGCACTCTACTCTACTCTACTTCTACTGCACTTCCCCAGAATAGTAATATTTATAATCTTGTAATTTCCTTTGGCAATGAATTTGTGGGAGTTTTCATGGTGTTGTATGAAGAGCTGTTTACACTGTACATCTAGTCAAATTGTAGGTATCTTGGTGAATAAATAGTGTTTCTCTCAGTGCTGTAAAATGAGATGTTGGTGCCTTCTGTTAGTCATATTTGAACTCACATGATGTGTGTTGCCATTTCTGTCCACACAGCCACACTGTTGGACAGGCACACAAACTCTTTCTTTCAGCACAAAGCCGTAGTCACACACACATCCCTGCACACAAGGTTCATCCTCCCTGCAGCCAGGATGGCTGTGCAAGTTGTTACAGGTGGGCTGACAGGCAGGCATACAAGTGGTGTAGTGGCTGTTCTTTGGGCAAGAAGGTGCTAGGGAGAGAGAGCAAGCATGAGACAGAATGAGTGAGACGAGAGAAAGGAGGAAACAATAAATAATAACTTTACTCTGGTCTCGTTTTCCCCCAGCTTTTGGGAACTGAGATTACTGTTCTTGTTGACATTATACTGCCAATGGCTTATGGTGAGGATGGTGTCTCTATACTGTTGGAAAATACTATCCACATTGCAAATCTCTTCATATATATGGTATGTAAATGTAAACCTACTAGGCTCAGCTGTAGTAGGAGGCTGTGGTCTTCCTGTAGTTGGAGGCCTTGGTCTCTCTGTTGTTGGTGGTAGTGGTCGAGTAGTGGTTGAGGGTTTGGGTGTGGTTGTGGGTCTAGCTGTGGTTGGGGGTTGTGGTCTAGCTGTGGTTGGGGGTTGGGGTCTACCTGTGGTTGGGGGTTCAGGTCTAGCTGTGGTTGGGGGTTGGGGTCTAGCTGTGGTTGGGGGTTGGGGTCTACCTGTGGTTGGGGGTTGTGGTCTAGCTGTGGTTGGGGGTTGGGGTCTAGCTGTGGTTGGGGGTTCAGGTCTAGCTGTGGTTGGGGGTTGTGGTCTAGCTGTGGTTGGGGGTTCTGGTCTAGCTGTGGTTGGGGGTTGGGGTCTAGCTGTGGTTGGGGGTTGGGGTCTAGCTGTGGTTGGGGGTTCTGGTCTAGCTGTGGTTGGGGGTTGGGGTCTAGCTGTGGTTGGGGGTTGTGGTCTAGCTGTGGTTGGGGGTTCAGGTCTAGCTGTGGTTGGGGGTTGGGGTCTACCTGTGGTTGGGGGTTCTGGTCTAGCTGTGGTTGGGGGTTGTGGTCTAGCTGTGGTTGGGGGTTCAGGTCTAGCTGTGGTTGGGGGTTGTGGTCTAGCTGTGGTTGGGGGTTCTGGTCTAGCTGTGGTTGGGGGTTGGGGTCTAGCTGTGGTTGGGGGTTGGGGTCTAGCTGTGGTTGGGGGTCTAGCTGTTGTAGAAGGAACCATAGGCTTCTCTGTTGTACCTGGGCCAGCAGTTGGTGGAGCAGGGGTTTCTGGCTTGGCCAAATCTATAATAAGATGTCAAAATCATCACCATCATTGTTCTAGTTCATATAGTATTTTGTACAAACATACTGGAGTGGAATACTGTATTGCACTCACCAGCACAGAGGCCACGGTGTAGAGATATATCATCTATGGCAACATCCGACTGGTCAGTTGAACCTCTGCGTCCCTCAAAGATGATCTAAAATTGTATTGTCGTAACTATAAAAACAGTTCCAGGAGTACCAACAATTTAAATAAATTGTGACAAATTATTACATGACCTGGACACTTGCTGCTAAGCCTATTTCAATTAATAAACATTCATTTTAGCAGCCTGTTTTCAGGATCAAACAGTTCTACGTGGCTGGTGACAGCCAAGAAAAGAACAGTTACAGGTCACACACCTGGAAAGGTCCAGTTGGGGTGAAGTCCACCTGAGCCAGGTGCCACATATTTCCTTGGTTATTCCTTGTTCCCCAAACAGAACTGGCTAGTCTGCCCTCGAGCAAGTAAGCATGAAGGCCCATAGTATCAGCTGAGCCGTACATGTGGTACCAGAACTGTAGACACTGAGGTCTGGGGTCAGAGCACTCAGAGCTCTGCAGACGAGATGTATCTCCCCAGGTCACACTGCTGGCCTCGATGTACATGTAGTAACCATCTAGACAAGTAAATATCGACAGGTTTACTTCAAGAAAAATACACAATATTTGTACTTAATCATGACTGAGCATAACTAGTCAATAGTCATTGAACATTTTTTGCCACCAAAGGTTAACTATGAAACCTTGCGTTTTTTACACCTAACCCACAATCCCAGCTGTCACTCTGTCACGACACCTAACTCCAATCCCTGTCACTCACCCCAGGCAAGCACCCAGTTGCCTGGGCCCTCATCAAACCCTGTACACTCAAGAGAATGTCCATACTTTATGGAGCTGACCTGTTCTGACATTCCATGTTGATCTGACAGCCCCATGCAAAAACGCCAGCGCTCGCCCAGTAGTCTGCCGTCAACGAGGCGGATGAGTGCATTTTGTTTTCACGTTTTTTTCCCATCCCAGACAAATTAAAAGTTTTGCTTTCAATACATTCTCAGCTGAAAATACATCTTTGCAAAAAAAATATTTATGCAATTGATTAATTAATTTAATTAAATTAACACTTTAAATAATACATAATGGTGGATTTTCTCCAGCAACACTTTAATTGTAAAATTGAGCAGACGACAACTGATAAACTGGGCATCAGATACCCGTGGAGAGAGTGGAATATTTTTAGGTAATCTTCCTGTATGTGAGTTGGTCTATACCAGAGTATGACCATGCTATAAATTGTAGAAATTAAATGACATTAGCAGTCAGAAAGTTCAGCCTACAGCCAACCAAGAGCATTTTTGGCATATAAAAATCACATATATTTGATTCACATTCCTTGTTCATATTTATACTTTGAACCTGTTCACTTGAGAAATGATGAGTCAAGTTGTTTGCTTTAAGCCATGTATTTAACTCCTGTCAAATTATTTTGAGAGCATCCTAAAGTGTTATGCATGAGCTGTTAGGCTTGATTAAAATGCCAAGACTGTAGCCGCCCTGAGGAGATTTTTTTTACTGTCTTGCGCTAGTCTTAGGCAACTTAAATGGAAATTGGTAAACTGCTACTTTATTCACACACCTGACAGGGCTGGATTTCTAGCCTTTGGGACCAGTTTGCTATTGCACATCTAAGTTTGTACTTTTTTTTCTACTTTAATTCTGTTACTGCACTATAATTGTACAGTATATGTTTATGTGGAAGCCAATATTATACCTAAAAAATCGATTGTTGCTGCAAAATTGAATTAGCAATAATATAATTGGACTTTGGACCATAGACCTACTCTCAGACCTATACACGTACAGTAGCATTTACCAGTAAACAACAGTTAACAGTTTTGATAAAGTAATTTATTTCCAATACAAAATGTACACCATGACTGCACAATAATAAAAACATGTTGATAGTACCTACCTCCTTTGGTGTGGTCTGAGGAAGGCCCTGTCAGCATCGTTGGGGTGGATCCACTATACCGTGTCCAGTCAAATGCGTCAGTCAATTGCTGGCTCCATTCACACAGATCTCCTTCAAAATCACAGTTCAACCTGCAGACTGAAAAGAAGAATCGTGAAAATAATATATAAATAATATAATATTTCTCTTATGGGGGTCCCTAGCACAAAAACACACACACACACACACACACACACACACACACACACACACACACACACACACACACACACACACACACACAAATATGTACAGATATGGGGGTCCTTGACATGGAAACGTAATGTCTGAGAACCAATGGCTTAAACTAGCTATAGGTTGCAGCTATAAGTGGCACAGCAGTAAATATTTGGTTCTTGAATCACATCAGAAACCTAACCAATTTTATCTGAAAACAAAAACAAACGAGAATGACTCAGTCATAATTGCCAGCGGCAGCAAGATGTCTATTATGAACAGCTATAATCAGTTTATGTGCCTCAGCCCCTACCTCAGCTCACGGCTTATGGAGTATTGGTTTTATGCTGTTCAGACTATGAGGTTTATCAGGTATCCAGAGAGAGAGAGAGAGAGAGGAAAAAGAGAGAGAGATTAAGAGAGAATAGTCGTTTAGAGTTTACACTAAATGAAGTAGGAAGGCTAAAGTTTAGTACCGAAAAATGTAATTCATTAGTAAACAATATCCTGAATTGGTAGGACTACTATCATTGGTATTCACATACTCACCTTTTTATCATCATCTAGCTGACCATTTCTTGGCACAAAATAATTTGATCACTTTGGGAAAAAACTATAACATCTGTGGGTTTGACATACTACACTGATGAAGACAGCATGTTAGTATAACGATGAAGGCATTGATGAAGACTTTTCTCTGCGGCCAGTTGGTAAACCGGCGTCTCCGGCGAGTTCTCCGGTATCCGTTTATCATGGGTAAGTCTCCCATTGGCTTAGGAGGCAGCCAATCATGACTAGGTCGCTACTAAGGTTGCTAGTAGAGGTAGATCAACATGTTGTCCAGCCGCCTTGCAAGCAGCTGGCAAAAAGCAGGTCCTTAAAAGCAGAGCTCCTATATTGAACTGTCACACTACCTGGATGTGGAGCTATGGGTCTGTTATCTGGAGTTGTTGCATCCACCACAGGAGGTGTAGTTGCATTCACTGTGGGGGGCTCAGCTGTAACAGGGGGCTGGGTAGTTGTTGTCTCTGAAGGACGTGGAGGTGCAGTGGTGTCAGGTTTAGGAGGGATGGTCGTCACGTTCAGATCTGTAAGGGTATAACAACAGCGTTAGAGACCCTGCAAACGTTTTGCTTTACTTGACAGGATGAGAAACTGAGAGTATGACATGAGAGAAAAATGGCCACATATGGTGAACTACTGTAGGTAGGCAGTTGCAATATTTCTTCACGTACACATGGTGATGGATAGGAGAGCAACTAAGGTTTGATGAGTGATTCATCTCTATGTGCATGGTTCTCAGTTCTCACCAGAGCATCGGCCATGATACAGTTTCACATCGTCTATAGCCACGTCGGACTGATCGTTGGAACCTCGACGGCCTTCAAAGATGATCTGGATGGACACATTGATTGTTTTCAGCATTAGCATAGCTGACTGGTAATGCATTTAGAGGAATAGGAAAAACTAAATAAATGTCCTTTTCCTGTGTCATCTTGGCATTTGTATCTGGGCTGTACATCTGTACATTGCCTGACAGTAGTAGTGACTAAATAATATTTAGTGGTCACACGACACATTATCTGGAATGGTTCTTATCTGTAAAAAAAAATAATGAATGCATGGAAAGTTACAGTATGACCACTCAAACCTGGGCCTCAACCATATACTGTAGCTAACATTCAGTGAAAATACCAGCTCTATCTCACAATGCGTTTGTAGACCGGATATTTTCGGCAAAGGAATTTAGCGAAAACAGAAGGTGGCCTAGTAGTATAGAGCCCTGGGGGTCAAATAAGAATAATAAGATTGAACTGGTTTAATATCTGAATCAACCAAAGGAAGACAGTACTTTGATTACCAGTGCAGTGAAGCTTATACCTGGAAAGGTCCAGTTGGGGTGAAGTCCACCTGAGCCAGGTGCCACATATTTCCTTGGTTATTCCTCTTCCACCAAACATTGTCGGCTAGTCTGTCCTCGAGCACGTAAGCATTGAGTCCCATAGTATCAGCTGAGCCGTACATGTGGTACCAGAACTGCAGACACTGAGGCCCGGAGTCAGAGCACTCAGAGCTCTGCAGACGAGATGTATCTCCCCAGCCCACACTGCTGGCCTCTATGTACATGTAGTGACCATCTAGAGGGCAAGTAGAGGAAAAATGTATTAAGATTATCCATCACATACAGTACCAGTTATTAATTGTCGTTATCATTAAAGGGAATTGTGTTTCGGAATAAGATACATGTATTGTTTCAGCATAATGATCTCAAATGTGAAATCTCAAATACACTGATTTGTGACCCCTTTTATTTATTTCCAGGACTCTCAGTTTGATTTGCATTAAGTCATGGACACCTTTTGATACAAATGATATATCTGGAACCACAAGCTCCACTGTAACATACTCAGTGTTTGGTTCCATTTTTATTCTCCGATTTAGGCACAAGGGGGCCATATGGTTGTATTTTATGCACTAGTTACAGACCATTATTGGTCTGTAACTCCATTACAGACCATTATTGGTCTGTAACTCTGAGAGTGCTGGGAACCCCCTGGGACTCCCAACCAGTGATCTTAGATCTTATTAACCTGGAGACTGTACTACCTCCATGGGTGTGGTCAGCAGACGGCCCGGTCATCAGAGTAGGGGTGGAGCCACTTGCCCACGTCCAATCAAAAGCATCCGTCATCATCTGACTCCAGCTGCAAAGATTGCTGTCAAAGCTGCAGTCCATGTTGCAGACTGTGAAAGGAACATTAGCGAAACATTAACATGAGCCAAATGTCTTCACCTTTCAGGCTTTTATCTAAATGAAGAACCCAGTAATATGTAACTTCAATTTCCTGTTAAAAATGCAGCTCAGCTATTTGCTTGGAAGAAAACAAATGTTAATTTGTAACCTCTTTGGATAAAGCAATAGATTACATCATACATGGGCAACTGGCGGCCCGGGGGCCACATGCGGTCTCCACTTTCACTTAATGTGGCCCCCAGGTTAATGTCAGAATACTGATGTATTATTGATTTCAGCTGTTACTATTCCAAACCCGCTTTAATTACTTCATGACTAGTATTAAATGACTAGTACTTAATGACTATAGTATTTAAATGTTATTGTCTTTTTGTGTCCAATGTAGTTATGTTAACAGTTCATAAAGCAAAACATTATTCAGGTTTTCAATTCAAATATAGCAAAAATAGCTGATCTACAAGCTCAATGCGTCGCACTGCGATGCGTTTTGAGCTTGTAGATCGGCTATTTTTGCTACGACAGTAATATGCAATGTGGCCCATCTGGAGTGAGTGTGGAAATATAGTGGCCCTCTCCATCGTCAAAGTTTCCCACCCCTGGATTACATGATACATATTATGTCCTTCTTTAGCAAAGTAAAAAGAAAAATATCTATTCTAAAACAGTTAGTCCCAATACTTGATTCTGATTGGCTGGTTGCCTTGCTAAATCACACGATAATACACACCTTCAATCACTTTATATCACTCCCAGCTGCGTTACATTGATCCCGCAGCTCTGTAGCTGAACTGGGGAATGGGAGCACTTGATTGCCTTACAAACACTGGCCATGCAGGCGTCTAAGCACCTTCGTAAAAACATCAACCGCCTCCTATTCCCCCGTCACAAAGACTGGTCGAGTAAATACAAGGAAGTGTGGCACGCTCTAGCTGCTTTTGTGAATTAGGAATAGTTTTATGATGTTAATATTGCTATATGTTTGTAACTGTTTTAGAAAAGCAATAAGCCACAAGAGGTCCCAGCTTACCAGGATTTTTATAATGGCTGAAAGGGTCGGAGACACTCCGCTATGCGTCGTGTCTCACTATGCCTCTCAGATATTATAAAATACCCGGTAACCTGAGACCTCTTGTGGCTTATTGCTTTATTGCATAACCTTAATTTCCCCTCAAGATTGAAGATCTAGTAAAAAACCCTTTATTATGCTAGAGAAACCACTGACAGTTTGAATTACAAAAATAAATCCTGTGTGTTTACCTGCTCGTGGGGCAATAACTTCTCCACCAGTGGAGGGAGATACTGAGGGAGCATTAACCAGGAAAGAGGAACCAGCTAGAGAACATAGACAAATATCAATTATATGAGTTTTGGCGTTTTACCCCCTTTGCAACCAAAGCCATTTTCTTATTAGGACATTCTCACCTGAGCATGAGCCTAAATGAATGGAAATGTCATCTATAGCTATGTCTGATCGAGAGTCAGCACCTCGGATTGCCTCTATTATGATCTGAAACAGGGAATATGGGGAATTAATTCAACACTGAGCCAAACCACCCACCTTCATCCATGCATGAAAATGATCATGTATTGTGATATTATTATATGCACTGTAATGGAGACCTTACCTGGAAAGGCCCAGGGACATTTATATCAACCTGTGCTGCCCGCCACGTTGGTCCTTGGTTGTTGCTTCGTGACCATTTCTTGGTGACAACATTGTCATGGAGCTGGTAGATGTTGAGGGTCATAGCTGTGGCTGAACCGTACATATGGTACCAAAACTGCAGGCAGACGTGGCCGGTGTATTGGCACTTGGAACTCAGCAGACGGGCTGAGTCTCCGTGGACCACACTGTCACCCTCGATGTACATGTAGAAGCCAGCTAGACAACCCGGTGACACACATTCATAATTATGGTAAGCTGCGTAATCACAAAACGTGGAGCGAATGCAAATCTAATTGCAAGGATGAAGGTTACTGTTTTGTACTATGTACATGTACAATGTCTAGAGTAATCCTGTAGCCCAGCATTGTGTCTTACTTCCAGTAGTATGGTCTTGGTTGGGCCCTGTAGAGTGTGATGGGGTAGCGCCTGACTGTCTAGTCCAATCAAAGCTGTCCTGTACAAGCTGTTGCCACCCGCCCAGACCACTGTCAAAATTGCAGTTTAAGGGGCAAACTGTTGAAAAAGAAAAACACATCGAGCTGTATTATTAACCCACTTTATTATCAAGTGTTTTTTGTATCCTGATGACTGCTCATGTCTGAGCTCATGTCTGTCTACACATGACAGGATGGTCAGTAATATACCACAGATTAAATGACAATACTTGAGTGTATTATTTTAGTTGAATATTCCTTAAAATTATCCTGCACAGAATTTAATTTAAAAATGGTCCATCTATAGTAATAATAAGGCTCATATTACAGCCTGCAAATTGGAATAGAGTTTTACAATAATGTTTGTATTGCATTCACCCCTTTGAGGGAAAACAAATCCAACAGTGAATGCTGAAAGTGAATTATGGTTTTGATTGCTGTAATCAATATTGCATTGTTCATTTATTTTTGAAAGCAAGCTTCCCAACTCTGCCTGCGCTTACTGGTTTGGTCGGGTGTGGGAGGGGGAGTGTGAGGGGGCGTTGGAGTTGTCACAGGAGTAGCTGAAAGAAATAGAAAAATAAAAAATCTGTTTTTATTGAGGGAATCAATTTGATAGTGAACAGAGTTATTTAAAGATAACAGTAGAACAGTAGATGGAATCAAGCGATATGAACTACTGCATGTAGAACAGAGTTTATTGATTGCTGTAATCAATATTTTATTCATTTTATTTTGAAAAGCAAGCTTCCCAACTCTGCCTGCGCTTACTGGTTTGGTTGGGTGTGGGAGTGGGAGTGGGAGGGGGCGTTGGAGTTGTCACAGGAGCAGCTGAAGAAAAATAATAATAATTTAAAAAATCTGTTATTGAGGGAATCAATTTGACAGTGAACAGAGTTATTAAAAGATAACAGTAGAAAAGTAGATGGAATCAAGCGATATGAACTACTGCATGTAGAACAGAGTCGATTGATCGTTTGAATTGTCTTCAATTGACTCAGCAACCCCATTGGAGATTGGGATATGAGTCTACTGCTCCTATGGCAGTTATCAAATTCAAAATTCAAATTAATTTGCTTACCGCAGGCTGTACCAGTCTGCCAGTCACGTAGCGTCACCCCTGCCACCTGGCAGGCCGCCACGTAGGACTCCAGTGACTCGCACAAGGTGTGTGCGTCCCCCTCCGTGGCACAGTAGTCGTACGCACAGCTGTGAAGGTAGGTTTCTGGGTGCACGGTGTCATGGCAGGGACTGAAGCCCTCCCCAAACAGTATGTTACACTCACTGTAGGCCATGTCCTCCTCGTCAACACTGCAGGGCCTGGGGTCAGCTGGATCGGCGACGCAACTAATAATTAATAATGATAATGATAATGAACTTTATTTTTCATATAGCGCCTGAGTTACAAAGTGCTTCACAAAACAAATGACAAACACACTGACCTGAGTGCCCGAGGGATCTATACTCCCCTTTACCCTCTACACACCAAGCCCTGTTCCTTCCCCTTTACCCTCTACACACCAAGCCCTGTTCCTTCCCCTTTGCTGAAAATAGCCGATCTGCTACCTCGGCTATTATTATGAAATGCACAGATCGTCCTATAATGTTCTCGCTAAAACACAAAAACATCAAAGAAAAGTAAAAAATGACTTTAAAATAATGAAAAGAACGTAAGTCTTCAGAAGTGATTTAAAAGATGACACTGATTTTGATAGCCTTAAATCTTAAGGTAGGGGTTTCCACAGCCTATTATGCTTGGGTCACAAAAGCCTGATCGTCCCAGTAAGGTAATGAGGTAATGAGGCTAGTTTTATCTATCTGAGGATATAAGCCTGTGCTCAGGCTTATATCCAGGCAGACCAGCATAATCTAAAATATAACTGGAAGGGTTGCAGGGCTGATTGCATAAAACACATTAGAGAGGAATGAGCAAGCGTGCAATTATTCTAATTTGATTTTATAACAATAGAAATGCAGTGGCAAGAATCTATTAATTTTATGGTTGACGTTTGAAGCAATCCACACAAGGACGACTATAAAGGTATTCTGCATTTCTGCCTGATTGCCAGTAACTTTTTTGTTATTAATCATTATTTAACCAGGAAGTCATCTTGAGATAATCACAGGGGTGCTGAACTAAACAAAAACACATCTAGTCTACTGAAATATCAAGAAGAAACTCACAAAGTATCATCCGTAACCCTCCAGCTGTTGCCAAATTCGACTGGCCCAGAGGCGGTGTTGCTCCCATCAGGCATTATGAAATCATCACCCTGTGCACCATTATAGGTTCCACACAGGCCACACATCTCCCCCATGTAGCGCTCATCCACCTGCAGGAACAGCCTGTTCTGCCCGTCTATCAGCATCCTGAGGCCAAAGTTTGTCTCCAGGACAACATATTGCTCCTTCTTGAATACCTTTAGTGAGCCGTATGTGCCATGGGTGGAGTAAGGGAGTTCCACCCGGCTGTTATGTACCTAGAGAGGGGTCAGTTCACAATCTTTATTATTTAGTTATTGTACAAACAACTCGCATAACGGAGTGTCTCTTCTGCTGCAGATGTTTCAACCATGTTGGCCTACCTACTGAGCAGTATTTAATACAGGGCACTGGAGTAGACTTGATAGCAGGGCAAAGATAAGTGGGTCAGCTATATTCCACTTTGTGTCTTGTGGTAAAAATGGATTATACTCTTTGCACTGACCTATGAGCTATGACACAATAATGTCTCTGGACCGTTGGAACACGATTCATTTAGATTTTATGGGAAGTTTAGAAGCGTTCCTCTCTAAACTAAAGGAATATCTATGCCAGGCTGGGTGGCCTATCCAGGGTAGTATAAGTTGTGTTTTGCAGCGCCAGGAGGACTCACGGTAGCTGTGGGGTAAATAACTAACAAAACAAAAAAAAATGATTTGGCCTGGAAGAGATAATGACTTTCCTTGACTGACATTCTGTAGAAAAAGGCCAGGAATAGAATGTAATTTTCAATAGTTCCTTTCCCACTACCAAAGAATGAATAATAAATAATGAATTTTGTAGAGGGACTGCAACACTGACTGCAGTACTGCACTATACAGTTATGTATGACACTAAGCATAATTTGTGCATCAGTGGTCAGTGGTCTTTGATAGAAACTGGGTGATACATTGTGAGCTGTTATTATGCTTACCAAGACATTCACATTCTGATTCAAGGTGATGTGCAATCCATCCAACTGGAGAGTCACAGCGTCCAGCTTGGAGCGGGATAAGGTTTCATTGGTGGGGTTTACGTTGCGTCCGGTCACAGTAAACTGCACCGGTCCGTGTTCTACGTACGGTTCCGTGGCACATGTAGTAGTAGCCAGGGTGTATGTGCAACCCCCCTGGAAGCTATAGGCCTTCCTATCGAAGGTGATGTAGTGTGGGTCACCGTACACGCGGCAGGTAACGGGTTTGGAAGGGAAGCAGCCCTTGGCCCCTTCCTTCGTCTTGCAGACTTCACTGAATGCACATTGCATTGGGCTGCACTGGACGGTGCCATGGCCCATGCACTGACACTGGTGGTCACACTCTCCAGCCACAAATGTTGCTCCTCGCTGGATATGGAAGGAAGATGTCAATGCATAATGGTTTCAGCTGTCTGAGTCTTCTCGGCAATAATGTTGTTCTAATCCAAACACATTTGGGAATGTTATGCTGAATGTAAACACGCTTTTAGGTTTGTAAATTGACAACTCTTTGCAGCATTCAATGCCACAGTCAAGTGCAATATTATGTTAATATACTTTTCGATGCTGCAGAAATAGCTAGGCTGCCCTAATATGCCCTAACATTAGTGCCCTAAATATTACTACTGTCCTTGCATATAATAATGCATATTAATTTCTGTATTTGTTTTAGCTGATGCATTTATAACCAATTCAAATGTATTATACTGGAAGTCATAGAAGGCGTATAAGCTTTATTCTGGTGGTTCAGTTACCTCATAGTGTTGTCCATCTACCCAGCAGCCGCAGTCCTCTGCAGGGACACACTTCCCTCCGCTGAGTTTGAAACCAGGATAACACTCACATCTCTCCTCACAGCTGCCGCAGGCCCCGTTCATATCCAGGCTGGAACACACCTCGGGACAGCCTTCGGCACACGAGTTATAATGGCTGTGCTCGCCACACTCCAAGGCTGAGGTTGTGCGAGAATGGGAGAGCATGACGTTTAGTGGACTCAGTATTGTCACAAGCACTATCATCATCACCATTACTGTCATCAATATCATTAAGCTGTGAAATGGAAAATAATAAGATAAGAAGCATACGGCAGAGAGAGGAGTTCCTCCAGGTGGGCACAGCGACTCCAGCCTGCTGGCATACATCTGTGTAGGCCTGTTGGGTGTCACACAACACGCCCAGGTCCCCATGGGTGGCACACATCCTCGCCACACAGCTCCTGAAGTAACTCTCCGCCTCCACCACTGATAGGCAACCCGAGAAAGGCCCAGTCGCGGAGAGGAGGCCTCCGCAGTAAGACTCACTGGTGTAGTCCAACTCTTCTCTGAGGTCACACGTGTGGGGCACGGGCGTGGCCTCGCAGGGGGCTCCCGCGGCCCACCAGCTGTCCGCCAAAGCCGTAGCATCTGAGCTGTCATGGTAGTCGTCTTCTCTGCGGTGGTTAAAGTTTCCACACATGCCACAGAGTTTACCAGAGTAAGCAGCTGGCACCGTGATGTGGACGGCCCCATTATTGTCGTATGAGATGGAGAGATCAAAGCTGGTTTCTACCGTGACAGCAGCCGGGTTGCCACGGATCTTGACAGCACCTCCTTTGAGACTCAGCGGGAGCTTTTTCCAGATGCCATTTATCTAGAAAACAGTGGAATTGGAAGATCTTTGAATTTTCTCCCTCTCGTACTCCTCGGGCACTGCCGTATGTGTGCATTATGAATTTAAGTCTGACAAACTTGATAAGCATTGCAGTTCCACAAAATTATGCAGCCACATCCAATTTATGATGAACTCTGGTTATCAGTATAACCTGTGTTTGGCTGATATGATGTGCAGATATGGGGGCTAAGCCATCATTACAGCACATTGAGATTACACGTACAGAAGGCATCCATATATATATACACAGCAATTTCTAAATTAGACTCAAATTGATCTATAGTTTCTTGGCTACCAGCCATCAAAACGTCCACTTGCTTATTGGTCTTGAACTTGGTCTCGAAAAATGAATACATAAATGGATGCATACATAATACAAAAATCTATCTGAGTTTCTTGATTATCACTTTACTCAGCATCAGTGAACTGACGGAAGAAATCATAATATACATAGCTTATTCTTAAATTGAAAAGGTATTCCCCCGTTTTTAAGAAACTCACCATGGCCCGGTGAGTCTGCGCCTTAAGCAGCGACACGCTGAGGTCACTCAGCTGTACATTGACCTGCTGGATGGTGGGTAGAGATGCGTTCTCCCTCTGCTCGCTCACCACCTCCACGCTGAAGCGTGGCAGGGCCTCGCTGGGCGAGCAGGTCCTGGTGAGGACGTAGGTGCACGGGACCGAGAAGCGGAAGAGAGCCCCGTCGAAGGTGCTGCAGCTTGGCTCACTGCTCACGGTGCAGGTTGCTGCCGAAGCGGCGGTCATGCTGGTGTGGAATGTTTGCGGACCACAGGTTTGGCCTTCCGGGCACAGAGCGGGAAAGCAGGACAGCCGGCCGCCAGCACACACGCAGCGAGTGGACTCGTCTGTCCAGAACTCTGAGTCGGATTCACACTGGTTTCCTGTGGCGGAATGGCAATAGTATAGGCACTGAGTACAATGATCATAAAAACTAAACTAAAAACTAAACTAAAACCCATAAAAAAGTTCATCAAAAGCAGCATCTTTATTACATTTTAAATAATCATTATTGAGTTATTGTGGTGTATTGAGCTGGTAAGATATACCGTTTTCCATATTTGTATTAAGCATACTGTATATATCCGTATTATTGCGAATGCAGTGAGCACTTACTATGAGACCTAGCAGATCATGTCTGTCTGTCTGTCTGTCCGTGTGTCACGCTTTTGTGCCCATATATGGAGCTGCTTTGGGGACTCCTTATATGGTTATGGCTGAGTCATGGTGACATGAGTGTGATGGCGTGGTCCAACTTGTGCCCATATATGGAGCTGCTTTGGGGACTCCTTATATGGTTATGGCTGAGTCATGGTGACATGAGTGTGATGGCGTGCTATAAATCTTTAAAAAACCCAAATATGTACGAGCTGCGTTCGCTTCCCGCGTTTGCGCGTCTTACTGGTGTACTTTATGTTGACAGCAAATGTAATCACAGAAATGCGGTGTTGGGAGCTAGGCCTAGCTAAGTCCTTTTATTGCCATGGGTGTGTATAGGGTTGTCAAACGATTAAACAATTAAATCAGATTAATCACAGTTTAAAAATTAACCATGATTAATCACCAACTATAATTTCCAAAATATGCCATGTTTTTCTGTATATTGTTGTGGGAATGGAAAAATAAATGACAGAAGGTGCATATATACATTTAACATACGTATGTATGTTTTATTCTTTTTAACAAATCCAGTGTGATAGGATGGTGTGTCTATGTCTCTCACCCCGTTGACATGCCACTGTATGGGATTTGAGCCGCTGCCTACAGTATATGTAAATTGTGCAGCCTTTATGACAATCACGACTTTATAGACGTGATTGTTTATTCCCCATCCAGATAGGGCTAGATAGTGCAGAGTGGATGGGATTATGGGATGTATGGGGCGGGTCATCCAAGCATGCATTAACAAGTTTAATTTAATTAATTTCACAAATTAACTCTTGTTAACTCAGTTATTTTGACAGCCCTAGTGTGTACCTTTCATAAGGCATTTCCATGGGCATAGCTCATAAATCATATCAACGAATAAATAAATCATCAGTAAATAATTAAAGAGAACATCATTTTAAGGTTGAGGTGTATACTCACCACACAAGCCCTTTCTTACTCCTATTTGGTCCAACATTCCCTGTCCCTCCACAGACACCCCCTGGACACCTTCAAATGCAACCTGAAATAAAGTCTATTGTTAGATGCACTTCATTATAATTGACACACTGTTAATCAAAACGTACAGCTCAGGATTTCACAGTGTACACTTTGCTACCTGTGAGCCTGTTTCAGCGATGGACAGGGGAATGAACACTTGTTTCCAGTCGTCCCCGTCAAGGGCCGGCGACATCCAGATTACTGATTGTCCAGCCGTGCCTTTGAGTAGCGCTTTCAGTTCTGATCCGTTAGCTGCCATTGGCACGCGGTACCAGAACTCTAGGCAGGCCTCGCCTTGCAGCATGAGAGCACTGCTCTCTAAAGATGAATTATCTGCTTCATCTAGGGGGTGAAAGAGGATTTGATTATGCATGGATATTGATTCCATATACAGTATACCCAGGACATATACCCACTACAAGCTCACAAGTTGTGAGCTTGTAGATTGTCAGCATGCGACACCATCGTACGGCAAAGCTTTTCCAACTAAATACCAACCCATTAACTTTTTCGTTTCATTAGCAAGAATGTCAAAAACGCTCTCATTTCCCTCTTACTGAAATAACAGCAGAAGTACATCTATTGTGGCACATTATAATTAGTTGCTAAGTAGCTGGAGTGTTTTTTAGCGGCTAACTGTGAGACTCAAGTGTAGGCCCTCTTACATTACTTTGACTGCCCCCAGGAGAAAACCAGGCAATAAAGGATTATTACCCTGCTTCAGATCAATTAGAGATATGACACGAACACAAAAACAGCACGCCTACAGATTAGACTGGAACTGTAGACTAATGTTCCATGCTCTGCTGTTAAGAATCCCCTCCACAAAAAGAAACAGTGAAAGCTAAAGGACCACTTTACCACTTTTTGCCCACAGCCCTCCTATGAGTAGAACATTTTATCATGATTATTAGTGAGGACCTATATGAAGATAGGTTGACAAGTGCTGAAGTGGTCCCTTAAGGTTAGTGTTAAAGTTAATGACGTAATTTCTCTGTCCTGGCGGTGACACGCCGTAAATAACAACGTCCTGTTTCCTCGTAACGTAATGTAATGTCTGGCACGTTTTGCAAGATGTTCTTGTAAATTTTGTTTTTTCATCACTGTAATGTTGTTAGCCTGTACCTGATTCTCTGTGGGTTCTTGTCCAGTCACAAGATGGGTATGCGTCACCATTGAGGACGCACTTTGTAACATATTCTATGGAAGTAAATGAAAATATAATGAAACAACAAAACAGAAACAAAACATGTCTGTCTGTCTGTCTGGACAAATAATTTCTTTCCCACATGTAAATACAGTTCTATGAACAGCACTGCTGCCTGGTAATAAGCATAACAAATTATGCAGACATGTTTTTTCCAAAGTTTACTGTTGCAAAACATAGGTAATGTGGATGATGCCAAAAGTACCAACAAAACACTGCAACAGCACATTATGAATAAGTCTGATAAACATTCAGTTTATTTCAATGACTACAAAAGTCTAGAATTAGTCTACAAAAATAGTCATAGAAATACTTACAAATAGAAAAAGAAAATACATAAATAAAAACACGACAATAAAAAATGTAAAATAAAGTAGATCCTAGCACTGTAAACGGTACCTGAGTTTGCTCTCCAGTGTGGGAGAGTAATTGACAGGTTTTCATTTTCAGTTCTGCGAAAAAGAAAAGGCAACATGAATCAGAGAGGTACGTGATTTATTATGATCAGTGGCTGACAATCGTTCAATCGTTCTAGACTAGAGCATAAATAATAGTGCCGTTTCCAGTCAATGAATCAAAACCTTATTATTGTTTAAATGTAATGGTAAAAAAAACACACATAGAGAGCTTTAGTTCTGCTGAGACCCACCTGCTACCAGTGACTGCCAGAGACAGACAGAGTAGAACCACTGTGGCCTGCAGACCTCCTGGCATGGCTAATACCTCAGTGGCAGCTGCCCAGATATACTCCTCTTAGTAGTAGGTTCCCTTCAGGGTGCTATTAGGGAGCTTCCCTGTACAGGTACAGTAAGTGTGGGCAGAGGCTGTTCTGAAAACACACAGCGGTCCGGGAAGGGAGATTATATACTGTATGTCCCACACCTGACCAGGTATGAACAGTGGGCGGGAAGAGGAGGAGAAGGGGGGGAAGTGGGGGTGGCTTGACGTCAAATACCACAGAAGTGATGATGGCTGCTGCATACGGTAAATGGTGGTGTCTGATTCTGTATCGTACCTAAGGTTAAGGTTCGAGCTTGTATCCATTTGTGACCAAAGGCACTCCCGTAAAACTGATCATATTAGATTAGATTAGATTAAATCAAGTTAACATACTACTGTATACAGACAGTTACAGTGCATTTCATTGATAGTAATTTGTTAATTCCACTGGCTCTTGGCACATTTCCACAGTTCCATTGCATTTCCCCACCAATAGCCCATAAATTAATTAATTTATTAATACTGAAAGTGAAATGGCGACTCAATGAAAAATACCCACATACTGTATCTGAATACAATTATAGTAATTTAATGCACGTCATCTTTACTTAACGGGTCTCATGCATGCTTATGAAACCGATATTTTATTGAACTTATCATTTTACTATATTGGACAATTAAACATTTGTATTACTAGAGGGCATTCAAGGAAATAACTACAGCGTAAAAAAGAACACGGGTCTGGAAGTGACATATAGAAAATGTCTTTGGTTTGACATTCATGCACATACTAATGTGACCATGAAAATGACATATGACTGAACAAAACTACTGTACCTTTCTCATAGTTAATCAGTCACCAAGTTCTCTGCAAGTAAAAACACACCAAGCATAATTCCATGACATCACAGTAAAAGGTATGGCATGTTAAAGGAAGGTGTGTGTGTGTGTGTGTGTCATGTGCGTGTGCCGTATGTGTCAAAAGAATGCAAATTCCAACTGTTCTATTAGGCTATTGGAATCTTCCCAAATGTTCACCCTTTATTGGCAGTGCTGTTTTAGAGGACATCTAGGTACACATTTTGTAAAGTTACTTTTGGCGGTGATGGCATATGGAGTATAACTGTGACTTTTGATGTGTCCAGTTTATTTTCCGCTCCAGTTAGGCATACTCTGTATGAAGGAGTCTGTCATGATCCACTGATCACACATCGTCCAAGAAAAGCACAATGTGCAGTGCAGCACACCCCAGCAGAGAGGCATTGATTCACTTAGAATAGGGGATGGTGTTCAACTCACCCCAGAGTATAATCTGTTGATTTATGATATATCATCTCTTGGAATAGAACAGCACAGTTCTGCGTAACAGCTGCTGCTAAAGGAAAATGATAGGGTTTTAGTATCTCTTCATGCTTTAATCAAAAGCCTGCTGAATTTAAAGAAGAATGTTAGGTCTTTCAAGGAAATGACTTCCTGAACTGCATTACAGTCGAATCTTATCTCACCGTGACAGCAATAACAATTTACTTAACTCTGGGAGAGTCTGGGAAAGTATTATGTAACTAACGGGTGTCTGTTACTGTTACATTAATGCTTTCTTTATGATAAACTATTCCGTTGTGGTATTGAAGACACTGTTGAACTTTCATGTATTTTCCACCAAACATCTTGCTGAGACAAATCTGGTTTTATAAGCCTACTGTATAAACATAATACCGCAAACTAACACTGCAACTATCCATTTGTGCAATGTACTGCATACTGTATGTCCTCTTGGGAGGTCACTAGATGTTCAATACAACCTCATAGTATTCTCCTGTTCAAAGTAGGCTTGGAGTCTATAGATGTCTGCCAGAACATATTTTCTGTGCACCAGTACAGATAACACCCCACATTCTGGGGCAGCAGAGAGATAAGAGCAACACATTATTTAATCTTATCTGATAACTGTGACACACTCCCAAGACCCCATCCTTTGTGTCAATACAGAGGCGGAACAAGAACAAATACTACTGTTGTTGTCGTAATGTAAAGCACGTTATCAGTCAATAAACTATGCAAATACAAAACCTCAACAATTTACCATTTATGGTAAGCAAAAAGCACTGTGGAGACATGCTACTGTACATATTTAATCACATGAAGCCTAGCCATACCTATTCTGCGCATGTTATAATACGTAAACATTTAGAGAAAATAGACGATGTTTAGTACAATTTACAATTTAGGCACTTAATCCAGAGCGATTTACAGTAAGCAAGATTAAAAAACATGGTAATGCATCAAATACATAAAAAATTGTCATGAATCATACCTAAGCTTAAGAACAGTGGAATATCTATATCTATGAAACTATATTGTGTATACAGTAGAGTGTTATGTCTACATAAAGTGCTATATAAGTTGAGCCTATGAATACACCTGTAGGAGGTCGAGGCTAGGGCAATTACTATGGGCAAAGATGGAGTCTGAAGAGGTGGGTTTTCAGACTGTGAAGGAAGATTGGGAGTGAGTCTGCAGTTCTGATTGCAATGGAAAGTGCATTCCATAGTTTTGGATCCAGAAGGGAGAAGAGTTTGGGACGTGTAGAGCGTTGTCCTGGCGTGGCCAGTACAAGCTCACAATGACGAAGAGAAAAAGAAGACAAAGGGGAGAGGGTCTTGTACAGGCTCCTAGGGGTCCCCAGTCAACAGTCAAGTGGATAATAATACAGAATAACATCATAATTGCCATTTAGAATTGATAAGCACTAAACCATCTGTTTTGTCTAACAATAGTAACAACATTAACCAAACTATTAATATTGCACACACGTTGTTAAATACTGTTTGACAAGCTAATTCCCTAAATCCTCTCCTCCAATAAATACAGTAAATTAGCTTCCTTTTTCAGTGATAAAATTTGAGGGATCAGTGAACGTTTGGATCAACAGACAGACACAGACACAGTGGCATATTCTAGCTGCATGGTTGCAGCTAAAAGGTTATGTCACCATTGTGGTTATTGCGACTGTAGGTCGCAGTTTGATGTTGATCTGACCTCATCAAACCCTTAGATCTCCATATATGGAAGTTTAAAGTAACTTTGTCAACCAGAAGATTCTGCCTTCACCAGAGTTCAGTCGGACACTGTAGCATGTGCCACACTTATGGTCGGACACGGCTTATTATACTAAACTGGAAATTGAGCACTTCCCCTGCTATAGACACAATTTAGTACAATGGGAAACATGAACGTTTCACCCTGATATTCTTCAGGAAACAGAGGCAGTATAAAGACATTTTGGACGTGGCCATTCTTAACTCCTCAGTGGTGTGTGTGGCCCAAATGAGCATTGTGTCTGTCACAGACATGCGCAGAGCAAGTTCAGTCAGGAAACTCAGTGCAGTCGCTGCCGGCCGTTAATTGGGCCGCCTCAGCATCACGCTCTCATGCACATGATTCACTCCTCCTCCTGCTTGCTTGCTGCTACTGTATCTGCGCGCTGCTGTATACAAACTTGCTGCTCACCCACCTCCATCCCAGCTACCACCTGTCGTTTTGGATCCATTGTTTAGGTACAGGGGATTTCGAGTCCCTCTTATGTTCTCTACTGTTTAACATAAAATCCTTCTTCTTCTTTGTGATTTCCGGCAGTGTGGATGCCACGAGTCATATTACTGCCCTCCACTGGTCTGGTGGTTTATTCACCCTCTAGGAATACATGTTTCACCGTTTCTGTCTGCCCACACTGACATAACCCTGTCTCATGCCTCCCTATTAGCAACACATTTTTGTTTAAGCCACAATGCCCTAGCCTCAATCTGCATAGTTTTACTGCATCTCTGCGTGATGCAGTATTACAGAAGCACTCTCTATTCACTTTAGATTGCACCTGGTAATAATGCCTCCCCTTACCCTCCTCTTACAGAATCCGAATCCTTATAGTTAATTAAAACTATCAAAATAACAAAAACTACCAATCTCAGTGGATGTCAAAATTTTATTTACATTGTTTGTCTCAGGTCAGTGTGATTTATGCCACGGGAAATAGGAGTTACATAATGAGGAAAGTTTTTTGGGTAGTTGGATGTGATTATATTGTGGCAAGCTTCCGCATCTTGCGTCATGAAGCAGAAGTGTGAGTCTGCAGGGCACTAAACCTCCTGGTCATTCAATGCATTCTTTAGAGACATTCACAACTGGGACCAGCCTTTAAAACATTTTCAGATTCTCTGATTGTATTCAGTTACTGTTTTGCCATACACATTTGGTTACTTATTGTCTTTTACGATGCACTTAATGCTGTCGGCACAGCTCACAATACAAACTTGACATTGTGCAATTGCTAAATTGTCCAGGCAAACAGGCCAGTGAATCATAGCCCACATAGGCTTTGATCAATGACAGTACGACCTTTCAGAAAGTGTCTGTCCATTGATAAGGCCAAGTGAGTCAATGTCAATCACTTTACAAAGGTGTAGTCTTTTACTGAAAATATCTGTGTTGCCTAATATGCACATTTTATATCGTAGCATGCATGGTTTCAGTTATTAATTGATACTGTAGCTAAGTGGGTTATTGCATCCTGTTTACCCAACCCAAGGGGCAAATAAGTAGTAGTAACAGTGAGTTATTTCTAACCTTATAATAGCTAAATGATACCATTAATCTTTAATGGTGTACTGTAGATAATTCTGCTTAAAGTGAAATAACATTGTTATACAACTTTAATTGGAAATACTACTCAAATTATACATTTACAAAATACACTTGCAGGTCTTTCAGGCAGGTCTTTCACCAATAAATAAAAAGCCCATTAATAACAAACCTCCACCGCAGCCCATTTTATGGACTGGAACATGAGAAAGTGCAAAGATATGAGACAACCAAGAACAAAGCAATAAAGGTATCTCGGCAAACCTGTTTGCAGACCACACAGCCCCTCACCCATGACTAACAGTTAATAATCCTATGTTTGGCCTTTGTATCTCTCTGTTGCACAAGACAAAATTGAACACCTTAGCAAGAGAAGATATGCAGTAAAAAAGTATCATGTTTCATGGATGAATATATATTCATTTAAAGGTCCCCCCCGTACATCTGGGACCCTAATCTACACTACAAAATGATCATGGTTAATTTAACTCTCTGACTTAAAGACCCGTAAGTGTCCATTTGGACCCCTGGTGGATACTTCCCCAGCAGCAATATGCTGACAGGAGAAACTATACAGGTCATGAGCTGGACCCGAACCTCTGACACCTGCAAGCGTGTGAAACGCATTCCTCCCGCCGAACCGAACCACGGCGGAGCCGTCTTCCTCGGAGGAGCTCAGTCTTTCTCTTTCCTCTCTCCTCTGCGGATCCAAACTCCAGGTTCATTCACTGAAACACCTCCTCTGCCCCTTTGTCAGACTTCAGCACTCACCGAGTCATACCAGGCATGCACCCCCCAAAGGTCACCTCTGCAAAAGAAAAAAAAAATCAATCCTCTGCTCAGTCTTTCGGCTGTGAATAGGTCAATCTGTGGCATATGAATATCGTCTCTCCTTCTCCTCTCTGCTCACTGTCTGCGGTCCCCAGAGAAGTCTTCAGCCCCCGCTGCAAGGTCAAGGTCACGGTTGATGGATAGCGCTGGGCTAGAGAGGGCAGACGTTCAGCTCTCCCTCATGTCTACACTCCGCTACTTCCACCTGCCGGTTCTGTCCCGTACGCTCAGTCCATTCCTTTAGATGAGGTAATTAAATGGACACATCTGGGATGTCACTTTTAGACGTCTTGAGGTTATATCCAATACTTCACTATCTGGTGAAAGTCACCAGAGATGGAGACCAGAGGGAGAGCAGGCCAGACGATGAACTCTCCAATATGTCTTATAGGTCTTAACACAAATCTTTGCTACGTTGTTGCCCTACTCAGCTGAAGGAATATGAATAGCATGTTTGGCTGCTTTGAACTGGGTGTGTAGAAGATTCAGAAATTGTAAAGTTTCTAAGATATAAAGCTAATAATACATCTGCCTTAGTTCATTTGCAACTGCCCAGGCATATTAGGATGCAGTAACAGAACATTCATGTTAAAGGCATAACTACATAACTGTTAAAGGGGGGCCATAAATGGCACATTGTAAAGCCCACCGTTTATGGACAGACACACCAACATTTGACAACTTTTCAGCCACAGCCATGACTGAGGCATGGGCTCTTGTGGTAGAAGAGAGGTTGTCTGGGAAACTGAGGATTCCAGGTTTGACTTTGGCTCCTCCTGGCATCACTGAAGTGTCCTTGAGCAAGACACATGCAGAACCCCTAAGTGCGCCCAATTATGACCATTATGACCATGATGTGATTATGTGTATGCAGTATGGGAGAATGTGAGGCATACACTGCAAAGCACTTTGAGCGGTTGGTTGGAAGACTAGAAAAGTGCTATAAATGCAGTCCATTTATGAGAAGGCTGAAAAACCATACATTCCTGGAATAGTTGCAATATCGGTTAAAGCAATCTGCACAATCATTTTAAGTAACACAAGGGAAAGGAAACATTAAAAGGGGTTCCTATGACTATTCAACAAGTGTAATATTCAGAGAATCGCTTCACATGCCAGTATGTTCCTTAATTTCACAGGGACGAGTCATTGTTGTTAACATTTCTCCCTGATGTCCCAAAAGTGATAACCAGCGGTTATGGTGCAATAAAGCAACAAATGACTTCTGTTCGATATTCTGTTATGATTCTCACAAAACACATACCCCGGGAATAACTTTCACAGACTCTTAAGACTTCTGCTTCCTCTAACCTTCCGTCTATGACAAAAGTCATGTCGTGTCCTCCCTCTCTCTCGTCACGCTCTGTGGAAATGTTTTCCGCATAATCTCGCAGGTGGTTCTGCCATTGGCCACCAGAGCCCTTCCTCTCCCCTCCTCCCATGAGTGTAAACAGGTTGTCTAATGAATACAGGTGCAGCGGCTGTTCTCTGCCAATCAGGTATAGACTTATCAATATACTGTAGGCAAGCTGCGCTTAATTGTCTTTTGGGTACAAGATGGAACCAGTGTGATGCTTATTTTATGTTCCATCACACAGGCAGATCTACAAGCTCACGTGTTGCATCCATGACATGCGGAATAAAGAAGACTATTGTAACAGATCAATTGCATAGAACGCAATGAGAGTGCATGTACTGTAAGCCAGAGCCTATAATAATGTGTGTGATGGTCACCTCCTCCTGTGGCTAGACCTATAGTCTAGCCACTGTTCTCAAAGTGGGTCCAGGGGTCCTTGAGGAGTTACAGGAAGAGACAGGAAACCCAAGGGCAGAGAGATGGGTGACAGGTGAGACATGGCAGGAATTGGATGAGGAGAAATTGTTGAGAAATAGTTTCTTCCCCAGAGACAACATTTATCTGAACTTAGTCTCTCAAGCCAGACAACTATTCCACAGTCTTCGACCGCTACAGAGTCTGTAACTGTGCCTCGTAAAAGTCGTAAACATGAAACTGTCACCTGATATTCAGACCGGAAGTGTTAGCCTATTTGACCAATCAACGTGAGATGTTCAAGGAATGTATTTTAAAATATCTTCAAAATATATTTTATATACAGTAGATGGGCTTAGATTAATTCGATTTACAAGTCCCCCCCCCCCCCTTTATTTTTATTTTCTTATTTCTCATGGCATCACCTGTACTGTATGTATAGACTGTTTTCGTTGTTATTATCTACTACTACTATTATTACTAGTACTCATATCAGTACAGTAGGCTATATATATTTTTACTGGCCACCCCAGTGACAAGCATTTGAACTCAACACTGTAATTGCCTGTTTGGTTGTTGAGAGTGTTGTACTGAACGCTGCTGTTCTGTCAAAGCAGGCTCTTGACTTAAATGAAGTGTTCTACCCGGCTGTTTCCCAAACAGTGGGTCGGGAGTCGGGACACATTTGTGGGTTACATAGCAATTTTTAAAATTTTAATTTTAAAAATTATATATTATTTTCAAAATATATATTGTGTATTATATATTATATAATACACCATTTAATGCATTCACAGATATGCAGTATTTTTAATTGATGAGCATTCAGAACAGAACAGCACAGAACATAATTTCACCATTCTACCAGAAGGTGGCACTCTGTCTCTTTGTGGAAAATAACCACCTCCACCAGTGAACCTGACTCATAGCTGCAAACATTCTGTACATTTATTATAAAAACTGACAACATAATGAAAACTAAACCTGGTCCTTTCTGCTAGAAATGTATAGTGTTAAATTGAATGGGGGGAGGGGGCGGTGGGGGGTATTCATTCTACAGTACGCTTAAGACAAGGTGCTGTGTGAGGTGTTTGAGGTTAGCGCTGGGCTAGAGAGGGTATGAGTAAAAGTAATGAGTAAAAAGCGACTACACTTGAACATGAGCTGCCTGACACATTTAGTCTGAAGGGGTTGGGGGACGACGACGCCGACAGTGGTCTCTGCCGGGTCCTTTTACGCCCATAAACTAGAACGAGAGACCCATATTAAAACAATAGGAATTTAATTGCAATAACAATTGATCGGGCTATCTATCTAGTCTGCTAACCCGTACAAACCGGGAAAGCATCTGTGTCATTTAAAATGTTAGCGTCGGCCAATTCAAAAACAGCTGATATACAAGCTTGTAGATCTGCTATTTTTTTAAAGTCTAGAAAATGTGTGCAAATCTTTCAATATATATATTTCTTAAAGCGAACATTATGATCTCAAATCTTTGCTTCTGGGGGTCCCTGGAACAACATAGTTTGATATGAAGGTCCGCAGCCAAATTACATATAATTCTGGGGCTCCTTGACATGAAGAAGTTCTGATACGGCGACATACCTTTTTCAGAAAACTGTTAGGATTTAGAAGGCATTCATTTTGTTATAATCGGCCTCAGGTCTTAATGGGTTAAAGCAAGATAATGCTCATTTGTGAAGACCGATAAGGAATTGGTTTTTCTGGGTTCAGTGATTCCCGTCCCTGATAAGCCCTCGCACCCGACGACAATACTCAGCTGCCAGCGAGACACATGGCCCAGTGTCCTATCTCGCCTCAATTAACTTCAAACTGCTCTCCATTACACGCAACAATGAGGCACACCATTTCATTACCTTACACTGGGCCATCAGTGCCACTAATTGTTTTATTTTTCTCCCCCCTTTTCATCCCCTTCTCCCCCCTCCCCTCCCCCATCTCCCGGGGAGAGATTGTGATGGAACTGGCTTTCCTGTGAAGATACCCACTGTCCAGAGAGGGATGGAAGACGGGAGGAGGTGGTCACGTATATATGAGAGAGAGAGAGAGAGAGAGAGAGAGAGAGTTGTCCTCTTCCCCATGCCTAGTTACTGTTTTGTGTGTGTGTGTGTGTGTGTGTGTGTGTGTGTGTGTGTGTGTGTGTGTGTGTGTGTGTGTGTGTGTGTGTGTGTGTGTGTGTGTGTGTGTGTGTGTGTGTGTGTGTGTGTGTGTGTGTGCGTGCGTGCATGCGCTTGTCGAAGGTGGACACGTATGAGAGAGAGAGAGAGAGAGAGAGAACGTTGTCCTCTTCTTCATGCCTAGTTACTGTTTCTACTGTGCGTGCGTGCGTGCGTGCGTGCGTGGGTGGGTGCGTGCAACCTTCAAAGGCCAGGGACCTGAAACACCCGCTGATGCTTAATTCACAATCAGCAAAAGGTCAGTGAACACACAGCACATGCGACACACACACACTCACACACACACACACAGAGCTAACGGGTTGTTGTCAGTGTTGACCTACTATCATCCACACGCAAGTCAACGCCAACAGCAAGTAGCTTTATTGATTGCATTTTGTTTGGTAAATTATGCATTATTGCAATATAGAGCAAGGCTGTTGAAGACAGCTGCAGCAGCACTATGTACCCCAGATTGAAACTATGGAGACTCCAGAGTAGAGACTATCAGAGGCCACACAGCAAATCATTCTATCATCACATGAAAGAAGACATTAAAACATCTGGACCAGACAGGCTACGGCCCAAAAGCATGCATCGGTCAGATTTAATGTACATTTTGAATATCGTTGCTGTCGGTAGGAAACCTCCTAACTCTTTGCCCTTTACTGTATTTATTTGGTGGTACTTTATTTGGTGGTTGGGAACCAATGTGCTAAAGCAACACCACCACCTCCCCCACTCTCATGCAAGTAGGCCTACTTGACAATATATAAAGTCACAACACCAACTTTGATGAGGCAGTTTTGTTTTGTTTTCAAAATATAAGGTTTTCTTCATTTCCTGAACAATTGATATTTTTCATTTCCTGAAGAATTATCAAATTAGATTTCTTCCCGACAGCAGAGATATGTCTGATTGTCTAACAAAGCCAGTCCACTATTGTAATCAAATTTCTGACCTAGTATCAAAGTGTTTAATACTGTTCACTTTGGCTTAATGGGTCAATGTCATGTTTAACCTGCTTAAGCAAAAACAAGAGAGGATCTAATAGTGGCACCAGTGGCGTTCGCCACTGTTTCCCTTTCGCTCTCTGATGCCATGATTATGATGTGATGTCATACCTTACTGACTTTCAAATCCGGAGCCATTTCCCTCCCCATAGAATTGCGGTAAAAAACGATTCTGGGAACTCGTGCACAAGACATTGCTGATTGGTCCAGGGGTTTGTGAAATGAGTTGCAGACAGATGGACTGACAGACCCGTGTGATGACACCATGATATAACTTTAGGATGACCCAATGGCACTACGAAGACAAACGTGTGGTTTCTTTGAGGCAGTGCTACCGTAGTATATGGTTACTAAGCTTATGGTCTCATTGGTCTGGGTTAGTATGTTTTACGTGAGCCCACGTTAAGTCTAACAGGCGTATTACATGCTGTGTGTGACCAAACCCCCACAGTGTTCCATGAGTCACACACCTCAGGGTCTTCTTTCATAACTTCAGCAGTCCTCTGACTACCACCATTCTGACTGTTGCAGCTCATATATGAGGTGAATTGAATCGAATGCATCCAATTGAATGGGCACCAATGACTGAGATGTGAGGCGGCGTCCCCTGCTCCCAAACTGCAATCGTTTCGGTCCTGCTATCTGCAATTTGATTCGGTGGCCCAACCAGCCGAGACCAGTTTGTGATGAGGTGCAGGTCTCCAGCAGGGCTGTAGAAATCACATCCCTCCTATTTTCACCTGAGCTGAGGCATACATCAGCTACGAACAGATACACAGAGAGAGAGAGAGAGAGAGAGAGAGAGAGAGAGAAAGAAAAAGAGGGAGGGGGGTCACAAAACTACATGGTTTTGGGCAATAAGGTTTGCTACCCAAAATTCTGAAGGAAGCAGGACAATTAAAACATAAACGACACGCACGCATGCACGCGCACACTCGCACACACAAACAGCATGGTATCACAGCCTTAACAGCAGGGGGTCATCACAGGAAGCCCAGCTGGAGTTGGAGGAAGAGGAGATACAATACAACTATGCGCTACAAGCACAGTTGACTAAGCGAAAAGTAAAACAAACAAACAGGGAAAAAAGGAATCTTTGGTATTCTAATTATGCCAAACTCTGCATATATTCAAATGACAACATATAGACTTATACCCCTTGTATAGTCTTTGAAAGAAAGAATGAAAGAAGCCCCCCCAAGACACACACCTGCTTCTCTATGAAGTGATCAGGCACACTGGCACCTTGCAAACCCTCATTATCCTTTGGAAAAAAAACCTCTGCCCGCAGCGTCCAACCTATTGCACCTTTTCCACACTAAACTGGCCTGGAACAGATAGCAGCAGAGCTGCTGCAAGCCCAGGTACACAGAGCACATTTGAATGTCAACCGTCAAATATCACGCGAGGAAGCTATACAAAATGGCAAGTTTGTCAGCAAGTACGCATTATCTCGACACGGACCAACTCTGATAAGGCTAATGAAAGCTGCGTGAATAGGGCGATGCAAGAGATGCAAGTTTTAATCACGATTTCAGGGAATTAGAGTCGGGAACTGAATGGCATTAATTTGAAGTTCGCTCAACGCAGGCCCTGAATGTAGAATGAAGGCAATTCATATGAGATGCATAAAGAATAGGCATGGTAGGAGGTGCATTTTAATAATCTATGCAGCCCTTTATTTATGCAAATACCAGATAATTTGTAATTATCTGAGTGGGTGAATGTTTGGAATATTTTTTTAATCACCCCCTCAGCGTATAACTAAGAGCACCCATGTATATCTACAGATGGTAATGAGATGGCGACAGAGCAGCACCACACAATAGGAAAGGAAATCTGATAAAGTACTATTTCACGGGTATTTCAGGTGTCTTACGGTGTCATTACCAAGGTGAATCACCAGACCCAGAGCAGCCATGAAGAAACAAAATATGAAATGTGGATGAATAGTCAATGTGGGCGTGTGAGGAGGAGGAGGAGAGTAATCTTGTTTGGGTATGCTGCCACTGGAACACCGCTTGGTGCCGTTACAGCGGTTTGCTCCACACTTGCATCAGGTTAAAGAACCTGGCTGGGAAAAGAAAGCCTGTTTCTCTTGGAGTCAACACGGTCTCTTGGACCTCCACACGGAGTTGCACCACTTACTTCACACGGGTGTGATTTTTTTTTATTTTTTACTATTTTAAAACATTTCAAAATAGTTCCACTAGCCAATCTACATCGACACGTTGTTAGCTTGTAGATCGGCTATTTGTACTATGTTTTAAAATAGTAAAAAATTAGGTATAGTAGATATAGGGCATAGTGTTTAAGTGATAAAACAGAGAGGAAAAATACAATTTTCGAAAATCAGTGTGTCTGTCGGTCTGTCTATCTGTATGTGTGCGTGCGTGCGGTCAGTGTGCGTGTGTGCGTTATGCCCTTGGCTATGCACATGCAGCTCATGTGGTATACGACCTGTAAGATGGTCAAGCCTTTTCGGATGCAACACCATGTATTGATGCACAGAGGAACAGGAGTTTGCCGTTTTCTCCCGAGGACTGTCTCCTGCACACTGTCGGAAGACTGAGGCTTCACGTTCACCTAGTCGATAAACAATCTGTGCACCACAAAGGAACAATAGATACCATTCTATGCCCCAGTCGGCAAACGTGTTCCTTTAAAATGTCAAATGAAATAGCGCTTTCAAGGGCGTGCAATGTTCTATTGATTCAAAATGTGCTCATCATTTGACCACTGTGACCAATTTATGCCCGTCCCTTTTGGGATACAAAAGAGGTGAAGCAAAAAGAATGAACACAAAAATCATGTTTTTCCATGGCTGTTGTGTTCTTAGTAAATTGCGGAGTGGAAGATAAAGTCATCCCTGAATCAGTCGGAGAGAAACAGTTTGGAGTTTTCAAATTACTACACTGGCTGGGGAAGAATAGTTGGTTCGATTTTTCTTTAACTTGTCAAAAAGTTCATGCAATAATATACATGCCATTAGGACGCTCTATCAGCAATCAACGACAACGCTCAGAGCTGGAAACAATGAGTCAGAAGAACAAGGATGATTGTAGCGTGAGTGTGAAAAGAAAGGAGGGAGAGCAGGAAAAGATGCACAGAGCGGAAACAAGTAAAGACTGAGAGAGAGAGAGAGAGAGAGAGAGAGAGAAGGGGGGGCAAAGGATGGCTGAGGGTACTGTGGTGTTTCATACGAATCCCTTTGAAGACTGTATGAGTGTGAATTCAATCAGGTTTAATCTGACTTCTGCTGTGGTGCCGGGCTCAGGGGAGTGCTCCTGACAGATCTGGCCAGGCCCCTTTATTTCCAGGGTGGCCTCCTTCAACCTCTCTCTACCCACCATCTCTCCCTTCATCTTCTCTCTCTCTCTCTCTCTCTCTCTCTCTCTCTCTGTCTCTATCTCTCTCTCTCTGTCTCTGTCTCTGTCTCTCTCTCTCTCTCTCTCCCTCTGTCCTTATTTCCCCCCCCCCCTGAATCCCTCGGCTTTTGGGAACTTCTGAGTACCATTTGTCAGCGTTCATATTGATAATTGGTGTGTGCGTGTGTGTGTCATAGTGTGTATTTGTGTGACACTCATAGTGTGTGCGCACACACACACACACACACACACACACACGCACACACGCGCGCGCACATGACTCATTTCAGACTCACAGCAGGACCTCTGTAAAGGTCTGTTTGACAACTATCTCCTGTGTCTGTGTGAGCGTTCAAAGACGACATCACTGTGTTTCTCCATTAACTTGTCTTAGCAGGAGTCAGCCACCGCTTGGCTGCTCTCCTGACGTCATTGAGTCACGGTGCACTACCATGTAAAGACTCTTCAAGGTTAGACTGGGTGCAGGATGTTATGGCTTTTATTCTAAATGTGACATCCACCACCTGACACCCGCCCTGAACAACGAGGCAGCGATGGCCCCACCTGGAGCATGTTCATCTGTTTATATGGCGTTATGGATAGCCTAAGGGCCGGGCCTGTGTGTGTGTGTGTGTGTGTGTGTGTGTGTGTGTGTGTGTGTGTGTGTGTGTGTACAGTATACATGTACCGTATTTATATATTTACTGTATATCCATCCATGGCTAACCACTACAATGATAACCACCACATTTGTTGAATTCATGATCTCAGTTAATTCCACCATCCTGTGGTCCCTGAAGGCTGTACTCTAGCCCTTTCATCAATATATGCAATGAATTCTGTACTGGCCATATATGGAGCATGTATTGAGTGTACAGGGTTTGATAAGGTCAGATCAACATATAGAATGTCAGCTCCATATATTGAGATTTAAGGGTGGCAACGGGGGCAGAATCTTGAGTGTAAAGGGTTTAATTTTCCGGCCTGTTGAGAACTCAACAGGCCTGCATTAATAACTTTAGGGCGGGCCCGTCTAGAGTTTGAATGGACAGATATCAGTCAAAAGGGAGACATCGAAGTGGAAGGATGGATAGGGAAGGACCAACATATGGAATGTCAGAACAGGTTCTGACATATATCCATATATGGAGATCTAAGGGTTTGAGGTTTGAGTTGCTGGCCAATATTGATGACATCAGGGATCTCCATTAATTGCGACAGCAGGTCACATTTTCTATGACATCAGGGATCTACATCAGTGATGATGTCAGATGATGTCACAAGACCTGGGCACCATATATGGGGGCTTTCCCCATGTATGGGGATTTTGAGTGATACACTGACTGACTGACGGACAAAAAACACTCCTTCATAGTAAATGTGACATGGTCGCTCTTATGTAACCAGATTTGAAGTGTATTTGTTTTTACCTTTGACACCCCCTGGTGGCTGTTCTGTATTTTTCTTTATTTACACTCATGTATTTTATTTTGATAGAACAGGACGTGCTACTCAGTTCTATTTTTGATAAACTCACAAGCAGGAAGTGCTGCTCTTATTCATCTCAAGATCTTGCCTGAGGCAGCTGCATGTTGTTGCTGTCCTCCTCATGCTATCCTTCATGGTTTACACATGGTCTGTAAGTTGTATTTTAATATATATGTGTGCATTTGCTTGATAGTTAATATGTGCATCTTCTTATGTGTGAAATGTAGGCCTAGTATGTTATAAATAATATGCTTTGGTATTCTTTAATAATTGTACTAATTAATTGGAACTAAAAAACATTGCATGGATGCAACTGGGACGTATCCTCACTGATGTATACCAAGGTCATCAGGGTTTCAGGTCTCTCGAACATCATACATATCACTGATCAAGTCCCAACTTAATCCCAGTAGCTACCCTCGATCAGTCCACTAGGGAAAGACCAAGGCCACACAATTAATTAATTGGGATCGCTTGAGAAGAAAAATGACAGACATGAATTACAATCTACTGAATCGTGATGCGTATCGTATCGCTGTTACAGCCCTCGTATCAACACAAGGAAACCATCATATTTTCATGTTCCACAGTTACACAAAATGTGATCTAAAACACTTTTGGAGGCATGCACAGGTAAATTGCTTGCAGTAAGCATTCACCAAAGGCTAAAGTGCAGAATTTCCCATTTCTCTCCTACCCTTTTCCTCATCCCCGATGAGCACGTCGGTTGCCTCTGCTCATGTGTGAATACTATTACAAATCCTACAGCATTAAGCGCTCTGAATAAATGCAGACCACCAAAAGTTTTTAAAGCTCAGCGGTCAACTTCAGTGAAAGTTTAGAAAACACAATGAGCTATTTAGGTATAGTGTATGGTACGGCTATAGATGTGTCTGTCTGTCTACTACTGTAACTGTCTGGCTGTGTACCTGCTTGTCTGTCTGTCTGTTTACCTGTCTTATTTGTTTGTTCTGTGCTGTCTATGAGGCAGTGTCTGTCTTTCTGTCTGTCTGTCTGTTTACCTGTCTATTTGTTTGTTCTGTGCTGTCTATGAGGCAGTGTCTGTCTGTCTGTCTGTCTGTCTGTCTGTCTGTCTGTCTGTCTGTCTGTCTGTCTGTCTGTCTGTCTGTCTGTCTGTCTGTCTGTCTGTCTGTCTGTCTATTTGTTTGTTCTGTGCTGTCTATGAGGCAGTGTGTGTCTGTCTGTCTGTCTGTCTGTCTGTCTGTCTGTCTGTCTGTCTGTCTGTCTGTCTGTCTGTCTGTCCCATGTGGTCTGGTGTTCTTCAGGCCTCAGTGGTCGTGTGATGGATCCTTATGGCCCGGCAGGCATCTGCCTGCATTACAGCTGGGCCGGCCTAATGAACTGGACCCAGCAGACACTATAATCAGATTAATGAATGTGTTCAGGTACAAAATGACGGAAATCAATGGGAGGGAGAGAGCCGAGCCAAGCTGCTGCAGCACGGAGGCTGAAACGGTGTAGACAGGCACAGGGCCAAGGTCACCGAGGTCACACACCAAGTGGAAGATTCTACTCCAGAGACAGGCTCTACAGGTGTGTACAACCCTCAACACACACGTTTGCACATAGACAATTGCAGATGCAACATAAGTGATCGCAGAGATCTCAGTTTAGCCTCGCAGTGGCCAGAGGCAAAACTGCCGGTGCAAAAATACAATTGCCCAGTGTGATATTAATATGGTCAAGCCAGGCTAATTTCAGTTTGGAGTGCCGACACACGCATGGACGTTTCGGCGCTGCAATCACGTGTCACATTATGTGTAACAGATTGCGGTGGACGTGCTAATTTATTTGACTGCATGTTTCCATTCTTTCCATCTTGATAACTGAATCGTACATTAATTACCGTATATAAAATGTAATATTGCATCTAGATTCACCACACACTGTCATGCACAGCATCGTGTCATCAATCTGCTCTTTCATAATGTACTTTGAATTATTTATTATTATTATTAATAATTATTATTAACTATGGTGCTGTAGCCTTGGTCCCAGGCTTACTTATATGTGAAATGAAAAGCCTGGTCACAACGTAAGGCAGAGAAGCTATCGGCGGATGTATCCTCCGGAACAGCCGTCAAATGTATTTTCCCCCAGATACTATATTTTCCCGACCAATCACAACACTTGTTTCATTCGCGGAGAATGTAAACTGATTTGTAAAGCATCGTCATTTCCTTGGGCAATACTTCCGCTAAAACCCGCAACTTCCGCTGATAGTCTTTTCAGCGTAGGTCTTGCCCAGGGTGATAGTGCTGTTACCTGTTGTCAGAGTCTTGCCCAGGGTGATAGTGCTGTTACCTGTTGTCAGAGTACTTGAAGGCCGGTCTTTTTTGTGCATAATTGTGCCTACTGGTGGATATAATGGGGCAATTTTAAATGGGTGGCATTAATTGTTCCTCAATGTAGTGGAAATGTGCTTGCTTGGATGCCGTGTTCATGATTTCACAGAAATCTGTGTTCACCAATCCTGCAAACTTTGGAAGGCAATCTTAGCATTATAGCATTAATATGCAAAAGTCGGCCTCATGGTGGCGCTATAACAGGCCGTTATGGAAACTTTGGGGCAGAGGTTAGTTGGCATCCCGGGAGTGTGTGTGCACAATTTGGCATCGACCGGGCCAACAGTGCCAGAGACACACGGACGGACGGACACACACACACGGACGGACAGACGGACGGACAGGTTGCAAAACATACATTCTCCCCATGCATTTGGCTTGGTGGAAAAACAAAAAGTACTGTGAAAACATTACTGTGGCATCAGGAATCTCATATTTGGACAGACAGACGATGATTGAAATGTGTAGATGGATATTACAAATCGGCAATAGCAGCTGTATCCCGAAATGTTTGGCAGTCAATAGCGATTGTCTGTGGGATCCGTCATAGCAGAATGCGATTTGCCCTTTTCGGGTTCCATCATTTCAGATGTAATCACCAGATGCAGAACAAGATCCGCTATGGATATTAGTTGGAACATGGTCCACGGTTGCTCATGACCACGTCCAGCATTTGAAGAGCCACGTGCAAATGGAATGTGACTGACTGCACGTGGAGTCGTGGACGTGCATATTCACTGCATATTCATAACGGGAAATGGTGTGAAATTTCGCAAATGGCACGATTGGTTAACGTGTCTCATGTTTCATAATGTTGACTTAACAAGCCACTGGGGTGTAAGTCGTATACACACAAACACACACGCAATTGTGCACACACACACACACACACACACACACACGCACACGCACACACGCATGTGCACGTTCACATTCTTCGTTACCAAACCATTTCATGCCATCGACCAGCGCCCAGCAGTCCAAGCAGGGAGGTATATGTGAGCGCCTTCACAGTATGCACAGAGAGGCTGCCTGAGAGGGATGCTTCTCACTCCAGCGTATCAGTCTGAGGCAGATGTCACCCAAGGAGAGAGGTGGTGATTGGGTGCAGCAGAGAGAGAGAGAGAGCGAGCGAGAAAGAGAGGGAGAGAGATGGACAGGCATATAGAAAAAACAGGGGAAGGTAGTAGGACAGAGAGAGAGAGAGAGATGGTGGAGAGGGAGGTTGAATGAGAGAGAGGAAGAGAGTGGGTGGTGAATTATTATTTTTTTACTCAAAATGGACACGATGAGTTGAGTTTGTTGACGTCAACATACTTGTACTGTATTTAATGTGCAGTGTAGACCGGCGTGTGTATTTTGAACGGTAATGACAAATGGAATAGGAGGTGGAATTATTCTCCCAAGGCCACATTAGTCACTCGCACACCGTCCAAGAGATCATAATGTGTTTTCTTTTTAAATAACACATTTGATCAATGGAAGTGTAAGTGTTTATAGTTGAGCTGCATGAGCAATCTCGATGATGGATATCTGCACACACATTTCAAAGTGTGAGGAGTGGAATATCGAGCGGGCAGAAACACAACACCTGTCCACACTTAGGCTAACGTATAGCACATAACTCTGCTTCTTTCAGGCCGTTATATCAGCCGCGGCCTGCAGAATCAGAATGACGTCTTCGACACGGATTATGCTAGCATTGTCCAGATGATTTAAACGCCATAAATACAGATTTCGTGCACTTTTCGGTGTTAACGTACTGCTGACTGGATTAGCCTCTAACTCTATTAGAGCCTGTGGATTCCTCCTGGTCATCAATATGAGTATGAATAGCTGAACAACAGCAGGCTGCTGCCCTCATCACATATTCACAACGAATCATTTCCTTCCATTGAGTTGTAGGCAAAGCTCGCAAAATATTCTCCTTAATGATCCCCCACACTCCTAGACTTATGAATAAAACACACGGGGATCAATGAATTATTGACTGCATGTCATCAAGTGAGGAAACTCCTAATGAAAAAGTGCTATCAATAACGGCTGTAACATAATCCAACGCAAAAACAAATCTATGAATGTTATATGGCCACTAATCAAAAGAATTATCAGGCTCCTACAAAAGAAATTATGCAACGGGAGCAAAATAAAAGTTTGACTCCAAGTACTCAGTATGTGAACGATGTCCTGGGGGAAGTAGTAACATCCAAGCTCAATACCGTATCGTTCTGTAAAACCTTTCGATAGAGATAGCTACGTTCCATTGTTGTGGAAGTGCTAATAACAGTGCCAAATTATGATTTTCTGTGAGTCTCTAAAGCCTTGCAAAGTCTCATGCAGTCTCCAGCTTAAATGCTGATCACGAAGGCTGTAATTGGTGGTGCCCTTTAATAAGAGTCATCTTTTTCAGACATATATAGTACCCAAGTGCACATTCACATGCATCATGATTGAAATTATCACATCATGTTGTAATGTGTACACATTCAAAACCTGTGTGAATCTATCCATTTGTAACTCTTGAGAGTGTACACACAGTGGTAAAGTAACTAAGTACATGTAATCAAGTACTTATTTTTGAGTACTTTTAACTTTTCTGTAGACTACATTTACTTCTACTCTACATCTCAGAGGCAAATATTGTACTTTTACTACACCAGTAAGACGCCTGAGGGCGAGGTCGCGTGCACGCATCGACCTGGGTGACAGCAGACTGCTCCATATATGGGCTTAATATTGATGACATAAGGGATCTCCATCCCTGATGTCACATGATGTCACGTTCCCGAACAACACACTGACGGGAAATGCACGATTCCATACAGTAGTTAATTGTGACCTACGGTCTCAACTACAATTATTTGAAAACTTTAGTTACTTTGTAGATTTCGCTTATAATTACAAAACACACAAACCACACCAAATGAAAATAGCAGATCTGCAAGTTCACATCACAAATCATTGTGAGCTTGTAGATCGGCTATTTTCAATAGATTTTTTATACATTTTGAACTTGTGACATGTGACATTCTTACATTCTTTACTTAAAGAGGTTATGCCGTGGGGCGCCTGCTGGCCAAGTGGTCCACATAGGCTTTGGCCTGACAGCGTGTTGTGTGTTCGAGTCCCGTTCATGACGACCCTTGCTGCATCCCCTTCTGTCTCTCCCTCTTTTCTGTCTATCTTCACTTGATAATATCAATAAAAGCCAAAAAAACTAATCTTAAAAAAGAGGTTATGCCATGATTTTTTCCCCCTAAAACATGATCATCAAAAAACTAAAATACATCGCATGGATGCACCTGGGACGTATCCTCAGTGATGTATCCCAAGGTCATCGGGGTCTCGTCCGGTTCTCCCAATTCATACCCCTCACTCAGGTGACCCAGCCGGGGTGATCAAGTCCTGACTTATGTCCCAGTAGCTACCCTCGATCAGTCCTATTAGGGAAAAACCAGGGCCACATAATCCGTTCCTCCTGAACTACTCTGCCGGACTGGGATGCACCATTCCGGCGGGTGGAAGGACTAGGCTCTGTGGGTTGACTCCTGTACAGGCCCCTCCTATACGTCTCACCCGGTCCACTCCTGCTCTCACCAGGTCCAGCCCCTGTGCGTTGCACCAGACAACCAGCACTTAATTCAGGAATGGTGGATTCTCGAGCCGCAATGGTTCCGCAGGCTCCACCTAGCCCAGGGTGGTGCCGCAGGCTCCACTTGAATGGCCCTCCTAAAGCCCTCACCGTGGGTTGGTTGGGCTTCTACTATGTACTATGATTATACTAGGAGAAAGATTTATTACATTTTTTTCAAAAAAGTGTACAGAAAGTTGTTTTTTATGTGGCCACACCCACCAGTTCATTAAGTATGCCTAGTTTTCAGGTGGGTGGTGATCCACCTGAACTGAAGCCGCACCCACAGCTGTTGTTATTAACGGCAGGGTACAACACTTTTTGTTTTGTTTTTCTTATTATTTTTATTATTTGTTCGGCCCAAAATATTTTATTTATTGTAATGATTTGTCACGATCCGAGTTGGCTTTGTCCGAGGCTTACAGATCTTTAAATAAAACCTTTTTGAAATGTCTATGGGGAAAATTAATGGGGAATTATTTCCTGGGTCCCTCGTCGTCATGAAAGGGGCGGGACTGTGATACTCTATATAGACACGGCAAAACATCACAGCATTCCATCTTTAAGTAAAACATTCGAGTACTTCTTCCATCACTGTGTGCACGTGTTAGCGAATGTATGTACACTCTCAGAGTTAGATTAACTCGGCATATTACAGTAAAGTGGTTCTGTCTATTTTAGAGGAACTGAGTGTATCTCACTGACAGCCCTGTGATGTGTACCATCCCACCATCCTCATCTGGGAAATCACCCTTACTATAGGCCTGTCACAAACAATCAGCACTCATTACCCCACTACACAGCACTACACTCTCTCCCATTTACCTGCAACATCTGGGGTATATGTGGTTTTCAACCACACAAAAAGGGTGTGAATTTACTAAATTCCCCGGCTAGTGATCTCAGATTCTCTGCCAATTTGTCCTTTTTTGCCTTTTTTTTTATTGGGTCATTCTTGGGGGTTTGGTGAATGAACACACCTTTTTGTTGCACAGTAGCATGCCCGTTCTCATTTCCAGCCACTCATTTTGCTATAGCCTCTAGCCGGGTACAGACAATAATATGAATTCATTGGTAACATAACAGTAACAGCCAGGATGCTAACTACATGGAAGGAGCTTGGCTCTTCTTAATAAGACATGAGCTCCCTTGAATAAAAGATTTGTGGAAATTTTTGACATGCAAAATTGACAATATGCACATTTCTCTCTCTTTATGAGGGATCATGCATAAACCTTGGCTATTATTGATGCATGATTCATGTATGAGGGCGATTCATCATTAATTCACTTTAGATACCTTTAATATTCTTGTCATCATGAACTTAATAAGCATAAACTTAATAAGCATAAACGTAATAAGCATAAACGGGGGGGACCGAAGGTCGCAGATATAATGAAATCTTGCGTTTTTTGTCACATAACCCACAATTCCCATCACTCTGTCATGAAGTCGTAATTCCCGTCACACACCCCAGGCAAGCCCCCAGGTCATCGTGACATCACGTGACGTCATCCCCCTGGTCACCCCAGGCAAGTTAGAGCCCGCTGCAGTGGTGTCCGATCCGAACTTAACCGGGATGCAGAAATTTACGATAAACAATATCCGGTTTGTAAAGCCAGATATCACTGAGGACATTTGCGTTGTAAGGCCAAATATCCTGTCTCATCCAGAAGGCAATGGAGTCTCTCGTGAGGAGCATAGCAAATGCTGCTAGCTCCCTAAACCTCTTTGGATTATTCTTGTATATGGTTCACTATATGTGTGTCATGATGATGACGATGCCAGCCAACAGAGTACGTATCACCATGATGATGCCATGGGCATTTGCAGCTGATACCCTAATACAATCGCTCTTATGCCCATATATGGAGATCCTTGACTGTGATCAATATTAAGCCCATATATGGGCATCCATCCATCTTCAACCGCTTAGCCGTAGTCGGGTCGCTGTGGCACCAGAGTGTTCCAGACTTCCCTCTCCAGAGCAACATTAGTGACTTGGGGGGAAACTCATTTTGGCCGCTTGTATTCGCGACCTTATTCTTTCGGTCATGACCCACACTTCATGACCATAGGTGAGAGTAGGAACGAAGATTGCTCGAGATCCTGTCCATGAAAATCACAAACAGGATAGGTGACAATGCGCAGCCCTGGCGGAGGCCAACCCCCACCGGAAACGAATCCGACTTACTCCCGAGCACACGGACACAGCTCTCGCTTTGGGTGTTCAGAGATTGCCAATATATGGTCATATTGTGACAGTCTCATGATAAGCACTGTGGTTTCCGCAAAGGTCACAGTTAACTATGGAATAATGCATTTCCAGTCAGTCAGTCAGTGTATCACTCAAAATCCCCATACATGGGGAAAGCCCCATATATGGTGCCCAGGTCTCGTGCCCTGTTCTCTTCTGTATGTGATGCGTAACTTTAACTGTTAATGAGGATTAGATCCCTTGTCGGTAGCCTGGTGTGCTAATACTCATACATTTGTGTTTAATGGCTGTTTTGCTATTTGGCCTATACATTATCTGTGTCTTATTTGTGCTGATAAACTAGTACATCACTCTGCAGAGTAGACTGTGGCTATATTGTACTCTGATGTTTTATTTTGATGCCAGCTGTGGATGTTTGATGTGGTCATTAACTAATAATTATACATCAGAAGTGCTGACATAAAGCAAGGAGCTCTATATGCGTGCAGCTTTTAATGCATCTTTGCATCAGTATAGTTACAGTCAGTTATCTCTTTGAGGCACGTGCAAACACACCTGTAAAATCCAGAAAGGCACGTTATAGTACAGGAACAGGCCCCCATTTGAAAATATATTTTATGCCAGGGGCCCCCATAAGACACGTTAAAATTGTCAAGATAATTGACAGTCGACAGTCGTCACCTCCTTAAACCATTTAATTTGAGGATTAAATAGAATTGAATTGGATTAAACAGCCTGATTTAGGCCAATTTACCTAACTTACTCCTGACTTAAGTCACAAAACCATCTGACTTAGGCCAAAAAATAATTATCACACTAAAATAGGCTATTTTATGATCCTTTTCAATAGGACTTTGGCGAGTTTACCAGTGGTGGCCAGTGTCATGAGGAGCTGACTTACTGTAGACAAATTTTCCTTGGGCCATTAGTTTAAGAACGTGACTATGTTCAAGATCTTTCAAGATTGTGTTGATAGCCGATCTAGAAGCTTAAAACGCTTAGCATTGCACCATGTTATGACTTGAGCTTGAAGAAGTATAAAATAGGGTTAAAGGGTTCGAACTTATGTTGATGCTATACAGTATACCAGTAAGACGCGCAAACGCGGGAAGCGAACGCAGCTGAGACCCTGCAGATCATGTCTGTCTGTCTGTCTGTCTGTCTGTCTGTGTGTCTGTCCCGCTGTTACTGTATATGTGGACCTGGCCCCTTTTGTGCCCATATATGGAGCTGAGTGGACCTGGCCCCTTTTGTGCCCATATATGGAGCTGAGTGATTGCTGATGCAACACACTCCATATTTGGATAGCGGGACAGACAGACAGACAGACAGACAGACAGACACACAGACACACAGACAGACATGATCTGCTAGGTCTCATAGTAAGTGCTCACTGCGTTCGCAATTAACGCATTTAGCTGAGGACCCCCTGAAACCCACTCAAGGACCCCTATGGATCCCCAGACCCCAAAATGAGAACCACTGGTATAGATTGCACACTTACGTACAGTGCTTGTTTCATGGTTCACCAAGCTAAACCGTATCCCATTATGTAGTTGCGAACGCAGTGATTGCGAACGCAGTGATTGCGAATGCAGTGAGCACTTACTATGAGACCTAGCAGATCATGTCTGTCTGTGTGTGTGTCTGTGTGTCTGTCTGTCCCGCTATACGTCCAAATATGGAGTGTACGTCCAAATATGGAGTGTGTTGCATCAATCACAAACAAATCACTCAGCTCCATATATGGGCACAAAAGGGGCCAGGTCCACATATACAGTAACAGCGGGACAGACACACAGACAGACAGACAGACATGATCTGCAGTGTCTCAGCTGCGTTCGCTTCCCGCGTTTGCGCGTCTTACTGGTTTATGTACCTAAATGTTGGTGTGTTTTAGTGTGGAACAGTAGGTGTCGAACTGTCGATGTGTTATGCTAATGATGATTAGTTGAGCTAAACTCTTGTAATGAGTCTGTCTGTAATATGTCACTCTTTCTGCACATATTGGTCCACCAGAGAGTGCTCCAAACGGCCAAACAAAGCTCAATTATAATGCACACCTCTAGGTTGCCTGGTTTTTCCCCATGTGTCATCACCACAATCACTCTTTGGCGTATCCGCTGATCGCCCTGTAGCCTTTGTTTCCCCAACTTGGTCCTGCAGTTATTAATCAGACGTTTCCACCCAGGCAGCTAGTGCTGACTTCACCATGATCCCCACTAACCTTGCCTTGAGTAGTGCAATTGCCGTCACTGGAGCCCAGAGAGCGCTTTTTATCTGCAGCACCCGGGCCCCACGCGAAGCACTCAACCAATTACCTTCCCGTCAGACACGGGACATGGTATGGTGTTTTCATACACTCTGTCTCCGTGGCTTGTTTGAAGGACATGATGAGCGCACGTGGCCGCGGTGTCAGAGGAAAGGGCCTCCGTCTGGGAGCAGAGTGTAATTGGTGGGGAGAGCTCGGTGCTGTTTGTGCTTCGTGTGTAAGCAGATTACAGGCTGGCAGCGCTGTGGCCCCCCCTCTGGGTGCTGCAACATGGCTGCTGCTACGTGGTGTGTAAAACAAGCATGTCACTCATGAATTATACATGGGAGAATGCCCAGACATGGAATTGGCACCAAAATGCAGCGAGAGAGAGAGAGAGAGAGAGACAGAGAGAGAGAGAGACCTGACTTCATGGCAATTAAAGAGAAAACAGGTGTGTATAGAACTCCTGGGAAGCCAGCCGTTATGGTAGAGCAGGGGATTAGCTAGAAGCAGGGAGTTGCAGCATTCTCTGCCATTTTTGCATTGTTCACAAAGCCATTGTCGGTGTGTTGTGTGTCTTCTCTCCTGCTAACAGTAATCATGTTTTGCATGGAGGCTAAATTGTTGTTTACCATTCACTCCACTGAAAGGCTTTCTTCCCGTTCAGGCTTTATTGTTCTTTCTTGGAAGTGGGTTGCCTTCAGGATTATAGTCTCCTTTCATCATGCTAAATGGTCCCCTTTTGGAATATTAAGCCTTCGCTTGCAAATTGCTCTTTCACTGCTCATTAAAAATATTTGTTTGTAAGCAAGGGTATAGCATTTATATCTTGACAAAATGGTAAACAAAACCTTTTTGCAGAATGTTCATGGGTTGTGTTCAAACAAGATGGCCATTATACATCTTTTACAATTTCTTCCTCTGGACCACAGATGTGTGTGTGCGTGCGTGCGTGCGCGCGCTTGTGCATACAGATAATCGAATTCCTTTTATCTTCTGTCACTGTAGAGGAGACTGCTCTGTTGCTTCCATACAAAGCTATTGGAAATTGACCATTGAATCCTGTTGATGAAGGGTCTGGACATGGATAATCTCTTTGAAATCTTGAGAAACTAAAATCAGTCAAATGTCCCTGTCTCCTGATTCAATTCAACAATGAGATTGTAATAAATATTTTGTCTCAAATAGTTATTGCTTCAAGGTTCACCATGATTTGGGAGACTGTTATTGAGGCATATAGATTCCTGCGTGTGCGGCCACCTTCTTGTTTTTTCAAGATCTCCTACAGTTTTTTCCCATGTGCCGGCACCGCCACAAGGACTTTGGTGTGCGTATAGCTTCTTTGTACACCGCATATAGATTCCTGTCACGACACGACACAACACAACACTACACAAAAGACAAGGCACGACACGACACGACACGACACGACACGACACGACACGACACGACACGACACGACACGACACGACACGACACGACACGACACGACACGACACGACACGACACGACACGACACGACACAAAAGACAAGGCACGACACGACACAACACAAAAGACAAGACAAGACAAGACAAGACAAGACAAGACAAGACAAGACAAGACAAGACAAGACAAGACAAGGCACGACACGACACGACACGACACGACACAAATGCGACAAATGTTTTTCTTCCTCAACCAATCTTCACTAAAATGATGTCCGGAGTGATGTGACCATGAGCGTCAAATTGGTTTTTGCTATTCCATGCTTTTGCCTGCAATTGGCTTTCAAAATGAGTATCTTGAACGCAACATCCAATCTACCCCAAATTGTAATCGCATGTTGAGCGACCTCTATAGCGCATCTCCAAAATACGCTATTCCTCCCTTCAACACAGTGCTGGATATACGTAGGCCTTCCAGGCTAGTCTTGAGTGAGAACAGAGTGTTGCAGGCCCAGGTTAAAAGTTTCATATTTTCTCCTCCTCGCCGCGTTGTTATTTGTGTCTTCTCTGAGACTGAAGTATTATAAGCTCTGCAGTGTCTATTCTACCTGACCCTAGACAATCAACACATGGAGAGAGTCTTGTTGGTAACGATGCTCACCCCGAGACGCGCGACAAAACAAAACAAAATTGCTCACTCCACAATCAGCATGTTGAAAAAGCAGATTGTCCGGGGCCAAATGAGCCTCGCCACTGTGGCTTAGCAATTCAAATCACTTCTCTCCCGTGTCTTGCATTAGGAGGCGGCAGAGAGAAAAGCGTTGTTAATGGTTTTCATTTACCCCCCAACCAGACTAATCACACCAGCATTGGTTCCACTCACTGCTCTGACTGACACCTTGAAAATAGTGCAACACTGTAGGTGGCAATGGTTCAGACTGCTGCCCATTCACCATGCACCTGCACCCTGCATCGTGGTGTTGTTGCTGCCAACCTTCACAAGGAGGCAGAGGCTGGCACATTTTGTCTCTCTAATATACAAAAACATGCACATAATCAAGCATAACTGCACCTATGAATGCACGCACACACGCACACACACACACACACACACACACACACACACACGCACGCATGCACGCACGCACGCACGCACGCACGCACGCACGCGCGCGCGTAAAGTATTTATGCAAAGGAGTGTCTACAGTGTACGGAAGTGCAAGTCTACACACTCACAAACTCATGACAGTGTTATAGCTTTCATGACATGCGGAAGTGTCACTGAAGGCCCAAATTGCTGGCGACTCTTGGCGAGCATTGCTTGCGTGCACGACTGGCAGCGTTCACACAGTACAAGCGCTCCCTCTGGGTAAGCTGGCCCAAAGAGAGGGTCAGCACATCAGAGTCTTTATGCACTGTAGCACAACCATGGTTCTGCTCCAAGCAATGACATGCACATGAGTTTGTGTCTGCTGTGTTGTTCTTGCGTCTGTGTTTGCCTCACCAATTCATCTCTATATTGACAGTGTGACCACTGTCAATCAATCTCGCTGCTTGTGTGTGTGTGTGTGTGTGTGTGTGTGTGTGTGTGTGTGTGGGGGGGGGGGGGTGTGGGTGTGTGTGCGCGCGTGCATTGATGCTGTTAATAATGGCGCTAGAGCTGATGTGTGCATTCAGCTGAGAACGGAGGTTGGACTAAGCCCATTAATTAAAACATTTATGAAGGCCTTGGATTATTTAAGATGCATATGACAGCACCTAGAGTATAAACACAAAGAAGTATGGTTTATTCATCCTTTAATTAATATACTGTATATCGTGGACAGCAAATATATCTAGAAGGTTGAATTAATTGTTAATCCTAAGAGTCACTGCGTCTCATTGTGGTTTGGTTATTTTTGGATCATTCATTGCTGTCATGCATATTTCATAAATATTTCAGCGATTTTCAGTCAAAACCATAGAAAAGTGCAACTTTCCATCCCTGCGGACTCCATCCCAGCAGTGGGTGGCTGCTCTCTGGGCATATGTGCTCTTTGTGTGGGTGATAGAGGAGTAACGGACAGCCCTTGCAGTGGCAAAAAATAAAAATAAAAATAAAACTCTTGCGCTTCTCACAATTAATCATTCAGAGCCCAAGGTTCCATTTGTGTGGATCGTGTCCATTTGCCACTTGGCCGAATAAGTGAACTGAATAAGTCATCAACAACGAGAAGGGGGGAAAAAAGCTTGTTCTCTGCCGTGACCATTTCTCAAAATATCTCTCCTGGGGGCTGAAACTGAGATGATGAGAAAGGAGAGCAGATGGGAGAGCCAAAATGTGTGGTGACACTATATACCCTCATGCTTTCTCTGCTAGTGATGAAATAATAAAAGTGGAACATTGAGGATCATACTTTATTCAGAGTAAAAGCCTCTTGTTTGTTAGTGTCTTAAAATATGGCTAACAATAGACGCTTGTCTGGTCTTTGTGCACCGACAGCACTCTAAGTAAGAAACCCATTACAAACGGGTTCTTCGGCCTGTCCCTGTAGATCCCACAAGCTCTAGAGTTTGAAGTAAGATGCAACTTTTCTGTAAGTAATGTTTTTGGTCCTGTTACAAATGTCTACGTCCTGTAAGTAGACTTAGAAATAAAACTAGTGTTGAGTATTAATTACAAGTGGCAAGGGAGGAAGAGGAAGTCTGTTCGTTTCAAGCTGCCATGACAGGGACTTTTTATTATTTCCACCCAACTCTTAAGTTATATTAAAGGTAGAGTAAGTAAGTAAGTAATTCAAATATCACTTCTTTTTTTGTTTTGTTGTGATAATCCTCTCTACTATAGAGTGTGCTGACCATATAAGGAGTTCCTCCCTGTCCCCAGTTAACCCCTGGGGGTCAAAAAACCTTAGGTTTCGTTTTTGACCCTCTATCCTGATTGGATGAAGGCTTAGGTCCCACAGCCAAAAACGAAAGTGAAATCACTTACTCTACCTTTAATGACGTTCAATGTTGAAAATGAGTTGTATTTCCCTTTAACAGTAGGCTACAGTACAGTAGTACTCTGTCACTGCCTGCAAGAACATAAGATAAGATCTTTATTGTCACTGTATGAGACATACAACGAAATTCCGCAACATATAACAGTATCAACAGAGACAAAGAAAAACACTGATGGGGCAACTTCATGGCATACAACTGTGTTTTCACTGTGCATGTGTGTGTGTGTGTGTGTACGAGTGTGCGTGCGCGTATGTGAACTGAGCAGTGTTTTCACAGCCTTTGGAAAAAAAGCTGTTGGACAGCCTGTTGGTTCTGGCCTTGATGACCTTCAGCCTTCCGGATGGAAGGGTCTCCAACAGGTGGTGTGAGGGGTCCTTGGAGATCTTTAAGGCCGGCTTGTGGAGACGGCTTGAGTAAATGTCACTCAGGTGTGGTGATGGAGAGCCGATGATCCACTGCGATGTCTTGACCACTCTGTGTAGGTCCTTCCTCTCCATATCGGTGCAGCTGGAGAGTACCAGCTGCCAGAATGTGATGTTATTAAATTGAAGTTGACCTATAGCCTGCTTATGTCATGCCCTTAAAAAGTGCTTGTACTTGGAACTGTTTGGCCGCCGTGCCGATTAAACATTTTAGTTCATTAGTTGAAGTGGGTTCGCCTTCGCCTTGCACTGTGGTGCTGAACTCTTTACTCTCAAATGGTTTGAATTTGTGTGAGAGAAAACTGCAGTAGCCGAGACTTGTAAGACCTGCTGTTGCAGGGATGTGTTTGTGTGTGTGTGTGTGTGTGTGTGTGTGTGTGTGTGTGTGTGTGTCGTGCACTCTGAACTGTGTCTTGTTATCCCTGTGTGCATATAAACCTCAGTTCCTTGTACTCCATTTAGTTACAGTGTTCTGCTTGACTGTATTCTCCAGTTTATATTCCATGCTCCCTAGCTGTGTCCCTAGTTTTGGTCATTAAAATTGTTGTGCACCCATTGCTCTGCCTCACTATTCTGTGTTAGGGTCCACTGTGACTCACAGACCTCTACTGCTTTACAGTATGTCTGATGACATCCAAATTCAAAGAGTGGGCTAAAACTGGGTGAAACAACTTGGAGATATTTATAAAATAACAGCGTTACAGGACCAACACACAAATACTTTTGGACGGTCCTTCTATTGGAACGGTATCAGGATTGGTTTTCAAAGCAGTTGGTGTAGGTTCGGTACTTCTGCCAGGGACCCCCAGGGTCCAAACGTTGCTCCTATCTGGTCTGGCATGAGAATATTCACACCCAAATAACTAATTTGCACACACATGGGTGGCGCTATGAGCAGTGTTACAGCAGCGTTTAGCACTTTAAATGGCCATAACTCGGTGACCATTACTCTGTTCAGCACAATATACATTTTTATTTGAAGGTCACGTATAGTTGTGGCAGTGGTAGTTACTAGTGTGCTCAAGATGTTTAAAATGGATCGATATAGCGGTTCGCAAGCTTATAGCCCCAGACAGACACATACACCTAAGATGGTTCAGCAGCACCTACAGCACCAAAATAAATTAAATAAATCAGTGCTATTGAGCGTTTGTTCAGTGGGGTCTCTCCAGCTCTTTAGCTTTTTCAGATTGGGATACCAATTTCATCCAATCAGAGACAGAACTCTTGATTGGAGAAGTGATATTGGAAGTGGGATGATACAAAAGAAATGAGCAGACAAAATTGAAACACACTATCAAATTGAAGCTTATAAATGGGTACTCTCTCCTGACTGACTGAAATTGGGCAAAAACACCTTTTCTGAAGGACATGAAATCCTGAAGGACGTAGAGCTTGAAAAGCGTAGGAAACTGTCAGTGGTTTTAGTTTCAGTATTTGTGCCAGCCAAATCCTGTTTTTAATTAGTTTTTACTTTTAACGGTTCTATTTATCTAGTTGTGTATTGTGCTGCTGTCTTGGCCAAGTCCCTCTGGATCAGGGGTGGGCAACTTTGACCATGGAGAGGGCCATTATATTTCCACACTCACTCCAGAGGGCCACTGTCATAGTAAAAATAGCTGATCTACAAGCTCAAAACACGTCACACTGCGGCGCGTTTTGAGCTTGTAGATCAGCTATTCTTTGCTATTTTTGAATTGAAATCCTGATTTTCTTTTTTACATTTTTTTTTTTTTTTGGGGGGGACATCGCATTTCTCTTTTGGGTCTCAGACTAAAATGTTTATGAGCCACTGCTCTAGAGTCCCTTCCTATTCTATTCTCTACATATGTCATATGTACACATTCTGCAAAAATATCAGATCTACAACACACAAGTCGTGATGTGAGGCATTTGATTTAGTACTGATATGAAGTGTAGTACTGGTAACATGGAATGGTAACTGGTGTATTTATGTAGACTCTATAGACCTAATGGATAATGGCTCTATAGTAGACTATAGTCTACAATACTATAGGGGTGTTATCCAAAGTGCTTTTACAATGTGCATTACATATTCAGATACATTCATTCACGCATCGTAGAGGCAACCATAAGGCACCGGCTTGCTCACCGGGTGCATTTAGGGGTTCAGTAGCTTCCACAAGCCTCAAGGACGCTTTGTCATGAAGCCTGGATCAAACTTAGAACTTTCCAGACTCCACGTCGACCCCACCACAGCACCTCCTAAGCCAGTGGGTTTCTAGCTGTGTGTCTGCGTGACATCGTCTGATGATAGAAGAGCTTGGGTAGCACTCTGCAGCTCCCCTGGGGTACACCACTGCAGACGAGGTGGCGCAACATTGTCTGGAAAGTTGTCTTAGAAACTGTAGCAAAGACTGCTAGAGGGTACAGGGATTTTTTTGGGTTACACTCTCTCTCTCTCTCTCTCTCTCTCTCTCTCTGTCTCTCTCTCTCTCTCTCTCTCTCTCTCTCTCTCATAATTTAAATGGGCTGACCACATTGGTGTCTATGCTGTGTCCCCATTTCTTACACGGTTACAGCTACACATTAATTTGTGTGCAATCTCCACCATTTAGTAGTTTTCAGGGGGAGGAGGGGGCAGAGAGAGGGAGAACAAGGATATATAGCAGGTATGGATGTGAGGTTAAACATAAGGTGCAGAAAGGGTACAAAGCATTGGCAGGTCCACAATAGAACGCTAGTCCACATGATCTGATCCCTGTAGACAGACTCATCATCAAACTATTTCGTTCTCAAACCATCTGAGCATAAGTTGAGAAAATGTTGAGCAACATCTGACGTGTGCGTTGCTGTGTACACTGTGGTCATGTCAAGTTGTGGCTTACTCAAATCTAATTACAGAAGTAAAAGCGGTTGGATTACTTTGAATAAACTGGACTAGGTTGGTTAAGTTGATCTCTCCATGCTAATAATAGTAATGCATGCCATAGGAAAGAACATGCACTATATTGTATGATTCCAAGTCCAACTTGCATATTTACCATACAGTTTGCATTTGTATGACACATACTATGTTATTGCGCAACATTTTCCACATTCACCGATCCCTCGCCTTTTCACTGTGTGTACACACACACACACACACACACACACACACACACACACACACAAACACACGGTGCAGGTGCAGGTGTTTGTCCGACGTACTAAGAGAGACCCAGTACTGGGCACCTGGACGAATGGGCACCTGGATTAGTGGCCAACTGGTTTAGTGGCCAACTGGACAACCTTTTTCATTTTTTATTTACGTTCTAGCGTGGCACTCTAGAATGGCGCTAGTCCATTACTATTCAGTGTTCTGTGAACACATGAGTGTTGACAAAATGTTATAAGGCTACAATACAATATGAGACAACAAAATAACAATGCATTTGGCATACAATACTGCCATTTTTAGGACCCCCTCGAAAACGAGATGATACATCATTCAATAAAAGGTACTACATATTGACACGTGTCTAAAGAGGGTTAGCCCTGGCTGAGAAGTGACAGTCAAATAGGAACGATTAGGCCTCCATCATGGGCATAAAATGACTGGTAAAACAGGTAATCTGACAACGGTTACAAAGGGCACAACAGGCATGCATTCCCAACTTGAGTAGACATAAATACATTTGCGGTAGGAGTTGTCAAAAACAAAAATGCATAAGATGTGGACTGGTTATTATAAAAACATACCAGTGAAGGAGGTACTGTATATCAAAAATAACTTTTGTATAATTGTAAAAGCTACAAATGTGTGGCATGAAATCTATTTTTACCAAGTAAGCCTCAGCTGTGTTGGATAGTGATGAGTGTGTGTGAGAGAGAGAGAGAGAGAGAGAGAGAGAGAGAGAGAGAGAGAGAGAGAGAGAGAGAGAGAGATGAGTTTGAAGTAAAGAACATGAAGAGCCTGCTTATTGGTAAAGGTCAAACATCATGACACTGTCCATCTTCCAAGGTTGAGTGTTATTTTCTGAGAATGTCAACTGGAATTGAATTCTTTCAGGTCTGCGCATTCGATGTCTGGAACTCTGGATCATATCCTGCATGCGTTTTATATTATTTTGGTAAAACAGAAGAAAAAAACAATAGAGAAACTGAACAAGAAAATAGTAAAGATAAGGTATTTGGAAGCGTTCTTCTCAGTGCACATGTCCAAACGGCTATTTCTTAAGGTTATTCCTTCAACCAGAGTGACACTAAATGGCAGGTGCCTTGTGTTGGAGAAATGGCGATATTTTTGGATGGTCTGTAAAATGTGACTTCACCACTGTCCAGATCCCATTACCTTCCACACCGTGGTCTGAATAGAACATTATCTCCCCTCCCACTCTGTCCTTCCTCTCCTGCTGATGTGCTGTGTGACAGCTAAACACTATTTGCCGTTCGAAAGCCACTGCTGCCTGCACCCCACTGATTTTCATCGAAACTGCACACATCACCCAATCTCCCTTCCCCCCTTTTTTTTATCTACCTGAAAGGCAATATGTGCCTGAGATGGAGTGAAAGGAAAGGCGGGTCAGGTTTAGAGAAGACAACAGAGGGTGATGTGATGTTACGGCACATTAGGGCTGTTCCGTATCATGCACAGCCTTTGGAAATATTGGCTGGTATTGGCTTTGCCGTCAACGAGCCCCGACATTGTTTACCACCTTGGCAAATAACAAAAAGAAAACACATTGTCAAAGTAGTGCAGGTTCCTCAGTCAGCATTACAGCACGTACATTTCATTCAAATCTAGTCTTATGAAAAGTAAATTTATTTTTAATATATGTTTTTTAATGAACATTTAAAAGAAACAGGCTTAAACGACACAAAATATGTGTTCTGGTATTACACACGCTCAGGTCAGTTTATCTCTATTTTATCCTGTCTCCACATGTATTAAATTGCTCCTGCTTTTTATCGTACTCACCTTGAAGTCGTCATAGCACTGGATAAAATATCTGTTTCATATATCTCACCAAGTTCGCTTACGTAACATGGCTTGCTTAGATTGAGTGTACAGATGTGACTTCCCCTTCCCGCTTCTTTGTTGTCTCCACTCTCCACCAGGCAGAAGGCATGGGGAGAGAGTATGTTTTGCACTCCGTCCATATGTGTGTGTGTGTGAGTGAGTCCGTGTGTCCGTCCGTCTGTCTGTTACCAGCTAATCTCCGGCACCGTTAACCCGGTCGATGCTAAATTTTGCACACACACTCCCTGGATGTCAGCGATGAACCTCTGCCCCAAAATATCCAGAAAGGCCTGTTATAGCGCCACCAGGACGCTGACTTTTTACTCCTCCAGATTCTGTCCAAAAATTCCGCAAATCGTTACACACTATCTCTATAGTCATGTGTTCAAGACGGATCTCCAATATTTCATATTCCATCCTAATTGGCTAACATTGGCTTTCAAAGTTTGCAGGAGAATCAGAATCAGAGAAGAATCTGAATCAGAATCAAACAAAATGCCTCAAATCATCCAATTGCCATCCAAGGCGTAAGAAGAAATGGCACCGTTTTCACATTGGCCTATTATAGCGCCACCAGGTGGCCACAACCTGACCTACCCTGGTGGAGATCTGTGCCTTGTACTTTTTCTAGTTGCATCTACGTTACCTCAGGGCACTCTGCTGAATCAGCAGGCCTTATACACCACACATTCACAGTGTTGGGAAGTTTCTAAACATTTTCAGTTACAGATTGTTGATCTTTTTTTTCCCTCTTCCATTGTCTCCCCAATTTAGTCATTGCCAAGTCCCTCCATGCGTAATGCAGTCCCTGTTGTTGCCAACACGTACTGTTGGTCTGGGGAGAGTGTAGACAAACACACATGCTTCCTCCAATACACATGGCGTCGCCAGCTGCTTCTTTTCACCTTGACAGCGAGGATATTCCCCAAGTTAAACATGTACCCCTACCAACAAGTAAGTTATCATCATATTTTTGTGGTGTTGCGTGAATGTTTGGAAGTTATGTGAAAAGCGAACTAATCCAAAACAATCCAACTTTATTTATAGAGCACAGTTCTTCCTCTGCCCTGCATGACCAACCTTTCCACAACATTTGTACTTAACTTATTTTTTGCCAGATACATTTATAAACGTAGCTAGGCTATTGGGACCTATTTATGCCAACTACGCGTATAAGCGTAGACAACGCGCCGTCCGTTTGTTTACCTTTTAGCATTGCTCCTCCTCCCTCACCAGCAGCGATGCAATTTCTAAATCCAGCTCTGTTGAGCCTCTATTATAACCCGATTTTCAAAGCGCCGTATCTCCAAAGGTTAGAGAGCTGTCCATGGTGAGCCGGCGTGCACCCGACAATGGTAAATCATTTGTGATTTTGTATCGCATCGCTGAGAAAATGTAGCTGGTTGTACTGCTAACTAAAGGCTGTGGGCTGTGTTGTGTGGTGTCGTTCCACTTCCGGAGGCCCCCACCTTCCTGTTCGAGCTCCGTAGAGTGGGCCTGGACGGGCGGCCCCTGGGGCAGTACCAGCATGCTAACACTAGGGACAGCAAAGGAGTTAACTACAAGTCAGGCTAACAGACAGGCAGAAAGACAAGCAGGCAGGCAGGCAGGCAGGTGGAAAGAAAAGATAATGAATACCACATGATTGACATAGACTCGATAAACTCAATTTCCTGGTCTACTGTGCCCCAAAATGTCATCAAAGGATATCGGAACATTAATTTGATTGAGTTTGAAGGACACAGTCTGGAGCAGTTTGTTAAGTCTGGTGTACCTCTAAGGCCAAAGACAAACAACATGGTCCCGCTGGAAGCCTTGTACATGGGCGGGAATCAAGAATTGATTGCTACCCTGCACGCCAACATATGTCTTCTATGACAGCTGATGGAAGAGAACAGAAACATTAACTAAAAATTTCAGTTTCAGGCTGTCACCCCGGGGAAGAGAATGAGAACTTTTGCATGTGCCCACGACACCAGTGGATGTCAAACCTTTTAATTTTACAGACCCCCCACGACTCTCAGTGTGTACAATCGGAGTTATACAGAACATTAAGGGACCATTTGGTTCCTAACTAGAAATAATTGACCTCTGACTGAGACTGCGGTGGAAGTCATGGAATGACTCTCCCATCTTGACTGATGCAGGGAGGTCAGAGGTCATAGAACAGCTTGGACAAGGGAGAGAAGAGTGTAGGTTGTGTTGGCCAGGTTCTATTAGAGACCGTAGACATTATACTGTAGACATCCTGTGTTTGCTGATTGTAATGTGTAAGGCTGCGGATCTTATCCTGCAAGTATACGGATTTCATACTCTTGGTTGCTTTGTACGTCATCACCGATTGATTGATTGAATGAATGATTGATTGATTGATTGATTGATTGTGTGAATACTTTATTAACAGGTTTGTTAACAGTACAGGTAATACAAAGTACTGTACAAAACTGACTGTGTACAAAATACACAGTCAAAGGTTATGCTAAAAGGATAACTCAAAACCTCCATTGTACTTCATCAGTAATACACAATACAATTCAATACATAGAATAGTAGAATACTCATAGCATCAACAGGTATATTAAATATATTTAGAGAGGAAGGAGGTGTTCAAGGAGTTAAACTACTGTATGCTCATGTATTTTGCGGTCATCCATTCTTTTAATTCTTGTGTGTTGATCTGGATGTATTAAATTGGAAGTGCAATACATTTTTTGTACAATCCGTTTGTCCGGTGATGCAAAATGACATATTTGACATCATCGACAATATACACACGAAACACGGCCGATCTTGTAGATCAGCTATGTGTGGTGTTTGACTCAGACAGCTGGCACGCAACTATGCATAGACCATCCACTCCATAGGGAGGTTTTATTGGCCTCAGGTTGTCGTTTCAGCGCTGCTGTTTAGAGGACAAAAAGACTGCATGTTTCCTTTATCCCAAGTGTTATTGAGACGCTTAATGGCAGATAACACTTTGATAGATTTTCTTTGCACTTTTCAATGCACACATTCGTGTATGATTTACATTTCCCTTGTATGGCACATTTGTACTTGGTATGAACTCAATTTAATTGTTTTGTTGATTGTGTGATGTATTTGTATTTATTTTTTTAATGTGAACCCTGCCTGCAAACTATTTCCCCCATAGGACACCAACGAACACATAACCGCGACCTCATGCAGTATCCCCAATTCAAACGGTTCAACTGTTTGAATTGGGGATAGTGCATGTGGTCTGTTATGTGTTCATTTGAATCAAGATAAGAATCTCAAACAATTAGGGTCTTAAAAATAAAATCCAATTTTGGTATTCCTCTTTGTAGAGAATATCTCTCAAAGAGACAGAAAAAGCGAGATTGAAAGCGACAAGCTTAAAGAGGATTCAGAGGAACATGAGAGTTCTAAAGCCTGCGTGGGCATATACCTGTAGTATGTCTGGAAATATCTTCCAACCGCTCTTTATTAAAGCAGCAGGGTTTGAGACTTGCAGGGAAACATTAGGTATGTTTAGCTGTGGGGCTCAGATGTCCTCTGAGGAACCAATTACATATCTGGAACAAGATGACTGACTCAGTTGCAGACAACACTGGCCCTGCTTGTGGCAGTTAATTTGCCCTTGCTTCCTAAATTTGGCCAACTGACACTTTAGTGCCACTATTTTCATGATTCATGACCATTATGAATTTATTTCACCCTGTGTCATTTTCATTAAGGTTTCTCTTAAATGTACCAATCTTCAACTAGGCTAAAGTATAGCCTAACTAAAATATTGATATATTTTAGTTTTAGGTCACTTAGTTTATAATGAATAAGACATTCCAAACAATCTGTATGGTAGAGTACAGATATGTTACTAGAATTATAGTACATCTGCAGTGGTTTGATGTGGTCTCCCTACTCTTAAATTGACACATTTTGACCCATGGTGTCAGGTACAATGGGACACACCACTGGTTGAATGGTAATAGTTATTTGATACAGACACTGGGTTGGACATTACCCATCTTTACTGCAATTAAGAGTAGACATACGTAATTGGAATTACCTCTCTCCATCAGTAGAGGGAGACCATTGGACATAAAATGTATGGATTATAGCTTTAACACAAAACAATGGTAGTCTCACATAATTTGGAGACATAGTTTGAAAATTACTATGGCCAGTCAATTTCAATAACAGTATTGGTATCAATAACTTACTGCTGGTGAATTACTCATACAGTAGGTCTATCAGCTAATATTACCACCTACTGGAGTTTCTTATACATGGTAACTCTGGCTACCAAGTCAGTGTATTAACATTAAGTCAGGGCTTGACTGAGTCAAAAAAGCGTGCAGATACTCTGACTTTTCGGGTCGAGGCCCATACAAATAGTTGAAATACAAGCCCTTAACACCACCACATTTACAGTACAACATAAATGATACACAACCAACAACCAAAAACTAATGTAACATTTGGCGCAGACCGGCCCACTAGAGGGTCGGCCCACCGGGCATATGCCTGGTACGTCTTGTGGAACAGTCCACCCCTGCATTAAGTTAAGTTTAATTATGGTACCAGTTCCACATCCAAATGTAATGTTTCCAAGTGATTTTGATTGTACATAGGCTATACATGACTAACAAGTTAACCTTTAATTTTCTTCTCCTTTTGTAATTTTTTCTTTCACATCAGGATGTAATGATCATTAGATCTCCCAGACTCCTCAGACTCCTCACCAGGCAGATGTGAGTGGACTTCATTTAAGTCACTAAACAATTTAAAAAATAGAAAAAGAAAAAAACTCTCTCACACTTATGCCAGTGTGCCAGTGATCACACCCGTGCCTACGGTTGCCTATACCCCATTATCCCAATATATAACCATTTCAAATCCATATTAAAGACATCGCCAAAATGTAAGGCTTCTTGCCTTGTCTTGTTTGTCAAAGTTAAATACCAGTATGCCTAAATATGTTTGCTTTCCAAAATATGTATGAATTTGTGTTAGTAACCATTCAGCTGGAAACTCCTTCCTTACCAACAAAGACAAGAGAAGGCTGATTGAGTGTGTGTTTGAAATTGAAAATGCGATCGGAGTTGTGGTCTGCTGCTCCCCGCTGGTTCCCTGTCGTATGACAGATATTAGACTATTTTTTGTGCATAAAACTCACAAAGGAAGGAGAACCGACTGTAAGTATAGAGAGAGCAGTGTGTCATTTGAGACTTGACCTCTCTACCCCCTTGACTTAACATGGGGATGTGGCTGCACAAATAGGAAGGACAGCGTCTTTTTTCTGTCCCCCAGGCACCCACCCACACACGTCTCCCAGGGAAGGACGTTTTTGACACGGACGCGGTCACACATGACCGCCTTAGCAGGTTTTCCACCAGCCTGCACCCTACAGCCCCCCCGCCAGCCCAACTCCCCCCCCCCCCACCCGCCTCACGTTTTTGACACCGCCCACAGGGAGAGAAGTGTGAGGAACAGATTTTTGCCAGTGACAGAAGCAGTGGATGGGGAGGGGGATGAGGGGGTGGTGTTTGGCGGGTGGCTGATTCTTGCACCATGAGAGTGTCAGCTTCCCCGACAGACGGCTCCTTAACAAGTGGTCTGCCCCTTGTGAACCCGCCAATGACTCGCAGCGACCAAACAGACGGGCGGGTCGTGTGACCCTGGCACGGGGCCAGACACCTGGCCAGGAGAGGAATGAGGAGAATGCTACGCCGACTGCCTCCTGCTAATGACATTCCCGTAGGAGAGGTGCCATGATTCAGGAAAGAATCGAGATCTTGCTGATGAGCTCTGCGTTGTATGCTTACTTAACCGCTCCTCAAACATCCTTGTGCACATCTGTTTCTCCTTCTTAATGGTTTTCTCCACTTGTTGCATGGATGCACCTTGGACGTATCCTCAGTGATGTATCCCAAGGTCATCAGGGTTTCGGGTCTTCCAACATCATACCCCTCACTCAGGTGACCCAGCCGGGGTGATCAAGTCCTGACTTACGTCCCAGTAGCTACTCTCGATCAGTCCCATTAGGGAAAAACCAGGGCCACACAATCCATTCCTCCGGAACTACTATGCCGGGACTGGGTATGCAGGAGGATCGCATCAATCTGGCGCGTGGAAGGACTAGGCTCTGTGGGTTGACCCCATCACAATAGCGAAAATTAACTGTACATTCTGCCTTTCACAAAAAGGCTGTGGCGACAGCACAATAGAACATTTCTATTATGTCCCATAGTCGTGTCTGAAAAATCTGAACCTTTTTTATACATCTTAATAATTGTCTGTTAATATCCCTGTCTCTCTTTTTCCTGCCACATGTCGTCTCCATCTGTCTCTCTGTCTCTGTCCCTCATCTGCATCCACATCCACTTCTAATCTAGTCCCCAGACATGCTTTTTCTCCCTGTTCTCTCTTTCCCCCATCACTGACAGGAGACTGTCACTCCCACATTCCAGTCCCCTTAGGGACTGATCGTTATTTATCAAAGGTTGGTATGGTGCAAAAAAGGGGGGGGTCATTAAACTATTTTTTGAGCCTGAGGGGGGGATATGTTTATTTTTATTTTGGCTTGGGGGAGGTTGTACAACTTTATTTTGCTGAATTTTGTATTTAAAAAATGTTTTGATTATTTTGTTTTTCATAGTGTTTCACTATATCTATCTATATAAAGTTTACCCTGTGTGGCGACTCTGGCGAGTGTACTTGGTATATTCCATGTGTGCGCAACTGCGCATGCAAATAGAACAGATCTACAAGCTAACAACGTGTTGCTTGGTGACACGTTGTTAGCTTGTAGATCTGATTCTGTTCTACCAGCAAAGGTCCCTCCCCCGGCCGCTGATGTAGTTTGCTACGTCTGACGTGTACCCACTTCAAAACAGCGCGGGACAGATTGATTCTGCGTTCATAACATTTCCAGTAGAAAAAGCGAAAAATGTTTCAAGCTATGAACCGCGATGTTTGAATTGTGGGCCAGCAGCAGCAGGCCGCTGAAAAGAGCGAGTGTTGTCGGTCAGAGTCAGAGAGGAGGAAGGTGAGGAGCTGCTTAGCCAGCAGGTTGACTGCTGAGGTTGCGCCGCATCACTGAGTCAGGAAAATGTCAGACTGAGATGATAATAACAACAATAATAAATAATAATGTTGGGGCTGAGGTCGTGGATGATGTTAAGATATAAACTTCTCACAAGTTACTGTTTGTGACTGAAGTTGCTTGTGAACGAAGCTCCTCCACAGAGAAAGTAGCAAAACATCACAGGAACACCTTGAGGCCTTTATGTTGATGGGCATGGGACATTTTGATGGAAGAGACTCTACCGTCTTTGGACAACGCATCGTCAACAACTCAACATGGTGGCAGGCGAGACAGATTCTCATTCAGAATACGGTAGGGCTGGTCTAAAAGCATGCAGCTAATGCCAGCTATCGTGTGCATCTTTGCGCACTCGCATTGCAATGGTGGATTGTTGGTGTGTGCGTCACAGTAGCCAGGGCTGCCATGTCTCACCCTTTGAGTGTGACAGTCACGCAATTTAACCCTGCGGTGCCATGTACTTTTGTCTGCGTATGTGGTTGTAATAGATTAAAGAAAGAGTTATACTATTCGTTCGGTGGTGCCTGGCTGGCTAAATGAGCCGAGCAGGCAGTTGAACGTTGGGGTTGCGCAAATTGTGCTTTTCTCTGTGGAGTACGACGTTGTAGTATTATGGTATGCGACTGCCCGACTGCGTGACATATTTATTTAGCATTCATTCATTTTCATCATCCTGGGCTTGGGCACAGAGGCGAGGGGTGCCCACTGCCTTGGCAGCTTGGCTAGAATGACTTTACGCACGAGGCTCACCTTAAAAATAGCCATGTATCTAAGCTCATACATTTGCGTCGCGTCATCAGCGTGTTGTTGTGAGCTTGTAGGTCTGCATATGCTATTTTCGAAGCTGCCAGATTCATATTTACATCTTTAGTTGGAAGAATGCAATGGCATATCATCAGTGTTGAGTGTTGACTATAATGTAATGACGGATATGGAACCAAATGAACCCCAGACGGCCGCCGCCTAATAAACGATTACGTTATGCTGCTATACTGTGATTGATTGATTGATTGAAATCTTTATTAACAGTTTGCAGAATTACAGTACATTTCAAGCACAAACTCAATACAAAGACTGTTAACTGTGAGTGGACGACCCAATTAAGCCTTACACTTGTTTACAACAGGGTCCACATTGTTCAATTCATCAAAACATTTAGAGACAAACAAATAGACACTTCTATGTAGTTAAAGAACAGAACAGGAATTCATCATATAGGAAGCGAAAAGGGAAAAAAAGTATATATACAGTGAGGGGAACAGGGGGATAAAAGAAAAGAAAACGAAAGACAGAGTGTAGGGCGCCTGCACACAACACCATGCGTTGATGCCATGTGTGCATATGTGCAGGCACCCAACACCACGTCCATACAAAAACATAGTACAATCTATAGTACAAAGACAGAGTGTAGGGCGCCTGCACACAACACCATGCGTTGATGCCATGTGTGCATAATGTGCAGGCACCCAACACCACGTCCATACAAAAACATAGTACAATCCAGATACAAATTCAGCTTTTACAGAGGCCAGTTTCGAATTGCAGCCATCCGTAGGTGCCCTTTGAGAGCAGTTTTGAAGGAGCCAAGGGATTCACATGTCTTAATGACTGTTGGTAGGGCGTTCCACATTTTGGTCGCATAGGAGCGAAAAGAATTTAGTCCCTTGTTTGTGCCGAATCTGGGTTGTACATGGTTTGTTGCACTCCCTCTGGTGTTGTGGGTGTGGACTTCGTTTACATTAAGGAAGTATTTAGACAGGTACATGGGTATCTTGGTGGTGTATCTAATCTTGTGGACCAGACCCATGCAGACCCATGTGGACCAGACCCATTGCAAGATGCTGTACTCTGTCGTCGACCCTCTGTTGGTGTGAATATAAAATAAATATGGTCTATGGTGTTTGTTGGGGGGGGGGGGGAGGTCATATATATTCTTCCAGTCCCTGAGGGGGGGTCCCGAAAAAATATTTGGGGGCTGGGGGGGGGATGAGGTAAAATAAAAAAATGAAATCACATCTGCACCACCCCCCCCTGGTGGATAAATAACGATCAGTCCCTTACCCCGAGTGGTGTAAAGAGAGAATGGTGACAAACTGACGGTCAAGTCCAAAATACTTGATCGTCACATCACTCATGTCAACAAGAATCAGTTTGCAGAAGTCCTCTGGTGGGCCATATACAGAAATGCCTCTCTGGAATGGGATTTTTGGTGATTAATTGTCAAGAATGTTATTCTAGCTGATATCTTTGCCGTGCAAATGTTCCATCCAGAATAGGGATGCCAGCCTTGACACGTATCAAGTGGTTAACTCATTCTATTCCCCTCTGCCTATCAGACCCAGCGGGCATTTCTACTGTACACATACTGTTTTTGTTGATGTACTGTACTGTAGCTGGTCTTTACATTATTCTGTAACTGTTGTATCCTACCCGTACCGTACCAGTACATTACTGATTAGCCTTTGTCTTCTGTCTGTGTGTTCCTGCACTCTGGCTGGCTGGAGGAAGGTTTTACCACAATGTTCCCAATATCCCCATCCTGCCTAAAAACAATATTAATACATTTTAACAAATTTGTTTGTTTATATATTTATTGTCACTGTGAGAAGTTAAATTATTTGTTGGTCACCTGTATTGTAAAGGCAGTCTGTGGGACACATACTCAAAAGACAATTCATAAACAATGAATAATGAGGCAGCACAAAATGTCAGAGTTATAGAGTATAAGGATTTTACTCGAGTAAGAAGACAAGACTTACATGACCTGTTCATGTATGGAAAACCCAGTCTGGCTCCCAGAATGACAAGAAACGACAGCTTATATAGCTTGCTCTCACACAGACAACCCCCCAACATATAGCATCAAGGCATTCACTAAATGGGACAGTGACGTCATAAAGCAAGCAAACAAGCAGCACAGAACAGCTAAGAGTATTATTATATGTTTATCTCTAAATTTCCACGACAGTATCTAGTGCTGGCAGTGTAATCCTGTTGATTGGAAGGGGCCAAGCACTGTAGAGGAGGGGTGTTAATTGTTTGTTCCTGTTCTTTTGCACGTTTATTGTATGTGTTTAGCGCCGTACATATTTATTGAATCAGCTCAGGGGCCTTGGTTTGCCTGTTGTTTGAGTTATTTATACCAATTGGCAATTCCTGTGATTGTGCTTAGTTTGTCCCACCTGTTTAAGAGCAGGCATGCTACAGGTGAGATGTTCAGTTTGACTTGAGGCTAGCCAGGAAGAACACCCTGGATGAGCTGCCATGACCTCATGGAAGGCATAGCAGTATTATTAAGCTTCTGTTGTTTTATGTGTGTAGTGTAGCTTTAAGTGTTTATTTCTGTTTCCTATTTTTGGAACATTGTTTTGGCCAGTATTGTTTATTTTTGTATTGTTGCCGGTTTGCACCGTTTGTTAATTGTTTGGAGGTAAATACAATACCCCAAAATGTACTTGTGAACCTGTCTACTTTGTGGAGCCTCGTGCAATCGGCCAGCCTTTCCACAATATCCATGACCTGAATAATCCAACATTCCCAATTCATGTGTTCTACTACCACCAGGTGCTTATTTTCATAAAGAACAATGAAACTCAAACTCTCATTTCTCCATGGGACACAACATGACCGAATCAGCAGGATTTGGTGGCTGAATTTAAGCTGCATTTAGATTATATTAAACACATGCAGAAGCATGCACACCAGCAGAGTAGCTGAGCATGCATATTTATGAAAACAGTCTAAGCATAAACAAAACTCCTTCATTGAAATGAATCAATGTTTTTCTTTAACTGTCGAAGGTAACGCCTTGTTAAGCACCTGCACCGTTTGTAATAAAATACATTTTAATGAAAAATACGAATTCTGATGAGAAAGTCACCCTTATAAACACAGTTAATCAATCATAGAAGAAGCTGGTGCTCACGGTTAGCTGGACCAGTGCACTAAATGACTTGATTACAGTTGCTCTCGATTTCAAGATATTGACCTGTGATGGGAGCGTGATATTGATACCACGCGAGTAGCCTACAAAATGGCAGTGCTACTGCAGCATGCAGCAGATATCAACCATTGCACCTGCTTAACACTTCTCTTACCATCTACATACGTATGAAAAACGCTGCTTTCTATAGAGAGGCCCGGTGGGGAGGGTGAGAGTGGAAAATCAATGTCATTATCGGGGGAAAACGCAGAGCAGGGGCATTGAGGCTATGCACCATTGCCAAACAAGGTTCACATCAATGAATTGACGGAGGCGTCCACAGTTTTGATGTGACAAGAGTTGAAAGCCTTGAAGGAGTGCCACTTTTATCGACTCTCAATGGGCATTGGCTGTCAGTGTCACCCTGAGGATTTACTGAGTAAAAGCTGGTGAGGAACACACTGTGTACGCCACCGGTTCTTTTCACCACATGCCATATTCATTATATTGATGTAGTTCAGTGGGAACCTGACATTTTACAAAATAATGTGAGAGAGGTGGGTATGAGGCTTATGGCAGGATGGTTCAAAGGTGGGATTTAAGCTTCTTTGACTGCTCATTTTGGATTAGACTTGTACAAAGTATACTTTAGTCGGATGATTGTGTTTGCCTTGTTTGTTTGAACTGACAAAATTATGCCTACCTCAAAAATCTAGATCTAGCTCTCTTGTATTGTTTCTTCGCACTGGCAATTTTGTTTCAATGCCAAGTGATAATTGGGGGTGGGGAGGGGGACGGGACGGGACGGGGGGGTGGGCAATGTCTGATCCGTCTCATCACTCCCGCTGTCTATCTTTCTTTTCTCTCTCACCCATTCTGTCTCTCTCCTTGTCTCTTGATAGCAATCAATAGTTATTATCTGCTGAGCGTGGCGACAGACACTGCACAGGGACCCTATTCTGAGTCGATGGCACTTTTTCATTATAGCTGACACGCGTCTAAACAATGCAGGCCCATTTCCCTTCCACCAGACAAACACGCTCTCCATAATGGCCCCAGATAAAAGAGAAGCGGGAGGAAAATTGAGTTTCACATTATGGGGAATCACTAATTTGGGACCACTTCTTTTCCCACTGCACTAACCCCCCCCCCCCCCCCAATCCTTCCTTCAGCCTCTTTTTAACAAGTGACATGTTTGCCTCACATAATATGTGTGATGTTATTTATTCATTATTTCTTTTACTACATGTCCATCCAGCCATCCGTCCCCCCTTCATCATCCAATGTTTTCATCAGTTCATTTCTGCTACCCAACAGTCCTCTCCACCATCAGCCCGTCTGTCCATCCGTCCATCCGTCTATCCGTCCATTAATCCATTTGCCCACCTGTCAGTTGGTGGGCGGAGTTTGTTTTGTTTTGGGACAGTTGTTGTTTCATAAAATAAATAAATGATGTCGGCGCGGTGGAGTGGAAAGCATAACGAATGGCGGTTGGAGAAAAAGGCAATTTAGGGAGAAGTGCACTGGCTGGCACAGGAGCAGAATGGGTTTTTACTGTGAAGTATAACCAATGCATTACAAAACGCATTACCAGAGCTTTATTGAAAAAGCCAAGTACCTCTCTCTCTTCACCGCCCCAACCCCCTAACCGCCCAATGAACGTAGGGCTAGCCAACATTATCACGCCTCGTGGGGAGTGAAAGTCACTTTCAGAAAGTCAGAGGAGAGCAGGTTTTCATTGCAAGGTCACACAACATGTTTTTTTCTTCATATAATGTTTTGTGTGAACCAGAGGTGAGTAGTGGAGCAAGGAGGTGGTCATTTTTCAATTGGCTCACAAGTGCAGGTGCAAATTTGTTGATCTGGTGGTGTGATTGTCCCCTTCTCAACACAGTCATTCTTTCTTCTAATCTATTTTTAATGTTTTGCCCTAGGCAAAGTTAGCATCCGACAGTTTCTAAATGCTGGGGATGACCCATACTCAACATTTCTAACATAACACTTTAGGGTACTCACATTCACATTCTGGCAAGAGGACTAATAGCTACAGTATAGTGTTTGTTCAGTAACAGGAGTCTCCCTTTAATAAACAGAAGATAGATCAGGAGAAAGTAGCCATTAACACCACATTCTCTTTATTAGAAAGTACTGTTTGGTCTCTGTTTGTCTGTGATTTTGTAGTTCATTGTGTAGCTGTAGTCCTCTATAAGGAGAAAAATCACACCCGTGTGAACTTGAAGTAAGTGGTGCAAACGGTTGAGAAATGACAGTTACCGTGTGGGGGTCCCCAGGGGGTCCCTCTACTGTACTGTACTGTACTGTACTGTACTGTACTGTACTGTACTGTACTGTACTGTACTGTACTGTACTGTACTGTACTGTACTGTACTGTACTTTCACACCCGAAATCATGTGTATTAGGCTGCGCAACAGTCACACTTGGTTGTGAAAACCAACCAAATGCTATTTTCGTGCTCAGACCCAGCCAGCCAGTCAGCCAGCCAGCCAGCCAGGTACAGACCCAGGCAGCCAGGCAGAGACACACAAAGCTACTTAATGAAGTGGTTGCACCATCATCATCTGGTCATAGACTCATAGGTGACGTGAAATGATCTTATATTATTGTCAGAGCCCAAAGCTGACTACTGAATAAGATTACTTAAAGCCCATTTGAGCAACCCAGTCACTGTCTGGCCTGTCATGTAGCATTATGTCTTTTCTCCTCAGATAAGTCCACTTTGTCGTACTTAAGAAGTAAGTTGAAATATCCCTGCTGCTGCCTGTCTTGGCCATGACTCTCTTGAAAAATTATTCATTCTCAACAAGACTTTAAACACGTAAAATATACCTAAGTTGGAGGTATATAGTCACTGTGTTTTGTTACATGGTTTTCACTTATCCAATGGTCTGAGTAAAGGTCATGGCTCGCTTGGAAATAAAATTGTAGTGCACTGGCACATTTTACAAATCATGCCACTCTTTGACTCTTTGGAGTCAAAGAGTGGGAGGGGTCAGCAGATCAGTGCTATAATAAAGGCTGGTATGTTTTGACTTGAGGAAAACGTGAATCTCTAAATTCACATTATGTGCATGGCTACTCTACTATGCATTTACTTGTGCATCTGCTGCTGCCATACATACATTATCTGTTCCTGTTCAGGAGGCTCAATTGAATCAGGCTGCTGTGGCCATTGTTTGATACTCATGTAGGGTGCACCAAGGACAGCTGAACAAAGTTATTAAATTGGAGTGGAGGGCAGCCTGCAATTTTCTCCCTACTATGCCCAGTGTTACAGTGGAGCATTATGGGGAGATAATAGAGCCTTGTAAAAAGCATGTCCTGCAGTTCAAGGTGAACGACCAACAGAATCGGAGGCATTATCACAATCAATGGAGCCAAACAGATTCCAGGATGTGCAGTAATATAAACAGGATCACTGCCATGTAGGTACCCCCATGCATAAAGAGAAATACACTGCATTATACAAAGAATCATCGCTACTTAAGCATATGGTGGATGAGCTGTGCTCCACAGTTATTTTTTTTCTTCCCCAAAATATAAAACAAACAATACCAGCACTCTGATAATATTACTGTACGTACAATACATACTCAATTTATTGGGGGCCAAAAACAAACTCGTTTTTTACTAAGCCATCATCAACATCAAAATGGAATTTTATTGAAAATAGGTGACGTCCAAACGCCAATAGGCAAAGAGAATACATAATTAAATAGCAGGCTCCATCTGTGAAGTGAATGAACCGCCCAAAGGCGGCTACTCCTAATGAACGAGGGCTCATTAGATTCTTATAAGATTGTGAGAGGTGCAGGCTTATTCTCCCAAAATACATGCATATAAAATAAATGATTTAATGAACATAATTAAGAACAATAACCACCCCATCCCACCCCCAGCCCCATGGCAAAATAATGTTAATACAATAACAGAACACAAGGCATGCTGGGAAGTCTCTCCTCAGCCACAAACCACCTTGGGTATTTACTGTTCTGGTAACCCTTCTTATCAGGTGGACACGTACCTGCTTCTCTTTCCAGGGCTAGGAGGCCCCCTTCCTTATTGTGGCAATGTAATTGACCTGGAATATGCCTTGTACGGGATGAGGAGACTGGGAAATTCTGACATGGGAGATAATCTAAAGAGGCTGTAGAATCAGTACTGCTCACAGTACAGCAGGAAAAGGCCCTGGATGACATCTGTGCAAGAACTAGAATCTCAAGCTCTCGTCTAACGCCACGCCGGCCGTGTTGTTTTTCTCTGTGAATATCTTCTGTGTTGTTGTTTTTACTCCGTGAATAAGAGAGAGAGAGAGAGAGAGAGAGAGGTGAGGCAGAGCAGACAGCGATGTGTCTTTGGCCACTGACCGTCTTGTTTCTGTGTTGTTCCGTGTTGTTGTTGTTTCTCCGTGAATGTCATGTATCCGCTCTCCGTGTATATTCTCAGGCAAGCGCATCACAGAAAGGGAAAACCACAGAGCTGGGTTGAAAATGCAGGGGTAGGGTCGGTGAAGTATCGCGGCCGCGGAACACGGGCGTAGGTGGCGCTGCTGCATGGTCTGCATTTGTCACGGTCTATATATGACTTGCCCAACTGAACTGCGGACGAAGTGTGCGCTCACAACTTGTTACCATCCCAATTGTAAATAGAAAAAGTGCCCCTCCACCAGGGCAGGTCAGGTTCACCATAACGGGCCGTCCTAGAAAATTTGGGGCAGAAGTTCATCGTTGGCCTCCAGCACCGACCGGGTTAACGGTGCCGTAGATTAGCTGTACACACACGGACGGAGTGCAAAACATAGTCTCTCCCCATGCCTTCGGCCTGGTGGAGACAATAATAGATGCTATGAATCGTACTTGGACCACATAAGAAACCTGGACCTCTATGGACGCCTCCTGTGGAGCATTGACAAGGTCAGAGAGAGGAGGTCGGAGGAGGAGGCTGACGGGCCACTGTGTCAGGCACCCGGAACTGGTAGCATGTGTACTGACACTGTTGGAGACAACCCTGCTAGGAGGGGCACCACCTGTACATAGACACACTAGCAACACTACTGTCTACATAGACAGCGGTAGGCTACTGCTAGCAACACTGCTGAGCTTGGGACCCAAATGCCGGATAGGAGTGATCCAAGAGTCTCAAGATGGTAAACAAGTTAAATGCTCATAACATGCAAAAACAGATTTGGATGTGCAAGAATCAGCTTGGAAAATAAGAAATGTAAAGTTTCAAAGACAGGAGGTGTGGATGTCTTTCTATCTCAGGAAAGTGTGCGGGCATGTGCGTATGTTTATTTAACCAGAGATACATTCTACAGTAAATCCTATAGGGGGTATACGGCCATAATCTCATCCTGCACAAACATATACTGTAATGTAATGATAATGCGAGATTAGCTCACAGACTTGTGTTTGCTGACTGGCTAAAGAGAAGGGAAGGGTGCACATCTGTAAAGAGTAATAAAAGAGCACTACTATCAGCTGCTTCATCACAGACAAATAGCCTGCAGGGGGGGCTTTGTATATATATTACAAATTAAATGTGAGACAACGTCAAAGAGACGACCTTAGAGGATTCTGAGCATGGAAACAAAACTGAAACTAAACAGTTCAGTGGCATTACCGCCCAAGGTGTTGTTGACAATGCAGGGGATTTATTAAATGAATGTGTTTGTAGTCCATGCATGCAAAGTGTATACAATAACACCAGAAGTTAGAATACTGTTTATACTAACACAACCTTACTACGGTGTCTGACTGTCTGTATGAGAGTGTTCTGTCATTGTGTTGTAAGCAAAACTTTATAAAGAAATCACACCCGTGTGAACTGAGTGGTGCAACCCCCCCCCCCCCCCCCCTCTCTCTCTCATTAGCAGGCAACAGTGCAGCACGTGCAGCACTATCTCTCTCTCTGTTTCTGGCACAACAGCGCCCCTACTGGTACTAATAGTCATTCTGGTGCTCATGGCCACATACATAGGCGGACCACACATAGGTGAACACGGACATTGCTGTTCCTTGGAGTGGTTGCACCACTCAAAAAAGAAAAAACATGAGAAGAACGCAGAGCGTTCCATATACCAATTTTGCGGGTCAAACGCTATCTCTTCTTCAATCGTGCAAAGTTATTTCTTTCTGTTCTAGATGATTTTTTTCACCATAACAGTGTTTCATATACACATTATCAACAGAATTCAGTAAAAAACAGCTAGTGCTGAACTCTGAAGTGTGCGTAAAGTCATTTTACTCAGTTGGAGTATTTGGATGTGCATCCATGCGGTCAAATGCATTACAGTATTCCATAACTGTAATCACAATCACAGTAAGATCCATTCAGCCTCGATTCCAACATTACTTTTTGAATCGAAATCTCTTCCTTCACTTTCACTCCCTATTATTTTAGTAGCAGAAAAAACACACGGCCCATGTGTGTCGTCTTGTGTTCTCGTCACGATGTGACAGAAAATTGATCCCTCAAATTCAAAAGCCTGTGCATCGTAATACATGGCCCTTACCTGTTTATCGATTATCCTTCAACTGGGTCTGACATGGTGCCTTTGGAGGATTCTGCAACAGAAGGGGAAGTAAAGGCTGAAAGAAGATCAATGGTTTTACATTATGGCTTAGTTCTGTCATAACTGGGTCCCTCCCATTGAACCGCAGCACTGGGGGAGAAAGTCTTGCTTCAGCATACTCTGCAGTCAGAATAGGACTCCCAAGGAGCAAGGCTATTACGGGCTACACAGCATGCCTCTATATCATATTTATGGATGTATTACCCCCAGAGTTTTATTTTGTCAAACAGGAGGTTGTATTTTGCCTCGGAGTGAGGTGATATCAAATATGCATGATGGGAGTGATGATAAGTTTGGAAAATGCTGTTTTAGAACCATCAGCGCTTTTGGGGGGGGGGGGGGGGGGCTTAATTTACTTTTTACATGGCATGCAAATAGTATTTCATTTTCTAGGCTATCTCTTCATGCCTCATGTGTCAATTCACAATGTAAAACAGGGGTGTCTGCATATTAGTAATGAAAAAATACATGTGTACGCCCACATGTACACACACACACACACACACACACACACACACACACACACACACACACACATACGCACACGCACACGCACACACACACACACACACACACACACACACACATACACACACACACACACGCACACGCACACGCACACACACGCGCACACACGCACACACGCACAAAGGGACGGACGGCTCAACAACACAGCAATGGTCCCCTTCCGTCTCAGTTGGGATGCTTTCCACACTGGAGAAATAAAGCTGAAATATTGGCATTCAAGGAGCAGAGAGAGGCCAGGGGCCAGGGAGAGGGTGTGTAAACCCAGCCAAACAAGCAGAAAGGAAATGATTTGCTGGAAAGTGTAAACAACGGGGAGATTAAATTGTGCATGTAAATAATTGATGGCATGTGGTCAGTGGGCTTACACAAGGCTTAGTGGACCTTCATGTGGAAAAAGAAAGTATTTGAAAGACATTCTGTGGGAAAGAAATCTTAATTCAACACCCTACAGACTGATTGATGTATCGTGACCTGCACACACAAAATCTAGAGAGTAATGTATATACAAAATAATATTGTTTTTAGTATTAATCTCAATATTTAAAAAAATAACCCCTTTTGTGGATCTGAACTCACTCACTAAAAGTTAGATACAGTAACAGTAAGTTACGGTACTGTTCAGCATCGCAGACAAACATTTCTATTTTACTTCAATACCTAGTAGTAATCTCACACATTCAAATAAATATGTGTATTGCAAGGGATTATGATGATGACATACGTACATTTCTTATATGTTAATTATTTTGAATTAATGACACTGAGTCATGGGTCATTCATAAATTATAATTCATTCATAAATTCCTACAAAAATGTAAAAAAAAACACCGCTCATCCACTGAAAAAACGTAAGAGAGGTGCTGGAGCCACAAAGGGAACATGAGAAAAGGAAGCTCTGCACACTCAGATCTGCGCACAATCAATGTATTTATTTAGCAAGCTTTCGGTCTACTGACCTTCTTCAGGTCTGATTATTATTTTCTCTTCATAAATTCCTTAAAAATGTTATGTGATTGTGTCCTTAATAAGTTCTTAGTAATAAATCATACGTAGCTTGCGGAGTTAGTTCAGTCAGATCTATGTATGTGTATTCAGTGTGTATGTTATATGTGGCCTCATACAGTATGGTGTGTTAACCCTCTTGACTGATTCCTGTGATTTCTGTGCCCTATAGTGATTGGAGGCAAAGAAATGGCATGGACTGACGCTCCTGCTTATGTTCACAGTATGGCCTAGCAGACTTCCAACAATATGTGCCTCCATTTCTTCGAGGGTGGAGTCGAGTGGAGATTGGAGGAGTGGCTTGTTTGGAGGCACACCTGGGCCTCATCAGCCAGCCATTATAAAAGCCTTGAGATGAACACCACTTCAGCCCATTTGCCATCCGTCACCTCCATGTGCTGAACCCTAATGTGTGTATAGCATTTTATTCCTGTTGAGTCTGTAGGCCTTGCCATATTCTTACTGAGTGTTTAAAGTCCAGACTATAGCTAAGCTATTTGTTTTTTTTGTTTTATTTCACCGATTTCAAGTATTTATTTCCCCCTGCACACGTAATGAGATGTTTTCAATCTCGTCCGTCGAGGCAATCAGCTGTTGGGAGGAACTAATTTAAACCTGCACATTTTCACTGGGAGTGAAAGCGTGAACAAAATCCTGTAAGCTCACGAGGCCGTCTATAGAGGGTATGCGCGTGACATCATCATCAAACCCGGAAGTTATGCAGGAACCTATTTGATTGCATTAAACGACGTTAAACAATGTTAAACTCACTCTGCTCAGCTCATTTGTTGATGTCATGGGCTCCTTTCTCTCACCCACAGTGTGGGATTTGCAGTCATATATATAAAGGCCTCTTCAGGCTCTGGGGCGTCTGGATCTCAACGGAAGGCAACATGGACTAAGTTGGAGGCGATGGCGATGCGTGATTGGATTACATTGGCAAGCTTTCCCAAGATTCCTTGCGAAGCATAGCGGAAGCAAAACGGATGAACGGAAGGGGACGTTCAGTAGGCCAATCAGAGGCGCGACTCCCACTTGTCCAGCAGCACTTGCCTTCCGAGATTCCACTTGACTTCCTCCTCCTGTCGGAGACGGGTCTCTCCAACGAAAGTGCAGCGATCATGAGGCATCTATATTTTTTTAATATCTATGGTTGCAGTAGCTGAGGAGAGTCAGAGTGTCTGTCTGGAGGCAGACATATTGCACATGTACGGCACCGTCCACACACATGAATAATAAATAATCTGTTTATTTGCATGATCGAGTCTCACTCTCATCGTCCATGGATCTACTGTCGATCGCTTTGTGCTCGTGTCATTGGCTCGTGTCCTGGGCCACGCCCTCATTTGGTGGCAAACTAAGCAGCTCTTTGATCCTCTCCAGGTCCTGATTGGTCACATCGGCCTGGGCCCCGTGGCTCAGGTCGCCAATCAGCTCATCGGTCAGCTGCAGGCGGGCGGTCCATTCATCCACTTTGAGTTGGTACAGCTCCCTGCGCTCCCTCCTCCTCCTCTCTCGGACTGTTTCTCCAGACAGAGACTGCATGGCGAGGATCAGAACTCCTGCAGGCAGTCCCATAGCGCCTCCGATGATGGTTCCTGCTACCACTCCCCTCAGGCCAAGGTTTACTCTGAAGAGGCCTCCAGTCACAGCTCCGGCTGCAGCGTAGTGGCTGAGGACACTCCTGTCTCTGTAGACGGACAGACCAGTGCTCACAGAGTTGAACAAAGTGACGAAAGCAGTCACCCTCCAACTCCACCTCCAACCGTATCGGACAAAGCCCCGGATGGCAGCGTGGTGCGCTGAACGCACCGCCTCCAAACGGCTGGTGTACATATCGGCCTGGCTGAGGTGAATAAACGTCTCTCTGGCGTGGCGTGCGGCCGGCAGGCCTCCGTAGATCATTCCTCCTACGGCCGCAGCCAAGCCGCTCTTTATAACGTTGGTGAGCTCCTCAGGATAGCTCTGGTTCTGCTCCCGGTCGAAGAGGTCCTTGATGCGGTCCCAGCCCGTGTCCGGGAACTCGGGTTTTCCGATGAGCCTCGGCACGTTGATACTAGGGACGATAGGAGGTGCGGCGGCGGGGGAGGAGGAGGAGGAGGGGGGCGCCTGTGCCTCGTCGTCAGCTGCATGGACCCGGGAGAGCGGGAAGCAGCAGGAGGAGGAGGAGGAGAAAAGAGGAGATGGAGAAGTGGAAGGCCTTGCGATCTGGACGCCGAAGCCCTGCAGATTAAGCCAGCGCCCGGTGAGGAGCGTGCCGCCCTGGGGCCCCGAATCTGTCTGGGCTGCCTGGCCCTCCACCGCGGGCCACGGCCCAGGATCCATCACCACAGAGACGGACACACGGTTCAGTTGTCACGAGGCGGTGGACAGCAGTGATCCATTCACTGCCAGCATCACAGACTAGCAGCACCAAGGTTGGCTCTCTTTCTGACGGCTTTCTCAGATCTGTCTATATATTCTTATCTACTGATAACTACACTATTCATGTCCTTGTAGTTCTTCATTTATGAACCCGGCTTCAGTCACTATGCCGACCCTTCACCTTGACTGTGTGCTGCAGTCAGCTATTTTGTAGTTAAGAAATCAATTGCAATTGTCAAAAGATTTCTTGGGTGTCAATCCAAATCAAAAGGGAAGCTGGTAAGGGTGTGCTGCCATTTTCTTTTGTCCCCCTTTTTGGCCCATTGTTTTTATTTAGTTAGGGAGCCTAGATTGTAATTGTTGTTTGGACGGCGGTAGTTTAACTCTTAACCTTTTCAGGTAGGGTGGGGTTTTTGTTTGGTTGGCTTTGGCCACCCTGAAGATTTATGCTCTCTCCTTGCTAGCTATATAAGTATTACTCCTTAAGCCCTATAGACTCCATATAAGGTCGTAACAGAGTGCAAGACACATGTCATTCGCTACTTAAACTCACTAGACTGCATGCTTCTTCCTGCCTTCCTTCAAGGACTACTAAAAGTTGACAGGAAGTGAAGACCGTACGGTGGACTCCATGTTGCTCCCTGGAAGGAAAGAAACATGCACAATGGGCTATATGCATCCAACACTTCCGCGTTCAGCTTCCTTGGTCTCAAACGCGGGAAGCGAACGCAGATCGTCACCATGACTCAGCCATAACTCCCCAAAGCAGCTATACGTCCAAATATGGAGTGTGTTGCATCAATCACAAACAAATCACTCAGCTCCATATATGGGCACAAAGGGGGGACACACAGACACACACACACAGACACACACACACAGACATGATCTGCTAGGTCTCATAGTAAGTGCTCACTGCGTTCGCAATGATCTGTTTCTGGGTAGGGGTGGGGATTACAAATTGTAGATTACACAGTTGTATGCTAACATCAGGGATGAATGTTTCCACGTTTTGTTTCTTAGATCCTTTATTGTGGTGTGATGATTTTTTTATGCAAATGCTTATTGTAGCATATTAACTTATACACAAATGTAAAGTTCATTATAAATAAAATCCATTATGTTCTTTTCTTTCCTTTTCACTAGAGCGGTGCACTGGCCTTCTTGGAACGATGCAGGTTGGAAATGCATGCCCCACCCAGTTATTACTTGCGCAAGCAGAGCAAGTACGTAATAATAAATAAGTAAGTAATAGTTTTCGTTTTCGTATGTCGCCGTTTGATGTGTATGCGCCGTGCCAGCGTATGATGTATGACTACTTGTGCTTGATATGGCAGTAGTGTCAGATTACATACATGTAAACATAGGGGCATTACCTTTAATCCTCCCGACACTAAAACATATCTTCATTAAGTCACCATCGAAAACCAAAAACTAAAACCAAAACCTGCCATTGGGTCCTTTAATCCACATCTTTATTACGTCATCATTGAGAGCTAGTTGTACCAGTTATACCCCGATACATATGCATCAAACAGGGCATATGCAAAGTAACCACAGTATACCGCTAATCAATTTACAAATTACATATACATAGAGGCATTTCCTTTAATCCACCGACACTAATCGACATATACGTCACCATCGAAAGCCACCACTCATCCGTATTAATTACAACATTACGTAATTTATTGTTGTTAATTACCAGTAAGACGCGCAAACGCGGGAAGCGAACGCAGCTGAGACCCTGCAGATCATGTCTGTCTGTCTGTCTGTCTGTCTGTGTGTCTGTCCCGCTGTTACTGTATATGTGGACCTGTCCCCTTTTGTGCCCATATATGGAGCTGAGTGGACCTGGCCCCTTTTGTGCCCATATATGGAGCTGAGTGATTGCTGATGCAACACACTCCATATTTGGACATATAGCGGGACGCAATAATATGGGCATATGGAGTTCTTTGTCTGGCATGCCCAAATATGGAGTCTATGCAGATGTCGGAACAACATTGTGATGTCAGAACAGGCCAGCTCCATAGATCACCCCTAGATCTCCATATATGGAGATCTAGGGGTGATCGCGTGTGATCAATGGCTAATTTGGGCCCATGCCCATACTAATAGAAAGAAGACATGTCAGATATGTCAAATATTACATAAGGTGCAAGGTGAGAAAAATAGCAATGGAATCTCACTTTTGCGTCAAAGCTCTAATTATGCTGAACAATAAACAAAATCAATGGACCTCTTCCAACACATCCTTACAGAGTATTCTCCCACTGGGCTATGACGTACGTACAGTAATGGTATTGATGCTCGTACAGTAGGTACTATATTCTTCAGTGACAGCAGTTATCTACTAAACATCTCTGCCATCAGGGTCTTTTTTTCTCCCCCAGATGAATGTTTATCACCCGTATAATAAAATGCTGCAAAGCTTTTCTACCGGTGCAGTGCTGGGTGCAATGACTTCGGCAGAAGTGATGAAGATGCATGCCAGAAGAGCAATCTTTCCGCTAACTACTCGTGACAAACACTGTAAAGTTCACTGTCTGTTTGGACTGATAGGCTGCTGCTGGCACAGTCAGCCCAGCACAGCCGTGTAAGCACATAACTGATTTAGCTAGCGGCGGTTTCTGCTCTCCACATTCCTATGTGCCCCTCAGAATTAATACCTCCCTTCACAATGACAACAACAACATAAACCTGGCTGAATCAACGCCGGATTGCATCCCTCCCTGCTTTGCATGCCATAGCTGCTCCATTAAAATGCCTCTCATTTCCATGTTTATTACAAAAAACATTTCCCTCTCTCATCCATTTCCTAAATCATTCCGCTGATGTCTCCCCAGACTTAATGTATCACAAAACCTTTAACTTTCCGGCAGAGAGGCAGAAGTTTAGAAACCTTGTCTCAAAGCTTCACCGAGAATTGAGCTTGTTAGTGGCAGAGTGTAAGGGCTTAAATTGGCAGATCCGAGGTGACAGGTGTGTGGTCCTCCGTTGGCTGTATTAGTATTCATCTCACTTTATTTAAGGAGAGGTGGTGGGCAAGAGAGAGAGAGGGGGGGGGGAGGGGATTGAGGGATATAAAAAAGACAGACTAATCAATTAGCCTTTCAAGAGCACTGCTCTGCTTTTCCCTCCTAATCAGATACAGCTCTAATTCTGCCACACACACACACACACACACACACACACACACACACACACACACACACACACACACAGACACGCACTTCCCTAATGAAGATTGAGTTGTCAGCCCACCTCGACAACAACAAAACTCGGCTTACGCTGGACTTTTCGAGGCTCAGTTTTGGGGGTGCCCAAGTGGCGTTCTTACACAGTTTCCCAGATGCAGCCGGAGTGGGTTGTTATGGCAGCCATATCAGCCTGGCTCGTCGGTCCTCTCATGTAATGATCTGACAGCTGTGCCCTTCATGGGAACACATCCAATGACCCTACGGGTGGAGAGACGCCGCTGCCCTGGTATTAGAGACAGACAGACAGACACCCCTCTTCGGGGAAGGGAAGAGAAATGAGAGGAAATGTTTGGAGCAGAGGAAAGAGTTGCCTAGAGACACTGTAATTTGTCTGAGCTTGAGCCCGCCGAGTGGAGTCAGGGTGTCACAGTGGTAAGGGCAGAGTGTATACTAACAGCACATGATGAGTATGTGTTGCAGCTGGAGCACGGTGTGCAGGGGCTGGGGGGAAATAGTCCGTCGTTAACATCGCTCTGGGCTTAAGGGGGACGACTCATATCAGAGACACACTTGATTTGTTTCCTATATACAATCACTCAGTGAGGTACATTGCACATGGATGTTCCTGTTACTTCAACACAGCCGTATCTGGTCGATTCAGTTATTTTGGAAGGCAGCGTTCCATAGCAGCACCTGAACATCAAACAGCCTGTGGTGCAAAGGTGCACGGCTTTTTCTTTCTTTCTTTCGTTTTTCAATTCATGTATAATTCTCCATTCAGCCTCTCCACAGGAATATAAAAAGAAGTCACTCTTTGATGCCGTTAGCGTTTGCAGCATTCTGGGGCCTGTGGCACCGTTCCGTTTACCATACTGTGAATGTAATTAAATCCAAGAGCTGCCAGTATTTACTGGCAAGATGGGCTGACTCTCTTCGCTCCTCAAACAGTCCTCCATCTGTTTGATTGGATTTTGGTCCCAGGCAACAGAGACCACATGAGCAGCAGAGCAGAGGCAGCCCATGCTAAGGTCCTCCCAACATGGCCCTACAAGACCTTTGTTAATAATCTATACCTGGCGTGTGTCATCCTTGTGTTAGAGAGTGTGTGTGTGTTTGCGTGCGTGCGTGTGTGTGTGTGTGTGTGTGTGTGTGTGTGTGTGTGTAATTCCATCACGTGCATACATGACAGCATATTATGATTATTTTATTGCATATACACACATACATTATATTTACATAAACGTGACAAATAATGAATACATTTGTCAGAATGTTAGAGAAGAACAGAAAATACCTCATTTGAATTGACGTACACACGCACTCACGCTCACACAAACACGTGTGTGTGTGTGTGTGTGTGTGTGTGTGTGTGTGTGTGTGTGTGTGTGTGCGTGCACACGTGAAAGAAACTTATACAACACTGTTGTATAAGTCACAATATGCCACAAATATAATCAATAACCCTGGACGAAGTTTTAATGTGATATCTTCTGTTCCCTGAAAAGAAATTGCTTTGTGCCTTTCACTCAAAAAGGACGAAATAGCTTTTCCGCCGTTCATTCTTTTCCCCTTTCGATAAGCTACTATTATCTGTTGCTAGGATTGTGGTTCTTCTGTTGGTACAGGGAGCATTGGGACACTGTGTCCTTGCCAGCAGCTCAGTACGGAGCGGCAGTTTCACTTATACTCCCCTGTTTTACCTCACAGGAAGCTGTCGCTGGAAAAAATAACAAATATCAGGAGACGGGGAGACAGGCAATTCCTGCTGATCATGGCAGTTAGGGTTTATTGTGTGTGGGAAATGCTCGTGATAGTGATGGGGCGAGGCAGATATACAGCGGTTAGGGCAGAGGTGGAAGAAGCATGAGTAGGGAAGCGGTTGAGAATGGTGAGTGGTCTCCACTCCTGAACCTACTGTACATTGAACACAACTATAGTCTAGTCTAGTGCAATGGCATTTTTGGTCATTTTAAGTTTCAGTTTGAAACGGAAGGCTGTACGTTTCTGAACCATGCGCCGCATCCCTTCAGGCTATGGGACGGTTGAATCTCACTCCGTGTCCAGCATGGCTATCGTGTTTCTTTACAAGTCAGACAGATGGGCAGCTATGCTTGTTTGCTACTTCGTGGCTTATTTCTGAGATGTTTTCAGATACATATTTTAGCGTGCTGCTTAAGTTTAAAATAAGTAATACACTGTCTAGTACGTCATCTTGAATGAGATTACAAACGGAATAGTTCAGTAATCACAAGCAGCTGTGTTTAAAGGAACGTGCAGACGGTGCAGCAACGGTACCGGGTCTCGCTTCGCCATCACGCACCACATTTTCGTTCAAAGGAAGTCATTAGTTTGTATGGACTTTTGATATCAAAATGCGCAAAAATGGAAATTTTCCCATTGTTTTACACGATGACTACGGATATGTTCTAAAAGTGTGAAAAACCTATTTTTCATTTCAATACTAGACCACAAAACTTGGTTCAGGATTTAGAAGGCATTTTTAGAAGCGGCCTCTAGTCTATCTAGTCTGCCACACTTGCCTTCACTCATTAGAAACTCAGCATTCACCCGTATCCACTACACCTGCCTAGTGCCTCCACTCACCACTTCTGTTACAATCACCACAGTATAAATGCACCTGCGGTCTCTTGACCAGCTTGTTTATTCTGCTTCACAACAGATCGTGAGTTGTGTATAAAATAATAATAATAATAATAATTACAGATGTCCCGATACTGTATCAGACAGTAAGGGGAAAGTAACGGTATCGGCCCTTATTTGTCATATCGGTATAGGCGAATATGCCAGGTAAATAAAATGTTGGGGTAGGTGGAGTTTGCTTTCGAGTTGCCCAAACTGTAAATGCACATATGAGTGAGGAGTCTGACACGAGATATATAGCTATGAACACAACATGAGATCACAACACTGGTATCGGTATTCGGTATCGGCTAACACAGAAATGGTGGTATCGGGATCGGGAACGAAAAAAGTTTATCGGGACATCCCTCATAAAAACTAGTACTCCACTCTGTCGAGTGCCTAGTGCCTATACTTGCGCGTTGCACACAAGCAGAGCGCACAAGTACTGTCGACTGCTAACTTTCAAATCTCAGCCTCTCTGTAAAACATTGAAATTAAATACTAAAGTCGGGTTATAACTGGCTGTCAATAGTGACGTAATTACAATATGTTTCAATATTGGTTGGGTAACAGGTAACGTATGTGTACATGTATGTAAGTTGTAAGTTGAAAGTATACTATACTGTGGTCGGCTGGCTTTTTTATGTGCGTATGCTTGGTAGGTATATACTGATGGTGACGTAATTAGGATATGTTTCAGTGTTGGGTGAATTAAATGTCTGTATGAGTGTATACATGTATGTAATCTGAAACCTATCTTTATTACGTCACCATCAAAAGCCAGTTATAACCCGGCATTGATACATACCTTAATTACGTCACCATCAATACCTACCAAGCATACATGCGCATTCGTACCAGCACGACCACAATACTTGCGCAAGTAATAATAATAACAACAGGAATCTTGTTAATTGTTATATGGGGCCTGGCACAAAATCCTTTTAGATGGGGTTCCGTGGCCAAATGCCTTGACATGCAAATGTACCACTATGCAGGAGAAGGCAAACGGAAGCCACTCGTGGAGCTGCTCATCAAATGTCATGTGCAGTAAACATTCTCTGTCTGGATTTCATAGGAAACAACCATCCCTGGTTGGCACGCACATGCCAATAAATAAATACATTAGTAGAGTATGTTTCCTGTAGGGTTGCGTGAAGACACTGCATAATTAAAACAGACCTCTATCAAAGCGAGAGCCAACCTCTGTTCCTCAGTTATCTGGGGCCTCGTTTATAAACTTAGGAGAATGTTATCACATGTCCGTTGCACAGTACTGTCAATGAGATAATGGCCCTTTTATTGTCAATTACATTAAGGGCAATTCCAACACCAGAGGGTGTTATGCAATTTGGTAGCTTTGATTGGGGGTATAAAAAGGCATGCAATTAAAATGCTTAATGAGAAAGGGGTGCGCCGCAGTGTGCATATCAATGCCAGGCCGGCTGGCCTACCCAAGGCTATGTACGAGGCAGAATGTGACATTGCAGGGATGAAGTGTGGCATTAGATTGGGTGTAAAGCTTGTTTGCGTAATGGAGAGAGCTACAGAGTGGCGGAAGTAATGCAACTGTTTGTCATACTGTATAAGTAGCAGGCTAGCATAGCAGCACTGGACATATAGAGCACTGAAGTCTGGTGTCACTGCAGCTAGGTGCTTTTCCCCTGGTTTGTAGAGTTATGTTCTTGAATGGGAGTGATACAGCCTGTTATTGGACAAAATGTAATTAATTCGACCTTAACAGTCTTAAAACTACACTTCAGTCAGGACAACTCAAGAATGGATGGGATAGATATTTATTGAATATAAATGAGCAATATGTTTATATGGTTTGGTGATGTATTGGATCTGCTTTTTAGGTACTCGGATCAAGCGCATCAGTCCCGGCCATAGGGACTCTGAATCCCCTGTACCTAAACAGTAGATCCAAAACGATAGGTGGTAGCTGGGGTGGAGGAGGGTGAGCAGCAAGGTTTGTATACAGCAGCGCAGCAGCAGGCAAGCAAGCAGGAGGAAGAGTGCAAACCTTCCAGTTTATGTAGCCGGTACGAAGATGGAGTGAGTGTGTGAGTGAATCGTGGATGAGAGCGTGATGCTGAGGCGGCCCTATTAGCGGCCGGCAGCGACTGCACTGAGGTTTCTTCAGTAAACTTGCTCAGCGCATGTCTGTGACAGGCACGATGCTCATTTCTGGGTCTGAAATTGATGTTGCTACTAAAATATGTCACACCGCGTCACGACAAAGCGATGGGCGATGTGTGCGACGGGTAGCAGCCCGGAAATGTAGTCTTTGCGTTGTTTGACCTGTTTCTAGCGTACTATTGTGTTACTCTTTGGGTATAATTGTAGTCTACATTTTCCACCTTTAGTCGATACTTCAGAGTAAAATCTCTGGGGTGATGGGTCTCTGCCAAAATATAAAGGTTGATATAGCGCTAACATGAGGTAAATTTGAAAACATTATCTCCAGCCATGGCCTTCGGCCTGGTGGAGTTCGGCCTGGTGGGGATAATGGGTGCTTTGGCACTGTCAAGCTTTGGTGATTGGCAAATGGAAGCCTTCAGAGAGAGTGAGACCATCGAGATTTACTGGCCAATGATGAAATGAGCTGGTTCCCATTTCCAAGAGCTGTTCTCTTGGATCTGTGCTGTATTGGGCCCAACTTTTCAAAGCAGCACCACCAGAAACCAAGCCGTGCCTGTCCTACTTCAAAGAGAATTGGCTGACAGCCAGGTCACGGATCTCTCAGCCAACATTTAGCCACTTACGTTACGCCAGATCCGTTAGGAAGAATAACTAGTTTGACGTAACTCTACGTCACAATCCGTGACCTGTGCTGTCACCTATGCTGTGTTTTGCATGTTGCATGTTGCATGTTGGCGTTTTACTGTTCTGTTCCTTTTATTTTGTAGTGATCAGTGTCTCTTGGTTTCCTGTGTTGCTGATGTTTACCTGCCTTGTCTAACCTTGTGATTAGTGTAGTTTTCTCCTCCTGTGTCCTCAGTCTCTCAGCCAATCCCTCTGTTGATTTGTCAATTGTATTCACCTGTGTCCAGTTAGTCCTTGTCTATGTATATGCCCTTGTGTTTTCAGTTCTCTGTTGGTTTGTTGCATATTGTCACTGTGAGTACTTTGTTCTTGACTCCTCGTTTGCCTAGTCTTCAGATCCCCCTAGTTTTCCCTTTGTTCTCCTTGTTTTCTGACTGCCTACTGGTATTTTGACCTTTGCCTGTACCTGGACTATATAAAATAAGGGGCGAGAATTAATTTGCTTTCTTAATCAAAAGCATTGTCATTAAAAATCAAATGTTTTGACTTGCGGACATGGCTAGTGTGGTGGCTTTGTAGCCTGGATCAACCCATGACCATGACTCATTCACATGGGTAAACACAAACAGTGGTGTTGGGACAATTGAGGCCAGAGCTGTGTGTGATGCCTGGCTTCTAAGTGTATGTATGGAAGATTAATTTAGATTCAATTGCAATTTCTTTCTACTGCGGTGCCTAACCCACTCACTACTAACCTTCATGCAGGCAACAGTGGATGTCTCCTCAAGCAGAGGCTGCTCACCCCTTTTTTCCAACCCATAGAGCACTGAGCGAGGAGAGAAACTACAATTTGCACCATTGCCAGGCACGCTGTGTTGTGGAGCGCACCATCGGCCTTCTGAAGGGCAGATGGTGTCGCCTCGATTCCACAAGCTGAAAACTTTTCTACAAGCCTGAGAAGCTTTGTGAAATTGTGAGGGTGCATCTGCTACATAATGTGACTTTACCCCCCTCGTGCTGCTGGTTGTGTATTGGCCCTGACCCTGACCCCTATCCCCAGGCATTTGAGCCAAATGCTGCTTCCATGTGCCAGAATGTGGTTGTGTTCAGTCGCTTGTAGAAACCAGGGTAGGCTACAGCTTATGTCACATAAACAAGTCTTTCTTTTAAGTCCTTGGCAACATCGTCTCTTTGCATTTGTTGGACTGACTCTGTGTAGGGTTGGGGCACTACACTCACCGCCACATTGTTGCATGTGTTATTGGGAGCATCAATGTATGTGCCCTCTGCCTGTCACTCATTCTCTCTTGCTTACTATGAAAACCTGGATCTCCCATCAGTTGGTCACGCCTCCATATACTGTATGGTCACGCCTTGTGACATCACGCCTCGTGACACGTCACGCCACCATATAGGGCCGTCTCCATATATGAAGATCACAACACTGACCTCATCAAACCCTGGATAGCCATATATGCAGATCTAGGTGATGATCCAGTCTTCTCCATGTATGGCTATCCAGGGTTTGATGAGGTCAGTGTGATCTTCATATATGGAGACGGCCCTATATGGTGGCGTGATGTGTCACGAGACGTAATGTCACAAAGCATTACTATATATGGAGGCGTGATGTCATGAGGTGTTAACATATATGGAGGCGTGATCAATGGAGCTGACCTGTTCTGACATTCCATTATGATGATCTGACCTCAACAAACCCTGTATACTCAAGACACACTCCATATATGACCTGACCTCATCAAACCCTGTACACTCAAGACACTGCCCCCGTGAGTCATTATCGTCATTGCAATATTCAACAATGTTATTGCATATTGCATGTTTTCCTAATGCAGCCCTGTTCCAAATAGGGCTCAGCAGTGTGTGGGTTACAGAGGGTTACTGCATGTGTAGCATTGTGCGGAAGCGGGGATTGAACCCGGGGCACCCACTCGCCAGACCAACAACCTACCGTGCCAATAGGGCTGAGCCCGATTGTCAAGGCTGTTGCGGGCTGGGTCTTGGCTGGGGGCTACAATCACCCCCCAGTCTTTGAAACGTGTCCTCGCGCTTCTCACTTCACACCGCGAGTCGCTGCACACGATGTCCCTCATGCAAGGATATCACGCTCCACGTCCTGCCGACTATGCCAGATTGTAGCATTGTGCGGATGCGGTGATTGAACCCTGGGCTCCCACTCGCCAGACCTGTCGTGCCAATAGGGCTGAGCCCGATTTGCAGGGCTGTTGTGGGCTGTTGCGGGCTGGGGGTCTACATCAGCCAAACCTGATTCTGGCATGCAATTAGTTTAACTGACTATGTTTACTGACGAAGGTCGTATAGCTACTACATCTAGAGATTATCGACTATGCAGATTGCAATAATCAATAGCTCAGACATGACAGTATTGCTTAATATGTATAGCTTCTGTGTTTTGCCCGCAACCTTTTGATGGGAAACTTCACCACACAGCTTTATAAATGAGGCTCCTGTGGTGATTATGTAGCATCACTGTTGAATTTTCTGGGTTTACTCAATCCTATTCACATTGGAGGACAAAATTGTACTGTGACATCATTTCATTCAAAAGGGGGCTTAACTGTCCTTTTTTAAAACAGTTTTATGACCGCTGTAGTGACAGTTCATGCTTGAACACCCATGAAGGCTCACTCCTAATCCCTCTCTTCTCCCTGCTGGCCACATCATTTATGTCATCCAATTATGCACTCCTTTCATCTCCTCAGCCTTTGTCATATTTTCCCCTTTTTGTCTTTCTCTCTTTCCTCTCTCCATGCCGCTATGCTCCCCCCTGTCCTCATCTGCCAAATTCTCCAGACTCCATTTCATCCATTATCCTCTTACTGTCCTTTTCAAACGTTGACTGCAGCCTTCCACTCAACTTAAGTTACTCCTCCTCTTCCATGGGGTATTAGCTCTCTGCAACAGCTTCTCGCTCACCTGAGTGTGCATTCAGGCACTGTGGCATATCAGAGAATGAGTTGCGACGTGAGTCACGGTCTATCAAATTTCTGATACCTGTAGATTGAAAAACTCTTAGAAGCGCAACTCTTCTCATAAACTCCTACGATATGAGTGATATAAAACAGATTTTTCTGATGTACGGAAGGGAGTTGTTGCATATTCCAGAACTTTTCCTTTTTAGCTAGCAATGCTGATATGAAACAGTCTGGTGACAAGACAGCGTTAAATTGAAATTAAACTTAAGCCACTTTTTATGATCAGTGGTAAATGTCCGGGGAATCAGGCCGGTGTTGGCCGTTCACACACTCCGCCTACTGTAGCCTATAGGTCTGATCTGGACCTGCAATTGATCTGAATGACTGTTAAAGCACTTATTTAATTAGGTGAACGAATGATTAAGCACCTAACTTAGCCTATATCATTGCAATTAGGCAGGCTATATGCATGTCTTTGTCACTTGGAAATAAAATAGGCGAGTGTGTCCATTAATACCAAAATCTAAATGTTATTTTATCACGGGGATGATTTATATGCGTCTGATCTCCCGCTGCTGTCCTGCAGTCAAAATCATCTTGCACATACAGTATGCGCTCGCATGTTTTAACAGAGCCAGTAAAGTACTGTTTGATTAAGCAACTAACTTAACATGTTTTATTGTTTTTAATTCTGCGGTTTTAATTGCTCGTACAGTTGGAAATATCCTACCAATTGCATATTACACAATGTCGATGTATACCTTTACAAAAAACTATTTTTTTTCACATATAGCTATTAGGAGTTAAATACATAACTTTATGCCTGTCAGCTGGTCAGACAATGCTGCTCCGCTTGTCTACAACAACATGGGAGCATAAAGTCAATGACAGCGCCCAACGTAATAACATAGTATGTCATTAAAATGCAAACTGTGCGGTAAATATGCAAGTTGGAAGCATGCAATGTAGGGCATGTTTCCTATGGCATGCATTAGTATTTGTTGTGCAAACAGAGTGGTTTGGTAGAAGAAGAGGAACAGTTACCAGTAAATGCAAAGCATACTGCGTTGCACCCCCTTTTCAATTAGGGTAGAAGGTTACTCTGTTTGATAAGGTGTTGGGCGGGTTCTGGGTAGTAGACGCACACATTCGATTCTCCCATTTAAATATAACACAGGCACAGCCTGAGGGAGATGCGAGGATTAAAGGCAATATTTTTCAGAGAACATCAGTGAGTGCACAAGCGGAGGGAAGCTAGTTGTCTACAATCAGGCTACTACAGTCACCCGATGTTCGATCAGTGAATATTTCCAACTCTGTTTGAACTTTGAACTCTGAAAAACGTACATAATACAGTAGCCTACATGTCTGAAAGTGGCTTTAGAGGAACAGAAAGACATAATGCACTACAGTGTGGCTAATAATACATATTGCTTTGGGATTAAATATGTACCTTTATTAATGTGATATCTCACTTTCATCCCTCTCTATTGCACTCTCACTTTACATCTCATGCTATATTCACGACATTCATATAGACAACATCAACTCAACATGCATAAGATAGTATCTATGCCGTCTGACATACAGTAAAGTGGAACCAACACTTCCCGAGCCATGTCGCCATTATGGCAGGAGCCTATTATCTCCTTGATGTATATCCCCCATCCATGATAGCCTACAAGTAACCCCTGGACATGACGCTTATATGTCCTATAGGGACTTAAGAAATCCAACCATTGATGCTGAGTGCCACTGCTGAAGCAGGGATTCGAAAGATATGATATCACTAGATATAGCTTTGCTGCCATTGTTAACACTTGCCACTCGCTTGATAGTTCTTCACTTAGCATGGTATCACCGTTTATCACTTTTTCCTTAATTAGAAATGTATGAATAATTATTACCCGTCAACACTGCAAGGATAATATTGATGAGCAGTTCATTTTATGTTGACAAATTACTTGCTCGGTGCAAAAGGCAGCATAAGCAATTCACACATGGACTTCATTATTGAACTTGCAAGGCTACCTGTTTACAACCAGGACCATATTAGAGCATGTTTTTTGGATTAAAGTATAACAGTCATTATGGTAAACAGGCTTTAGAGATTTCTCGTCAGTATACTTCATTGCGATTTACAGAGCTGTCTTCATATTCTGATGATGTTTCATAGTTCACATTGTACAGCATGTCACTTAAATTCTTGGAATACCTTGGAATATTTCAGTCAGACAACTCTTAGAATGTATTTAGAATATATATTTATTGAGCATAATTGAGCATGAATATATGAAGCATAGTTTGGCATCAGGGCTCTGTCCCTATTCATTCCATGTACCATTAACATTTCAGTTAAGTTATAAGCCAAATAGAATTACAAATTAGAATTAAGACCCCTTGCAGGGATCTAGAAACAGAGCCTACAGATGGATGCTGGGGAGGTGGTTGGATTTGCAAAACGTCATAAGCAGCAGGTTAGCAGCAAGCGAGGCAGGGAGGCAGCAGCGATGTCCGGAGGAGAGGAGCCATGAGCACGTTTAAATAGCCGCTCTGATCAGGCAAAGAGTGCATGTGACTAGTCACCTGATCAGATAGGCGCCCTCTTGAGTTGTCTGCCTGTATAATGATTGTGGATTTGGCGAGTGGCTTTTGGGATCCTTATGCACGGACACACGCACGCACGCCAAACTAACCTAACTTTCTTAAATAAACCATCCAGTCTTTAAACGTTGGCACTTGCATTAGCTTTGCTCACTGTCCACCCAATGCTCACATTTCCAGACAAATGAATGGAAGAGTAATAAACATCACATGTTGATCTAAGTTTAGACATAATTGCTTTCTTTCTGAATGGCCACTAATCTGACCATGGCCATGGCGAAATTGGTACAATGCATGCACATTCATTCGCAAACATTGCACTGACGTCACCGAGATTCAGTGTATCTAAGAGAGCGCTCTGCAACACAGCCAATATGCCCTTGATAATAAAGTAGAAAATTAAATGCAAATTGAATCCCTCAAATCCTGCCTGTTCTCTAAAACTCAACGGTACCATTAGTGTGTTAGCCGCAGGGATATCCGCTTACCAGGAGGTATTATGTTAGTAGCTACTGGAAGCCAAATACGGTAGCTGGACTTCACTGTTGTCGATGTACTGTAGAATGTCCTATAGAATAATTTTCCAAAAGGAGGGAGACTACTGCATGTACAGTACGATGATTATCAACGACCTCATAAAGAATTCTGCAAACTTTCCATACTGCGGAACTGTGTTACCCTTTTTCTGAGTTAACTAATAGGCAACGGAATCAAGAACCTCTGGCAAAACCAGAGGCTTATCCTGCAGCAAATGCAAGCTAAGTGTAAAATGCTCTTTGAAAGTGTGAATACATATATTCGACAAGCAGCAAATACACCTGATAACATTGCTGTTTTCATACAGCGATGAAGACATTTACAATTTAATCCACCCAACCCTGACACATCTGTTTATCGACTCCCAAACTCAAAGTCTATATATTCTGTGCTGTCATCTCACTTTGTGATCCCCGGTGAGGAGAGCAACTCAAATGGGTTCTGAAGAGCTATTTTATTTCACCTCTAATGAGACGATAGCCCGCGGGCAACTATTGCCTCCCGCTGTGTTTGAACCTTTATAGGTAACCTCCATTTCAAACACGCCCCGTCCACCTCGCTTTAGCTCTCAGCGGTAGATTACCGTGGTGCCTCCGTGGTTCGCACACACAACGCAAACTCTGATCTTCAGATGCAGAGAGCAAAAAGGCAGACCTCAGTTCAATGGAGGAGTCAAGAGCATTTTTCTTTTTCATGAAACATGACAATGTCTGAAAACAGATTTCTAACGGCGTGGTATACTTTCTTGTGTGCTGTGTTGTGCACTGATAATAACAGATCTATACGCTCACAATTCCTCGTGCTTAGACACGTTTTCAGCTTGTAGATTGTCTGTTTTTTGGCGAGCGACACCGGCATGCAAGTATAAATCTGTCTTTAATCTCTCTGTCACATTAAGATTCCACTGATTGTGTGGTGACGGAGGGTTTTCAGAGTTGGATTGAGCGCCGGGTTGCACCGAGGGACAGGCATAGAATACAGATGGGATGTTAGTGATCATAATACCTCCCTACCGTCTCAGAAGAGGTTTTTCGTATTTATTTTTAAAAGGAAGAATTAAAAGTTACAATAGTCAGTGCAAGGGACAGACTATCCTGATTGGATATCAGGAATGTTATGCTTAAATTATACTCCTTCATACAGTGGTGTTATAGTCTCGGAAAACAAAATATAAATCAGGCTTAATTCACCCATGTTATGTCTGGAACAAAATGCTCCATGCTGATTCCATGTGCATTTATGGTGTCTTTCACTTTGTTCTTTGCACAGCAGGTGGGATTTCATACAGATACCTTTCCCAGTAACCTATCCACCAACAACAGAAGCACATCTGACCCTCCAATTAACTCCTTTTTTGCCTATCCGGCACATTTTACCAGTTGAAGGTTAGACCCTCATTAGGGTTCAGTTTCCACTCCACCTTCATATCTGAAAGTACATCAAATATTTAGCGTTAACAAGGTCTTGAATAAAGGTTTGGATTAGAATGAGAAACATAAGAATGACAGCACAGCTGAAGATAAAAAAAGGATTTCTTAGCCTTATGCAGCCTACAGAGCATTACTTCGAATATGCAGATAGCCTTGGACTTGATCTCTATTCAAGGGCTCTATACTGTACGTAGATTTGACTATATGCCCAGACACCAGAGGCATAACTATATGGGATTGAGGAGTCAATTAGCTTTTCCATACATACATAGGATAGTAGTGATATGTGGACTTGCAAACCAAAGATAAGCTATACCCATTAAAAAATAGATACAGCTTGTTTGGTGTCACAGTTACATTATTGTGATTGTGGTGAAAGTGATTAACTATTATTGTGTAATGAGTCCCCTTGCTTGAGCCCATGAGAAATGTTCTGTGGTGAGAGAGGTGCTATGGTGAGCTCCCAAGTTCATCTTCTTGGAGGTGTTGAGAGCTTATTGATTATATCCTGCTGTTTTCCTTCAAGTCTGTGAAAGCCCCATTGAGGAACCATGCGGCTCATGCCCTCCTCTCCACAGGTTCAAAGAAAAGGAGTTTTATTTTGTCTTCCTTTGAAGGGGCCAATATTGATAATGGCTGAGGGAAATGGTTAATGTGCGTTTTGGTTCATGTGTAATAACACAGACATTATCCTCATCGCAGTCATTGACTCATTTACATAAAACTGATAAACCCTGTCTCTGTATCACTGTGTCGTTGGAAGAAACACGTTTCTTCTGCTGACACCTAATTACGTATTCAAATGGAGCCTGAAGCTGCTTGAAATGAATTCTAATTCATTCAAGTGCAATGAAGGGAGAAGTCAATATACACAAGTTGAGAATGTAGGCTATGAACGACGAGCACACAAGTCGCGACTATATGGCTGAATTGGTGGCATTTACTTTCATGAACTGACTGCCTTGATCTTTGGTTGCTAATAAGAACTTTTAAGCACTTCTCTTATAACCTGCATTTTCAGTCTCACTGGAAATAATGGATCATGCACACTTCCATGAATAAATGGAATTGAAACGCATGCATGATCTTCATGCAGGTTCAGGCATGAAGAAATGGGGTAAGCGTTCGCTTTTGCCATTATAATAATGATAAATATACAATTTTACAAAAACGTTTGCATTTTGTTATTTATATGCCTTGTGCAAGAACCCTATTTCTAAGATTCAGAGCAGCTTGGTATTGGAAATGCCATGTTCACTGTGGCAGAAGACTGGTATTTCACCCCATGTATGGTAGCTGGGTCATTCCAGAATTGGAGGACATTTACTTTTATTCATTATTTTATTGCTTTTTTTGGAAAGAAAGAAAGAAAGAAAGAAAGAGAAAAATATCATCATGAAACATTACAGCAAAAACAGTGTTGCTTTACGTTCAGATTAGATTTGATGGGGGTTCAAATTGAGTAGTAAAAGTGTTTCCAGCTTGATGTACATGTTCTGTGGAGGGGGATCATTTATGCGGTAAAACTTCAGATCAGAGTTTGAGCTGGAAAATGTTTGATTGATGGATTTAATAGCAGTTTTTCTACAGACATTTTCTTTTTAACTAGACCGGTCCACACAAGGACCACACAAGTTGAGAATGATGCAAGTTGGGAATGCATGCATGTCCACCGGTTATGCAATACCCGTGACAGACAGACAGACAGACAGACAGACAGACAGACAGACAGACAGACAGACTGACAGAATTTTTGAATAGAGGGTATGTGCGTGATATCATCATCAAAGTCTTGCCTGAAGCCAAGGCAATTATTTGTAGTTCCATTATGCAACACAAAAATAAAAAAGCAAAATGTTCAAACAATAGCTGGAGCCAAACAAACAAGACAACCCTAATCTATCAGTTAATTGTTCATTAATTATATCGTAAATCACTGTGACGATGACAGCTAGTCCCAATTACAAATGTCATGGCTGGGCAAGCCTCTTCATCAAGCCTCATTGTTTTCCCTGGAAACCACATTGTGTAAAAATCACCTTTAATTAAAGTCAGAGCTACAGTATAGGTAAAATACACCGTCCCCAAGTTTTCCACCTGTAGCTGAACAGAATCATTCAGGTGATTTATAAAAAAGTGTACTGTACACACCAAGTTAAACTAAAGAATGACATAGGAGCAAATCAGAGAAGCATTGTAGGGGAGGTGCATAGAGATGTGACAACCGGTTTGGATGAGCAAGTTACTGTTATGTCTGCAGATTTGCACAAAAATGGTTGAGACTTTCATATTATTTCTATAAGGGTTTGGCTAAATACCAACAACTTTATTACTTTCATCTGGAAAATTGTGCGTGCATGCATGTGTGCGTGTGTGTGTAAACTTGGCGTTCTTTTTCTCTCAAATTGGTTGGTTCAGAGAGGCCAAGACACGGCCGAAGATTAAATGTATATCATTAGTGGCATAACTGGCATTAACTGCATTTCAGTGATGTTATCAGTAGGCTAATGTATTGTCTGATGTTGACATGACTGAAGTGTAACTTCCTATATAGTAGTTACATATTACATTTTGCCACATAGTAATTCCATAGGAAATATATCTGAGCTTTTTCTTAATTGGAGACTCGCTGTTTCAGATTTTGACAATGATTACTAACAGTGTTTGGACACAATCTCGGTCAGCTGAACCAGTTCATCTCATCATACTGAGATTTTTGATCTAATTCTCACTCTCCTGCCATGTGAAATAAAAATTCACTGGCGTGAAACTTTATCACTGCTGACCATCTTTCTAGGAATATTAGCCAGAAGGCTTGTGAACAAAGGCACAGCTTTTAGCCCTACTCAGCAGTCAAATGTAGTCATCAAACAATCAGTACTAATGGCGATTCGATGTTCTACCTTGATGAAAATAGATTTGTCTGGGAATTTTTTTAGCAATTCACAGTTTCTGCTCCCTATAACAACTTCTCCTCAGAGCCACTATCTGGCAGACTGTCTGACTGTGTCAGACTGACACTCAGGGCAAAAGCCATTCTGTGGTTCTCAGAAGATGGTGCTACAGATGATAGCAGCAGGCTATAGTCGGACTCGAGCCAAGGTTCAGACGCACAAGAGTTTGAGATTCTCACGGGCATACAGGGTGATACCATGGCCCTCCTCCTGTTTACGGTGTGGATGTACTACAGTCAGTGGCATGGAGGAGACACCGGGGTTCACACTAGTCCCGAGGCAAATTAAGCAAGTACAGCCCATCACGATCACCGGCCTTGACCATGCAGTGGACATTGCCCTACTATAGTCACAGACACAGAGAACAGAGAAAGCAGAAACAAGATGTTCATTCAAACTCATTAAAAGCCTTTCTATAATAGTGAGTTTTTAAAAGTCTTTCCAGAGTGGACACTGAAGTGTCTCATTTCCAGTGGTAATAGCAGCGAAAGCCCTGTCACCTTTGTCAGGAACGTGGACATAGGGTCACGGACAAGGTCAAGGAGAGAAGGATGAGCCTGGCTGGGCTCTGTGTCAGGAGCAAACTGACACTGTGGGACGCACAGCTAGGAGGGAAAAGCGAGGCACACCACTTATGTAGAAATGTTACGGCGTGACATCGTAGCTATAGTAGCTACACTGCAGAACTCAAGTCCCTGATACAGGAAGGAGGGAGTGGAGGGCAGCGATCCATGGAGTCCTGAGGATTTTATACAGTATATAGACCACAACATATTTTTTGTCACCTATGTATTGTGACAAAACACAGCGTCTTGTACGTATGTAATATGACAACTCCATGCATACTGTAACTGTCAGTATCTAACACACTGTGCAGCAAAATGTGCTTGCACATTAGACTAACCAGAATACTCATCTCGACACATTTTCACAGTTTGAAAGAAGCCATCCTGCTATGGCTGCATATTAATAAGATATGTGGAGTGCTTGGAAACAGGTGAGAGTATTCTAAGCATAATGGGTTCTCAGTAGCTATAGGACCACACAGTGTCCTCCTCAGTCCCTCGCTAATTATGGTGGATCTACCCGTTGTATGATGGCGTACAACGTCAAAAATTGCCAAACTACAAGCTTATACAAGGTGTCGCATTGCGACATGTTGTGAGCTTGTGAGTTGTGAGCTTATCGGCTATGTTCGCAGCTGGAAACACAGTCGCCCCGACAAAGTATAAATCTAGAACTCAGCACTGCTTCATAAAAAAGGGCCCATTGTGATTCCATTCTCCCTGGGCATGTGCACATTTGTATTCCGGTCGTGTTTGCATGCCAGGAGTGACAGCTATTTAGCATTATGTTTGAATGCCTTTAAAAGGACCTCTTCAAAGGACCACAGGCATGGAAACAGGAACTAGAACAAATAGCAGATGGTGTAGATGGTGTTGAACCTCTGCGTTCGCATCGGGGGGTAATGCAAATTCACATCATTCATTAATGCCGAGGACAGTAATTTGATAATGATGGAATACATTGCACACTCTCCATTATCGTGTTGCTCAGCTGTGTATAAAGGTAATCAAGTCTTAAATTGAACAGCAACCATCAGGCCGACAAAAGAATATTTCAGGACCAATATACTGCAGATTATTGTCATGCATTTGTTACTGCCTGAGCGTATCCAACCGAGGACAGGCGTACCAGACATAATTATGTATATTGGCCCAGAGGTCGAATGCGAGGGCAATGACAAATGTGTAGTGACGATACCCATACTCATGCATACTGTATATAGCCTTAAACATTAATGCAACCATGGATTTATTATACTTACTGAACAGTATAATCAGCAAATGAATCCATGTGAACGTGAATCTTCATCACACGCCTGTACTTCCATGGCTTCTGGAGCCTGCTGTGCGCTAGTGGAAGTCACCCTTGCCAGACTGTATAGTTCTGCCAAGTTGAGTTGGTTCTGTCAAAACCAGCTGTTGTAAACCCTACAGTACAGTCCCCCAGGGGTCTAAACTGTTACTTGGTCCCTTTCTTGTTCCCCACTACACCAAATCTCTTTGCATTAAATAGCAGATCTATACAAGCTTGATTTGTGACGTGTCGTCACAAAGGTTTGCCTATTATGACACGCCCAGAATTAGAATGCTAGGGTTCATATGGTCAAGATTATGAATATTTTATATTGTCGACTGAATTGATTTTTACAGTAGGTCCTGTTTATACTGTGACATGTCGCACAAAAATAGTCCTTCTTCAGATGCCTGAAGAAGGTCTTTGACCGCACAAAAATAGACCTTCTTCAAATGCCTGAAGAAGGTCATTGACCGCACAAAAATAGACCTTCTTCAAATGCCTGAAGAAGGTAATTGACCGAAACGTTGCCTAAATAAAGTGTAGTGTAAAGTGCAGACGGTGTGCAGGTCTTTGTGCACTTTATGTGCATTTTTTCTGAATACATTGAGCCCTGCCTGCGCACCCATCTCAGAGCCTATCAGGTGTCTGAATACATTGAGCCCTGCCTGCGCACCCATCTCAGAGCCTATCAGGTGTCTGAATACATTGAGCCCTGCCTGCGCACCCATCTCAGAGCCTATCAGGTGTCTAAATACATTGAGCCCTGCCTGCGCACCCATCTCAGAGCCTATCAGGTGTCTGAATACATTGAGCCCTGCCTGCGCACCCATCTCAGAGCCTATCAGGTGTCTAAATACATTGAGCCCTGCCTGCGCACCCATCTCAGAGCCTATCAGGTGTCTGAATACATTGAGCCCTGCCTGCGCACCCATCTCAGAGCCTATCAGGTGTCTAAATACATTGAGCCCTGCCTGCGCACCCATCTCAGAGCCTATCAGGTGTGCATATAAGACTTTGTTGCCTGCACAAAAATATGAACATTTTAATTGTAATAATAACGTGTCATATTTATGCTACTGTATTAAAACATATAAATATAGAAATACAACAATAATGATATATAATTGTGATAGTACATATATCATTTTATTAATCAATTCAATTGATTTGATTTGCTTGTTTAGATAGATAGATAGACTACTTTATTGGCAGTTTAAGAAAATTACAGAAAAATGACATCATTTTAAAAAACGCCAAATGGACTTAGACACAAAAAAAGCCTTCGCTTGTTTCCATTGTGATCCACTTTGTAACATGAAACTATACACATACATACTGTACAGACAAAACAACCATGGAACATATAATAAATAATCCTTATATATAAGGCTGGGAGCTATATGGTTATATATATAAAGCTATATAAAACTCAACCGTTTAACGGTTGCACCCCTACAACCATATGTTTGGTGGCCGAGCTTTTGTCCATGTTTGACAACACACCAGATATGCAGCTTTGGCTTGCTTTGATTGGTCAGCTGGCTGTAGGCTTACCCATTATAATGGATATACATTTCAGGCCTACGTCACAAGCAACATGGAGAGATGGGCATATTGCCATCCAGCTCCAAATGAATGGGCTTGCCTTGCCCTAATGAAACAGATCAATCTTCATATGCCTCATGGATGATCGAAACAGGTCAGTCGTGAAGCTATGATTTCAGAGAGGGGAGGCGTCCTTAGAGAGGTCATCAACAACGTCACATGAAATCGAACTGAGGTTGACTATACAAAAGCATGGACCACACCTAACCAGCAGACTTGAAACGCACAGATCAATTCATTATAGAGGTACTAATTGACAGGGGTGTTGGGACTAAGACCAGAATAGAGTAGAGCAATTTTCACCAGCACCGTTCTGTTATTCTGTACACAAGTGAACCCCATTCCTGACCGTTTTAATAGTCAAGTGTTGAATATGATATTTTGACTGAGTACTGACACAGCTATGGCAGCACAGGCCAAACTAATACTGTGGCACCACATTAATGCATAGAGAAACTCAGCATTTTGTTGATCCGTGATGTTACTGTTTATTTGCCTGCAACTCAAGGAGTAAATACTGTATTATGATAACTTGGCAACATTGCACAGCATTGCCTTGGATGATTAAAAAAATAATTCAGGCGGGAGGTAGGTAGGTGGTACTTTGAGGCATGTGGTTAACCTTTTTATTTATTTTGTTTTTCCCCAGCTCCCAAACATACGGTGGTTCTACTTTAATTCTGATGGAAGGGGCGTGGGATCACTTCATCCATTGTCCAGACGAATTACGTCCATATGGAGGTCAGCTTTAAGACACCTACTGACTCACCCTGGGACTCTGATATGTAATCAATATATAATCTGTGACCGGCTCTGCTCTATCAATCTCTCATCCATCACCCGCTGGGCAGCTTCTATCATTCCAAGGTTTTATAGGGCAATGACTGAATGTTAAAATACAGCAGCAATGAAGTTCCAAATGTCGAATCTCCATTCCCCAAACTTTAGTGATTATTTCATGGATTCATCATTCATGTATGATGATATTGGTTTTTCAGTAAGTAAAACTAAAAGTGTATAAACTATGATGAGACGATATTGTGGGTTGTCAATACACTGGTACTAAACAAAAAATATTTTTTCTTTCATTACAATTTAGTCAGTCAGTGCGACCAGTCATTGCTATTTGCACTGATAGCACCTCTTCACATCTGCATAATACAGTAAGTGATCTAAGTTACCACTAATACTTGTGCATACCTCTCTATAAAATGAACAACACAGGTTTTATGCATAAAACCTGTGTTGACCACAAACAAAGTCTTCCAGAGTCGTTGAAGTTGAAGAAAGGTTTTTATAATCTGACTGTTGAATCATATATCCAGTGTGCAGTGAGAACAGAATAAAAGAAGGTACAAGAAGGTTCTGTCTGAATTCCAAGTCTTCCATTATGCACCCATGTAATGATGTAAACAAAGGTGTATATCGTAGTTAGGCTTACAATCAACATCCTGCATTACAATGGCTTGTGCAGTTAAATTAAAATAAGATGTCTCTTCATGATCATTTATCAAACTTATGTGGTTACCGTGGAGCCTGCAACTGGTTTTCAACAAGCCGGATATTCCCTGACCTCATGTGACTGCTGTTCAGCTGCATGCTCTTAAGACACTTATTTTTTATGCTGCTATATTTTGTTTTTATTTTTTGAGGGTATGCGCATTGTAACAGTCAGTATGCAGTGCCAGTTTGTGCCACAGGGTGGTGCACTGCTCCCTTTTGTTTGGTTGTGTGTAGAAGATCTGACGTCACTTCCATGTTATGCGTGTACTACGTTAGCGTTAGCGCCCTTCAATACTCTATGGTTAGCGCGCAGTATGACTGTAGGCTGAGCTCTTTCACCTTTAGTTTATGATATCTGCCGTGAGACCTGGCGTAATATGGTCAATGACTCAATACTGTAACTGGATCAATGCTCTTTTTAGTTGGCTGCCAAATAAACCAGCTTATAGTAACATTCATCTGTGTCTGTGTGAAATACCTGGACTGACATCTATTCTATACTCCCTGCTCAACACATCACAGCATGCATAAAGTGAGAAGTGACTGGCAAATCGAGTGGCAAAGTGACAGGCAAAGTGAGTTAAACATTGTTTAATGTCGTTTAATGCAATTAGATATGACTTTTCTGTTTGGATGCATGGGCTGTCAAGGCCAGAAAGTAGTTTTTTGCCACATAGAGCAGGGGTTCCCAAACTTTTTTGGACCAGGTACCCCTTTTGGGGTAGATATTTTTCCAGGTACCCTCTCATCCTCGCAACACGGATAACAATATATTTACAACCACAAGCAGTGTTTCCTGCAGGAAAAAGCTTTGGCATGGTGCTGGGCACAGGCCGCAATTTTGATTAATTAATTAATTTGATTAATTAATTAATAAGATTAATACATTAAGATTAATTTGTATTATTGCTCTTGTATTGCTATTGGAGACACTGGGGGACACTGGGCAGGCACTGGGGAGACACTGGGGAGGCACTCAGGGGCACACTGGGGAGGCACTGGGAAGGAACTCGGGAGGCACACTGGGGAGGCATTGGGGAGGCACTCAGGGGTACACTGGGGAGGCACTCAGGGGGACACTGTCTAAATGTAGACGTCTAAATGTAGACGTCTAAATGTATACAGACGTCTAAATGTAGATGTTTAAATGTATACAGAGTTACAGACGTCTAAATGTATACGTCTAAATGTAGACGTCTAAATGTATACAGAGTTACAGACGTCTAAATGTAGACGTCTAAATGTAGACGTCTAAATGTGTACGTCTTCTCTTATGGGGGTCCCTGGCATATCTTTTCAAATGGGGGTCCACGGGCTAAGTAGTGTCAATTTGGGGGTCCTTGACATGAAAAAGTTTGGGAACCACTGCTTTAAACACTTTAGCACTTTATGAACATGAACAAAATAGATGGGTCCCCCCTGGAACTCCCTCAGGTACCCCTGGGGGTCCCCGGACCCCACTTTGGGAACCACTGGCATAGAGTATGGGGCTCAGTAGGCATTCCTGCATAACTTCCTGGTTTGATGATGATGTCACGCGCATACCCTCTATCGCGATGCATCACTGACTTGTTTTGGTTGCTAACCATGCATGTTTCATTACAAACCTTTTCCTGCGTTGACCCCGTGGTTCCTGAGAATGTGGTTTTCAGGCACAATTTATACATGCTTTTACGTAGGCCTGTATTTGTCCAAGGCCACCCGGCATGAAGCTAAGCCTATAATATACTGGAGCTCTAGATTTGGATGTGTGTAATGTGTATACAGTATGACTTTTAGCCCTTGAGGATGCTGACATTAGTTGCAGGGATTTAAATGCAGAATATTAGCCCTTGAAGTTTCTGTGCCCAAGGCACACTAAAGGGCAAGTTAAAATATCATGGCCACTGTATATTCAAATCTATGCAAAATTGCCTCTATAACATAAGGGTTGGGTTGGATTCATTTTTTAATTTGAACGATTCTGGTTCCTTAATGGTTCCCTTTAAGGATGAATGGATATATATATATATATATATACACACACACACACACACACACACACACACACACATGCATGCACACACACGCGCACGCACGTACGTCCTCTATCATTTTGGCCTTCATTTTGATAAACACAAAATCAATCATACATACTGTATGTATATAGTATTGCATACTGTAGGTACCGTACCAGTAAGACGCGCAAACGCGGGAAGCGAACGCAGCTGAGACCCTGCAGATCATGTCTGTCTGTCTGTCTGTCTGTCTGTGTGTCTGTCCCGCTGTTACTGTATATGTGGACCTGGCCCCTTTTGTGCCCATATATGGAGCTGAGTGATTGCTGATGCAACACACTCCATATTTGGATAGCGGGACAGACACACGGACACACGGACACACAGACAGACAGACAGACATGATCTGCTAGGTCTCATAGTAAGTGCTCACTGCGTTCGCAATCACTGCATTCGCAATTATAACTCCACTTTTACCTTTTAAACTGCATGCATGCAATGTAAGCTGCAAGGCAGAAAGGGGTTGCATTTGGGCTCATAGTTTATCATGGGTATTTTAGGAATAACATTAAATAAACCTGTTAAAGTGTCATATCCTCATTACCTTTAAATTACAGATCCGGAAAGTTGGAGGTGAAGCAAACGGCTTTCTACTGATGGTCTGTCCACGTCGTCTGGAATCAACTGGAATCACATATTGCTGAAACCAATGAGGATGTCAGGACTCAGGATACGAGGAAAAGAAAAGCTCAGAAAAACATCAACGGGAATATGAGGTCAGTGGTGGACCGTGGACACAGTATAGTAACAAAGTACATTTATTCGAGTACTGTATTCTTTTCAAATCTGTACTTTACTAAGCATGTAAATTTGAATACTACCGTACTTTGACTGATCTAGTTTCACTTAGGGTAGTTGAGTTATATTTGACCAGGTGTATCTATACATTGACTCAAGTACTGAGGTTGAGTACTTTGTCCACCATGCCGGGGGTACAGTAGTTGCTGCTGCTTATGCAGTTCAGAATCATGGGATCCTAAATCCTGGATTCTATCATGTCCTCATGGACTCAGTATGTCCAAGAGACATATGTGAAGATACTGTCTTGACAAGACATGACTTCTCATTCTCTTAGTTAGGTTCTTTAAATTAACCATCTATTGCACCGTGACAAGGACAAAACATCTGTTCAGCTCTGCCTACTGCACGACAATTCAGAATAACTATACCAATACTACAACAATAATGTGAGCATCCACGCTGATGAACGAATGTTCTGTAAACGCTGGCTGTCAGACACTCACAATGGATATTGATGATCTGTTACTGCGGTATGCTTCGTTGCACAGAGACAGATGCAGAGAACTAGAAGGGTTTTGGTTCACGGCATTCTTCGAGAGGTCCTTGAGCATATTTTCTATCAGCATTGTAGCCTACTTATTGAAATAAACAGCATCTATCTCTTTCTCCATTTCACTCATTCACTTTCCACCAACATGGTGCTGAAAGATGGACTCCAGATATAGTGGATGCTCTCATTAACGCCATTTGCCATGTTGAACGTCAGTGATCTGTTGAATGTGACATGCTGATCTGTAGGCTATATTTGGGTGGATTTGTATTGCAAACAGAGTGTACACACATTGTAAACCCATGTACGTGTGTTGGCCCAAATTGAATAATATGCTCTTTAAATATCAGGCACCATCACTTTCTGCTAGCTGTACAATAGACAGCAATGCACCAAAACTGTGCCTGAAGATTTGTTAAGCTCCCATCTGCCATCATAGAAAGGTTGAGGATTGTATTTAACTTATTCCAAAGCCCATCGACCTTCACCCCATAGTCCACACAGTAATAGTACACACTGGAACTAAGCTGCACCCGGACATCACTATGTTACACAATTGAGAGTCTGGAAAAAGCTGTGTAAAGTCGGGACCCGCCGTCCCTACTCTTTCAAAAAGCGTTTAACCTTTTAGTCTCTATCAGTGGCTGTAAAATTTGGTTTTGGCTGCAGAATATAATTTTAAATGAAATCAAACTTTATTTATATAACACATTTTCAACGACCAATGTCGAACCAAAGTGCTGAACAAGAACAATGTAAAAACAGGCAAACAGAGCAGAAGAAAAACGAATTAAAGTCAGAAAATGAAAATATTGTAATTAAAGGAATGTGACTATTTGTACTGTACTTAACGGTATGTTAGTTCCCAAGTCTTTTGTATTTTTATCCCTCTGAAGTGAACCTTTATCGTTTTTGCTGAGAAACGTTTGGTTGAGTCTTTCCTTTTCCTGAGCCATCGTGTCACACTCTGAATAGTCTATCAAACAATATTTGATTTAACCATTTTAAGAGTTATGTATTGAAATAAAATGTAAAAAGGCTGATCTACAAGCTCACAACTCGTCGTGTTCTGCAAAGGTTTTCCCCACAATACGGATGCTGGGGTATTAAGTGGTTAATATCCATGTCTGCTGCACCTAATGGTCTACAACGTGCTCGTCGTGCTGTATTTTTATCTCTGATTTAAGCAATATTACACGAGAGGGGGTGGTTTAACGTCATTAATGCACATCTGCGATGCTGCAGGAACTCGCGTTCCGAAAGCAACGCAGAAGTGCATTAATGACGTTAAACCACCTCCTCGAGTGTAATATTGCAATTACACAACAGTTACCCTTAAAACTAAGAAAATCGCTGAAAAATCATATTTCTTTAATGACACATGTAGCCACTACAACCACAAATGTCCCAAGAAACTAGCTAGCATAGCCACTGAGTGTGCTGTGCTCTGGGAGAACAGAGCAGCTGAATTCTTTGTTTTGATTAGCCGTTTCATGTTTGAAGTATGGCTGTTTTAACCAATCAGATTGCTTCCTCGAAACAACCTGTTGTATAATATTTTTTTATTTGAATTTATCTCTCTGACTGGGCCCATCATTGTCAGGGCCATACTCTTGATCTTGTTTTATCTATGGTCTTACAGTACCAGACTTGCATGGTCTGAGGAAATGTGAGCTCAGTGTCAAATACATTTTTTTGACACATCCATCGCAAATATTATTGTAATAAATCTGAAGCTTGCTCCATGCTAACTTTACATTATAAGTAAGTAGGCCCTACTGGAAAAGTATGTGTCTAGCCAGGTGTATTGTTTCCATCACTGCCAATCAGAGGCTAATGCAGAGGCATTTTGTCCTGGGAATAAATGCCAAATGTAACCTTTCCCACTAAAGACAAAAGCCAGATGTTAGTGGGTTTTCCTTTTTTCGTCCAGTCAAATAGGGGCTTTACTAAAGCTTGTGTGAGCTGGAGCTAAGAGAAAGTTATTCTTCATAGTCTCTATCTCGGTGTCTCTGTCATCACTCATTCTCCTCTTCTCCATTCTGCCCTGTCCTCTCTCATTTCCTTCACTCCTCTTCCTGAGGACAGAGTATAATTAGCCCTCCTTCCCTCTCTGATCTGACTAACTACCTGCTCTAATTTACCCTCCAGATCCTCCTCTCGGTACATGTACACCTGGTATAAGTACAGTAGGTACTGGGAGAGGGACAGGAGGGAGAGAGAGGAGGAGAAGAAGAGGGAGGGAGGATTCAGAGGTCATTTCACAACTGCAGCCGCTAATTAAACAGGAATGGGATGATTAATTTCAAAGGGAGGTGGTGTGGACATACAATACGGCACACTATAATCCTCTCCTCTTGCCTCCTTTTCAAAACAAAGCTCCAAAACACTTGATGGCATTCATTTCCATGTACGTGTGGACACCTCTCCAAATTAGATTAATTCATTTCTAAGAGCAAACGCCTCTCCGAAAATTCCGCATAATTGTCTCGGACAATCTCTCTCGCTTGCGAGCGAACGCACGCACACATTTAATGGCCTCTTTAAATTCAGAGCTTTCAATGTGTGGTCTTGTTAAAAGTGCCAAAAAAACACTTCACACATATTAGTTGTGTTTTCCATGGGCATAGCACCTCCCTAATACTAGCCCTTATGGCATTGCATGTCATTGGGAGTTATATGATACAATAAAAAATATCCCCGAATTAATAAGATTTATTTTTCTCACTATGGAAATCCCTTTCAGTCAAACCATCCCCCCCAATGCATGGCGTCTGTCATGGTTAGGCTATAGCTAAAAATGCGTAACCAACGTTTTAATCCAAAATTCAACCATGCAAGCCACCTAACCTCATCATCACATGCCTCTCAAGAAGCTGAAATATGATTCATTTTTATTTGAATGAAAAACGAGCGGGGGGGGGGGGATTTGGGGGTGAGGTGTGCATATGGAAATAGGACAGGTAGATGTGCCTGGTTATGATATTGCGGCCTAGATTGATGTTGTGGTCCTATCTCTGCTCTGAAGACAATGACATGGCTGCCGCTATGAATCAAGCTCACACATGTCAGAGAACCAGAACACACCTCCATAGATCTGTTTGAATTTGACTCATGGCTGGTGGGGGGGATTATTTATTTACTTATTGAGAGTGGGAGAGAGAGAGCATTATTTACGGGCACTTCACAAATACACTTATTGTCTTTGCCAGGCCGAAGGTGTGGCACTGTAGAGCCAGCCACCTTCTTCAAATGTAAACCGGTCACAGAGGTGAGAGTCGTGCCTTTCATCGATACGTCTCTTTTAACTCAAGTCACAAAGACACAATGATTACAGAGAGTCTGGAAATGGATCCCGATACCTCAATACCTCTCACTCAGCTCTTCAAACAGAAACCCATTAGCGTGAGGAAATATTGGATTTGAACGTGTACTGTAATAGGACAATTGTTTTTCTTTTGGGGGGAGGGGGGGGGGGGGGGGGGGGGCAGGAAACGGGAAAGAACAGGAAACATTTAACCTTCACATTGCGCCACACTTTACCAGGCCACCTCACAAGTGGAGGTCATCCTTAATTGTGTCACAGAATCAAAGCACCTCCTTGTATTGTTATTCCAAGCAATCTGCCTGTCTCTTCCCCAATGCCATAGGCCACATTTCATTAGTCACATCAGCGAGGTAATTCGCAGTAAAATATGGAGGCTAAATTGCACTGCGTGACACGCCTGAGAATCGTACCGCATCACTGATGTGTATGTAGCCTGGTTGAAGACATGGTTATTGAAATATTATAGGCTATTATAGGCCTCATCAGAATCGACTTTATTGTCACATCACAGGTTTTCACTGGTGGGTGAAATTATTTTCTGTGTATGCTCCATCGTTTTTTGTTATTTAGCGGAAAGGGAAGGAGTGGAGGGGTATATCCATGTTCATAGACAAATCCACAGAGCGGTAATCATAACTGTGGTGTCAAGCAATAATGAGACCCCAGGGTCTACAGGGCAGCGCTCTGTGGATTTGTCTATACACATACAGTAGCATATCCATCTGGTACAGTATGGCTACATGAGGTTAGACATAAGGTGCACGGACACAGCAGTCAGCTGCAGGTATACTGTAACTGTATGCACGGTTTGTGACATTAAACCAGGGGACAGTTAGTTCCTCCCTTTTATTTACCCTATACACAAATGACTGTGTCAGCTCACAGCCCAATCAGTGTGTAGTCAAGTTCTCTGACGACACTGTTATCCTTAGTTTACTCATAAGTGAAGGTAACACCAGTAGCCATACAACTGGAGTGGACAGGTTTGTAACCTGGTGTGATGAACATCACTTACAAGTTAATGTAAGGAAAACTGAGGAGATTGTAGTGGATCCCAGGTCTATAGGTGAGTGGGTGACCACACCACGATCACCATACAGTACATGGTCATGACATCAAACAGGTCACATCCTATAAATATCTAGGAGTACACATTGATTGTGATATAAGCTGGCACTCCCATGTGACAAGTATGTGTGCAAAAGTACACCAACGCCTTCATTTTCTACGTAGGCTCAGACCTTTTGGTGTAAGTAGAAACATAATGCTGATCTTCTATAGAGCACCGAAGTCCTAACGTCACTGTCGGTAGAGGGCGTCAGTCCCCAGGTTCATGTATTTTTTATTTGCATTATAATCCCCATAGGGGGATTTTAGATCTCTTCATATAAGAACTGCGTTTGAAAAATAAACCGATCACCCCGGCCTTTTCACTTTTATGGATATGAAGCATCAACTGAAGGTGGAAATGTACAAATATACCCAAAGAGTAACAAAATAAGCGTTAGAAACGAGTCAAATAACCCAGAGACTACATTTCCGGGTAGGCGGGTGGCTGCATCTGCCTGTCGCACAACATAAACTGAATGTTAATTACGTTTATTTTTATTTTATTGATATTTAATGTTTCGTGGTTAGTACGAGTTGAGTCACCACCAGCTGAGCTTATGTCAACGAGGAATCTCAGGAACGCAATGTGTTGACGGCTGGGCGTGACGTATATTAGCAGCGACATTGCCTTCATATGTAGTTTCAAGGCTTTTGCGGCCACATTAATTCCATTTTCTCCAGAAACTGGCTGTATAAAATATTAATGAACATCATTAACGACACACAGCCACCCCCCTGACAGAAAGGCCGGGGTGGTCGGTTTATTTTTCAAACATAGTTCTTATATGAAGCGATCTAAAATCCCCCTATGGGGATTATAATGCAACTAGTCAATTCTAAGGTATGGTATCACCAGTTGGTTTGGAAACCTAACTGTAAAATACAAATCTGAGATCCTTAGATAATCCAAAGGGCAGGGAAGATCATGGGTATGTCTACACCTCCGATCACCCCACAGGTCATCTTTGAGCAGGCCACCATTGGACAGGTTAAGAAAATTGTGTCTGACCCCTCCCATGTACTATACCCTGAGTATCGGCTAATGCCATCAGGTAGGAGATACAAGGTCCATGCGTGCAAATACAATATGTACAAGCATTCCTTTGTCCATCTGTCAATCACACTCCTAAACAGTGTCCTTGCAGAGGGCAGACAGGGTAGGGGTCGAAGGTTATGAGGTGATGTTCTTCTTTTTTTGCACTAGGTATGTTGGTGTCTGGTTTTTTAATGTTGTTTTGTGCCTTTGTTGTCTTGTATTGTATTGTATTGTATTGTATCTGTATGCTGCAGAGCGGGTCCTTGGGGTCCAAGACAAATTTCTTCCTTGGGAGACAAAATAAAGAAACCTTGACCTTGAAACATTAAGTTGAAAAGATAATATCAGGACGTTGAACAAGATATTAAGGTGCAAAGAGTCGCCGTGCATTCAATTGTCACTCAGGCTAGTCCACAAAAGGTAACCTTTCACTGATAAAATCCTCATGGTAGGTTGACGAGGGAGAGTAAAAGTCCAAGGCCAGCCTGGTGTCAGGCCTTGTGCCTGCACGTCTTGCCCTTACTACAGTAGGCCACCTTGCCTGGCCGCGGTCGTAGTAGGGGTATGAACAGCTTGTTTGATGCACTAAGCTTGTACCGAGCTTGTAGATCTGGTATTTTTGCAACAATTTTAGGTTGTCAAATTATTATAAATATACGTAAAACATCACATTTGGACATATAAGGATTCTGCTTGTTTCCAACTTATTGCTAAATGTGTTAAATGGCGGCAGTTACACGGATGGTGAGGTTCGAGGTTCATTTAGTGTCTGTTAGTTGTCCAATAAATTGTCATATTGTCAGCGTAGTGTTCTTGTGTGTTAATGTGTTGCCTGGGGCGCACATTCAAATGCATACAGTATGTGGTGAAGATTATGGTAAATCCCTTTTGTTGTAGTTGTAATTACACCAGTCATGTCTGAGGGACCCATTTCATGAATCTTGCACTCCAGATAACGTGAGATGACATGCTTTTTCCAGTGACTCTTGAGTATAGTGATTTAGTGAGTATTACAGATCAACTAGGGTATTAGTCATCTTTCAGTGACACCTGTAATACAGTAAACTTCCTGGCGGCGAAGATGTCCGCAAAAGAACCAAAGCCACCATGACCTATATCGCTTTCATACCGTATCACTTTAGAAAAGCAATACTCAACCGGTGGGCCGGGGCCCCAATGGTAGAGCCGTGAGGATATTGCAAGTGGGTCCCCAAACAATTGGCAACACACTATGACCTATTATTAACATTAAAGGAGATATAGACAATTTCCAGTGTTTGTACACAGAAGCGAGGGATGTATCCAAACAGATTCAAATCTGGCTCCCAAGCCGGAACACAATGGATTGATTGATCAGCAGAATAATATGCTTTGACAAATAATGCACATGGGTGGCCCGTGGATGATCAATGCACATGGGTGGCCCGTGGATGCTTTTGAGATTTTCAAGTGGGCCCTGAACCAGAAAAAGTTTGCGAACCACTGACTTGGAATAATAAATACCTTTTTAGATTTTAAGAACAATGGCTGAAATGATAAAACATAGACAATATATATACATAGACAATAGCAATAAACAATATAGCTACAGTATATCACTTCTTAATGTCAAAATCACACTTTTGCCTCAGTGGATATGCAGTCACAGTTGCCTAGAGGAAATGACGGTGCTTGGTTGAATGCATAAAGTCGGACAGAATATAGTTGGAACAAATGTGCACTGATGGTATCCCTGTGTGCCTGTTCCACCATGCATGCCACTGCAATTCGCAGAGATGATGGATAGCGTGTATCCTACTGTGTCTGCCGTGGTGCACCAAATTGAATACACTCACTGCAGTCAAACATGGGTATTCGCTGGATTGTGACTGTCAAATAAAGTGCCCAAATGTCTGTCTGCACAATGTCACTGAGGGGGGAGGCTTTGAAAGGCAGATGCTGTGGAGGAGAGAGTGCTAAATCATCAGAAATTACAAATGCAAAAAGATAATGATGAGAAAACAATAATGGCATGGATTCAAAGCAGGTGGAGTCGATTAGATAAATGGGGATTTCTTTGTGGGGGGTGGACAGATGTATTGATGGAGGTGGGGGGGGAGATAAGGACAACGATATGCTTTTATGTACTGTAGTATTTATTATGTACATGTGTTTTCTAGACAGAACTTTGCCACATTAGTTCACCCTTACTGTATTCTCCATGAACCTAATACTGGTGGATGGTGTTGTCATGAATGTGTATGAGTTGTACATGAACACTAAGGCATATGCACAAAGTGAGAGCTGCACTGCAGATTCTCTACCAGTCGAGTTTTCGCCGTTTGCCGTTTTGCAAATGTTTATCGGGTGAAAGGGAGGGTTGAGGCGCAGAGGAAGCAGCAAGTCGTGAGAGAGTTCTGTTGAAGAGTGATTTTGGCAGGTAGTGAATATTTTATGCTGAGCAAGGGCAAAAGTTTTAGACGAGCGAGAGACGCGCAGATATGCATTACAATGAATGCACAAATCCTTAGGGTGTGGTTAGCAAGAGGGAGTCATTCTTCTAACCTACATTTTAGCCATGGTTGATGGACCCTTGATGGGCATTATGAAACATACCACGTGAGGACCATGACTTATGATGAGTAAGAAGGACTGAGTGGATTCACGTTCACATCCAGACAAGAAGGGAAAGCAATGTTCTGAATGGTTCTGTGGTGCCTTGGACCCGTCCCGCCTCATGCCTGATAAGAACAACTGGTAAAATATGCAGCTACCGACAAGAGATCACCTTTGCTGTGACTAGGTCTGTCACAGTTATGACATAATCACCTTATCACACTTATTTGAGCTAATCACAATTATTTAGATCTTTAAACTGATCATTTGTTTAACACTTGAAACCCAGCATCCACGAGGGAGCATTACCATAAAATAGCAAATCCTATAGATCAACTATTTTTGGACAAAAAAGCGTTCCAACTACAACTCTGGTCTAGAGGGTTTAAGTGGTTAATGTGCGTGTAAATAAGTATGCTTTGAAGTAAATCCTTTGAAAAAGTGGGCTCAATCTCTCTTCATAAACTTGACATGGTGGCATACTTAAAAAAACATCCAGAGTTATTGAAATTCATACTGTGTAAGGCAACATCTGGTTACGTATTTGTCTCATTCATTATATTTTGATTTGATTTGATTTTTAATAGTATTGTTGCAGACCTTTTGTCACACAGCTGACTTTTGAATCTGAAAGTATTGTTCAAGATGTACTCTGTAACGACTAACATGGGCTATCTTTTTATGTTGTCAAAGTGCTACACGCGTTATGGAAAACAATTCTCTAAATAGGTTACCATAATTATGCAAATGTCACAAATTTACATATCACCAGGGGACAGCACAAACGCTGAGTAAATGCATTGAACAGTCCAACGATTGGATGTGCCAGAAATTAGTCTTCAATTAAACAAAGTACTATAATTGTTTTCGGAGCCAAGGAAGAACGATTAAAAGTCAGTGCTCAGCTTCAATCGGTAATGTTAAAATCCACAAACCAAGCTAGACACCTTGGTGTAGCATGGACTCTGACCTAAGTACATTTCAACAGCCACATTTAAACAACAAAGTCAGACTACTATCGGCGTAAGCCTCATGTCTAAGCAGGATTTGGAAAAAACCTTTCCATGCATTTATCATCAGTACTGTCTTTACAAGACAGGTCTCCCTAAAAATCGATCAGACAGCTGCAGTTCATGATTCAGAACGAGTCCTGACTAAAACAAAGAAAGTGGATCATATCACTACAGTGCTCAGGTTACACTTGTGCGCAGTCTGTCAAATAATTGATTTAAAAATACAATAAATCTACAATCCATTTCTGATCTTATGCTACGTTATGAACCATCTAGCCTTCTTAGGTCGCCTGGAGGCTTTTTGTGTCATCTTGTGCATGGAATTTGATTGTGTATTGTACCAGTACCATTGTATGATTGGTTGTGCGAGCAGTTCACATGTGTAAATGGATAAGAGATAAAAATCTATTGGCATTACAGGTCTTGCTACCAGCAGTTCTATAGTTGGAGAGCTGCCTTTAATTTATGCTTTAGATATTCCTGTGGGTGAATTAATTATCCTCAGAATCACCAGAGTGACACTTCTAAGGCATGGCATGGAATAACAACTATCAGCTCTTAAATCACAACTGAAGATTTTTCTGTTTGCCGGTTGCTTTTATTAAATTAAACTTAAAGCTTTTGATTTATTTCCTACACCACACTTTATTCCCCTAACATAATTTGAGCTTATTCTCTTAGTTGTTACTTAAATCGTAACTATTGTTTACTATTTGTGCTTTACAATTACGCAAACAGCATATTTTTTAATGTTTGTATAAAGCAACTGAATCGCCTTGTAGCTGAAATGTGTTTTGCAGATAACTTGCCTTGTCTTGCAAAATGTGTACATTACACACAAGAAACATACATTAAACATTATATTACATTCATAAAACATTGCATGAAATTGTACCACTGCATACAAGCACAGATCTTTAATTCCACAACAGTTTAGCCATCCTCAGCTCTGGGATTAGCATATTCACAAACAAGAAGGACCGGCATCAAACGGCATGTTAAAATAAAGTAATTGTGTGACTATAACCCTTGCATATTGATGTTGTTTGTCAGTCTTTCAAGTTTCACGAATGGAGCAGCTTGTGATAGAATGGCACTTTCCCCTGTTAAATCCTCACACTGGGTTCAGAGGGGAGGAAGTTCAGTGCGAACCTGCAATCTGGTAATAGGAGCTGCCTGTCTTTGATATGGGTCCCCATGGGCTGCATCAGCTTGAATTCTGAGAGGGGGGAGCTGCATGAATCCCAACAGAAGGCTCCCACTGCAGGGTCAAAGCTACATACACAGAGAAGTGACACACACTGAATGCATTTCAAATACACTCTGCTTTGATATTCAGATCAGCTAGCGCTATCTGTTGTGCAACATCCAATGGTATCATCATCCAATAACAGGACATGGATGAAAATGCACGTTGACTCACACGTCGACTAAAGCCTGAATTATGTGTGCCGCATTGTGAGCTGGTAGATCTGTAATCTTCGGCAAGTGACAAGTGACAAGTGAGGTTGTATGATAGGGTATAAAATAAGCATAAATGTGTATCACCACTTTTGCTTGACATGTTGACTTGGGATTCGTAGTCCATTGCATCCAAAACGCGGGATCTATCTAAATGTATATATCCACAAAATCTCTGCGAGGAGTGAGTGTCTCACTCTCACCAGCGTATCTCGAGAATAGCCCTACCAATCGAGTTGAACCTCGACGCGAGTATGGCCAAGGATCTGAGGGAGTGATCCGAATGACTTCTCGCATACTCTGCGCACTCCCTCTAGTCCTCTGTGATACGTTAGGTATAGTTCTATAAACTATTGGACTAGAATCTAGTCACTAGATCATTTAAAAGCATTGGTGTAAAGGAGTTTAGGTGAAGGTGGGTATTGTCACAGCAGTGGTTCTCAAAATGCATTTGGTTCTATTTGTACATTCTCACTGACTGTTACCGTGGGGGGACTTTCATATTCAAAGGTTTGAGACCCTCTGACTTAAGGCAATAAGTCAATTGCTTATGTTTAGTACAATACTACAATAATCCGCTTCTTCACATGTTGCTTCTGTTGGCTCTACACTTTGTCTGACAATACTGTCAAACAGTCCGTTCATAGTGTTTTTTAATTCATCACTGTATGTTTTATTAACAGCCTGTCCCTATACTTTATGGCAATGTAAAGTGATTTCACATGTTTTTAGCCATGACCCATGATATGGCATGAACTGGCTTAGGTTTTTGTGGTAGCTAAGCTGTAGTCTTCCTGCGGCCCAAAACACACAACATGGATCAAATTGTTTTACAAAAGCTGCTACAGCACATATGACATATAATATATTGCATTATAATGCATTGTTTATAATTGAACATAGAACATAACTTTATAGAACAATGCAGATAACGGCATTGTACTTAATGTTCATCGCTATAGATACTTCATTTATTGGAGTTCTACAAATATACATTGTATTATTTCTCTGTACTTTGACTTAATATACTGTAGCATCGATTAAATAAAAAAATGGCAGCAGATGGCTGGTTAAAAAATTATAATAACTCGTCCATCAAATGACCTCTCCTTCCCTCTCCTGTTCAGATTTGATACAAGATTTAGTATTATTGGCAACAAAAACAAGAAAGAAGACTCTATGGCTCTGGTGTATAAATATAGGCAGCAGTCCTCATTATGATGGACTGCTGTCACTGCTCCTTATAGTAGAATTGGTCTGACTGATTATTGAGAAATCTTGTGGAATAGGACTCATGCTCTCCTCTATCTCACCCTCTCTCTCTCTTTTCTCTCTTTATCTCTCCCCCTTCCTACCCCTCCCTCTCATCTCTCTCTCTCTCTCTCTCTCTCTCTCTCTCTCTCTCTCTCTCTCTCTCTCTCTCTCTCTCTCTCTCTCTCTCATCAGCGGTTGTGCTGATAGATGTTTATGTTTATAGACCTCTTCATTCATCACATCTCTATCTTGCCTCGTGAGGTCCTGGACCGCTGCCTGTTGGTATAGAGAACATAAACATATTATATGCTTCAGCTCTTCAGCAGCGTAGTAGACGGCTAGACGCCAGAAGAACCCGTACCTTATCAACGGCAATGAATTCTGGGTCACAATCTGATGACACGCTTACTGTACGCTTGCACGTTTCCTATATGCTGCCTCTAGCCGTACGGTAATTTCCTCTCGCGGTGATGGTTAGGACTGAGCATGCGGTGCAGTAATGTCAACTCGTATCGGTGCCATCAACCCTCCCCCCATCTCATACCTCTCATATTCCTGGCCTAATTTCCATTGTCTGACCCAACCACCCTGCACTTGAAAAGCTCAGGCCTGGAGTTGTGGCTCTCCTGTCCTCAGGATCTCATTAGGATTTGCTTCAGCCACTCGATCACCGGACCCTCAGCGTTGACAGGCCTGTGTCTCTCTCTCTGTCTCTCTCCTTTTTCGCACACACACAACGACGAGACGTGGAGCCAACCGTAACCCGTCGCGTGGCTTTACTTGACAGCAATGTATATGTTCACATTCACAATCTATGCACACGTACACAAATGCGCCAACAATGTGATTTGTACCCAACACACAACGTCACACATGCAACCATGCACACACAACACACATGCACGTACACATGCATACAAATTAGAAATCGATGTTGAAATGGATTAGGGAAACACACAGATGTCAAAAGCACACATGACACACACACAAGCAATTAAAAACTAGTGTTAGGTGAAATGGAATTGACACACACACACACACACACACACACACACACACACACACACGTCTCACACACACTTTTAAGTTGCGCATCAGTTCAGAGGGGGATCATGTGTGTGTTTCACGGAGCTCATAACGCGCGGTGATCATTCCTCCAGGGCTCATCAGCTGGCTAGTGCCTCTTCATGCACCCCTCTGCCGCTGGGGCCGATATACCGCCGCTCTGTGATTGCCCTGACAGCTCCATTAAGGGAAGCGAAGGTGATTGCATTGTGCTTCAGTCCCACAGCATGCATGAATAACCAGGCTCAGCATGTCTGTGGGCAGGAAGCTCCTCCAGCCCCTGCTCCATTGTGTTCGTGTCAGTTTTGACACTAAGCTTTCATGTAAGCGGGACTATACGCCTGCCCGCTGCCGTCCAATAAGCGTGAGGTTGTTAGCAAAGATAGGGGGCTTCGCGTCCACGCGGATGCAGTGTCACGCCTCCACTGTCATCGGGGCAACTTGAGGGCCCTGGGGTTTGAGCTTAAAACCTGTGCTTTTAAGGGATGTCGGAGATGAGAGAAAATAGGACGATTAGCGAATGCAAACAGCATCTCTCAATATAGGGAGATGAAAGCCATGCCGTGCAGAAAACATGCATGAACTCAAATTACCTCGACAGGCGATGGGGAAAAGTAATCAAATACACATTTCAATCGAAAGATTTAAATTAATTTGAGACTAAAACTAATTGAGGTTCTTCCACTGCATACAAAAGAAGGCCAGAGAAGCTTCAACAAAACATGAAAATGCATCAATTTGATGGGGCTAACCAGTGCCGCATTTGAAGCAAATTGTTTCGGAGGGCTATTTATTCTAATCTGGGCAGCAAATGTTTTAGTGCCACAATCAGGATTAAACGCAAACAAGACGGATGGAGAGCTCCCTAATGTTCCCAAACAGAAATGCCTCATGGTATGCATTGTCATTTTATGACATGAGAATACAGTATGAACAAAATGTTTTGGATGTGGTGTGCAATAACTCGATGCAGCCATAAACTATTGTGTAATTGTTGCAATGCACGCTTCCTCACAGTGACAGACTCAGTAGATCAATGAAAAGTGTCGTGTTCGTCCTTGATTTTTGTTGGGCTGTTTTGTTCCCCTTTTCCCCCCCTACAATCAGACTGTTTAGCATGTGCAAAGCTCTGATTTAATCACAGGTGGGCACACCCAAAGCAGCTCTGTTGAAAGAGGATAAATATCTTTGTGCACAATGGCTGAGTGGAGAAGCAGGGAGCCACTAACCATTATGCAGACTGTCAAGCAGTGCTCAAAGCAGCTAACCAGCATTGCCCTTGCTTCACCAAGGTCAGAAATAAAAGTGAGTGTATTGAGTGCGGTGCAAATCATCACTGTTTCTGCACCTTGCATATGTGGCGTGCATGATTCTGCATTATGCATGAATGTACTTAAAGGGACACTTCACCCTTTTTGCAAAAAAAATAAAAAATGTTAATGAAGATTAGAACACTTTAAAGACCTCAGGAAAGTGTTCTTCTAAACGTCATTAACATTTCAAAATTCTAAAATAATTCAAAAATGTCTCAATATAAGACTAAACACCACCTCCAACCACTGCAGATGTAATTGTTATATTGTATTAACATGCAGACCAATTCAGAGAGCTATATAATGAAACTCTCTCTCTCTCTCTCTCTCTCTCTCTCTCTCTCTCTCTCTCTCTCTCTCTCTCTCTCTCTCTCTCTCTCTCTCTCTCGCTCTCTCTCATAAAGTGCTATCTAAGTTACATAAGTTGAACCCTTGCATACGCCTGTGGTCGTCAGGGCTATAGCAAGTGGTACGGCAAGTGCTATATGGGCTAAGATGGAGTCTGAAGAGGTGCATAGTTATTCATATGGGTAAATTAATCTCTCATCCTTGGAAACACTATTTACTAGTCACTTTTATGTATATAACAGGCTATTCCAAGTTAATTTGCTCATCCTTGCATTGTGTTATAATTTAGCTCACTGTTGCAATCTTGTTTTTTTTGGTTGGGCTGTTTTTAATTTCTGCTCCATCAATCTGCTTTATATTTATTTTGTGTTTTGTTATTTTTATGGCCTTAGTGCCACTATAAATAATTCTATGGGTCCTTAGCTTGACATGCTCTATACATGCGGTGGGTGTGTCAGACTAATCTTCGTTGCCAAACGGCTTGTTCTTTGTTGACCTGCCCCTATGCTGGAGTATATAACACGCTAAGCTTGTTGGTTTGTACTCGTACCTGACAAAAACCTGTAAGGGTTGAAACGTTGCTTCAGTCTTCAATAAAGTCACCTTATTCAGCACCTGTAGAATGCTTTGAGATGTGCATGCTTCCCTTTGGACTCTATTTACCGAAGGAATACTACAACCGGATTATCACACACCACCCAGCCTGCACACACTACCTGTCTGTCAAACCAGACGAGGGTCCAGTACTTAGAGTCTACAACATTTTCATGCACATAAATTAACTCTAAGAGTTACACGAGTGTCCTTCAATCGAACTTGAGGTAATTCACATGCAATTGCTCCTAATTTTCTTTTGACAAAATTGGATTACTGTGTAAAATTACTACTGTATGTAACAGTACACTCTGTAGCCCTGCATGAAATACATTTCACATTATACAGATTTGGGGTCAGTGGTTCACTGTGACCAAAATAATTTACTATTATTCACCATTATTGTATAAGTATTCCTATAAACTATAAGCATTCCAATTTGTTTCATTACTTTGACATTAAGTCTTAACAATATTGCAGTACTTGTATAATAACACGTAACAACATAAGTAACATTAGTAAATAAATAAGATGAGTAATGCTGCATCAAAGCATGCAAATTCGGTATAAGATCTAAAGATGCATGCTTTTAAGCTCCCAATATTGAAGATCCCCATGGTCGATGTTAGAATAACTACTTTGTCCAATGCCCACCGTCTGGAGGCAATTGCATGGCTGCCCTAATCTCATCGGTCGAGAGGACAGTCAGAGAGACAGCTGTTGGACTGTTTTCATTCTTATCTCTTATGCGGCGCTCGATCTAGTTCTTCCTCTGTCTTTCTCTTCTCCCCTCTCCTCCATCTTCTTCAGACTGGGTGGCTGGCACATGCAGTGACAGCAAGGCCTTGGCTCCTTCTCACGTTGGCGTTTCCTTTCACAGGCAGCGCAATGAGCTTGCCGAGAATTGCCAAGCCACAGCCTCTGCCAGTGTGATGTTTTTGTGCTTCTCCCTTGTTCCTTCCTTTTTTCCTGCTTGTCTTCCTCCTTCCTTTTTGCCCTACTTTCTACCGGCCTTTTTTTTGTTTGTTTTTAGCCCCACTAGTCTCTAAGGATGGTGGATGTTGGTCAGTCCGCCTGTTCACCACTGGTCCCAAACAACATATCTTGAAATCTATGCACAGCAGCCATTTTGGAAATAACTCGGGCCTATACTTCCTTCACAGATGTTATACCTATGATACTAATTAAGGCTCTGTTCCATTTTGGTCAAACAGAGTCAGGGTGCTGCCTGTTGTGAATGTTGGCTCACCACTGTGTCCTTGAGTGGTTTTAAAAAAGTTTGAGAACCACTGTGCAAAAACCAACCAGTGTACTAAATGGAATATAGCCTTAATAAGTATAATTTGGTAAGACCTGTGAAAGAAGTAGGGAAGGGGCCCAATTTCATTCCAATATATTTGCTGTGCATAGAAGCTATTGATCCCGGTAGGATGACCTACTCCTTTTGGTGACCCCATGTCATTTCCTCAAGCGCTACCATTAGACCAATAATCACTTTGCAGCTTTTATTATTTCATCTATTTGGTTGAAAGGTTCAAAAGTCAAGGTCACAAGCGAGAAGGAGTAAGGGTATCTTGGTGAAACTTGATGGGAATTATCCATAGGCTTCCCTGGAGAGATGATTCACTTCTGTGTTGGAAAAGTGAAAGGTTAAGATCACAACCGAGCTTAAGGTAAAAAACAAGAACAGATGGGCAGATTTTCATGAAACTTTGTGGGAATGATCAGAAGGCAACCCAAAGAGGAAAAAAAGGTCAATGGGCACCGGCAAAGTTATTCACTCATGTATCTATAGGTGAAACTGACACATCCTAAACCATGGTACTGTTAACTGACACATCCTAAACCATGGTACTGTTAACTGACACATCCTAAACCATGGTACTGTTCGTAATCTCAGCACCAGGCCTGACCTCAGTTTTCTGAAATAAATATTTTCACGATCTTTCAAAAATAGCAGACCTACAAGCTCGTAGCATGCCACTCAGTGGCGCTATGAGCTTGTAGATCTGCTATTTTTCAATAGCTAAATTACAACAAAATGTTTAAAACACCAAAAGGGGTTCCCGCCCAAAATGGGTTAAACATGTAGTTTTGTTGTAAGAAAGAATATGCACCCGGGAGGAAGTGGACTAAGAAAGGGGAGGAGCCAAACCGAGTTCCTGTTTCTACACAAAAAAGGAGGCAGTGCCAAATATATTCCCAGATTACTGTTGGTGCTTTTGGACACCCCAGTTCTGCCACTTAAAATTATCTCTTACTCGTTGGTTATATTCCCTGTGTCTTTCCCCTATAGGCTACTTCCCTTAAACTCAATTACATTTTACATTTTTTAGAGACGGCTACTACGGGCTAAAATGTCTTTTCAAGTCATCTTCTCACTGTAGAACTTGATGCAGGCCAATGAGATAAATGCAAATATCCTTTCCCTAGTGGTCAAACCATTCAAATCAATAGGATCTAATCTCCATATATCCAAGTCTCTGGCTGGGCTGGTATGCATTTGTTCTCTCTCATCTCTAGCAGACGAGCAACAAGGCTTAATCACGCAATGTCGACGACGTTATGCTAAAACAAATGAACTTGCTTGACAAACTAAATGTTGGCAGATGCACCCTGCTCTCAAAATATATAGAATATGTGAGAATTGCATTTTGAAGTCACTAATCTTTCCCAACATATGAATCTATCCCTAAATCCCCACCCACACACACTGAAGCTCCAAAAGAAACCCGTTCTGATAGCGGCAACAGAGATATTAATAATTGTCAAACTAAATTATTTACTCGTGTCGGTATTCTCGTTGTCTGAATGAGGCAGCGGTGCAGTGCTGTCCAGCCTATGAATGGTGTGTCACCCATGTTTACCTTGGATGAGAGATGCAATCTGGCCCTGCATCTGCTGACGGGTCAATCTATATCTCATTACGCTATCTAAACAATATCCTCTTGTGGCCTGAGATTCACACAGGCTTCTAATAAATCCACCCTCAGCTCAAGTGAGGTGGAGCTACTGGGATGTCTTACAGTAAACAAACACACATTCTGCCACCATGCAATGTAGCAGCAAATACAGAAACCATCTCTCTTCTGAAAGCTAGAGGAAATATTGAGTGCAGAAAAGTAACCAAATGGACCCTCAGAGTTCAATTATCACTTAGGATTTTAGTGTGTACCCGGTAACCCAGAACCTCTCTCTCTCTCTCTCTGCCCGTCTCTCCGGGGCAGTGCTAAAGCAGGCTTTGCTCGTGTGATTTACTTTCTATTAGGGGATTAAAAATCAATTATGCAGGAAGCCATGCGTAGGCGTGATTATAGCCACGCGTGACAGTGTCATTCATCATCGGACCACTCATCTCTGCAGCCGCCAGCCACACAGAACACACGCCCGGGGACGGCCATCTTTGAGCGTGAACTCTCCCCTTATCGTTTACACATTCTAGAAGGAGTTTGTCCAACATTATGATGAATGACTCGACTACATTTGAAAGCCTTTAGTACTTGGTTGGTAATGTCATAGCTTAATGTACTGCATGTACAGTATATTGTATGTAGATGCTGTATGAATATTATGGGTTAAGTTAATAAGTGGGACTGCGACTGCATTTGACACATGCTACTGTACATGCAACTATATGTAGAAGCGTTTGTATGCGTTATCAATATATTAATATGCTGCAGCCTGCACTGGTCTGGGACGAATGGAAATGCATACATTTCTCAAAATGGAATACCAGCAAATGGCCACGGTTTTCACCACAATTAACGAATGTGTATGGCAGTACACACACACACACACACACACACACACACACACACACACACACACACACACACACGTGCGTGTGTAGGCCTATCTCTGTGTGTGTGTGTGTGTGTGTGTGAGTGAGTGTGTGCATGTGTACCACTCACATCCAAGGCAAATACATATCGCACATTTAAGCAACAAAGTGCTTAAAACCAAAACATGCACACAGGAATACAGGCACACGTAATATATATGCTTTGCCCCCTTTCTTGCTTATAAAGAGACCAGGCTTCAGGAAATGGTGCGTTTGTTTACTCTGAAAGGTTCAGAGACAATTTACCTGGATTAGAGGAGCCATCTGTGCATGCCATCGCAGATTGCTTTGGGGGTGTCTCAATAAATACAGAGCAGGTGAGGCCATTGCGAGTTGAAAGCAGTGAGAGGCTTGCACCAACGCTGGGCTTAAAACGCCTTTCAGTTGTATAGGCGACGACCTGCCGGGGGCAGTTCACCACCCATCAGTGGTGGAAAAAGTACTCAAAGTTTGTACTTTGTTAAAAGTATCAATACTGCAATGTAGAAGTACTCCATTACAGTAATTAAAAATGCACTTGAGTAAAAGTACAAAAGTATTGGAATCAAAATCCACTTAAAGTTAGTTAATTGTTAGTTATTGTCAAGTCAAGTTCAAAATGTATAAAAATCGAAAAATAGTCGATATACAAGTTCACAATCGACGCTTTGTGAGCTTGTAGATCGGCTATTTAGCCTGATTCATCCTTTATCTCACGGTATCACTCGCTGGAATTGGCCGATGTACAAGCTCAACCTGTCGCAATGCAACACATGGGCTTGCTTGCTGCTATTTCCGTCAATCAACACCGTCAAGTAACTAACCATCACGTTTTCATTATTAGGTATTCAATAATTTATCCACTGATGACTATACCCTACTATTTGTAAGGCTTTTCATTTAATCCACTCTTATCATTTTTCACTGGGGGGGCCATATGGCAGGACGTTGAAAAGCAAAATACTTCATCTTAAATGGCCTCCATCTGTTATACAGTACTGTAGGTACTCTATACTCTTTGGCATTAATTTAGAAATCCTCAGTCAGTGTCACCAATGCACCATAATAATTATTCATAATAGCCCTCACTGCAAAAAAAAGTAGAGACATTGGTTTGACATTTATGTGTGGCCTTCTCTTTGCAGTAGTGAGTAAGGTGCTCTACAGTATGTACATGCTCTCATCCTTCAGCACAAGTCCCTGATGTAAACCTTTGTGTTAGGACTTATTTGAAGTAAACTTAGACATTTTGGTGTTGTAGCCTTTGGGAAAGTGTTGGGCTCGTAAAGTGTAAAAAACCTGCCTACGGTAAAGGGTATTGATTTTCTGAAAAGGCAGCATCTGGTGGTTGCCTTGAAAGTGCTGAGGTGCCAAAACTCTCTCTCTCTCTCTCGCTCTCTCTCTTTATTTATTTATTACAAATTCTCTTCCTCTAGCAATTTACCTACTTCTGAAAATATCTACATGTACGTTAGACCCCCGCCCACATACAGTACCTACCATTCATCCCACACGCACACTAACAAACACACACTAACAAACATGCACGCACGCACGCACGCACACTCACATGGATAATGGTCTCTCTCTCTCTCTCTCTCTCTCTCTCTCTCTCTCTCTCTAAAACAGACTTTAATTCATACAGACACCTAATTAGTTGCAGAGTCATTAGATTAAATGAAGGTGGTATTCTTGGAGTCATCACTAAATAATGTGAAGAAAGTATGTGCGCAATAAGGAGACACCTGGGGCAGGATGGAAGATGGAGCACTAGTTTTGCTACAGACACAGTATTATGTGGTCTATTGAGTAGCACCTGATTGAAACTTGGTATAGCGCATTGTCGCACACTGAAAATCTATCTAAATCGATCTACAGGCTCACAATTTTGTCTATTTTGGCACACGATTAAGTTCAGGCTTTAACCCCTTAAGACCGTTCTGCACGTGACATCAACCAGTGCCGTAAATAGGCTAGCCATGGGTTTTCTGATCAAAGGGGCCTGCGCGCTCGCACGCGTGCATGTGCGGGGCGATAATGGCGATAATACCTTTTATAGTGATTTCGATCATTGTAATTTTGACCTTTTTGGCACGGTTACGTTACTTTGGCCTTTTTTTTATTTGCCTATTTGTTGTAGTTTTAGTTAGTAGGTATTAATTACCTAACCAATCATTTTTCCCAGGAGAGCTATCTGCGATTTCCCCGAAAATTATTTATCTATAAGCTCATTCATCAGCAGCAGCATTACATGTGCTGCAGTGCAGAATCTGAGCAATTACTCACAGAGTGCTGAAATGGAGGGTGTAAGAACACATTTTTGTTGGTTACAGAGCAGGGTAAATCTGAAGTTTTGCCCCAAAGGGTTTGAGGGGGCGGGAGGAGGAAGCGACGCCCGGTCGTCGGGGGCCCCCCTCAAATCGACTGCCTACTTTTACTATTGGGGAAATAATCAGTTGGGAAGTTGGGAAAAGTTGGGAAAAATCCTTGCCAGTTTACATAACCCACCAACCCTATGCAAATTTCACCTCTGACGTCAACCTACCTGGAAGTTATGCAGGAACGCCTGGGTGGCAAAAAAACCTACTTTCTGGCCTTGACAGCCCATCCGTTTGTATATTAAACAACGTTTAACTCACCAGCATTGTAGCTGTATGGAAAGCTTGAATTGTCCTCTAAGTCTTTCAAAGTTTTTGTTTCATAAAAATCCACCATAGACATCTTATGAGCTACTTTCTGTCAATAAATTATGTGCAGGTGATAGTGTCAGAGTTTGGAAGTGCTCGTTTTCAATAACGCAATGTCCTGCTGCCTCCTGCATTATGCGCAATTTAGAAACAGCAGGTGGTACGCAAGACCATTAAGTGATTTCCAAGGAGCACTTCCAAACGCCAATGCTCCATGCTGCTCATGTTTTGCCAATCAGTCTAGATGAGGGGAGCGTGTTCATACTCTCTATATCTGTTGAGGAGCGCTGTTCTAAATCCTAAAGGGCCTTACAAACGGGAAGTGATGAACGCACACGTTGTCACATCTATCTATCTATCTATCTATCTATCTATCTATCTATCTATCTATCTATCTATCTATCTATCTATCTATCTATCTATCGAAGCCAAGATGGCGCAACGTTTATTTGAAGTACAGTAGTATGCAATATATTGCCCACACACACACACACACACACACACACGCCCACAAAGGTTACAGTAGTATGCTGTGTGTGGTGAGAATGCAAATCAGGCCCCTCTCCAGAGCCTGTCATGCATCTATGCCACAGTTATACCTTGGCTTTATGAGTGAGCCAGAGGATGTTTATATTCTGCTGATGATGCACACACACACATATGGATACATATACAGTACAGTAGACACAGACACAGAAAGAAGCATGCAAGTGTAGCCCCCAGCCAAGACCCAGCCCGCAAACAGCCCTATTGGTTGCACGTTGGTCTGGCGAGTGGGTGCCCCGGGTTCAATCCCCGCTTCCGAGTAATACTACAATCTGGCGTAGTCGGCAGGGCGTGGAGCGTGATATCCTTGCGTGAGGGACATGAGGGACATTGTGTGCAGCGATCCGTAGTGAAGTGAGAAGCGCGAGGACGTGCTTCCAAAACTGGGGGGTAAATGTAGCCCCCAGCCGAGACCCAGCCCTCTGGGACAGCCCTGGGATGACAAGTTGCGCGTTGGTCTGGCGAGTGGGAGCCCCGGGTTCAATCCCTGCTTCCGCGTAAATACCTCATGGACTTCACACGTGTGGGTTTCCCTATATGTTCCCATGTAAAAGGCATTACTCAAACCGACTGGAATTCAGCCCGGCTAAGATATGGGCATTACAACTACTAGTCAGGGATTCTTGTAGCTTGGGGTCACCTCTTAAGAATTGAAGAGGGTGCCCAGTGATATACCTTGAGCATTTTTTGTTATTAACCCTTAATGACCGACACTAACTAACACTAACAAATCCCTGGAAATAAAACGTTATGGTATTTAATGCAAAATACTTGGTCTAAATGCATAAAATTTGCTTTCTACAGTGCATGAATGTGGATATGCACAATATATTTGATTTATAATTGCACAATGGGGCAGGTTTGTAATCTTCAGGTATTTTGTAGGGCTCAGTGGCCTGATAGATCTGTCTTTTTCCATCCAAACTACTGGGTCCCATGCTGGTGGAAGATCCCATCAATGTTTTGCCAAAAAAGTGGGCCCTTTTAACATTCAAAATTAATGATTGATGTGTTGGTGGTAGTGCAGGCTGCAGCTATAGGCTTGAAGTATAGATGCCCATTCCCATTTCCCATTATTTTCTCCCAGACTAGAAGTCTAGTTTCCTCCATAGTTTCCTTAACGTTACAGGACCTGAAGGTCCAGATGCCACTTGCCTGGAATGCCTAGCACAAGGTGAGGAGGGTGTTGAAATCAGACATGACTTTGCAGTATCCCTGTGCTCCTCTTCCATCTCTTCCATGTCTGACTCAATCTTGGAGCAGATGTGACTGACAACTCAGGTCTTGCTTCAAGGGTTTTCTAATAATCCATGCTGCACTGTGGCCCTAACCTCATGAAGGTGAACTCTATGAACTGGTTGGTCCACCCACCATTCCATGCTCCAGCAATGGCACACGTTTGAACATGTGGAGCTAGCTTTTCAGGTAGTAGAGCCCATAACATCAGATGGAGAAGGCAGTCATCTCATGTTCAGACTAGATGTACTGTACATCAGCAATTGCAATCTGACCCAAGGCTCTCATCAGGTCATCTGGTACAACTTCTTTCCCATTCAACATCTTGGCAAAAACTGACAGTCACAGAACACCAGAAATCCCACTTTCAGCTAATAGTGAACCTACTGTAGGCCTACTGTGTATATATAATATATATAATATAAAAGTTACAAATGTATGAACTGTAGAATAATCTGTAGCCTGCAATGAATTGATAATATTCGCTGTAATGATTTAATAATGATGAAATTATGAAAAATGCTACTTTATTCATTTTGTTTTTTTAAATATATTTTTTATCCCACGATTTTGTAACCCATTTTTCACCCCTGTGTCAATCATCTAATGTGATCCTGGGCTCTACACACCCTCCACCAACCTTGTCCCCATATATGGGGGACAAGGGGAGACTTTATTCATTTTGGTGGAATAATATTTGTGTTCTATAGACCTGTATTATTGAATGGGGTTAAAGTACTCAATTCAAAACATTAAACATGATGTATGAGTACATCTTGGAGTATGTAAATTTGATGGTTTTGATTGAAGTATCTTTAGGGTTATGAGATTTCATCTTGTAACCCTATTTTTGTGGGAAATGTTTGGTGGATGTTTGGTGCAAGATGCTCAAGATAGATGGCCTGAAAAGGTTAATATGCAAACACCTGAAATTAAATATGCTACAGTTTCACTAATACAGATTGTAGAAAGCAGATTTGATACATTTGACTTGATTATTGTGCATACATTCTCAAACGATATCTTTTATGGGATTTAGTTTTTGGGCATTAAGGGGTTAATATGCGTTAATTAATAATGCATTAATCATAAATCAAATACATTGTGCATATCCACATTCATAAAAGTAAATGTGATGCATTTAGACGAAGTTTTTTGCATGAAATACCATAAAACACTATTCTGGATGGATTTCGGGCATGTTTCGGGCATTTAGGGGTTAATAACTAAAAATGCTCAAGGGATATCACTTGAATTGAGGTGACCACAAGCTACAATAATCAGTTGAGAAAAAAACTTTATCTGACGAAACCACATTCAGACAAAAATCAGCCTTCGGCTCCCGGACTATACAGGGGAGACTGGCTTTACCGTGCATTTGTATTGTTCTAAGATATAATTTGTTTTAAATGTAGAACAGAACATACATTGGGCAGCATAATCAACCCGTGGCAGCATTGCCCTCCTCCACTAGAGGGGGCACTTCCCACTCTCCTCTCGGTCTTAAATAATGACGGACATCATGCACAGTCTTCCTCTTGACATAGCAGATGGCAGACATTGGAAGGCAGTTTTTTTTAGTGTAACTAAAGGTGTAACTTCACAAGACATCCAGCAAGACTGTGTATACACTTTACTCTACATTAAAAGCTTTGTATCCCCTTTTACGGCTGGCTGCGCCCGGAGTGCAGCTTTTTCAGACCCTCACACTCAAGTGTTGAAAAGACTTGAATGATTCATGAGTCATTTTGCCCATGTGTGAATGTCAGTGTTTGATGGGAATGGGCTGTTTCACTGCAGGTTGAGGCCGGGCGCGACTGCTACCGCTGCAGCACAGTACCCATAAAGCACCTTGTCTATACTCTGTGGCAAGTTCTGCAGTAGCTTTGCGTCAATAGGTTCACCTGGAAGCACTCAATAAGAGGCCAGTTGAGGTCAGAGAGGAAGGCATGCAGCCAGGCCTCGGGGAGGTGACTCAGTCTGTCTCAGTGTTGCCATGTTTTGCGAGATAAATGAGCAAACGGTTTCTATGAAAACAATTATGCCCCATAAGAAGCGACCAACACATTAGCACTTTAAACCAAAATGCACTTTAATGCAAAATGGAAGTACTAAAAATCATTCTACTGTATTGAGTGAATGTACTGCATGCACACACACCTATACTTACGTACGTACACACACACACACACACACACACACACACACACACACACACACACACACACACACACACACACACACACACACACACACACACAGCTGCAGGGGATACTTGGGTGTTTATTCTTATGTCTTCAACACTGACGTGTGTGTGTGTGAACTGAGGACCCTTAACACCTGGCAGCAGGCAGTGAGAAAGAACTGTCTCTGTTCCTCTCCTTTTCGCTCTCTCTCACGTACACACACGCACGCACACACAAGCCCGCGCTCTGCCAATAAGCGCAGACGATCGAGGATAGATGATGCATTTCCCGGGGAGCGGCAGGAGAAGTTATTTGTTATAATTCGGTTCTAATTTGGATATTTTCAGAACCCCTCCCAGAGATTTATAAGCGCTAGCCGAGGGAGCATCCATCTTGAGCGTCCCCCCTGCTCCGGCCTCAACTGTGCCGGTGTCACATGATCGATGTTTTCCCAGGCCTCCTGACACCTCCGGGCGGTCGCAGGGGCCTCCGTCAAGCTTGGTTAATTCCACTCGCTCACCTCCGCCATTATTAGCATATGAATGTCCTCATAGCCATACATATTCTACGTGCACACATTGGGGATTTATTTTTAAAACGTTTTTTTTTTTTTTTTGGAGGGAGAACATAAAAGGACCAGAGGGGACACCGTCCTCTCTGGAGGAGGTAGTGGACAGGGACTTGGCAAGATGTTTTTTTGCCAGGTGTCACGGTGATGAATTAGGCCCTTATGATTAATCTGTATTTAAATGTACCATTAGCATCTCCAGACAGATATGCCCAGCCTGGGATCCACAGGACCACGGCCATCACAGCAAAGACATGGTTACTTTTTACTTTTGTGTTATTTAATTTTCTTATTTAATCTTTATTTAACCATTCATATTTTACCACTATTGAGATGAATAGTCTCTTTTGCGTGGGACACCTGCGGCCAAGACAGCCGTCAGCATAATTAAAAACACGGTTACAGAAAGAAAACACAAAAGGAGACAAAACTAATTTACTGCAGACCCGTGATTCAGTCAAATGTCCCTCATTGCCGGCCGTAGAAAAGGTGTCTTTTATTTTGAAAACCCCGGAATTCACCCCGAATGAACCGGAAGTAAGAATCTGCCCTAACTAATCTGCCGATCGTTACTTTCACTTTCATCAGAAGCATTAATATTGTAACTGCGAGGTAGCGCTGATTTTTAAGGGGCCTATACACAGGTTTAATGTTTGTCTTTAGTTCAATGTTTGTTTTGTAAACGCATTGACAATGAAGGTAAAATGACGTCATAATGTGTCACTTACAGTACGTCATATTGTCTCTTTATTGTTAATGGTGTTTAATGTTTGTGTTTGCACCGTTTGTTTTACATCACCATTACATCACCTAATCAACATATACTAGTCCTTACCCGTTCTGAATATATGAACAGCAAATGCTGTTCAGTGTGGGTAATGTGATGTACAGTAATAGATCACATTACTGATAGGGGGGGGAATTGTTTACAGATGGTCTTGGGAAGATGGGTTGGGCACAAAAGTAGGCTAATTAGTAGGCTAGTTTCTTTTGCAAGAAAATGTTGCAGTACAATCATAAGTGCAATCATAAGTGCATGATGTGTGATGTAAATTTGGTGGTGATATTACAATACAATCAGTACAATCATAAGTGCATGATGTGTGATGTAAATTTGGTGGTGATATTACAATACAATCAGTACAATCATAAGTGCATGATGTGTGATGTAAATTTGGTGGTGATATTCTGCCTGGAATTTGTCGTTCGTGAGCTACTGAGCCAGTGTTGGTCATTGCATCCTTGTATTTTGGTCATTGTGTTGTTCCGACGGCACGGGATCTGTCTTCCCCGGATTATATGTGGGTCCTCCGCGCCTGCCTTTTAAGAGCCAAGGTTCCCACCCCTGCCATTTGGGTCTCACAGGACCACGTGGCCCAACAGCTGCCCACAGGAGGCGACTGATTTATAAGGGTGAAATCAAAACCCCTCTACAAACGCCCCCGACAGCTGACCAGCACGGCAGAGGGGAATAAAAATCACCACGTGCATATTACTGCTCTTCTGTGGCTCTTGTCCTTTCCGGCTTGGGGCTTCGCTTGTCATTAGTGCCCATAATAAGAGCTTTCCCATATGCTTCTGTCCACAGATGTTATGATTGGGCCATAACATGTTATGACTGCTCATTCCCAAACTGTGCTCGTGGGTCAAGTGCGGGCCAGGCTCCATCGGAGAGGCAGAAACAGCAGAGGCTGCAGTGGGGAGGAGGTGGATACAAATGTTTATAGGAGTCGAACACGCTATCGCAGTAATTGTTCTTGGCAGGCAGGCGTCGAGAGTCTATGCACAAGGCTACCAATTTTGAACCTAAATTCCATTGTGCTGATGTGAATAGATCATATAAAGTCCATAATGTCTTCTGTTCTGTGTATTCATCGCATGCAATGCGTACATAATAAAAATATATATTTTATTTACAGTATGCACTTTACATTTGAAACATTATCTCAAGGTGCTCAGAATAAAACACTGGTACAAAAACAGCAATTGTACACAACTAGAAAAAATACATCACTAAAAGAACAGAAAAGATCAAAACAGTGTATAGCCTATAGCTAAACGAACACCACACACCACAGGTGAGATGCTGTGTCCAGAATTAAAAGTATACGCCTGTAATGCTAAATGACGTGTACGCCTGATGATTACATGGAACAATGCATTGAACGTCGCAGGCGTACACTTCCGCATTTTGCTGGAGAAATACACAGAGGACATTTTTCACGGCAAAATCAATATATCATGCTTTACTCACATCAGAACAAATGGATTTAGATTGAAAGTTGGTGATGTTTATTGTTTACCAATAAAAGCAGTTGATTGTTCTCAACACGATGATATTCCCCATAGTATATGTCCTATTCCCTCAAGCACGTCCCTACGTCTCACGTAGAGATTCATTATTTGTCTTTAATCCGATGCCAAACCAATCCACACAGACCCACAGGCTCTCCATACAGTAGTATATGTGTTATTGTTTTGTTGAATGGCCTTTACCAGTGAGTGATTCTCTTTTTAATTTCAAGGATGCCCAGTTTGATATGCATTAGGGCCTAATGATTAGGCTTTGGATTTGACATAAGTTTTATCTCTGGGATCATCATCGCAATCTAAACAGTAATATCCAACAGTGTTACTGTTACTTACAGACCTGTATATTTCCACTTGGTTCCTACTCTAACTATTCATATTTTAGCTGGGGACCCAGTGGTACCCCCTCAAGGACCGCTGGTGGTCACCGGACCACACGTTGAGATCCAATGGCCTTTACTATTCTGTGATGAAAAACATCTGTTGATGGTTGCAATCCAATTATAGTGTGTGACCTTGTTGTGACCGTGTCTCTGCTAATGTGTTGAACAATACCGAATCAATAATGAAATGTAACTGAGGCTAAAACACTTCATGACATTTACTTCATAGTGTGATAAAAGTGATGCCAGATATTGAGTGTTGCGGCAGTGGGGATGATTTAAGCATTATTTCCGGCATTTCATGCTGATTAATTCATGGCTAGTGTATATATTAATCCACGGTGGTGTGCAGAGTTGCAGACCCTTGGCTGTGAATTTACATCCATGGATTCATCACTTGAAGGTTTAATTTGAAGGACCATCTCACAACTGGTTGACTGAGGGGAAATAAATCCATGGAGATCGTCTTAGTTGCTGTTGGCCAAAGCTGATAGGCAAGGGGGAGATAAGAACACCTAAGGCCCGCCATGATTAATAGGCTGGCGATACTGCTATCTTAATGCAAACCAGCACACATGGTGGGAAATTATGCTCTCAACATGTCTGCAAGCAGTGTGTAACATTTCCACTGCCGCATTCATGGATGTGCCGTGCCTTCATTTGACATTGGACATGACATAACGAATATAATTTGACAAATCTTTGGCAGGTGTAGAACAAGAGTCAGGCATGTGATGGGATGGGGTTTGACAGTGATCCCACAGAGCCTTTATAATATATTCTAAAGAAGAAAAAAGAGAGATCTGATTTAAATGCACGCACACCAGCAAGCCATCCGGCTCCTTGAATTTCCATTCACCCAATATGAATGCCAGCATTCTTTGACCTTGACAGGTTCTTTTTTTTTTTCATGATAATTTATACAAATGTATGCTCCATGCTCTCTATTGCTGGAGTTTGTGTCAGCTTTTTGGTGGGAAGATCCTGCTTTGAACTAGCCTGCCTCTCTCTTTACCGCGACTCTCCTCTTCAGCCCCCCCCCCCCTCTCTCTCTCTCACACGCACGCACGCACCCCCTGCCATCACCAGAAAACTGAAATTAAAGATTTGCAGTGGTTCACTGCATCTTTACTTAAATTACAGGCGTCCATGCATTTATAAGACGGGAGAGACCAGTTTAATGAAAATGTACACTGTGGCAAATGGTTTTGTAATGCTCTGGTAATAAAGCATAGATGGGAGATGGGAGGGGTCGTGGTAAATGCATTTTGGAGGGTAAACAGAGAGGGTAAACATTACAGAGGTAAATAGTTTGGTTATGTGACCCTCTCATCAAAGCTAATGCCCTGCTGTGTAAATTTACCAAGGTCTTTGTGTTTAATTGATTCGCATAAAGGATAATAAGCTGCATTTTGCGATAAGAGGATGGTTTGAGGACAATCGTGTTTGAGGACAAATTATTTTTAATTCATGCATTTCACGTACATTACAGAAGTCGGTAAAGTTTTTGCAAAAGGGGTGGGAGACCCCCCTGTCAATACGGGGAATGACTACAGCCTATTTTTGTCAAGAATAATATATTATTCTTGAGAAAATAACACAGAGCACCTGAAAACCTTGCAGAATATAAATGAGCTGTGCTTTCCGCACGTGAAGATTATTGATATGAAAGGGCAGCCTGTGCACTCCATGCTTGATGACTAAGTACCCTTACAATCAAACCCTTCAGGCATGTGGTACAATTCCCAGCAAGTCAGGTGCCCCCCCGTCACCCTGCAGCATAATTACCACGGGGGCATGCGTATACAGTCATACCGACTCACTTCTGAATATTTCGGCAATCAGGCAACGGTGTATGCAGCTCTCTATATATTATGCCAAGTGCCATCATCTATCGCCCTAAGCTTTCTATTATAACTACTAGAAGGGCGGCGACATCCTAGTTACGTTGCAGCGCAATATGGGAAGAAGGAAATTGCAGGAGTTGACAGACTCCACTTCATGTTTCAGCTGTGTTTTTAAACTCAGTAGTGTGCCCTGCACACTCGCAATTGCAGCTGGAGGGCGACGCGACACACACACACACACACACACACACACACACACACACACACACCAACGATGCACGGGCGTGCAAACGATTAAGCACGCACAGGCAAATGTTTGGAGAAGCTGACATGCACACACACACACACACACACACACACCGGCGCGACTGGCTCGCAAATGTTTGGAGGCACGCGTGTATTGAGAAAGTGCGGTGCGTTTTCTTCGTGGCATGATGTATTCCAGTCCAGTTGTTGGCGGTGGCAAGCATGAGTCTTGTTTGTTCACTTTGTTGTTTGTAGAGTGGGCGAGTCCGTTTAGTAGTACAGCGCAGTCAGAGAGTAGGTCACACACAGCACACAGGAGCAGTGAAAGGGGGAGGAGGCTCTGTGCTGGTGGAGAGTTTGGCAAACATGACGATTTTGACATCACAGAAAGTTGTTCCATGGGATCGTGTGGTGATGTAAAACAATATTTATACAGTAATTAAGACATTTCTTTCAATTAAATGTAGCCTATATGTATTCTGGGAGCGTGCCGAATTTATTTTGCATATAGATGTAGATTATGTGTGGTAAAAGTGTGGTTCGGTCAGAGAAAGCTCTTGGATAAACGGCCATGTGTGTTATGTACCCCCTGTCTATTAGGGTAGCAGGATAGGACAATCCAGGGCAAATTTTAATTAATATAATTTTAGTTTTGACCAATCTGTGTGGAAACTTTAATCCTACTTTAAAACTAGCATGTCTGCAGTGGTTGGAGGTGGTCTCCTTACTCTTACATTGAGACACTTGAACCTGCGTGTTGGGGTAGGAGACCTACTGGTTGTAAGTATTTGAAGCAGGATAAATAAAGCTTTGAATTCTGCAGAAAAACTACAGGAAAGGAACTTATTATTTACACCATATTCTTCTTCTTGCCTCTGATTACTGGAGGTAGCTCCATGGGCACCCTTCCCTGCTGGAGATTACATCCAAGCACATATCAAATAATTTTGTGAGCAAAGACAGTCCCAAATAGATGTCCTAGGAGCTTGCAATGTTCGCTATCTTATTCTGAGGCTGTAGCGTTCATAGACACCCGCATGAACACACACACACACACACACACACACACACACACACACACACACACACACACACACACACACACACACACACACACACACACATCATCACACACACATCACACATCACACATCACACATCACACATCACACACAACACACACACACATCACACATCACACACACATCACACACGTGAACACAAACCCAGCCGGGCGCCATTCAACCAAACAATAACAGGGTGAAGAAGAGAGGATATTCTTTCCAGTCATTTTAATTTGTTCCCAACAGCTACAGGAGCCACGGCAATAAAATGCCCGCTTAACACATCGGCGAGCTCCTCACAGCTCCTCCATGTCTCTCTCTTTCTGTCTCTCCCTCCCTCCCTCCCTCCTTCTTTCCCTCCTTCCCTCTCTAAGTCAGCCCTCCGGCATTTGCATTTATAGTGGGTTGCCGAGGAGAAAATCTGACTATTCTTTAATTTGTTTTTTTGAGGCCTCCCGTCTATTACCTACAGTACGTCGACCGACGTCTTCCAGCCTACCCTTACCAAACGCTACCGTTGACCAAAACGTGAGTAGCCTGGAGTATAGGCTTACTCTCAGGCACTGTCAAACGTAAAACAGCGGCAATCAGTCCGCGCAGTGGAGGGATGTGCGCCCAATTACCTGAGCCATTATGAAAAGGAGGATCAGGTAAAAAATGACCCCATTCTCTTCACTTTCTCTCTCTGCCTCCCTGTCCATCACGTCTCTCCCTGAAGCGGTACACCGCTGGTGTAATTACAATGACAGTGGAGCCGCGGGGCATGTTTCTCTCTATAAAGCAACCCCTGTGCCCTTCAAATTGTTTTATGACGAAGTAGTTGACATTAATTACACTCCTTCGACGAATGCTTAATGTTGCCTAGGCTGATGTGCCCAGTGACCCACAAAGTGGTTCCTCCTTGCTAATAAATGGACCTCATCCGCTAGTGTCTTTATTGTACTGTACTTCACTGTACATATTGTCATATGTGGCAAAAAAAAAAGAAAAGAAAAAGATGCTTGTCTTTCATGGGAAGCATAAAATGGTTCCTACATCATCCCAAAGGAAACGCTTCTGTGAGAACAAAGTGCAAACAGGCAGAAACGCACGCACGCACACACACACACACACACACACACACACACACACACACACACGGCAACACACATACACACGCGCGCGCGCACACAAACTCACCTACAAGCACATTGCTAAACAGATTGAGGTTGTTTGCAGAGCAGTCGGTGGTGGCTGGGGGTGATATGGCTCCAAGCCGATAAGCCAAGTGAATATACACATTCCTATTGTCTCCAATCCTCCACAGGCTTGACAATATGCCTGACAAACAGAAAACAATTTTGATATGTTTATCTGAAAAGGGCATGTGCACACACATGAATGCATGCCTGCACAATACATCAAACATGCACACCTGGGAATGGACGTTGTGTACACATGCACGCACGAACGCACATGCGCGCGCACACACACACCAAAGCTTCTGTGTTCATGCGGAAAACATTGGCATGCATTGTTTGGTGTCAGAATGTTATACTACCGGTATGTTCCCAATTTAGAGATGCTGATAATACAGACACAAACAGTAGCATTGTATCTGGAACCTCTTAGTCTCAAATGTAGTTTTATTTTTGCATGTTTTACAGTTGAAATACCAGTGTTGGGCAATATTACTTAGGAGAGTAATATGTTACTTATTACTTATAACTACTTATTACTTGGAATCAAGAGTAATATAGTTACATATTACTTTATATTACTTTTCAACCGGGCCCCTTCCACCCACAAAAGATCCCAATCTGTTTAGCCAGCTCCTTTTAAAACTGAATCAAATTAATATAATTAGTCTCTAATAAGAAGTCTCCAATCAGCCAAACTTGTCACGATATGTGACGTTTTCTGTTGTGCTTTTGTTTTGTAGTATTTTTGGTCCCTTGGTTTCCTCTGTTGCTTTTGTTACCTGTGTTGTCTCACCAGTACCCCAGTGTTTCCACCTTGTCTTGTTAGTCTTTTAGCCAATCATTGTGTTGATTATCTGTTGACTTCACCTGTGTCTTTGTGTATTTATACTCCCCTGGTTTTTCATTTCCTTTGTCAGATCATTGTTGTATGTTAAGTGTGATACCTTGTATCCTGGATTTTGGAATAAACCCTCTAGCATTTAGACTTCTCTGCCTCTGCGCCTTGTTCTGCACATGGGTCCTACCTTTTTGATTCACACCGTGACAAAACTGAATGATTGCTGGATATAAAACAAAATAGTCAACAGTCTCTCATCAGTCTTTTTCTGCTGCATATTCCGTGTGTGTGTGTGTGTGTGTGTGTGTGTGTGTGTGTGTGCACACGTGCGTGCAGTCTGTGTCTGGCTGCAGACTTTGGCCACATTTGCCTTCCTCAAGCCCCACATCCACTAACGGGGACATATAATTCCACTGGCTTTGCCATTGAGAGGTCATGCTCCAATCCCCCCCCCCCCACCCCCTTCCCCACTACCCCCACCTTCATTAATATTAAAATTAAAATTTCTCACAACAGAGAAAAATAAATAAATACTGTAGTTTGAACTCTGAGGTTGAATGTCAGGTCGTTGGGGACAGAAAGACGATGAGAAAAGCATAAAAAAACACCATTGGACCCTTTTTTCATGATCGTTGTTTGAGGTTTTGGATTTTTTTTGTTCTTTTCATAAATCAATGCTACTGAATGCTACCTTGCCAACCAATGCTACCAACCAATGGAAAGTATTAAATAGTGTTAAGCAAAAACTGACAAATGAAAAGTATTAAAAAGTGTTTCGACAAAAACCTCCTAAACTCCACTGAAAAATGAACATTTTTGAGTTAGGTGGTTTCTTCCAGACAGTAGAGGTATGCAACATTAGACCCTTTTTCATATGCATGGCTGCATTCCCAATAAGACCTCTGTCCACAGCTTTTCGCAGTTCCGTGGCATTGTGAACTTCTAGCCAGCCACTATTCTTTTTCCCTCTGTCTGCATGTCTTTCTCGGCTGACATTTCAGACAACTTTCGTGTTGCCTCGCAGCCAAGCACGAGGGTGCTCGGGGATGTCACCTCCTCAAAGCTAATTGCTGTGCCCTTCTCTTAAGGAAACACGCTCTAGAAATAAATAACTAATGTGCCCCTTTAGTACGCTCATTAGCTGTAAAGCCCCCACCCCTGTTCCACTAACGTTCACCACCCCTTTCGCTTGTCTGCTCTCCAAGCTTCGCCTGAATCTGTCAGGTAGAAATCTATGATAAAATAAAACCTTCCTTGGAAAAAAGCAGAGTAGGTGCAACACTAAAATTAAAAAAAGGTTCCAACTGCAGATTCTGCAGCCTTCGTATGTCTTCGTATGGCTTGTTATTCTTCTGCTCTTCTCCGCTGTCTCTCGCTGTCGTCTTCTTCCCCTGCACACAATGAGAGTTCAGCCAAATGCTGATGATAAAGGGTCTCACTCTCATCACAATCCCTTTGAAGGTATTTTCTTACCCTGATCTGCTGCAGAACAAAATGGTTTCAGTCAGCATGCATTTAGGGAATCTCGCACCATTGTTTGTAGCGGTGTAGCGCTGGCAGCCATATATCGCAGCTCAAAGCTTGCTTTTACGTGGCAGCGAATCAGTGTCACCGGCTGGTGTGCCACAGAAGACACAATGCTTGTTGGAAGTGAGAACAACAGTCGTTTTTCTTTTCTTGTCAATGTATGATTCACTTAACCACTTGAACAATATAGTAGCCCTCTTCTGGGTAAAAATAGCTGATTCACAAGCTCGCAATGCATCGCAGCGTGTTCATTGTTAGCTTGTAGCTATTTTCAATGAAGACATTTTTTGTTGAGGGGAATACTAGCAAACCTAGTATAGATCCCTGTGGTTCTGCTAGTTCACGCATTATTGAAAATACAGTAGTATAGTATAGTATAGTAGTATAGTAACACTGATACTAATCTGCATAATGTTAATAGTGTGATAATAAGCACTATTGCCTTTTTTAAGGTCAGTCATTTAAATTGGAAAAAGCTATAGGCCGAGCATCATTCTGCCAGTGGAAAAATGATGATGGAGCATGGCGTGATTACGTGTGCATCACATTACAGTAAATAAATGGATTCTGGAATCCATAGGCATCTAAATTTGCTCTGAAATTGGTTTCCATGAGAAATGGAAGAGGAGAGCGGGGTAGGCCCAGACTACACCCCGTATCGCATCCATGGATATATCGCTCATCCATCCATAACTACATTTTATACCCAGGAGAGAAGTTGAGAAGATTGATTTTTGAAAATCATGAATCTCTAGTCTAAAAGCTGGTTTACCGAGCTTAATTTCTAGGCTGGGGGATATCTGGACATACAGCGCTCATATCAGAACTGTTCATGTCTGCCTAAAGCCTCAAATAATCAAAGGCTGTGTCATGAATAAAGCTTGGTAGATATTGCCGTTTCCAGCCTTTCCTTGCAGACGGAAAATATTTGACCATGTACTTTTGATGCAATATAAACACAAGATATTTCTTTGTGAAGCTGTTCTTCTCCTTATCCGACAGTGAGCTGTCCTTGTGAGCCATGTTGAGCCGTTGCAGTTTAGCTCTCTACTCATGAATTTGTATTGAGCTGTGGGCGCTGCTTTCTCACTTGTATAATTTGATAAATAATGCTGTAAAAATGTCACTTCTTTATTAGTTGGCTGAAGATAACTTTATAGCTCTGCCCTGTCATAAAAAAACAGCACAGCAGTATTTTGTGTTTAGCTCAGTGAAGTTTAACAAATGGAAATGTCACCCTTTAAGTCACCACAAAGTGTAAAGATAAGAGAATTACAGAAATTAGAACACACTTTTTCACACACAGTTTGAATTAAAAAGTGCAGTTTTCCCTCAAAACCGCTGTCTGTAGTGTGGTTAGTTATACTGTAGGTCCAACTGCAAGCTACGCACGCACACACACAATGTGTGTGTGCACTATACATGTGCCACCTGCACGCGCACACACACACACGCACGCCTAAGATAACGTTTATTTCAGTTAATGACATGCAAAGATACATGAATATCCCTTAGTGTAAAATGAGTCACTTTTTGAACATAATCGTCTCTGACTAAGTAAACTATTGATTCCTTGAATGAGAAAATGTCTTCATGATTAATTCTCATGTTAGGGCCTGTCACTACAGACGGAATTACTGTGCACATGCAGCTCCTGTTACTGTAGGTAATCTGCACCGGGAAGGTGAGGAATGATCTGGAACCTTGATCTGGTTAAGGATACTGATTAGTTCATAGTTCGGAGGCCAGCGTCGGCCGCCAACTTGTGATGGGTAGACCTGTATCAGCTCAGCCTGGATTTACCGTGTACATGATGAGGCCGAGCAGCTATTTCTTAACTTAATGGCCTGCCTCAGGTAATGGCGGGAAGCCTGAGCGTATCCCAAATTAATTTTGATTTCTGGGCTCAAACCTAATCACGTTTCTCTGGAGTACTGTGCTTTGCTTTTATAGATTTCCTAGGAGCTGCACGCACACAAGCACACACAAGTGCACACAAGCAAACACAAGCACACACAAACGCACACAAAATACACATGTTGGATCCTTTGAAAACACACTATGAAGGCTGCTTGCTTCTATGCACGCACGCACACACGCACACACACACACACACACACGCACACGCACACGCACACGCACACGCACACGCACACGCACACGCACACGCACACGCACACACACACACACACACACACACACACACACACACACTGCCATGTCTGGCACTCATTTTACAGTCGAGGCCACTCTGCGTTTGCAATATGTGCTTTTGCTGCCAGCCTCCTTCAGTGCATAAAAAACACAGTGGATTGAATTGTCAGGCTGGAGCCATTGGATGGCAACCCGCACCAAAAGGAGATGTGAATGCAGAGGAAAACACTAAAACTGTCTAAAGTGTCTCCTAGGAATAGTCTCTAAATCAGGACAAGAACCGATAAAGCGATGCATTATGCCGTAGTTTGGTGATTCTCAAGCTTTTGAATTTCAAGGAGCCACAGTTTTTTCTTTTTATCTCTGGGACCCCAATCTCAACTCTAAAGTCCTCAGTGTCAGTAGGTTCCATTTGTTCCCATTTATTGTTCCATTCCGTGGCTGTCGAGTGGAGTCCAAAATCATTCCTTTTTTTCATTGTTAAAAAGAAATTTACATTTAAAATGGTGAAAACAGCCAATCTGCAAGCTCGTAGGGCTTTACTTTACAAAAAAAAGAAAAGAAGTACAAGAAAAAAACAACAACATAAGCCAAAATAGATAAGAGGTTTCTGCCCGACAGCCATGGTTTTGCTGGTTCGGAGTTACAATTTACAATTTAGGCATTTAACAGACGCTCTTAATCCAGAGCAATTTACTAAAGCAAGAACACAAACATGGCGATACATCATACATAAAGACTAGTTATCATGAATCATACTTAAGCTAAGAACATAACAGTGGAATATCTATATAATGAAACTATGCCTATATATATAGTATAATGTCTACATCATAGACATAGACTGTAAAAAATATGGACAAAGCGTTCTCCGGGTTTAACATGAACGGAAAATGAAGCCTGTCAGTCCTTGTATTGTAAGTCGCTATCTTTCTAGATCCGTTTTGGCCCAGCTGGCCATTGGCTGGCCCAGACAACGAGGCGGGACTTCCCCCCTTCTTCTCCGTTGGTTTTTATTTTGACTCGAGTGGGAGGGGAATCCCGATCATAGACTGTAACGGTAGCCACGCCCCTCAGAACATACGCGACTTTATGGTAATTTTTTAAGTAAATGGGACCATAATTTTCCAAAAAGAATATTATGACATTAGAAATGAGACTTTAAACTAGTGACTGGAAGCAGAAAGTATTCATGACCATGTTTAATATCTGTCTGACTGCCCCCCTGGTCTACATACAATGCTATCTAAGGTGTCTGTGAGTGGGGTGACAGGGCTGGCTTTGCCAGCTCACAGGCGCACCTTCAGCAGATTGTGTCAATTAAATGAAGGACAGCTGCTGTGTATAAGGAAGCTAATGTGCTTGTGTTAGCTGTTGCAGTGAGAGGCTGGGTCCAGACAGAGCCACACAATACTCCACGTTCCTGCCTGCTAGAATTGGATGTTTAATGTCACACGGTGACTGTTAAGTTGAGGTTATAGGATTCACATTGAGGATACTGTGACTTGATACATTTTAGTTTTGGCTCCTGTTAATGACGGAGACAGTGTTTGAGAACAACTGCCTGTGTCGTGTCCTTCTGTGCCCTGGGTTGTGACCCGCTTGGTCACACTAAGTTACATAAGTTGAGCCTTTGCATTCGTCTGTAAGGTCGTTGGGCTAGGGCGAGTGCTAAACTGGCAGCATACAAAGCTGCCAGTGTCCATTTTGTATTGTGTTTCTTTAATATTTGATAACTAGCATGATGGTACTGTTTGTCTGTCTGGGTCTAAGTTTGGTTTAGCATTCAGTTGACATGGTCCCAGAATAATGGCCCATCAGAATCACTTTAGTGCGTGCCAGTGTGTAGGTACAGGAATTGTTTGTGGAAAATAAAGCTGCCACATGAAATGTAGGACAATAACAATTTACAAGACGTACTGTGGGACAATGGCAGGACAGTGACACTTTACAAGACGGACAACGATGTGGAAATCACTCAGTGTACAAATGACAAAGTCAACCTTCAATATCTGTCAGTGTTTCAGTTCAAGTCGTACACAAATCGTTCCATAACACTCTCTCATGCACACTGCATTCTAAAACGAGAGTATTCGGCGATTTCAGTTTTGATCCTTCGGATGGTAATAGGTTGCCTGATGAAGGTAGAAATGTTGTTTATTTCTCTCTAATAAATGTTTTAACCACTACTTTTTTTTTTTGACCGGGGTCCCTCAGGGATCTATACTTGTTCCCATCCTTTTTTACGTTTACACCACAGCTCTGCGCCGAATATTGCTGATCAGAAATAGCTGTCAAGCTCAAATGTGTCACAATGCACAATGTTTTGTGAGCTTGTACATCTCCTATTTCTTTTTTACTTTTCTTGATCAGTGAAAGTGGTTTAGTCTGTCTCTGGGTTTTATAAAAAAAGAAAAGTAACAGTTTTGGAAAATATTCCAACAGACATCGATGATGTAGCCTACAGACATTAGGCCTATACCTAACCATCATTTCCTTTCTATTGTCAGAAAATAATTATATATATATATATATATATTCTCAAGCTGAATCACAAGTGGAAGTTTCTCTGTTTGTTCTGCAGCCTTTCTTGAGCAACGGGAAGTTAAGTTATTGTGTAACTTCAGACCGGTAACTTAATGATGCTGCATGGGGAGCATTAGTCAGCCGTAGACAGCTAAGGCTAAAACCTCCCACACAGAGAGGGAACGAGGTGGGCACAATTACGCCCAAGACAAACACTCATTTTGAGATAGTTCTCTCTCTCTCTCTCTCTCTCTCTCTTTCTCTCTCCTTTTTTCTGCATTGACTCAAACACATGCTCTCCAGGTGGGGAGAGGGGGGGGGGGGGGGGGGGGGCTTCATGTCACGACCTTGCCTCATATTTTGCTTAAAAGAACCACTTAAGACAATGGTGCCCTGTGTACAACCACATATTTATGCACATAATCATACACTCAAGCCACTCTAAGAGCTACCTGTCTAAAAATCATGGACCAATCTGCAAGAGCGATTAGGTATGCCTGAGTGAGTTTGCTTAACATTCGCCCATCTGTATGCAGGCAATGGTAATGTATGGAATAAGCAGGACTTGTAATGAGGCTCCAGACAGCCAAGGTTAACTTTGCCACGGAACAAACAGTTCAGCCCGGACCGAGGGCACAAAGGTCCAAGAGTTTGAACGGCTGTTTTCTTTGAATAATAATAATAATAATAAAACTTTATTTGTACAGCACCTTTCATGACATGAAATGCAGCTTTACAGAGCAATGGAGAAAGAAAGAAAATAAAAGCAAGGCATAAAACATTAAAAAAATAATAGCAGTAATGCAATACAGTGAGGACATGAATAACACAAATAAAAATTTACAAAAATTGAATAAATTACATTCTAATTTAAAATTAGAGAATGTAGATATCTGTTATGTTTTCTCAACTTGCTGTTTTCGGCAAGAGATTTCTCTATAAGCCATTTCTCCAAAACTGGTGGGTCAAACTGAACAACCAATATGTCAATTTGAAGCTATGATTCCCTGCTTTCATATGACATGAAAGATAAAAACAAACTCAGCCACAAATAGTTTGTGTTTGTTTGTTTGCAGCAGGTGTGTGTGTGTGTGTGTGTGTGTGTGTGTGTGTGTGTGTGTGTGTGTGTGTGAGACTGTGTGTGTGCATGACAGAATTGTGAACATTATTGCCAAAGATGTGTCACCTATGTTTCAAAGGCTAGTGGTCAGAGGCTTGAGGATTATAGGGTTGTCCAAGTGTAAGGCAAAGCAGCTTGCAACATACTGTTCAATCTCCTCCATTATAGGCAGTCGGTCTATTTGGAGGAGAAGGTGCTTTTTGTACCCATGATTTACTTTCGGTGTTGGTAATATGACAGACTGAAGTGACCAATGTTTGCTGTGAATAAGTTCATGTGTTGCCTATATTCTGTACATTTAGGGCTTGTTTGGACTCAAGCACTGAGACACGTGATGTTTCGAGTGCGTAGTATATCAGAAGCAACTGAAAATATTTGTGCCCTTGATAATGTATTTTATAAATGTGGACTCAAATAAAGAAATCGATGTGTGGGTAGGGGGCATGTCTACCGGAGGTTTTTAAAGAGCGCGCATAGGGCAGTGCGGTTCCCAAACAGGGGTCCTTGGGGGAGTTCCAGGGGGTCCCCATGCTAAATGATAGTTTACTTTGGAACCCAACCCAATGGACCCTTATGGGTCAGTAACTGTACAAATGGAAGCAAATGGACTCCATTTTGTTCCATTTGTACACTCAGAGTTAAATTAATATTTATTTTACAATATGAATTGGGGTCCCAGAGATAAAACATGCCATTAAATGGGGGTCCGTATACTAATGCAGGTCAAATTGGGGGTCCTTTAAATTAAACTGGTTGAGAATCACTGCTAGAGCCGTACAAATCTTCACTTATGGGGTCCCTGGCATATCTCTTCAAATGGGGGTCCTTGACATGAAAAAGTTTGGGAACCACTGATTTAAGCACGGACCACCATTTGATGCCATTTTTAGTCTCAGACAGTCTTAGAATATTGTGTTGTTGAATAAAGATCCAAAGTGTCCATGCATGCTGTATTGATGTGGTACCAATAAACCATTTATAGGAGATATCTTACAGGCAAATCAAAATGATCAAAATAACAATTATTCTGCAGTCCCTAATTGTGTGTAGACTTGGTGAATTAAGTATTAATGCAGTCTATGTGTAATGTAACTTTTGAGAGCGTAAAAGATGAAAACACATGGACCTGTAAGGGTCCATGTGGTTTCACGAGTTAAAGATCTAAATACTTCATACATACTTTACATGTTTTTGATGAATTGAAAATGGAGGACCCTGATGTAAACATGGTCTTTGTCCTGTTGCAATGTAAACCCATTAAATACATTTTCAATCAATATTAGATCTGTTCATAATTAATAATAATAATAATAATAATAATAATAACAATAACAATAACTAGTCCATAGTATACCCAGATGTGAGCACTGTAAGTATTTACAGACCTTTGGGTTATGTGCTGTGCTGTAGGCTACATCAGTAATCAAAATGTTTTTTTTTCTTTTTACTTGGGAGCACCAAGTTTTCTTTTAATTCTTAAAGGACCACTTCACCACTTTTCAACCTAACTTCATATAATAGGTCCTCACTAATAATCATGAAAAAATGGCGCAATTTTTTTCTACTCTTTCTGTGTCTCATAGGAGGGCTGTGGGCAGTTCAGAAACCGTCTTCCAGTGACATCATAGATGGGGAATACAAGCTAATAGAAACAGCAGGCTTTCTAGTCCTGAAAAGTTGCAATGCGAAAATGGAAAGCTTCGTTCTCACAATAATTAAAATCTAAAACTGTTTGTAAAAAAGATCTTGTTTAAAAAAAGATCTGCATAATGATGATGTCACTGGAAGACGGTTTCTGAACTGCCACAGCCCTCCTATGAGACACAGACTGAGTAGAAAATGTTTTGCCATTTTATCATGATTATTAGTGAGGACCTATTATATGAAGATAGGTTGAAAAGTGGTGAAGTGTTCCTTTAAGAAATACAATAGAACATCATGTAAGTAGCACGGTATGACGTTAGGCCTGCACTCTCTGTCCCTCTTCCATCCATGTTGTTTTCTGTTATATGCAGTACGTACTTTTCACACATTGATTCTGAATATTGACAGTTTCAAAACTAATCAGCGATAAATCGCTGGAATGTTGGAGAAGCAGCGCTCCGTTGTATCAATGAGTATACAATCCAGACGCTTTATGTAATACATTGGATTTGGAGTCTATGGGCTTTAGAGTGTGAAAAACAAGTTACATGAACCACATGACCGGGCTGTTTTCTGCCCCCATTGGCAGAACTCTCCTTTCAATGGCTCTGGGTACCGGTTTGTCACGGGTCTTGGGCAAGTGAAATGAAATAGCCAATCAAAGCTCACAATGTGTCAATTTGCCACATTGTAAGCTGGTAGCTTCTATTTTAGCTATTTTTGAACATTGAAACTTATTGAAACTTTTGTAGTACTTAAAAATCTGGAATCCTTATTTTGGCATCCCAAAATATAGGGACACCTGGTTGAAAGCCTGGGTGCGTCTCCGTGAGACTCCACAGGTGGCAGCACATAAGGTAGTTGCTTTTGTCTTTACAAGTTGACTCGACTAGTGCAGTGCCAGTTCGGGGCATGGCTGTTCGGAATGAACTTGGCTTGGAATGGACTTGGCTTGGCTCTTGCCGGTATTGCTGCTTGCAAGCATTGTTGGGCACGTGGATGTTTGAAAGTGTATGTCCATTTGCAATGTGTGCCTCTTTGGAGCGGGCAGATTGTTTGTCCCCCGGTAGTGTTGCTTGCAGTGATGTTGGGGACAGTGGTCTGCTTATGGCTGCTTGTACTGTATCTTTCCCAAGAATATGGCTCATCCAATCTGCTTCACATCTGATCTGCGCTCCCTCCCCAGCAACACACCTGCCAACTGTAACGTTGCCCACCTGCTGCAAGTCCTCCCTCTTGCAGCAGGTGGGTGACAACATGGGGGGACGGGACGGGACGGGGGGGGGACAACGACAACATGCATTAATGGCCCCATCAACTCATATAATCATCATAATCTCTTGTGCAGTATGACATTTTGGTATTTTTAAATTTTTCATTGAAGAGAATTAGTCCATTTTAGCTCAATGAACACTCTTGAACACCCAATGAACACTCTCACCATGCATTGCAGCTGGTTTGGGGTTTATGGGTTTCTACAGTCTTAAATATGAGTCCTGTGTGAAAGGTATAGGTGTTCACGAACCAGGCTTGTTAGCAAGAAATGCCATAGATCAATGTAGCACTTTTATCATCGGACCAGGTTTTATGTTTACCCGGCAGCCTGACCTTCTCTTTTAACTCCTCCATTAGCCTTGGTCTTTAAGTCTTATCGAAGTAATACATTCCCCATTTCCTCTGATGCTGATGCAGCCAAAGCCAGGAAGGAACCAATATTAATAGAGAATCACAGCTCTCGCTCCCGCTGTACTCCCTTGGCTAGACCCAGAAACTGTGAGTAGTCTTCCCCCTCTCACGCACGTACGCACACGCACGCACACGCGTGTGAACACACACACACACACACACACACTCTCTCTCTCTCTCTTTCTCTCTGGGCATCAGTCAGAGAAAGTAATATAGGGAATGACACTTGAGCTGACCGCATGCTGTGCGAGCTCGGCGGGATGGCGACGTAAGTCTAAAAGCACTTACAGTACACCTTGATGGAGTGCAACAGACTTAACACAGCGCACAAAGGCTCACATTAGGATTATTGAGCGGAGTGACGCGGGCAACTCTGACAACATAGTATGTGGAGAGCCTCGTCTGCTGTCAGTTACAAAGGAGCGGACGGCCTTTGTGGTCTGTGATGTCCAAAGCACTGCCGTTGGCGTTTGGTGTTGCGACTTGCGAGTGTCAGTCGCTCACCGGAGGGGGCCGATCATTTCCAGCGCATCTGCACCGCCCCTTCGCAGCTGCCCTTTTCAGCTACGGCTGAAATAAAGCTTAAGCACTTTCAGAATATTGTTTATAGTGTTTATTTTTGAGGATGAAGATCTAGCAAGTGGGTTTTGGAAGTGTGATTTATTTGAGGACAAACATTGTGTGTTTTATTTTGTAGTGATATCTTAGTTTTCTGTGGTGTGCTTAGATTTGACTTTACTGCTGTTTTTTTTTCTTTCACACATGCTATTTGCCCCTGATCCCCAGTGTCGATTGTCTTTGTGTTTCACCTGTGTCTAGTTAGTTCCCTGCAGGGGATATATATATGTCTGTTTACTTCGGTGTATTTGCCGTATCCTCTGTTTATTTAACCTGTGTATGCAGTCAGTCCTGCCACCCTGAGTTTTGTGCAGGCTAATAAAGAATACGGATTTCGATTCAGAGGTCGAGCTTAGAAAAACCCTGACACGAGTCGATTTAGTTCCATTGTTACACTCTCAGAACACTGAGGATTTTACAGTGTAGATTGGTGTCCCAGAAAAAACTAGGTGGAGGGGGGGGGCACAGGTCTCCACCTGGGAAGGTCAGGTTGTGGCCTCCTGGTGGCACTATAATAGGCCAATGTGAGAAGGGTGGCATTTCTTCTTACGCCTTGAATGGCAATTGGATGATTTGAGGCATTTTGTTCCAAAAATATGTTTTGCAAAAATCCACCTGTTGGTGGCACTATACCAATGTGAACAAGGCCAATGTGAAAAGGGTGGGAAATATTCCTCAGCCTAGTAGGAAAGTCAGTGGAAGATTTCACGTAAATTGCACGCTGCGTTCATGAATTGAGGCTTTTTGTTCAAATGGGCCAATCCTGCAAACTTTGAAAGCCAATGTTAGCCAATTAGGATGGAATATGAAATATCGGACAGATCCATCTTTAACACATGACTATAGAGATACTGTGTAACGATTTGTGGGATTTTTGGACATAATCTGGAGGAATATATAATTATATAATATAAAAAAAAGGTTCATCGTTGGCATCCAGGGAGTGTGTGCGCAAAATTTGGCATCGACCAGAGATTAGCTGGTGACGGACGGACACACACACACACACACACACACATACAGACTCACTCGGACGGAGTGCAAAACATACTGGACGTCCTTGAATTAAAAAGCAATCATGGATGCGAACCATGTAGATGCAAGCAGTTTCATATGTGGCGTGGAGAGCTGCTGCTCATTTGCATTTGTAGAGGGCAGGGGATGCAAAAGAGCTTAATCTGAATGGTATTTTCAGCAAACAACTTCAAAGACATGTTTTGGGGACCTCAGAGACCTATATTAACTTCTTGAAAAGGAGTATAATACGTGACCTTTAAAGCCAATTTTACTTTCCGTCACTATGACAACCAGGCAGACTCGTCGATTCCTACAGTACAAAGAGGATGTTGAAGTTCAAAGACATTTTGATTTGTAAAGTGAAAAAGAAGTGTGAAAGTGAGCACAGCAATGTCTCAGAGCCCAAGCACAGCAATGTCTCATAGCCAGTCTATAGTTTTGAACTCTCCTCCACCTCCACTGATGAAATACACTCTAATCCAAAATGGTAACCAACTAGGACTGACACATCCCACTGGATGATGGATGGTTATAATCATATGTCACTTTCAGCCAAACACTGTTTCAGGAGGCACTTACAATTTTGTACATCGCACTCAATGTGCACTTTATTTGTGAACATTGGTCCATGGTGGCTCTGGAATAGCCTATAAACCAGATGAATCTGCCAGCGTGACCTCCATGTAATACTGTAATAACAGGCTATCTATGGAAACAACATAGGCCTACAGCTAAAAACAATAAACAGCTGAAAAAATAAACAACAGAGCTTTTAAAGACATGCATACCTATATAGGTTTTGTTCATAATACTAAATTATGGTATTCGCTAATTCACATTCTCATCCAGCAGTATACTTGTTGCATTCCAGCTGGCTGATCATCATTACAATACAGTACACACACACTATCTTATTCTCAACGATGGGAATGTCAATAATTTAACATTGGAATGGCAGAGACTTTCTGGCTTCACAGCGTGAGTCTCCGGGCTGATCAGCCACGTGCTCTGTTTGATCTGCAAGGCCAGAAGGGCCTGGCATCATCAATCTTTCATTATAGATCTTTGGTGGAGAACCAGGCAAGGCATCCCACAGTCAAAGTGGGGTCCGGGGCCCCCCCAGTGGTCCTTGAGCGGGATTCCAGTACTGGGTTCCAGGCAGTGTTGATTTTCAGTTGTGTTCACCTGTGTCCTTGTGTATTTATACCCCCCCTGATCCCAGTGTTTCCTTGCTAGTTCATTGTGTTATGTTGCGTGTGTCTTGTCTTGTATTCTAGTTTTTTTTAGTTAAACTTTTTGAAATGACCTGCTCTGCCTCTCCCTTCTCCTGCATTTGGGTCCTACAAGCTCTCCTGACTTGAACCGTGACAATAGGTTTCTTTCTCCCCACATAGACAGCTCTAGAATTATGTACTTAATCTAACAACTAAAATATTCTCTTGCGGGGGCCCTTGGCACATTTTTCCAAAGGGGGCACTTTATTTTTCCAACTCCCCTATGTATAACAAATACTTATATTTATTTATATATACACTATACAATAATGTGTTGGAAAAAGGCTACAGGTAGGCTACAATTATGCAGCAGCACCAACTGGTGCCACTGCTGGCACCAAATATATTCAAATGAGTGTATGTGGCTTAGGCTTACTGTACATACTGTATGAATCTGGGCGTCTTTCATATGAAAATGTTTGAGAACTAACTGCTCTAGACACCTCCTTATACCATGGTGATGGTTGACGGGTAAGAGATCTGCTTCTGCATCTGCCTTCTGAAGTTGCCCCCCATGGTGAAGGCATTCTTGTGCACTATGCACACATAAAACAGCATAGCAAGGCGCACGCACGCTGAATCACACGCATACACAGCTCACTCCGACTGTCTGATGGTAAATATCAGTTAAGCAGGGAACCATGCACTCAGTCCAGTTCCGAGCACTCATAAACTCTGGAGAAATCTCCACTAATTCTATCACAAGGTCAATCTCCAGAGTGCATGCACATCCAGCCCATCCAGGTAATTGGAAAGGAACGTCTGTCAGCATTGGTGTATTTAATTTAATTTGTGTATCTATTTGCAATTTCCGAACCAGGTACCTGGTGGGTTTCAGTTAGTGAAGAGTCAATTTTTCGTGAAGACTCAATTTATTTCCATGCCGATATAAATGAGTAGCACAAAAATATAATCAAATCAATGCAGTATTATGAATGGCATGTGGCCAAAGTGAATTTGTTTCTTCTATTTTTATGTTTGTTTGTTTGTTTGTCATTTATTGGCGGGAGGGAAAGAGAGAAAGAGAGGGAAATCATGCTGGAGAGACAGAAATGGTGGATGCTTGTGATGAGCAGGTTGGTGCCTTGCGTGTTTGGAGACATCGGTGTGTGAATGTGTGTCTCGATGGGTGAATATGATGTCAAAATCGCTTTGGATAAAGACTACATACAAATGAACCATTTACCAAAATGGAGCATTTATGTATGAGTAAATAAATGTGTTCACTCTGGCCCTGATTGGTGGGATGGAAAATAAGGGATGACACCCTATACGCCTGTCCGACCAGCCATTCCGCATGTGTGTGTGCTTGGCTATGGCCTAATGAAACCATAAGAGAGAATGACAGGGAGGGGAGGAGGGACTGGCCTTCACAGACGCACTGCCACTGCCTGCATCATTGTGTGTGTGTGTGTGTGTGTGTGTGTGTGCGCGCATGTGTGCGTGCGAGGGAGTAGAGCATGCACGAGGCTGAAAGCTATAGAGGAGATCATCTCCGACTTTGTCCACTGGCGGTGTGCCCATAGGCCTCATACACACATCAAACGCATTTTATGTGTTCTGTCTGTGTTTAATGGCCACCACAATGCAATTCCAATGATAGTCACAGGTTTGACCAAACATTTGTGTTTGATGGGCACATCAAACACAGAAAATGCGTTTGATGTGTGTATGAGGCCGTAGCGAATGTGAATTATTTGGAGACGTAGCACACCAGCGGTACTGAATAAAACCAAACCCAATCAATAACTCCACTGCCGTGGACACAACCAGATGTCTCATATAAGATAATGCCATTACCCCCTTCTTCTTAATTGATGCGTCTTCGCAGAGAGAGAGAGAGAGAGAGAGAGAGAGAGAGAGATTTGGGAGAGGGATGTGTTCTATATGCATTCCCTCTGTTTCCATGGTTGGCTTCTCTGAGTCTGTTAATCCCAAGACAAACTGTGATGAGGCTGCAAGTCCCCGGGAGTGCTAACAGCACATCAATAATACATCCAGCCCAGCTGCATTACCAACACTCAAGTCTCTCTCTCGGGCATATGCACTATTCAATTCTTTATCGCTCTCGCTACCTCTTCTTCTTCTCTCTTTCTCTGTAACTCGTGACGCACGCACGCACGTACGCACGCACGCACGCACACACACACACACACACACACACACACACACACACACACACACACACACACACACTATACTAGTATCACACGTCTATTATAAACATGCATACTAAAGAATCTGATAAGCTTTCATGTCCATTATTTGTATAAATACAAGTGGTACAAATGCAAGCTCACAATGCACGCATCAAACATGTTGTGAGCTTGCAAAATTAGGGCTTCAGTATGTACAAAACGGTCCTTCTAATGCATGAGGGAACCATGATTTTATGCTTATTTTATTTGCAATATAATTATAATCTGCAAAGTCACAATTGTAGCGAAGTAAAATGTACAATATTTGTGTCTCAGATAATGTAATGGAGTAGTAAAAGTATTGAAAATATTTGAGTGCACATACAGTAGGCCTACTTATTTTCCACCACTGCCACTGCCACTGTCACTGTCATGAAAGAACCTGCATTATTCACTCCTACCAGACCACAAACATGATCTAAAATCACTCAGAGAAATGCTGAGGCTTTTCCTAAAGGTTTCCCAAAGGTCCCTGTATCATTCAGGAAGGATAGGCTGACTGCCTGATCTGAAAGCACAGTGGTATGTAGTCTTCAGTGTCTGTGGAACAAGCCTCGCATGTTTAAAGAAGTGGAGTCTGAAGCCCCCCAAGGATCCTTGAGGGAGTTCCCCAGCAAATGTTAATGGCATCAAATTCAGTTTAACCACTTGAGCCCTATTTTATACTTTGACAACATACTTTGACTGTGGCTCAGGAGGTAGAGCAGGTCTTCCAATGATCCATGGGTCGGCGGTTCAAATCCCGGCTCCTCCTGTCTACAGTGTCTTGCCAAAGTGTCCTTGGGCAAGACACTGAACCCCAAATTGCTCTCGTTGTGCTTGTTGGTACATTGCATGGCTTCTGCTGCAATCGGTGTATGAATGTGTCTGTGAATGGGTGATTGTATGATTGTAATGCACAATCTATGTAAAGCGCCTTGGATAAAGGCGCTATATAAATGCACCATTTACCATTTATGTTGCATGCTATTTTTGGTCCCTATAGGAGGCTAGGACAAATGGAGGTCTGCTGCCAAATACAAGAATCAATATTATTGTCACATCACAAGTTAACACATACTTCACACGTGTAAAGAAGTGGTTATAATGATTTCGTTTGTCACATATAAATAAATGTTTGAGAACCTCTGGTGCGACTGAATGGACTAGTGAACGAAGATCAGGGCATGTTGTTACCAAATGCAACAAGCCCAGTGTCGTGTTGCAATACGAGTGATCCGATTCCTTGTCTATTTTACTCTGGCTATTAATACCCACGTTTTGTTCCCCTAATTCATTTACCCTAAGAGTTTCTGTAAAGCTGTATTTATATGCACACCTCCAACAGCTCTTGATGAATACAGTGTCTTCAGAAGACAATTAGACATAACAAAAAAATAACTATCAAAGTATTCAGTACTATAACACTAATTTGATACTAATAGCAATTTCAGTGGTTGTTTTGAGTTGCAACAATACGATTTTGTGCAAAGTGGTTGTTTTAGTTTAATGGGGATAGCTGCTGAGAGTATGCTAAGGGTTAAGTTACAACCCAGGCCCGCGTGAAGACCAGACCTCCAGACCACTGTGCATGCCTTCTGGGGTTCCTGAGTGTGATGTTTTAACCTGACCCGACTCTCATTAAAATGTGCATTTGTGGGTGAAATATGACAGGGAACAAAGTTCTGAATGCAAAATGGTCCATTTGTTATTCTACCCTGCCAGGAGGTCAGGGGAAATTAAAAACATACTTGCAGACGTGCAGTAGGTGGCAACCGTCCAGAATAAATATCTAATTAATACGGCAAATGCCTCTTTGGGTTATTTTTTAAAGTGTATCATCTTATGAGACCTTATTTCAAGGCCAAAAGTGGAAATGACTCATTTTGCGCGCACACAGAAAGGTCTGGCCTCATGGCCTGCGTCTGCTTCTACAACTGAGACCAAAGTTGAAAATAGAACCACAAGGGCATTTCTTAAGAAAGATGGAAAAACACATTTTATAGACAGCAATATAGGCCATACACATAGACGAGGAAAATGTGCAAGGAAAGATATTACTGTTCTGGGCTTTGTTTTCAATTTATTGTATAATATTGTAAGCCCACAGCAACTGCAGCAACACAAAGATAAAGGAATTGTTACAAAGTCTATGGTATCACATTTTGCAAGGTGTAATGACTGAGGCATGGGGCTACAAATATCCATCCCAGCACAAACTCTACACTACAATATCCTGAGTGTCAGTTTAATTCCAAGACACATTTTACAGTGCAGTGGTTCTGTTGTGTGCTTTGATTGAAACTTTGATAACAAGAAAGAAAGTTTTTAGGGAAGTGCTCAGTTCGAGCAGCTTCCCTAGAAAACTTTCTTTCTTGTTATCAAAGTTCACCCCTCCAATATCGAAAGGAAATACAGTATATCCCTCCATAGTCCATACAAAGCCTGTCGGTTTTAAAATAATGTATTGGGGAGTGTGATCCTATTGCTCTCTCCATATATATTTGAATATTGATACATTTTCAAAAGAACAGGATCTTCTACTATATGTACGGTAGTATCCATCTGAAAAATAGATCTGACTGGGACTTAAACACGGATCAAATCCAAGGGTTGAAAATACTGGTGTATTCTATTAACTTAAGCCATGTACACAGGGAGCAGGGAGAAAGAAATGCAGGTATGCATGATTAGACAGTGTAGAAAAATCACACCTGTGTGAACCGAGTGGTGCAACAACCCTCTCCCCCCCTCCTCTCCCTATCACTCTCTCTCATTAGCAGGCAACAGTGCAGCACTGTCTCTCTCTCTCTCTCTCTCTCTCTCTCTCTCTCTCTCTCTGTTTCTGGCACAACAGCGCCCCTACTGGTACACCTACTGGTGCTCATTAACCAACACATACAATACATAGGTGAACAACACATAGGCGGACACGGACATCGCTGTTCCTTGGAGTGGCTGCACCACTCAAAAACCACATACTGTAGGGCAGAAACTAAGGTTAAGGTTAAAAATAATCATATGGCAGGTCCATAGGGAAAAACACTACAAATAAGAACATTGCAAAATAATGATAATGATGTCTGAAAATTCCTTGATAAAACTAGAGGTCCATAGATTAAAGAAGCTATTAATTATTTTAAAAATAAATGAGCCTCTCACAGTTGGAGGAATAGAAGCAAGACCAAGGAACAACTCAAATAATTTCTGTGTATTACTGCTAAGCCACCCCCTCAGCCTGTCATTCTAGGCTGGTGGAGAAAAGAAATATTCCGGAGGTATGAATGTCATAATATCATAACAAGGCACCATCATCCGCTGCTGTAGGTGTATTGCTCTCTCTTTCTTTCTTTCTTTCTTTCTTTCTTTCTTTCTTTCTTTCTTGTTATTATTCCTATCTTTTACTTTTATACTTACCGCATATAGACTTTTTTTATACTTACTTTATACTTTATTCCTCTCATCTGTATGTATTCAGCATTTTATTCTGTATTTGAGCAATTCAACAAACAGACTGATTCTGATAAACTAATAGCTTACTTTATTTTCTAAGTAGGGAGTCAGTTCCTCAGGACGGAGGTTCCCACTTCTAACCCCGGCTGCTCCTGGCTTAGTGTAGAAGTGTCCTTGAGCAAGGCACTGAACCACAACTGCTCTCCAGGCACTGTTCAACTAATAGTTATAATGGGTAAATAGTAGGGATGCACAATTAATCGGTAGCATAATCGGAATTGGCCATGTCGGCCATAAAAAAAGCCATATCGGTATCCGAATGGTCTCAAAATAATACAGATTATTTAATCGGTTTTCACCAGCAAAAAATAAATTAAGTTATTAGTCATTCAGTTGTGAAAACAGACACTTGGAAAAGTATTATGCTATTTAGAATCGGTATTGGCAGATATGACCCTGCAAATAATCGGAGATCCGTTATTGGTCATAATTTCATAATCGTGCACCCCTAAATAGCATAGTGTGCAGAGGGGGTCATCCCTATGTTCCTGGGTCCTATATTGTATGTGGTAACGTGAGAAAGCATCCTAATGCTAAAGGTGGTTGCACACACTGGACACGTTTTTCGGAAAACAGACGGAAAAATACAGCTAAAAATCCGAAAACGCGCCCAGTGTGCAGGGACCTTTACTGTGTGTTTAATTTAGGTGTCTCTGTAAAAATGGCTGCTCTGAATTCTATTCTATTCTATTCCCTGTATCCTTTGGTCGGGTGCTTCCATGGCAGTCCAGCAGATGTCTCTTGTCCTGTTTCCTCATCTGTTTCACTGGTTAACCTCTCTGATGATTTGTGATTGCATTTGCCTATATTTCTGTGCATTTTCCCTTAGCCTATTTAGATGCTTGGTGGTTCTGTGTTTGTGAGCTTCACTCCTACAGCAACCTTTAGAGTTGTCCTCTTGCTCTATCCTGCCTGTTCAACTAAAGCTTTAGAGTTGTCCTCTTGCTCTATCCTGCCTGTTCAACTAAATATTTAGAGTTGTGCTCTTGCTCTATCCTGCCTGTTCAACTAAAGCTTTTATGTAGGCTACTCGGGGAACTAGAACAAACATTATTCTTGAACTTCAACTTAATTTTCACATCACAGGTTTACAGCTGTAATAAAAGAGGTGAAATTCTTTGTCGTACTGACTCGTACAAGCTCCCATCATTTGCCATTTTCAAGAATGTAAAAGAATAGAGATAGAAAGAATATTGTCAAATATTCCTACAAATACAATATGAGTAAAATTAAGGTGCATGGTTAAAGCCTAAAGGCAGTTAAAATAGCAGATGATTATAGTAGAGATAAGTGCTGGGGTGAGTTTCTTACCACCACGGCTCAGTGACGTCATGTTGTAGTTTCCCAACCACCGCGGTGGTCACCTTATCACCTACAGTATGCAGCGGGTCTTAACTCTTTCCTCACCACAGCCCCATCTAGTGGTTTGAAGTGAAGCGTTGCCTGGTGACGATGAAGCATGGTGACGTGCGTGATGTCATCACTGTCACGACATCACAGGCTAAGATAAATATACCAAGTGTGTGTCATGCAATTCAGTTACAAAAAGTTTTGTAGTTCTTATAATCAATTAATGTTTTGGACACAAGCATAGCAGGATTTAAATATGCGATTGTTTCAGACTTGTGTTAGAATCTTGGTACTGCTCTGCTGGGTCCAGGCCACCAGCGGATGTCTCCAATGTGAAAGTCTTTTCCATAACACAATTAAGGATTTCATCAATAGACAGGTTGACCCGGACACCTCTAACAGCCTGAACGATATATTTCAAACAACAGAAAATAGAATCATGAAAGAATTTAAACCCGATGTAATTACTCCAGCGACCAGGACCAGCATTGCCTCTCACTTCCAGGAGAAATGGAACAATTTCACGAATTCCTCGTACCCTGCAGGCGATTTAATTACAGAGTTTGAAAACCTAATGGACCACGCCTACGACATCCTGAAGGAACGCAGGAATGAATCGCTCTGCGTACACACATGTGGAATGCTTATTCAAAAGGTGAGGACCTGTAGGGGAGATAATCCAGACTCACATCCATGTAAAACGGTTAAACCACACAAGTGCCCCCCTGCTAATGGTGAGTTACACTGTGGCCACTCTGACCTGGAGACGGGAGCGGGCAGTAACCTCAGTCTGTCGTGTGCTCGTCCCTGGCACGGCCTGGTGTGGAGTGGTGAAGACATGGTGCTAAAGTACCGCTGGGCCAAAGATCTATCGGACGGAGGCTATGACCATCTGCTGGCCCACAATCAGTCGGACCTCCTAATGGAAGATGTGAACGCCACGGACGAGGGAACATATCGATGCTCGCTTGAGGATCAAGATGGAAACGTCTACTCGAATGTATCGTGGTCCGTCCGTGTCCCTTCACCCCCCACAACGGCTCCACCCCCCACAACGGCTCCACCCCCCACAACGGCTCCACCCCCCACAACGGCTCCACCCCCCACAACGGCTCCACCCCCCACAACGGCTCCACCCCCCACAACGGCTCCACCCCCCACAACGGCTTCACCCCCCACAACGGCTCCACCCCCCACAACGGCTCCACCCCCCACAACGGCTTCACCCCCCACAACCACGGACCCGGTCACTGAGGAGGAAACGGGAGAAGCGGCGCCTACAACCGTTGCTCCCGGTGTGATACCTGGCGGTGTGACACCTGGTGTCACCGTTACCGCAGTGACGCCAAGGCCGGAACACGATAAGCCAGATGACGGTCATGGCGACGTTGGCGTCCTCATCACGGTCATTATTACTTCTCTGGCCGGGTCGGCGCTGACCATCGCCGGGGGGGTGATGGGGTTTAGAAAGTGGAAGAACAGAGACGAGGAGTGATGTATTATGTCTGTTTGTTTAGGGCACTGTGATGGCCACACATGATGGCCACACAAAGTTGGTAAAACATGGAGTTGTCTTTTTGGTTTAATTTATATTTACTTTCAGCACTACTACATTCTACATGCATAGGACATAGCAGGACTACACACAACCGGTTAACCCTCTAAGACCCAGCGTTGCTTTTTAGCAACAATTTTATTTTAATTAATTACTAAATTATTATTATTCTTTTCTGTTCTTTTTTCACCTAAACGTCATCAGTGATGTTCATTGCAATGCCATTTCAATGCCATTTCATTGCCATTGGTCATGATATTTGCATATAAATACCCCCCACAGAGGCTGAAATTCACACAAATAAAAAATGTCTGGTCTCTGTGCGATTTTGAACATTTTTTAACCTATGACTTTTGACCTTTACCCTAATAAAAGTACCGTAATTTCCGGACTATAAGGCGCACCTGAATATAAGCTGCACCAGCCAAATTTAGGGAAAATCCCGTATACAAGCCACACCTATAACTATAAGCCGCAGGTGGCCCCCTAGTGGCCGTTACGTTAGCTCAGAGCCTTAGATGGCTCTGCGTTAGCTGTAAAAATCCATAGATTAGCCGCACCGTTGTATAAGCCGCAGGGTTCAAATCATGGGTAAAAAGCCGCGGCTTATAGTCCGGAAATTACGGTAGGTAAAATAATTGTAATATATGTTTTTTTGTGATCATTAGAATGTCTAGAACATGTTTTATTCATTATTGTGAAAGATATCCCCCAAATGTAAATTTGGGGGATATATTTTTTACATATTTTTTAGTCTTAGTCCTAGTAGTGCAAAGCGGGTCTTAGAGGGTTAAATGACACACTGTTTATTTCAACTTTGGTGATAAAGTTACAGACTGGAGTGCACATCCATATGTTATATTTTGTCAAATGAATGCCAAGTTGTTTTATCAGGAGTTATTTAATGTTTGTTTTGAGTATCAGTTCTCACGGGTGTGATTTCTATACTGTTGTTTGTGTCAGGTAACCCTAAAGGAGCCATGCTGACACATCGGAACATCGTGTCCAACGCTTCAGCAGTCATCCGCCTCACTCAGGTAACACCCTGTAGTTGTACCTACTGTCCATCATGTCGGCATCACACCTCTGCTCCTCGCCACTCCTGTAAAGGTGCGTTCAGACTTGGATGGTTAGAGCGGCGCCATTACATACAAAGACGATGCAAAGACGAAAAGTTGTGAGAGCCCCGCCAACGGGCGCGGCGCGACCAGGCACAGCACAAACGGGACGAAACGAGTCGAGTCTAGTCTGAACCATAGAAAATATGGACAAAGCGTTCCCCGGGTCTAACATGGACGTAAAATGAAGCCTGTAAGTCACCATATTTCTAGATCCGTTTGGGCCCAGCTGGCCATTGGCTGGCCCAGACAACGAGGCGGGACTTCCCCCCTTACTCTTCGTCGGTTTTTTATTTTGACTCAACGGGGGGTTCAGTCATAGACTGTAACGGTAGCCACGCACCTCAGAACATACACGACTTTATTTTTTTGATAAATGGGACCATAATTTTCCAAAAAGAATATTATGACATGAGAAATGAGACTTTAAACTAGTGACTGGAAGCAGAAAGTATTCATGACCATGTTTATTAAGGTAATACAGTCTAGGTGAAGTTGGGCCCAAATACATGGACCTCTATGCAGATATGGGTTTTTTTGGGCCCAATGACAGCGCCACAACAGGCCATTATATGAACTTTCAGGAAGTCCCGATTTCCTTAGTGGCTTCACGAAATATCTGTCTGACTGCCCCCCTGGTCTGAACACACCTTTAGGGTGACCAGATCCAAACTGTTCATTTGAGAGACTGAAGTATCACTTGTGTGGGACAGTGGGGACGGGACGGGGTTAGCAACGTATAACTTGAATGCCTTGATGTCATATTCAACCATATAGGCCTAATATTGCCTATCCTTTTGTTATTAAACTCCTCTGGTGTCTCACATTCATCCTACGGGATATTTATCGTGTTGTTTTTAACAGGCTTAAAACCACATCTTAGAGGAAAAGAGACAATGAGAGAGATTTACAACAGAAAGCCAACTATTAGGGGACTATATTAGGGCATTTGAACAGTGATGCCTGGCAGTCACAATGTGGGACAGGGTCTCAATTTGCGGGACGCCTGAGAAGTCTTGGAAATGTGAGACTGTCCCACGCAAAGGGGGGACATCTGGTCACCCTAGCTCCTCCCATGCTTCGTCTCCAGTCGTACTATCACAAGACAACAGAAGATGTGATGTGTTATAATGTCTTTTCTTCTACTGGCCCACATGTTTGAGTGTGTGGTGGAGGGACACATCCTTCACACATTCTGTACGTAGGACGCCTCAGGCCGTCATAAGGATTCGAACAGAGCTGTACCTTAGACGTCTGTGGACGTCTTAAGGCATCCTCAATGATACGGGGCGAGATAAGAATATTCAGAATTGTTCCTATTTTGTTTTTGGCCCGTTCGCCTTTCGGCTGCCGTATGCTAGGCTCTGGGCTCATATTAGCTTGCCGTTGACTTACATGTTAGCGCGGCGGAAAGAATGACTCGTCTCTCCTAATCCAGGGCGCTCTCCGTGGTTATGAACGGATCGATATGCTGGCGCTTCATTTCTGCTCCTCATCCCTCTCTCCCGACAAAATATGAACGCTTTTTGGATCATATATCGTATAAATTAAAATGATCGCAATGTAAGCTAGCAATGTAAAGTCAACTTTTTTTTAGTAGATTGTTTCCGGGTCATGGCTTTCAGAGTAAAAGCGCTGAGACAACCCCGGCCACCCAGAGCTCCTATTTTGAAGCACTTCCGGCACTGATAGTGTTTTAACAATGACTTACCTACTGTGTGTGTGTGTGTGTGTGTGTGTGTGTGTGTGTGTGTGTGTGTGTGTGTGTGTGTGTGTGTGTATTTTCCTGTCCTGCAGGCTAGCAGTCGGTGGACAACCAGTGACGTGCACATATCCTACCTGCCTCTGGCTCATATGTTTGAGAGAATAGTACAGGTATGCTTGTCATCTGTACCTGTGGACCTACGTCAAACCTTTATTTATTTCATTATTTTGTGGTTTATTGTCTCCACCAGGCCGAAGGCGTGGGGGAGAGTATGTATTGCAGTCTGTGTGTACAGCTAGTCTCCGGCACCTTTGGCCCGGTCCATGTCAAACTTCGCACACGCACTCCCTGGATGCCAACGACGAACCTCTGTCGCAAAATGTTTTCCAAATGTTCCAATTACTCGCACACATTTTATCCATACAGCACGCACATCGTTACACACTAACTTTATAGTAGTGGGATCAACACAGATTTGCAGGATTGGTCAGTTTTGAACAAAATGCCTCTCATCATGAATGCACCGTGCAATTTATTTGAAATTTTGCACGCACATTATCACTAAGCCGAGGACGAGATGGCAGTGCCAATTTGCATTTTTTGCAACTTTTTAACTTTTGTAAAACACCTTGCAAATCGGTACACAGTATGTCTATAGTCAGTTTCTTTTTAATCATGTTGGGGGGGAGGGGGGGGGGGGGGGTTCCTGGAACAACATATTTTCAGATGGGGGTCTGCGGCCAAATACAGATCATTCTGGGGGTCCTTGAAAAGGGTTGAGCACCACTGATATAGAAACATAGGTTTTTCAGAAAACCGTCAGGCGTCAGGAAGATATTTTGTAGAATCAGGTCCTCAGGTCTTATAATAAGGGGTTAATAATTCCCCCCCCCCCCAGGCGGTGTTGCTGGTGCATGGAGCCAGGATCGGCTTCTTCCAGGGAGACATCCGTCTGCTCATGGACGACATGCTGGCTCTGAAGCCCACCGTGTTCCCCGTGGTCCCCAGACTGCTCAACAGGATGTTTGACAAGGTGAGGTGTTTGCTTGTAATGTGTTCCCCCATACCGTATAGAGACTGCTCAACAGGATGTTTGACAAGGTGAGGTGTTTGCTTGTAATGTGTTCCCCCATACCGTATAGAGACTGCTCAACAGGAGGTTTGACAAGGTGAGGTGTTTGCTTGTAATGTGTTCCCCCATACCGTATAGAGACTGCTCAAGAGGATGTTTGACAAGGTGAGGTGTTTGCTTGTAATGTGTTCCCCCATACCGTATAGAGACTGCTCAACAGGATGTTTGACAAGGTGAGGTGTTCCCCTGTAATGTGTTCCCCCATACCGTATAGAGACTGCTCAACAGGATGTTTGACAAGGTGAGGTGTTCCCCTGTAATGTGTTCCCCCATACCGTATAGAGAGTAGAGACTGCTCAACAGGATGTTTGACAAGGTGAGGTGTTTGCTTGTAATGTGTTCCCTCTATCAGTGGTTCCCAAAGTGGGGTCCGGGGACCCCCAGGGGTCCTTGAGGGAGTTCCAGTTCCATTTGTACACTCGCAGAGTTCAATCGACATTGATTTTACAATGGGGGTCTCAGAGAAATGCCTTCAAACGGGGGTCCGAAGCCTAATGCAGGTCAAACTGGTTGAAAAGTCTTCTCTTATGGGGGTCCCTGGCATAACTCTCCAAATGGGGGTCCCTGGGTTAATGGGTGTCAATGCACTTTGTAATTTGTAGCTCTAGTACTTCGGTACTCTAATTCGTGTGTGTGCGTGTGTGTGTGTGTGTGTGTGTGTGTGTGTGTGTGTGTGTGTGCGTGTGTGTGTGCGTGTGTGCAGATCTATGGGCAGGCCAACACCCCGTTGAAGCGCTGGATACTGGGGTTCGCCTACAGGAGGAAAGAGGCGGAGCTAAAGAGAGGCATCGTGAGGAGAGACAGCATCTGGGACAAACTCATCTTCAGAAGAGTCCAGGTGTAGTTACTGTATTATAAACTCATCTTCAGAAGAGTCCAGGTGTAGTTACTGTATTATAAACTCATCTTCAGTAGAGTCCAGGTGTAGTTACTGTATTATAAACTCATCTTCAGTAGAGTCCAGGTGTAGTTACTGTATTATAAACTCATCTTCAGTAGAGTCCAGGTGTAGTTACTGTATTATAAACTCATCTTCAGTAGAGTCCAGGTGTAGTTACTGTATTATAAACTCATCTTCAGAAGAGTCCAGGTGTAGTTACTGTATTATAAACTCATCTTCAGTAGAGTCCAGGTGTAGTTACTGTATTATAAACTCATCTTCAGTAGAGTCCAGGTGTAGTTACTGTATTATAAACTCATCTTCAGTAGAGTCCAGGTGTAGTTACTGTATTATAAACTCATCTTCAGTAGAGTCCAGGTGTAGTTACTGTATTATAAACTCATCTTCAGTAGAGTCCAGGTGTAGTTACTGTACTATAAACTCATCTTCAGTAGAGTCCAGGTGTAGTTACTGTACTATAAACTCATCTTCAGAAGAGTCCAGGTGTAGTTACTGTATTATAAACTCATCTTCAGTAGAGTCCAGGTGTAGTTACTGTATTATAAACTCATCTTCAGTAGAGTCCAGGTGTAGTTACTGTATTATAAACTCATCTTCAGTAGAGTCCAGGTGTAGTTACTGTATTATAACCTCATCTTCAGTAGAGTCCAGGTGTAGTTACTGTACTATAAACTCATCTTCAGTAGAGTCCAGGTGTAGTTACTGTATTATAAACTCATCTTCAGTAGAGTCCAGGTGTAGTTACTGTATTATAAACTCATCTTCAGTAGAGTCCAGGTGTAGTTACTGTATTATAAACTCATCTTCAGTAGAGTCCAGGTGTAGTTACTGTATTATAAACTCATCTTCAGTAGAGTCCAGGTGTAGTTACTGTACTATAAACTCATCTTCAGTAGAGTCCAGGTGTAGTTACTGTATTATAAACTCATCTTCAGTAGAGTCCAGGTGTAGTTACTGTATTATAAACTCATCTTCAGTAGAGTCCAGGTGTAGTTACTGTATTATAAACTCATCTTCAGTAGAGTCCAGGTGTAGTTACTGTATTATAACCTCATCTTCAGTAGAGTCCAGGTGTAGTTACTGTATTATAAACTCATCTTCAGTAGAGTCCAGGTGTAGTTACTGTATTATAAACTCATCTTCAGTAGAGTCCAGGTGTAGTTACTGTATTATAAACTCATCTTCAGTAGAGTCCAGGTGTAGTTACTGTATTATAAACTCATCTTCAGTAGAGTCCAGGTGTAGTTACTGTATTATAAACTCATCTTCAGTAGAGTCCAGGTGTAGTTACTGTATTATAAACTCATCTTCAGTAGAGTCCAGGTGTAGTTACTGTATTATAAACTCATCTTCAGTAGAGTCCAGGTGTAGTTACTGTATTATAAACTCATCTTCAGTAGAGTCCAGGTGTAGTTACTGTATTATAAACTCATCTTCAGAAGAGTCCAGGTGTAGTTACTGTACTATAAACTCATCTTCAGTAGAGTCCAGGTGTAGTTACTGTATTATAAACTCATCTTCAGTAGAGTCCAGGTGTAGTTACTGTATTATAAACTCATCTTCAGTAGAGTCCAGGTGTAGTTACTGTATTATAAACTCATCTTCAGTAGAGTCCAGGTGTAGTTACTGTATTATAAACTCATCTTCAGTAGAGTCCAGGTGTAGTTACTGTACTATAAACTCATCTTCAGTAGAGTCCAGGTGTAGTTACTGTATTATAAACTCATCTTCAGTAGAGTCCAGGTGTAGTTACTGTATTATAAACTCATCTTCAGTAGAGTCCAGGTGTAGTTACTGTATTATAAACTCATCTTCAGTAGAGTCCAGGTGTAGTTACTGTATTATAAACTCATCTTCAGTAGAGTCCAGGTGTAGTTACTGTATTATAAACTCATCTTCAGTAGAGTCCAGGTGTAGTTACTGTATTATAAACTCATCTTCAGTAGAGTCCAGGTGTAGTTACTGTACTATAAACTCATCTTCAGTAGAGTCCAGGTGTAGTTACTGTACTATAAACTCATCTTCAGTAGAGTCCAGGTGTAGTTACTGTATTATAAACTCATCTTCAGAAGAGTCCAGGTGTAGTTACTGTATTATAAACTCATCTTCAGTAGAGTCCAGGTGTAGTTACTGTATTATAAACTCATCTTCAGTAGAGTCCAGGTGTAGTTACTGTATTATAAACTCATCTTCAGTAGAGTCCAGGTGTAGTTACTGTATTATAAACTCATCTTCAGTAGAGTCCAGGTGTAGTTACTGTATTATAAACTCATCTTCAGTAGAGTCCAGGTGTAGTTACTGTATTATAAACTCATCTTCAGTAGAGTCCAGGTGTAGTTACTGTATTATAAACTCATCTTCAGTAGAGTCCAGGTGTAGTTACTGTATTATAAACTCATCTTCAGTAGAGTCCAGGTGTAGTTACTGTATTATAAACTCATCTTCAGTAGAGTCCAGGTGTAGTTACTGTATTATAAACTCATCTTCAGTAGAGTCCAGGTGTAGTTACTGTATTATAAACTCATCTTCAGTAGAGTCCAGGTGTAGTTACTGTACTATAAACTCATCTTCAGTAGAGTCCAGGTGTAGTTACTGTATTATAAACTCATCTTCAGTAGAGTCCAGGTGTAGTTACTGTATTATAACTCATCTTCAGTAGAGTCCAGTGTAGTTACTGTATTATAAACTCATCTTCAGTAGAGTCCAGGTGTAGTTACTGTATTATAAACTCATCTTCAGTAGAGTCCAGGTGTAGTTACTGTATTATAAACTCATCTTCAGTAGAGTCCAGGTGTAGTTACTGTATTATAAACTCATCTTCAGTAGAGTCCAGGTGTAGTTACTGTATTATAAACTCATCTTCAGTAGAGTCCAGGTGTAGTTACTGTATTATAAACTCATCTTCAGTAGAGTCCAGGTGTAGTTACTGTATTATAAACTCATCTTCAGTAGAGTCCAGGTGTAGTTACTGTACTATAAACTCATCTTCAGTAGAGTCCAGGTGTAGTTACTGTATTATAAACTCATCTTCAGTAGAGTCCAGGTGTAGTTACTGTATTATAAACTCATCTTCAGTAGAGTCCAGGTGTAGTTACTGTATTATAAACTCATCTTCAGTAGAGTCCAGGTGTAGTTACTGTATTATAAACTCATCTTCAGTAGAGTCCAGGTGTAGTTACTGTATTATAAACTCATCTTCAGAAGAGTCCAGGTGTAGTTACTGTATTATAAACTCATCTTCAGTAGAGTCCAGGTGTAGTTACTGTATTATAAACTCATCTTCAGTAGAGTCCAGGTGTAGTTACTGTACTATAAACTCATCTTCAGTAGAGTCCAGGTGTAGTTACTGTATTATAAACTCATCTTCAGTAGAGTCCAGGTGTAGTTACTGTATTATAAACTCATCTTCAGTAGAGTCCAGGTGTAGTTACTGTATTATAAACTCATCTTCAGAAGAGTCCAGGTGTAGTTACTGTATTATAAACTCATCTTTTCAGTAGAGTCCAGGTGTAGTTACTGTATTATAAACTCATCTTCAGTAGAGTCCAGGTGTAGTTACTGTACTATAAACTCATCTTCAGTAGAGTCCAGGTGTAGTTACTGTATTATAAACTCATCTTCAGTAGAGTCCAGGTGTAGTTACTGTATTATAAACTCATCTTCAGTAGAGTCCAGGTGTAGTTACTGTATTATAAACTCATCTTCAGTAGAGTCCAGGTGTAGTTACTGTATTATAAACTCATCTTCAGTAGAGTCCAGGTGTAGTTACTGTATTATAAACTCATCTTCAGTAGAGTCCAGGTGTAGTTACTGTATTATAAACTCATCTTCAGTAGAGTCCAGGTGTAGTTACTGTATTATAAACTCATCTTCAGTAGAGTCCAGGTGTAGTTACTGTATTATAAACTCGTCTTCAGTAGAGTCCAGGTTTAGTTACTGTATTATAAACTTCTGTCTGTACTGAAACTACAACATGACGTCACTGAGCCGCGGTGGTAAGAAACTCACCCCAGCACTTATCTACTGTTGTACTGTAGTAATTATATTCATATTTTATATGGAAAAGAAATGACCGTATGACTGTGGCTACTGATGCTAGTGCTAGTGTTTTGGGCAATCAAGAACAATAGTGAAATACTGTAGGCCTAAATTTAATAATTTGTACGAGTTGCACATTCACAAATATATCTTTCACATAAGGTGTGTTGCCCTGTGAGGATACCGGTGATGAAAACAGGGTTGCATGGTAACAAAAGCAGAGAAGAGAAAGCTTGATCTAACTCCCAGGTATGCCATACTGTCTACACACATTCTCTCAGATCAATATCTGACCTACGTACTGCTTTGACAGGAAGAAGAACAGTGGGATACTGAGGGACGTAGAACTGGGACCACACCATATGAAATAAAGAGTGAGTCGGACTGCTGGCGGTGCTTTCTGGGGACGTCTGTATAGGTGCTTTCTTCCCTCATCACAACTTCAAACGGAGACCCTGAGCACAACCGCAGAATGAGGCCAAAGGTCAGTCAACAGTAAACACAGAGTGGGTTGTTTTAGGTACCGTGACTTTAACGTTGTGTTAACCACATTAACACCTGAGGGCCGATTTTACCATGTCTTCTTGTAGAATCACTTTTCTGAAAAACGTATGTTGTTGTATCAGTGGTTCTCAAACTCCTTCATGTCAAGGACCCCCAACAGATATAGATTTGCCCGCTGACCCCCATTTTAAAATATTTTTGTTCCAGGGATGCCCAGAAGCAAAGATTTGAGTTAAAGGTTTTAGCTTATATATATATATTTATACTTATACACACAGTGACACACGCACGCACGCACGCACACACACAGTATTCTCAAAGATTAGCGCCAAGTTTCATGATTATTCTAAAATAGCTCAGGTTCAGGTTCAGGTTTATTTGTCATTTGTATAGATACAGAGTATACATACAATGAAAATTATTTTGCTCAGAGCACTCTCAGTCTTACATACACAGGACATAAACAAACATCTATAGTGCAAGAAAAAGACAAAAAACAGGAAAAGAAAAGTGCAAGTGAAGTGAAGTGCAATACAGTTCGAGGTCAGCTGTTCAGCAGCCTGACTGCCTAGGGGTAAAAACTGTTACTGAGACGGGTGGTACGAGATTTGATGCTCTTGTAGCGTTTTTTGGAAGGGAGTAGTTTGTCCAGGGTATTTGCGGGGTGGCTGGTGTCTTCCATGATGTTATGGGCTTTTTTCATACAGCAAGTGGTGTAGATGTTATGGAGACTGGGTAATTCTGTAGTGCCGATGATTTTAGCTGCTGTTTTAATGGTCCTCTGCAACCTATTGCAATCCTGAGCGGTCGTGTTACCGTACCACACTGTGATACAGCCAGTTAAGACACTTTCAATTATACAGCGATAAAAATTCACTAGACCTTTTGTACTTAAGCCACATTTTTTAAGGCGCCTCAGAAAGTACAGTCGCTGCTGCGCCTTCTTGAGGATGTACTCGTTGTTGAGTGACTATGTGAATGCTGTGTCTGTGATACAAGCTCACAGCGTGGCACTAAGTGACGTGCTATATATGAGCATATTTTTGTCTGCTATTTTTGCCATCAGTGAAATTATAAACACACATAATCTTTGTTCCATGAGTTATAATGTTAGTTCAATGCAATGAATGCAACATTTTAATACGTGTTAAATAGCTCTATAGTGTTTTTGTTCAGTAACTAGGGGTCCCTGTCTCTGAAAGAGAACTAATATAGGATACAGCATTAACAAGTGAAATTGGAAGTGATGAAAACATATATACTGTATAGAGAGATATTGGAACACTGTAACATTTAAGATGATAAATTCAGTGACCCTAAAATTATCCTCTTGCACAGAGCAGATCAACATTGTGTGGGTGTATTGTTCTATTTTATCATTGATTTGCACATCAACAGGCTAACCTATGCACCTGCATCTCGTACGACGTATGTCTATGTCTGTAATCCACGTAACCCGAGGACCGTTCGCCCCACCGACTTCACATTTCCATCAGATACACCGTTGTCCGGAACAAAGCACAAAAGCCTCTGCCCGGGTTCCGGGCACCGGGACCTATATCTATGGAGGTGCCCTGTTCTGACATCAATAATGATTGTTCTGACATCACAATGGTGTTCTAATATCTGCATAGACTGCATATTTGGGCATAAAAGTACCAAGTCTCTGTACGTACGTCTGTAATCCACGTAACTCGGAAACTGTTTGACCCACCGACTTCAAATTTGACACACACGTTCCACACCACCACAGGAGTGCAGTCAGACCCACGGTTCTCCAGAACCGCCACAAAAGGCCTCTGCCCAGGCTCTGGACCTTAGAGTATAATAGAGACGGCACCGGGAGGAAACCCTGAGGCGAAATGGACATAGTGGCCGAATTTGGTATTGCAGCTCGAGCCAGTGCTGGGCCGTTGACTATCATTGTGCACGTTCATGTTATCACCCCTAGATATCCATATATGGCCTATTCTGACATCACAATGATGTTCTGATATCACAATGAGGTGCGACCTCGCCCTATTATTAGCCAATTGAGCACACCTGATCACTCACAACGGGCACTATTCTAGTAATAATAATAAGGGTAATAATAATAATTATTATTGTTATTGTTATTAACAACCAATCTTTTTCTGCAAATATTTATTGAATAGAAATGCTTTCTGTTTGTCAGCAAAGTGGTGAATGATATGGATAGGAGGGGGCAGGACATCACCACTGCACTGCTGCTGGGGCTCTATGGGTGCTGCTGTTTGCTGCCCCAACTTCAAAGCCTGCTTTGAAGTCCCTAGGTGGAGATCCCTCTGTTCTCAGGGAGATATCTATCCTCTCTCCCCCACTCCTTTGTGAGCAAATGCACACCGATGAAAAAAGGGGGTTCAGGCTCAGAGAATGCCAAGGGAAGATCAAAGCAAGAGCGCCAGCTAACTGCTCTGCCAACCTTCCCCTGGCAGGATGGTGGGAGAGGTGCTCTGTCATTCATCCAGCATCCAAGGTGCGAATTCAAAGCATCATGCAGAATTCAAACACACTTGATGCACAAAGCTGTTTGACTTTAATGCCAGTGCTGTCCACTCTGCATGTGTATTTGAGCTATCGCGCGACTACACCAAGCATAGGCGCAGTTCCTGCGTGTGCCTTCTCGCTCGGGCACCCAGGAGAAATGACATGCGGCCATCGCGTGGGACATGCGGCCACCGAGCGGGCCATATTTACATTAACTTCAATGGGTATCAAAATGAATGTAAAGTAGCTCACACATTGACTTTTTACCATCCACAGTGTCTACAGGCCTAGGCCTACTACAGGTCACAATGGACCATTTATATGCATTATGCAATTGACACTCAGCAGTTTTTGTAAAGCTATAGGTGTGAAGTGGTGTGTGCAGTTGTACACGGGGACTTAGTGGTATGCCGACGCACCGCCATTCTGACTACATGGTTTCTACGTGCAGTTACGGTTAGGGACAGGTTTAGCGGGCTTCAGAATGCCTGTGTGTATAACCTTGTATGCACAGTGCACAGCAATGTGCACAACAACAGCCGCAGTGCACAACAATGTGCACTGTGCGGCAATGTGCAGCATATCATGGCTTGCCAATCCATGATATACAGTATAGCAACACCAACTCGAGGGAGTGCCCGAGAGGAACAGTCAACGAGAGAGACAGAGAGGGGGCGAGCGAGGGAGAAAAACGTCATAATTATGGTAATAGCTTTTCGGTGTCAAGCCTTCCTCACCGTGAAAGTGGTCAGTGATGTGTGCAGTGGAGGGACTGATAGACAGAGATGACATGACAAGGACTTCAGCTGCTGTAAAAATAAAATAAAAATCTCAATCTCAATCTCGATATACTGTAAATACACTCGCTTCTAACGACCCCTCTACTAACCCCCCCCCCTCCCAACCCGCAGTTGTCGGCCAGCAGTAGCCTCGCGTAGCCAAGCGAATTTGCGAATCAACAGATGCTAGGTGAATACACTACTCCTAATAGTACTATAATAATTGTAATACTATTAATAATAATAATAATAATTATTATTATTATTACCAGAAACATTTTCAATGAAAAAATGTAATTATCTTCCACCCATTATGTTGTGTAACGCAGCTACTGTATACAAACCTTGGCTCCCGAAGCTATTACATTAGAAATCGCATTCAACAATGCTAATAAAACCACATTCAACAATGCTAATAAACTCCATCAGCAGCAGCATGCTAATAGGTTAGCAATTTAGCATTGTGCTTTGGGTTTATTAAAGTGTCCCCGTGATGAATGCACACATTCATATGGCTGAAGCAAATAAAGTTGGGTTTATGCAACAAATAAACGAGTAGTGCCAAGCCAATATGAATTCACCCTACACAGGCTCCCGAAGCATCAAAAAGAAAATATTGCTCAATTTAAATTTAATGACTGCTTCCGCTCAACCCGGCACCAGCAACTGGGCACGGAGCCTGCACTCTAATAGCAATAATGCACTGCTTTATGAAACACCCTTCACACAGCAGGCATGCACGCTTCAATGTCTTGTGTGTGCATTTATATGCGCGTGTGTGCTCATGCAAGGTTGTACGCACACACGTGCATGTGCGTGTGTGTGTGTGTGTGTGAGAGAGTGTGTGTGTCTGTGTGTGACAGAGAACATGGCTCAGAAAATAATTTCGGATTTCTTTGGTGGGCTAAATCCAAAATGAGTTAGCAAATACTAGCATTGATGATGAGGAGATTATTGAGGACTTTGTGGAGAGTTGTTGTCACTCACTCGGAGGAGTTTTAAAGATGGAGTACCACCATTTTTTCCACCCTAAAACATGATCATCAGGTATTTTTACAATAAGGGGGAAGAACTTTTTCCAAAAAGTGTACAGTATTTGTTAAAATCATGCTTTTATGTGGACACGCCCACCGGTTCATTAAGTATGCCTGGTTTGCCTGGTGGGTGGTGATGGGTGGTGATCCACCTGAACTGAAGCTGCACCCACAGCTGTAGTTGTATGATAAAGGGGGAGGGGTTAAGGGAGGGGCTGATAGTGTGGCGTCACTATATTACTGTTTACTTCATTGGCCCGTTTGACTGTCAAGGGTTCAGCCTCCAGGAAGAAGCCCTAAATACAAAGTTAATACACCATTGCACATAAAAACAACTCCAGGGTGTCTAATGAAGTACTGTCACCTCATAGACACATGAAAAACTGGAAAAATAAAAAAAATGTGGCACTCCATTTTTAACTTCTTGTGGAGGAGGAGGAATGTGAGGGTCATTTATTATTGTGTGTTTGCCGACTGCTGCAGGCTGCTGCTAATGTTAATATTATAGACCTACTGTCTTATTGTGTTCTGACTCACGGTCGGGCTGCTGTCTGTGCCCCAACGGAACTGGGATATATTTTGTATATTTTGTGGCCGGTTAAGACTGAGGTTAGGGTTAGCGACCTACGTGGCCGGTTAAGACTGAGGTTAGGGTTAGCGACCTACGTGGCCGGTTAAGACTGAGGTTAGGGTTAGCGACCTACGGGGCCGGTTAAGACTGGGGCGTGGCCGGTTAAGACTGAGGTTAGGGTTAGCAACCTACGGGGCCGGTTAAGACTGGGGCGTGGACGGTTAAGACTGTTAGGGTTTGGTTTGGGATGATGTTAGTAATCGGTCAGACTAACGGGAGGTTGGAACAATGACTCCTTAATTCCTACCTTTGAGGGATCTCGGCCTGTTCATCCTTCTTCAGCCCTCCTCTTCCGGTGGTACGTCTTTGTTTTCATTCCTACTAACAACAAACTCTACACATTGTGTAAAAAAGAAGGGGAAAAGGCCTGTCCACAACATAGCAAAACACTCCACAGACATATTCTCATCAAGTAGCCACTTACTGTAAAAGTGTTACAGTAGCGAGTCTCTACCAGCCTCAATTTATCATTTTTTCCACGCCTGCTCCATTGTTTAGTTGCTGCTAGGTGCGTGGTAATGACTAGCAATCAAGGTACTTATGTTTTGCTGAGTGAGTTAAGTGAAGGAATACAGTAGGCAACAAAGTAAGTACCTATACCATTAGTGGCATATAAGGTACCTTAATCTTTTGCCATTGTCAGAAAAAAAAGGAGTTGAAATCATTGAATCACTTGATCTTTTATGGTGTGTTTATTTGTTTAACATCCAGTCTATCTGTCTACTGCATGTGAGCTGCTATATGACCAGAGAGGGTGCTATTGCATAATTGAAACAGTATTGCCTGGTAGAGTAATGTAATGAACTGTATCATTCACTCCCTCTCTGATTTCATAATCCTAGCATACAGTATGTACCAGTTTCTATAGCTGAGGAAAATGTTGACATTAGATTTATTAATTAAATCTAATTATCTTATCTAATTAAAATTTGACTGGATCAGTTCACTTTGCAGGTTGTTGATCCTGTCTGGGCATGGAGCGGATACAGAAATGCATGTATAATATGTGAAAATTACTAGATACAATCTGTCAATCTGTCTGGTTCATTCAGAATGAAATCGAGGATTTCAGCAGAAAGCCAGATGACGGAATCTTAGTTAAAAACCATAGGTACACTCACAAAAAAACATGCAGTTATCCTGGTCTCTAAACTGCCTCCCCCTGGCCAGCCGGGGCGCCTGATGGAGTGGAAAGGAACTGGTTGGAATAACGTGTTCCTTCCACGTGCTACGTCCAACCAGGGAAACTCCCCCCTGTCAGGTGTAAAGGAGCAACTTGGACACTCAGGCATGAAGGAAGCATGAGTTCAAGTCCGTTGCTCTCCCCAGGTTGGGGGAGGGTGTGTAGAGCCCAGGATCACATTAGATAATTGACCCAGGGGTGAAAAATGGGTTACAAAATCGTGGGATAAAAATTATTGAAACAAATAAAAACATAGGCCTACAGCATCATTTATTGACCTGAGTCCCAATAAACGTATAGCCTTCTGCCTAAGGGGAAGAAGCGAAGTCACGTGCACGCATCCGCCTCGTTAACGGCTTTGGCATGTTTTGAGTGTACAGGGTTTGAGGATGTCAGATCAACATATACTGTCAGAACAGGTCACACCGTCATAACCGTCATAACAGACCCACAAGGCTAAATGTGTTTGCCCCTCTCAACAGCGTTAGGTAGCACACGCCCTATTCCCACAGGTCTATCAGAATCCCACCGTCATTCCTCCGCATCCTCTCGCTTCCAGGCTTCAACTGAGCTCGGCAAATTAACCATCTGCATTTAAGAATCAATAAGACAGAGAGGAGGATGGAGATGAGATAATGTTTAGAGTGCACACACACGTGTGTGTGTGTGTGTGTGTGTGTGTGTGTGTGTGTGGTCTGTGTGCGTTGTGCGAGGTTGTGAACTGAAATCTAGAGGGCCAGCTGCCAATGGATTAATCCCTATCTGTGCTTGGGCAGCAGAGCGTTTGGCAAGCCAGGCACCATACGCTGGTCAATGGGAGACTGTGATGTGTGTGTGTGTGAGTGTGTGAGTGTGTGTGTGTGTGTGTGTGTGTGTGTGTGAGCGCACGCGCCTGCCGGACAGCTCTGCAGTGGTCTCTGCATTTGTGTTGGCTGGCAGGTGGGCTGCCTTTCCTCATGCTGAATGTATGCTTTGTTGCTGAAAATAGTGGTGTGAGCTTGTAGATCGGGCTATTTTTGGTTGCGCGACTCTGGTGTACGACGTAGCATAAATCAGGCTTCAGATGGATGGAGGGCGAGGACAGAAAGGCAAAACCTAATCCAGCGTATAGTGATTCAGCCGAGGCACAGGAAACAAATGGTATTAGGTCGACACCTCAACACACCGAGGCGACAGAGTTTAACGCTCTGTGGAGCATCTAGGCCACAACAGCATCCTCCTCACACAACCTGCAGCTGCTTTTCACACACTTGTGTGAATTAGTTTTCATCGTGCAGCATCGCATCGTGCATTCATCATGTTGCAGACTCCATGATTGCGGCCTTTACTACCTTATAGAGGTGAAGGCGAAACAGCGAAACTTATGCAACAAAGATGTTGTAAACGTGTGACATGTAGTGGCTGAATATTTGTTTTGTATATTGCCCCATGGGTTATTTATTTCAGATCCAGCTGTGTGATTCCTGTGATCATCATAATGACGAGGCAAACTAATTAGCAAACTAAAGGACTGACTTTCTCAGTCTAGTTCAGTCCATGTAGGGTTAATATAGCGTTGATAACAGTGACAAATGGCCTACTTTTATGGACCATGATTGACTGTTTTATTGCAGTGTGTCCTTTGCAATTGATCTGTTTCTTATTTGTGCTGAGAAACAATTCCGCTATTTGGCTGTGTTGTGTCAAAGATGATGTGTGTTGTGATATTTCACACTGAAGTCGCAAAGTTGTGCTGATATAGAACAAGTTTCGTCATGGATGTGTTGTTTCTTATTCTTATTATGCGTTATTGAGTTTAGACCTTTATGTAGAATTGAATGTGGCCGCTGGATTAATTCAACTGTATCCTTGGTCAACCTTTAGTGGGCGCAGAGTTTACTCTCTGAAAGGAAAATCTAAATGTTTGATGAATCTGTTCCTCTGGCCCGGCCACCTGCTGTTGGCAGACATTGCCGTTTTTAGCCATGGGGATGGTCGTCAGCTCGTCACAGACGGAGCCTGTGTTGGGGTGAAAAGTTTAAAAGCATATCCATCAAAATATTTTTTGGCAACTCACCGCGGAATGTCTGTGAGCTATTAAAAAACATTCTTATCACATTTGTTTTCTGAAAACCCTCAGTTGCAGCATGGGGTAATATCACAAAGTTAATCTTTATTTGGGTACATCAGCAAGCTTTGTTATTCGGTGGACGTGCTCCAAAAAGGAAAGTGTTTAGTTTAGACGGACCATTTACTGATAACTGCTAATTATAGACAAAAAACATCAGTAAGCCATTACTTGAGCGATGCCAGTGTGCGTGCGTGAGTGCGAAACACACATGCACCACAAGCTAACAATGGGATCCCTATTAATTTGGGGTCATTAATCATTAAAAGCTTACAAATGGCAATTAGTTAAAGTTGATAAATGTTTAATGAATGTATCAATAAATGATCATTAAGGCTGAGTACTCCTCCTTGGCGTGCAAATAATGGAACTTGAAATTGGCAGCCCACTATTATTCCACTATGTGTTGTGTATATGTGTTTACTGTATGTGTTGTGTATATGTGTTTACTGTATGTGCACATTTAGGCTGTAGTGTGCCCTGAATAATACATGTATGAATATATATACATGCTAAAGTGTCTTATATTTGCATGCTTGTAGTATGTCTCTATAATATAGAGACATACTACAGTATGTCTACAGGAAGCTATTAACCGTTTAAGTGGCAAATCCAGTAGGCCGACGACAGTTTGCCAATAACAGTGCAGGTCCCATCATGTGATGGGGTCGCCTAGTGTGTGCATATTTATGCCGGGAGTTGACCCTCGCCTCTTGGGAAGTCATCAACGTGTTGAATCAATTAGCATACAGTTGAGTTTTCAAGTAGGTGAGGACTCTGGGGAGTACTAGAAACATTGGAGATGGTGCATGGTCTTTCAGCAGCACCATTTACAATGATCAGCTGTTATAATAATCATGGCAGAACGAGGCCTGGTGCATCATCACAGGGCCACCCACTTTACAAGAAAGATCTGGTAGTTAGTCAAAAATGTGATTGCCAAAGTTGAGATTTTATGAGGTGAATTATGTGATCGCAATAAATCACGACACTATTGGCTTTTGAGATGCACTCAAGTTGTATCATTGAAGATGTTTGCATTGCATTTTTTTCACTGTTGAGGTATCACTTGCTTAGATTGAACAGTTGTAGAATTACAGCTTATTGAAATGTTTATGCACAGAACATAGACAACTAAAGGTGTGATACATAAGGATAGGCATTAATAAGCCACTTAAACAGTTAAAAGCTTAGACATATGTCTCTATATTATAGACATACTAGAAGCATGCAAATATAAGACACTTTAGCATTAATAAGCTACCAGCTTCCGCCTATACCTTTTCGATCATGTCAAATGATTTTAATACATGATTCTTCTTGTAATGTTCCAAACTTCCAACGGCATAAGATCGAAATAAACCATTCATTCGTTCATGCATTCATTCATATATTGCTTTATTGCACATTCAGTGAAGGAGGCACTCGGAGGACAGGCTACTGGGTTACCAAAATCAGTAGGATTCATCCTTCAATTAGACTGAGATCTCTTGTGTAAAGATGGCCTGAGGCTGGTATTGGCTATACATCATGGTGTCTCTCAAATGCGTAGTGTTCATCTGCCACACTCAGCAAGTTTCATAGCAATCTCCCCTTTTTGATTTTGACACATCTTGCATGCAAATTGGAAATTTGCACACAAGAGGCCTTTCCTCTGGTGGCGCTAGAAGAGCAAAGGCCAGAGACCACCAAACTCAGTATTGTTCATTCTCCGGGCAGCATTGTTTATTGCGAACGCAGTGATTGCTAACGCAGTGAGCACTTACTATGAGACCTAGCAGATCATGTCTGTGTGTGTGTCCGTCCCCCCTTTGTGCCCGTATATGGAGCTGAGTGATTTGTTTGTCATTGATGCAACACACTCCATATTTGGACATATAGCTGCTTTGGGGACTCCTTATATGGTTATGGCTGAGTCATGGTGAATTGTTATTGCAATTTACGATCTGCGTTCGCTTCCCACGTTTGCGCGTCTTACTCGTATATATGAGTGCACTGTGTGGGTGTGTGAAGCCCTACACACACTGGGTGCGCAGCGACGCGGCACAGGCGTTGCCGCTCGGCAACGCCTGGAAAATAGAACAGTGGCGTATCGGAGCGTCAGGCGAGGCGTGAACGCGCGTCGGACGTGTGCGATAAGTTCATTGAAAATAACGGAGGCGGCTGGTTTGACGTGCGGCGTTCGCAGACGGTGTGTGTAACCCTTGAGTGTGCAGCACGTTACTCGTTACTGCAAAATCTTTACTCAATATGTGGTTTCTTGCATGTCAACAACTTGAAGAATCCCCACAGGCAACCACTGAATCCTTGTGAAGCATGACAGGAGACAGAGAGACAGAGAGAGAGAGAGAGAGAGAGAGAGAGAGAGAGAACATTACCACTTACCAGTGGACTGCTTGACAACATCTGACGATTCAAATAGCTCCTGTGTGGTCGCGCTAGCTTAAACAGTGGCCACCCATCATGATATGGCTACTTTCAATCAAGTGATCAGGAATGATGTTTCATGCTTGGATGTCATGACAAATGCAGCATCGAATCGTACACCGGGGCTCCACCGGGCGCGTCAGTGTCGCGTCTCCGTCACCGTCAGGGAATGTTCCCTTTTCCTTTCGTTTTTTGACGCATGCAACGGAGACACAACGCGCCCGGTGGAGCCCCACCGTAATGCAGTCACGCAACATAACATGATAACGCAACGCGGGCAGTGGAGCCACCCTTAATTGATTCAAAAGGGAACATTCCCTGACGGAGACGGAGACGCGACGGCATGCACACAAATCAATTTTCATTATACAGGTTGTTAAATTAGTGTACACAACATAATCATTTAATTTTTAATGGTAAAGATTTCTAGCATCTTTGACAACAAAACTTATCCGAAAGTTAAAGATCTAGCATCTTGTCGTTGTGAGAGATTTATCCAACTTTGTTTACTTTAATTATTGTGTTTATAATAAAGTTATATCTAGCATCTTGTTGCTGTGAATTAAGGTTTGATATTAAGTATCTAAAATCATCCTGTTTACTTTCTTTACTGAAAATGAAGAGAAGAGAGGGAAGATAGGATGAGACTAGAAAAAGACGGCCAGACTGAGAAGCAAAATGATAAAAGTTAGCCCGAATTAGTCTGGATTACAGGCTAGTGGTTTGCGAGATTACCAGTATTACAGACCTAAACCAAACGGCTCCGACCTCTAAACTCTGTGTATGTTTTTATCGTCTACTAGAAGGGTACCCAGCGTTGTACAGGTACAAAGTCAAATTTTTGACTGTTTGAAGCTGTGTGGCAGGCAGTATACTGCCTGCCACACAGCTTCATGAATCCACTACCTATCGCAGGTATACTCCAAGCCTGTCAAGAGGAGATTGGCACCCCCACTCTAGTGTGGATGAAACACAGGGAAAGCATGTCAGATGACATCCTTCACACTGTGAGGCAAGTGGAGTTCCATATACGGCTGCTGGTTTTGATGTGGGGTTTTGACCTTCCGGTGACCCTATTGGATCATAATACAGTGCTTCAGTTCTATGAAGTTGTGCCACTGGCGGTGTAAACAATTTAAAGATATTAGAGAATATTAAGAATATTATATTATTAAACAAACGGGTAACACTCTAAAACACATCTGTTTGTATTTGTTAGTACCGATATTTGTTGATTGCATGTATTAATGTGTTGATATTATATGCTCTGTTAATGAATTGGATACATAGGACCACTATTCTGCTCTTGCATTTTTGCTTAGCAGATAGCTAACATGATGAGAGCCGTTGCTAAATAAAGTCCCAGGAGACCGAAGTGTAGATAGGCCTTTTAGTTAAGGATCCAACATCGATTTGGTAAAACTGTGAAAATAAAACATAGGCTTAACGAGACAGTCAGGCATGAAGGAACTAAGGAAGCATGAGTTCAAGTCCGTTGCTCTCCCCTTGTCCCCCATATATGGGGACTAGGTTGGTGGAGGGTGTGTAGAGCCCAGGATCACATGATTAGATGATTGACACAGGGGTGAAAAATGGGTTACAAAATCGTGGAATATGGAATGGAATGTCAGAACAGGTCAGCTGCATACAGTATAGGAGATCTAAGGGTGGTAGCGGGGACCCTGTACACTTCTCGTGAGTGTACAGGGTTTGATGAGGGCCTAGGTAGGGCCGGGCCTTAATTTTCGGGCCTGTTGAGAACTCTAGTTTTCGCCGGCTGCCGAGTGCGGCTGCACTAATAACTTTGGGGCAGGCCCGGCTAGAGTTTGAATGGACAGGTGGGCCTGTTGAGAACAGGCTCTGATATATCCATATATGGAGATCTAAGGGCTTGAGGTCGAGATGTAGAGTTGCTGGACAATATTGATGATATCAGGGATCTCCATATGGGCTTATCAGGGTAGGGCTTTAAGCAACTAGTCGACTATTCAACTAGTCGACTAGTAAATGCACTAGTTGACCTCGTTGGTACTAGTTGACTAGTTGATAAGCAAAAAAACTAGTTTTTTTTTCCTCCTGTTTTTGTAGGCCTCAGCTAGAATGTTAGATTATAGTCAGCTGTACACAGCTTTAAAATGTACAAATATTATTTAAAAAAACAAACTAGGCAACGAGTCAACTAGTAAAAATCACTAGAAGTGAAAGCCGTACATCAGGGATGGATGTCACGATGACGTGGGCACCATACTGTATGTGGGCTGATGTCACGTGATGTCACGATGATGGCACCATTTAGGCCTATGGGGGCTTGCCTGGGTTGACCAACCAACCAACCAACCCACACACACACTGACGGGAAATGCTAGATTCCATAGTTAACCTGCGGTCGTAATTAAAGCTTACCCGTACTTGGGAGTCAAAACACTATGACCCAACCCGCAAGCATTCACAAATAGCTAAATTTCGGATCATACAAATGTACTACCCATTTGTGTGAAAATTTGCTTTTTTGTTTTCTTTCCTTTCCTTTTCCCTTTCTTTTCTTTTATTTTGTTTGTGTGGGGTTGTTGGAACATGCACAGTTTGATAATCAGAGCACTAGTACTACATTTGCCAGTCGTAAATTGAGGCAAAAATGCAGCATCAAAGGCATCATCAGGTGTTTTCGCAAGGTCACAGTTTAAAAACCCCTAAATTGCAATGATTCATTCTTCTTTCCTATGCAAGGGTTCAGACTTTTTATTCATCCCTGGTTTTGGCCCCCTGCCACAAAAGGATAGAAGTGAGTATAGCATTGTTTAGGGAAGGCGGAATTTACATATAAATTGGGAAGCGGAGGTAAGGTGGGGGTGGATGCGAGGAGGGAGGGGGTGGGGGTGGAGGCGAGGAGGGAGGCTCTACAAGGTTTTTGTGCTATGAGCAAGGCTGGCATTTGTGATCTTGAAGCTTGTTTGCAGATTTTTTTTTCCTGTGGTTCAAATCTCCATAATACAGCTGCAGAGCCCAGTGGAACCCTCGTGCTGTCTGTTTGTGTCTCACTGGGGGGAGAGGCAGGGAATAAATCATTTGGAGACAATGGCTATAGCAATGGGCCTGCTGATGTATGTCTTCACCTCAATCCCTGGGAGATTAAGCAGGTCCCCTTGTACCACATCAGCTGTCAAACACACACACTCCAACATATTGTCGCCGTGGCCCACCTTGATTGTTTTGTCTCAGAAACTTAGTCTCAAGACCCCCTTTTATCGGTTTCCATTCACTCTTAGGGTTGATCACACAGTATCTTATCTATCCATTCCAACCCCCACACCTGATTGTTTCTATTCCCAAAGCAGTGTAGATAGAGTCCAATCAGTCTACCTGTAAACATCACTTTACCCAGGGGGGGAGCCGGAGTTGGAAAGTTTGGCCAAATGAGATCGTATCGAGCTACAGTAAGTTTCGTAAGTGACTCTGCACTATTTGCACATTGAATAAACAAACACACCTGACAGTGCAAACCCTTTACTTCCCATACCAACGCCACTTGTTCTATGTCAGAAAAATAACTGAGCCTTTGAGTCAAAAGGCTCAATCGAAATACACCACATTTTGTGACATCATAACCCAGACACCTTTCCTAACCCCTCCTTATTATCATACAACAGTGGGCTGTTCGTGGGGGGTGCTAGGGTGAAAACCAGGTATACTTAAAGAACCACTAAACCACTTTTCTGTCGAGCTACCAACAATGAATGGCCTATACCCTAACATGGGTTCTAAATGTTTTGTGTCCTATTCAGTATAAGTTTGAAACTCAAATTGGTTACGTCATCCACAGAAGTCGGTGTTGTCGCTTTGCCAATCAGGGATTGTGTATTTTTGGTGGGGAGCGCTGCGTATGTCGGTGGCCCCCTCGGCCAATTGGATAAGCTATGATTCCCTGCTTTCATATGACATGGCAAAACGAAGATTCAAAAAAATCCAATGGCAGTCCCTCAGTCAAATTTGGTCACAGTCTGAAATATTAATCCAGAATTATTTGAATATGGATTTACTGAAGCTAAATACTTTAATCATTAACGTTTTTAAATGTTGTATAAAGCACAGAATTTTCGCACTTTATTAATAAACAAACATTTAAAACAACTAGAACTGCACTCTGCCGAGTGCATACTTGCTTGTTGCACACTAGTAGGCCATAAATGGCACCGTCCCAGCCTTTTCGATGCGTATGCACCGTCCCAGCAATGACTAATGACTAGACATACATATACATATACATATACATTATACTATATAGAGTATGTAGTTGTAATTTGATTAGCAGTATACTGTGGTTACTTGGTGCCAAAAAGTGACAGCCGTCTTTTTCAACCGTTTTTATGTGTATGCAAATCTGTGCCTGGTTTGCTGGGACCAGATTACACATTACGTCATCGTTGAGAGCTGCGACCAGAGTACATGGTGTGTATATGTATGACTAGCTCTCAGTGATGACGTAAGTGTGTATATGTATGACTAGCTCTCAGTGATGACGTAAGAGAAATGGTCATCTGTGTAATCTGGTCCCAGCAATCCATGAACCAATGATAAATAGGGGGGGTGGTCCTCGACAAAAAAGGTTCAGAACCCCTGCACTAGAGATCACCAAAATCTGTAGGGTTCAAAATTTGATTATGAGATATAGAGATGAGATGCAAAGTAGACCTTTTGGCCTGAAGGAGGCACTAGAGGAAAGAACATGGGGTCACTCTCATGGTTAGGGATTAGCCTTCATTGAGGTGCTGCTCAATATGTTTCATCACATTCTGGACATTAGATGTTTAGATATTGTGTTATTGTAAACTGTGGACGAAGGATGGCAATAGAGTAAAGGTCAGGTGTGTGTGTGTGTGTGTGTGTGTGTGTGTGTGTGTGTGTGTGTGTGTGTGTGTGTGTGTGTGTGTGTGTGTGGGGTATGCTGGATCCTGCATTCAGACAACATAGTCCACGTGAATGTGCAAATGCAGAGTTATAGGTCCAGTACGCATCAAACCACAGTGTGAATTAAAACAATTTAATCATGCTGTCTGTTGTCATGCATGTGTGCTGTTGCTCCTTTGTGCCTGCAGTGGCCTGCAGTGCACCCCAAAATTATCTTTATGAGCGGTGCACGCTGCTCCAATGACTGGCTTCGTGTGTCCCTATATGTATGTTCCTATATGTTTAGAGTAGCAACAGCTGCAATACCCCTGGGTGACCTAACACACACACATGCACGCACGCACACACGCACGCACACACACACACACACACACTGCATTGCTCAGTTCGCACAGGTGTAATTTTTTACCATGTGCCCATTTCTGTTGTGCTTGTTAACGATCATCTTTCTCCTCTCAGGGCAGAGTAGTTTAGTCAACACATGTTTTGCCACCACCATCCTAAAAAGCATCAATGCCGTTTGAGAGGCAAGCATATTATGTTATGTTGGGGCCGTATTAACAGTAAATTGATTTTTGCCTGAAATAAAAGGTCACGATAAATGACTTCTGAGAGGCTGGCTCTGCTATTTATTAGCCCCCCATCTTTCTACAATCTATGAATTCACCGTTCCCCTCAGAGGGCAGAACAAATAGGAAAGCAAGGAAGCTTCTTTCAAAATGTCACTCTGTAATGTCAAACCATGAATTATATGTCAGAGTATCACAAAACACCTAGTCTTCCTAATATAGGTTATTAGCCTTCATCTGATAAAATTGGCTCTCACAATCAACATTGTCCCTATAGTTTGCAGGTGTATACAGTATAATGAACTGCTTCTACAGCTGCTGTTTTAAGTCCTCACACGCTGAAGGTTGTAATGGACGGCTATTACCTATACTGAACATCCTGAGCTCAGAAGAGGGAATGGCAGGTTCTTCCATTCTGTCCAGTTGTTATGGTTGTTGAACCATATTCTATGGGTTCAACTTTTTAGACATTTACATTTTGACACTATAGGAAAGGTGCAGTTCCTTAACCTTATCCCTTCAGTAAAGGCTCGCTGCCCCCAAGCTGCAGCAACACGTAGATCGACTAGTGTGTGTGTGTGTGTGTGTGTGTGTGTGTGTGTGTGTGTGTGTGTGTGTGTGTGTGTGTGTGTGTGTGTGTGTGTGTGTGTGTGTGTGTGTGTGTGTGTGTGTGTGTGTGTGTCCAATGTAAGCTGAAGTGAATTTGTTACATATTGAATGTATAGTTTTTAGGTGAAAGTGTAAAATTGTTAGTTTGTAGGTGAAAGTGTGAAGTAGTGCCAAAGTTTTCCAACATTATATATATTTTTTTTTTATCCCACGATTTTGAAACCCATTTTTTCACGCCAGTGTCAATTATCTAATGTAATCCTGGGCGCTACTTCCTCTGCCAACCTGGGGGGGGGGGGGGGGGGCAGCGGACTGACCTCATGCTCCCTTCTATACATGAGGAGTCCAAGCTGCTTCTTTTCACCTGAAAGGGGGGAGTTTCCCCGGCCGGACACAGCACCTGGAAGGAACACGTTATTCCGACCTGCAGTTCCTTTCCCCTCCATCAGGCACCCCGGCTGGCCAGGGGGAGGTAGTTTAGAGACCAGGATTACTGCATCCTTTTTGTGAGGGTACCTACCCTAGGGGACACGAGGAGAACATGCAAACTCCACACAGAAAGGCCCTTTCGCCAACCCCACCTCAGGTATGGGCGCTGATGATGCGGAACCGAGAACACGGCCCATTCAGCGCCCACAGCGTCCCCAGTGGGAATCGAACCCAGGACATTTAATTTTTTTAAGTATAATTAACATAGCATAACCCCGGTGCTAACGGTAGAGGCATGCTTGTGTGTGTGCATCTGTGCGTGTATGTGTGTATGCATGATTTTTAAGCAAGTTCTTACCTTTGATTTTCCTATAAATATCTATAAAATATACATATAAAAGGAGGATGAGGAGAGAGAGAGAGCGTCTTTTGTAAGCTCTTACGTTTGATTTACCTAAAATACCTATAAAAGAGGTGAGGGGATCGAGAGACATGCAGAGAGAGAGAGCGTGCATCTTTTGCAAGCTCTTACCTTTGATTTACCTATAATTACCATTGGATTTACCTTCAATGACTCCCTAGCTAAGCCAATCTCTCAAATTGGATTTCTGAATAAAGTAGCTTTCTCTGCAGACTGGTATACCTCACCACTGCCTGATAACATGACACCCCCCCCCCCCCCCCCCCCCCCATGCACACGCAAGTCGCACGCGTGCATACACACACACCCTCCCCCCACCACTGCAGCTGGATTTCCATACTGCGAGTGTACAGAAAAAAGCGTAACCAGTAACCACTGCAATCTGCCTCGGTACATACATACGGGTCACGTCATCGGGGAGAAGGGTGAAGGAAGAGGTGGAGGAGGGAGGAGAGAGGAGGAATGGAGAGAGGAGTTAGAAAGGACCAAGAAAAGGGGATATTAGGACTCCACCAGGACAAATTTGCAGAGTGCAGCCACATTTGAAATACCGTTTCGAATAGGAGAAATTGAGAATTGCTCACTAATAAAGGCCACACCTATAGTTCAAACAATGGATGAGGGGATGAAGAGATTGGGGATGAAGGGATGAGGGGCAAAGGGATGAAGGTGTAAACAGATGATGATGGGATGATGGGCGAGGGGATGGTCTGATGGTGATGCATGGATGACGTGATTACGGCAATTATTCTTATTGTGGGGTCTGGGTATACCCAGCGGTCCTTTACGCCGTTCCCCAGGAAAATAAGTTAATAAAGCATACAAATCAGTTTAACCACTCCCATTTTTTGTTTACTTCAGCTATTCGAAAATAGCCGATCTACAAGTTCACAACGCATCGCATCGCAATGTTCAAAACATTTGGAAAGATCTTGAAAAATGCTGTTTTGAACACATTTAACAACAAAATCCTCGACATGAACATGTTTGAGAACCATTGTGTCAGAGCAATAGTTCTCAAACTTTGTCATGTCAAGGACTGGACTGCCCAATTCATTTACAATTAGTTTTATTTATTTTTAATTGGTTTTACAAGCTCACAACGCATCGTGACACATTGTGAGCTTGTAGACCCCCTGGAACCCCTTCAATGACCCCGGGGGGGACCAGACGCAGATGTGGTACAAATGGAAAAATATCCCTCCACCAGGATGAGCTCACTGAAATGTGAGCGGAGTGCCTTCGCAATAAACAACCAATTAATAGGACAATTCTTCGTCTGGTGCCGGAGCATTTATCCTCACACTTGCACTCTCTATTATGTCTCAACATTAAAGATGTAAATTGGATAATGCAATTACTGGGAGCTGTGAATATTTTATCCATGCAGGGATATAGGCCTTAAGCCTCGTATCAGTGTTTGCCTGCTGTCTGCTCCTGTACGGCACAAAGTGTTCCAATCATCAGTTTTAGCCTTCCTCACGGTACTGATGTCAGCACTGAGCTGGACTGCCCATTAGTCCTAGGGCCCATTATCCCGACGTCCCAAGAGTCTGAAAGTGTTTGGGTTTAGTGTGAGGTTAGGATTAAGGTTAGTGTTAAGGTTAGGGTTAAGCTTAATTATAATGTGCACCGGTGCGTTGGACCATGGTTCTTTGTAACAATTGGCTGTTGGACTAATGGCATGGCACAGCACTGCTACATTTTTCAGAGAACACACACGAACGCTCACACAGACACAGACACACAAAAAGCTGGCAGTGGCTCAAGAGGTAGAGCGGCAGCTTTCGAAACGGTAAGGTTCCCGGTTCGGTGCCTGCATGCTACCAGTGTCCTTGAACAACACACTGAACCCCTAACTAGCAGGTTGGTGCCTTGCAAAGTTTCTTCTGACTGCAAATGGTGTGTGAATGTAATGCATGTTGTAAAGCACTTTGGATAAAGACACTATATGAATGCACCATTTATGGATGCACACACACACACACACACACACACACACACGCACATGCACACACACACACACACACACACACACTGCATGTGCAGAAAACTCTCACACTCACCCACACACTTGCATAGACACACATAACATCAATATTTGGTTGGTTACATGCAACATTCACTGCTGTTGTCATGTCTATGTGATCTTAAAGCAGGCCTGCCCGGCATGTGTTTGCCGATTCAGATGTCCCCACCGCTGTAATTGAAAATGATGAAGAGGCTGCCCATGTGTGGGGATATTGCTCGCGGAACACTTATGAATCAAAGTGACACAGCTTTTGTAATTGATGGCCTTTTTCTTTTTTTGGGGGGGTGGGGGGTGTCAGCCATCTGTATTGGTGCATTCCTATTTTTATGTTACACAATAGCTTGACTTGACTCGTGTCAGAGAGATGCAGCAGCCCAGTTCTTGTCAGCTTTAAATCAAACAGCTTTCTCTTTTCTCTGGCGACAACATCTGTGACGAATTCTATGTCACAACAATTGGAAGAATTATGTATGTGTGGGCATACGACGATCCGACACACTTAGAGAGAGAGAGAGAGAGAGAGAGAGGAGAAAGCAAAACGCAACAATCACGTACAGTATGCATGCACATGGCCTCCAAATGAGTCTCCAAGGTCCTGAGGACAGTCGCCACGTGACCACGATAAGCTCCGGCGAAACAGAGGAAGTGATAAAGCATGAGAACCTGCCGTACGAAGCAATAGAAGGCCACATCTGTCCATCGCCTTCCCTGGAGGATCCACCCCTCCTCCAGCTCTGTGCCCTTTGACCCAGGAAGTCTAATTAGCTAGCTCTGGCACTTTTATGTGAAAAGGAGGGAGAAATGCAGAGCCACGAATATGCAGATGAGACACCCAGCCCTGGGCAACCTTAATCACTCAAGGAGCTTGAGTCAAGGTCTTGGGCACTGTCACACATGCAGCAAAGCCTATGCTTTGCTGTGTGGAAAGTCCCCCCCAAAAAATGTGAAGTGCTCGGAGTGTTGGCCAGGCTGTCGTGTAGGGATGCTGACCAAAGTGTGTGGAACAGGCTATTAGTGTTGTTGCGTCAGTCACAAATTAATTATGGGTAATGCTTAACACCGTTTACAGATTTGGCGTTTTTATGATGCACATACAGCAGACAATTCTATGAAGCAAATAAAGCAATACTGTAGTGTAGGCCTATAAAGTTCACTGAATGAATGACGTGTGTGTGTGTGTGTGTGTGTGTGTGTGTGTGTGTGTGTGTGTGTGTGTGTGTGTGTGTGCACGTATGTGTGTGTGTGCACGTAGGTGTGTGCGTGCGTGCCTGCACGTGCGTGTCTGCCGATATCAGGATATTTGGTAATAATGGCACTCTATTGATTGACATTTTGCGGTTATTTTGTTTTTCATGTGTTGATGTGTTTTTGAAGGCAGGCATGGAAATTACCTCCCACCGATTGTATAATAACAGGTTGTCAGCTGTCAGGTTATTGTCTGGAGGATAACAACTTTATTGTTTTCCATCACTGTGTATTGACAGCAGTGTTGTGACTTACAGTACCACAGACACAATTCGGTTATCCGAGAGTATGCCGATGTAGGCCACCAGGGGTTTGTGGTCGTTCAAATTCACAAGTTGCATTTTCATGTTATCATGCAGTCACGCTATGATGTGATTCCCCCAAGTATACTGTTATTACAAGTAATATTAAACAGCAATAGGGTTCTGTTATGTCCATGACAGGTATTGTCATGCAGATGTGAGAACAAAGCTTTTCAGTTTTCATAAATTGTCCCCATAGGGAATCTCAAACCTCTGTTAAGGCAATGTCCTCAGTCCAGCAGCCTACTGCTAATGGATGCTTGCTCTCGACAGAAAGGCCTATATGCACTACAAAGCTATGCAGTAGAAAAGCTCTGACATTTGCATATTACTTTTCCAGACAACCAATTACTGCGAGGCATTATTTGTTGTTCTTTTCCATTCTGTGGTCTAGTTTTTGAAACTATCTCCATGCAGGCCATTAGCAGTATGTGTACATGGTATAAGTACAGGTATATACAAACTGCCGTTCAAGAAGAGTGTGAATGCGTCTAGTGTTCTCAATAGCTAGACTACCCTGGTCCCTGTCACCACCACTAACTACTACGAAAGGCTTGATTAGAGTTCTACTCTTTGCTTTAGAAACTTCATTGTCACATCACAGGATTACAGGTGCAAAAGAGTGCGTGATTATTTTTTTTTCTGTGCAAACTCTCAACATTGCAGTTACAGGATAAATTACAGTACAATCATAGGGAAATAGAGGATAGAGAAGAAAGGAACACTGAAGGAACTGAAGACAAACAAGAATGCACAATCAAATACATATACAAAGTCCCGTATACATCAGGAGCATGCTAAAAATAGTAATGGATAAATGGCCGGTACAGAAGGCAGAAATGTTTCTCGTGCAGGTGGAAAATGGCATATAAAAAGCAGCAGGTATATAAAAATCACAGAATGGTTAGTGATATGGATACAGTAAATATATTAAAACTGAGCATTAGGTTTAAAAACATCAAATAGCAGCAGGATAGAAATTACGCTTCCATGTGCATGGTTGAAGAAAAACATAACAATAGCAACGGATACTGACTGAGGCACCATGTCTTCTTGTGTATGATACCAACTGTATCATACACAAGTATACAAAACTAATCGTGTTATTGCAGCAGCAGAGAGTGCAGTCAATCATGTGTATTAAGTGATATGCCTGAGTGGATGACTGTGTCTGGCTCAGCGGTTGTTCATCAGTCTTATGGTTGCCACTGGTGAGAAGTCTGGCCGTACGACTTCTGATGCACCTGTCTTGAATCTTGATTGGCTGCAGCAGTTTGTGACTGGGGTGTTGAATGTCCTTGTTGACACGCGCAAGTGCATATCATTTCAGCCATTATGCCTCTTCTTGGTTTTTTTAAGAACCGGGTTTGTGTATGTATAGTACAGTATGTCTGGAGGTACCCAGTGTTGTGCATGAAGATGCTAAAAGACCATGTTCATTGAACGTAGGCTTACTCATGTTTTGGTGAGCAGTGTCGCCCATCCATTTGCAGCTAATGAATGTGAATGTGCGAGCGTCATTAACTCCTGTAAGACTTAACGGAACTCACCGTTAGCGTTGGCGAATGAAGATGCACACCAGACTGTATAGCACATTTCTAAATACCAAGAATGCAAAAAACGGACTTGGGAAAAAACATGAGACCAGAGCATGCATCGTTCTAGTTTGAGGAAGACTTGTACTGTATTTGAGGTCACATGATCATGCATTGCAGCTCACTGTTCTAATCAGCTTTGTGTGTTTCTGTCATTTCCATTGCATTTCAATTAAGGTATAGCTATGCTGCACCTCTTTTCAGTTTTTGCATCATATGAACCATTGTGGTAGAACATTATACTTATAGTACATTGTTATTTTTTCCTTGGCTATTCAAATATTCTCTGTGAATCAATAGCACATTAATTTATTTAGTTTGTGAAGTTGGCAGTGGCAATTATTGGAGTCTGGAAATGAATGGGGTAGGAGGAGGCTCTATTGAAAAAGAATATAGCTTGGAGCAATTCATTAAAAAAATGAATAAATGAACGTGAACTAGTTTATTTTTGGGACAGTGAACTTTGAGTTCATGTGCGGGAGCAGAATCCCCCTCACCAAGGGGTCTTGAACAGCCGACTGAGCTGTTGAGATCCCGCAAGGCATGTTTTCATGGAGCAATGTATGCGATTGCATTATTGCAACTGCTGGCAGATGATGTCAATCATTTTGTTCACAACTGCTAATTACCTTATATAATCTGTGCCAAGTAGTCAGAGAAGAGAAAGCAGACGTACATTAGTGGGTTGAGGTTTTGTTTTGCTTTGGTTAGTTTGGTTGTTAACTTGTTATACTTTGTACATATGTCCTGTATGTGTAACTTTTACTGTTTGCAATCTACGCATTTTCATGTGGATGAGAGACTCAATCGTACAGGAAGATATGAATTCAGTCTAACTAAAGCATCAATAAATCATATCCCCACTGTTGATAAAGATTAAGGATCAGAAGGGGGATATTATGGGAGTTATGGATTTCCCTCCTCACCCCCCCCCCCCCACAAAAAAAATCGAACCCAAAGACACATCTTCCTAATGACACTATAGTACTGTATTAATAACTGCAAATGTTCTCTTACAGTTTGTTTTACTTTTTCAAACTAAACTTCTCCACTGCTCTTTTGGACCTCGATCTTTGGGGTCATTACCCTTCCCTTAATGCATGAAGCCCTTTTTAATCGACAGCGGTACCTACCAGATAAAATATTGACAACACTGAGGGCTATCGGCTCATTAAGGACCAGGCCTTCTTAATAAGCCTGAAGAGGTCAATGAAATATTAATGCTGTAGGATTTCTCACAGCCGTCATTTCCAGAGACCTAAAGAGCCAGTCCGAGAGGTGTTCTAATTATTGATGGGCCAAATTATAAGAAAGTCTTCATTACATCTCCTAGTCGATGAACAATTCATGAGAGCTTGCAGAGTGCACGGCCATACTAATGACAAAGCGTGGTAATTTGGGCATAGCATTAGGCTATGGGCAAACGTATTCAAAATAAATACATTTACATTTAAGAAACATCTTTCTTTGTTAACATGTGCACATAGCTAGAGCTTGTCTTATGCATTTAAGTCATCCTAAACTACAGTGTAAGTGTACGGTGGCTCAGTGTCTATAGCACCATGCCGGCCTCACATCAAGAAGATGCCTGGGCTTGAACCTAAACCTGACTGCATGGGAACTTTCTGCATGGAGTTTGGGAAGGGAAGGGTTAAATGCAAAGGACATTATATCACATGTGTGTTTAAAAAAGGAAAACATAATTAGTATCATTATTAGTGCCATCCATGGGCCAACTGAACTCCAACTATAATGCCAGTGTTTTGCTGTTTCTAGATGTTCTCCAAACTGGATATATATTTAGCTCACTCTAAATTAGAGGAAGAAATTACAGAAATTATGAATGGTAGGCCTAATCAGTAAAAAAAAAAGTTAATTGCATTGCTTGGAACATTCTGTCCATTATTGCTAATTATTTGAAGCCTGAGGGACCAATTGCTTTTGAATTTGAAATATGGATTTCAGTCTATGCATTCATTTTAAACTGTGTTACTTTTTTGTGATAAATGTTCCATACATATATTTCAACATACTGTACCAGTAAGACACCTGAGGGCGAGAAGCGACCAGGGCGAGGTCACGTGCACGCATCTGCCTCGTTGACGGCATACTGCTGGGCGAGCGCTGGCACTTTGTCATGTGGGGTCAGATCAACATGGAATTAATTCTGTACTGGCCATATACATGTCTTGAGTGTACAGGGCTTGATGAGGCCAGATGAACATATGGAATTTCAGAGCAGGTCAGCTCCATACAGTATATGGAGATCTAAGGGTGGTAGCAGGGACATTCTCTTGAGTGTACAGGGTTTGATGAGGGCCCAGATAGGGCCGGGCCTTAATTTTCGGGCCTGTTGAAATTCTAGTTTTTGTCGGCTGCCGGGTGCACTAATAACTTTGGGGCAGGCCTGTCTAGAGTTTGAATGGACAGGTATAAGTAAAAAATCACACCCGTGTGAACTGAGTGGTACAACTGAGGTCAGATGTAGAGTTGCTGGCCAATATTGATGGCATCAGGGATCTCCATATATGGGCTTAACTGCGACAGCAGATTGCATTTACTATGACATCCCTGATGATGTCACGTGATGTCACGATGACCTGGGCAGTCACCATATATGGGGGCTGATGTCCCGTGATGTCACGATGACCTGAGCAACATGGTGGCTGATGTCATGTGATGTCACGATTACCTGGGGGCTTTCCTGGTGTGACACACCGATGGGAAATGCAAGATTCCATAGTAAGTGCGACGTGCTGTTGCAATTATATTATAGTATTGCATTGACCGTAACACAAGTGTGACACTCAAGCCTCAAGTATATTGTATGTACTGTAGACTCATCTGCAGCAGTCATATGACATGGTTTAATACTGTAGGCTACCCGCTTGTACACAAACACACGCACATAATATGCATTACATTAACCCATGGGTCACAGTTAGAATTATGCTTGGTGTTTTTGTTGTCTCCCATTCATGTCCTTGGTTGTCCAACCTGACGTACTCTCGTGGTTATCAACGTTTCCCAGCTGGACACTCTAAACGGAGCGCCATTGTTCTGTACTGCAGCGGAAACATGTTTGTTTAGCCTCCTTTAATTAAAAAGTGCCACACAAACACTCCTTGAGTGCTCTCAGTAATCAATTATAAACAAATTTGTCTGACGACTTGTCAGAAAAATATGGCAGGTGCTTGTTGACGGGACTAGACCATTCAGAGAAGAAAGAAGTGTGTGTAAGGAATTCAAACAAAAGGGGGGGAAACGAGGGGGGGGAGTACGAAGGACTGGTAAATGAGTGTCTGAGTTCTCCTATTGATGTGACTGACTTGTTGCTGTACACCCACTTTCACACACACACACACACACACACACACACACACACACACACTCTCTCTCTCTCTCTTGCCTTCCCTCCCCATGCTCTTTTCTCATCTCTTCCTCCATCCTAATGTGTAATATCGTAGAGATCCTCCTCCTGTGTGATGATCACCCCAGAGGGACTACTATATGCATTCACATCTGTGTCCTATCAAGAATACACTGACCTTCACATGTGCAACTACATTTGCCGCCTTTGTTGGTTCGGCACCCTGTTATTTATCCTCTTTCATAAAAGGTCCCTTCTTCCGCTCTATTCTTGCTGTTTCTTTGGTCTTCCTCTGGGCTTTTTTGTTCTGCCACACCATTTGCGCCTTGAATACCTGAGTCTCCCATGGAGATACAATGCAGGATGCTTCCTTCTCTCTCTCTCTCTCTCTCTCTCTCTCTCTCTCTCTCTTCTCGTTTCTCTGTTGCTATTCTATATTCAGGGCTGACTGAATGGAGTCTCACTTTGACACAATTAAGATAAGGCCACGTAGAAACGTAATGACTGCGTTCACACCCCCATGGTGACGGATGGACGTTGATGTTTCCCATAAACAGGCAATTAAGTTTGCATGCACACAGTTAGCACACACATCACACACGTGCCCGCACGCACACACGCACGCCCGCACGCACGTACTCACGCACGCACGCACGCACGCACACACACACGCACGCACACACACACACACACACACACACACACACGCACACACACACACACACACACACACACACACACAGACACACACACACACACACACACACACACACACACACATATACTGTAACCGGCAGGCAGATATGCTCAGACATAACATGGTAGACGACACAGTATCGACATGCATTATGGCATTTTGTGGAGAGACGAGAAGATCTCTCCCCTACACAATAGCCGTCCCCTGCTGTTGTTCCCTCAGCAGGCTGGCTCATTATGGAAGCCCTATACAGAGGTGGCAATTAGCCAGGCACCCAGTCACCCAGTCACCCATGGCAACACTCACTCGCCACTCTGGCAAGGCATTGTCAGTGGACCCGACCTCAAGCAAGGCGGCTGCGGCTCAGGATCCACAGGTATCACTAAGCACGTATACGGCTCACGACCGGGGTAACTCTGTTGGAGAGATGGCGATGTCACACTGACTGCCTCAGCTTTTGTGCTGCCGGCATATGCTGCTTTGTTGCTGCATATGCTCTCTACAGGTCCTGCTCTTTATCCCTGTGCCATTTCATGTGTTGTGGTGTCCGTTTTATTGCCTGTTTTGTCCCCCCTCCTCCATCATTCTTTCTCCTTTTTGCACATAGAGTTTGTTAATTTTCTCATTTACTGTACCTACCGGCACTTGCAGGTACACTTCCATCACTGTCTCATCCCACGACAACACATGAATGCACATGTACAGTACTAGAATTTTGTGCCCGCTTCGTGGGAACTCATCCCAGAGTTACTTCGCCACGCACTATGGGAAGAAGGAAATTGCGGGAGTTGAGTCCACATGTAACGGATGGGTTATTAGTTATTATTATAGCACAATGACATTAGCACCCCTGGCTAGTTACAGTAGCTGACCACTTAAGCACCCTGACCACACACATGCAGCACAATGACATTAGCACCCCTGGCTTGTTACAGTAGCTGCCCACTTAAGCACCCTGACCACTGCAACAATGACATTAGCACCCCTCCCCACCCCAAGGATGGCCTATAGGTGAGGAATGTTGTTTTTCCAGTTCTAGATGTTCTAGATCATTAAGATGCATCCTTACTTCCTTCCTTTCGAGCAATGGAATTTAATTGAATGCCTGGAAATGTACCATTGTTTTGTCTGTAACCATATACCCCCTTTGCCCCCCGTGGCGCCGGGCCTGCAAATCCAAAAGTAGTGTGAATATTTCGACAGCATAATTACTAAAGGATTGTGACTGTGGGACAGACATACAGTCTGACATACAATAGGCTACACGTGTGCACAGTTAATAAACAATGGCCTATATGTCCAGAGTTCTTAAATTAACATAGTTGGATTTTAACAGAAAGACAATGCCATAAATCAGTCAAAGTACAGACTCAACAGTAGCACACAGCATGCAAGGCAGCGATGCATGCATGCAAACATATTTCTCCAGCTGAGATTTAGTGTCTCCATCTCTCTGGAAGAGGTTGCACATGACCTGTACGGCCACACTGAGGCGCTCCAACACAAACACATGAAGCTTCAGCTGACACAAAACAACACCACGATGTTTGTCCAAAACACACAATAACTCCTCTCCCGTCATGTGTTATCTTTAGCCATATAGACTCCATTTGACCCAAATCAACACCAATGCTAGCCTGTTTGTCCAAAACACACTATCTGCTCTCCACGTTTCTATATATATATATATATATACATTCCGTCTGTAAATCCCTGTAGGCTATACCCACATATTGGTAGCCTATCCCAATATTGGCGTGACGCATTTCACTTGAATAATGTTGTGTGCGCTCGTGCGGAGAAATACAGTTATTTAATGAATCGCATGTTGGTGAGCTCTTGCCACTGTCCGCGAGTACAATCACTGAGTCTGTTACCCATTAAATCCTTACTCTAACATTAAATCAGCGAGTCTGCTCGGCGCTCCGCTGTTTGTGTGTGTGTGTGTGTGTGTGTGTGTGTGTGTGTGTGTGTGTGTGTGTGTGTGTGGGACACGTGTGTGTGTGTGTGTGTGTAGGGGGGTGGCTTACAGGCGTGCGTGTGTGTGTGTGTGGCGTGGCGAGAGAGAGAGAGAGATCGTGGCTTCCAGGCGTGCGTGTGTGTGTGTGTGTGTGTGTGTGTGTGTGTGTGTGTGTGCACGCCAGGCGTGCGTGTGCGTGCAGGCGTGTGTATACTGGGCAGTTGGCTGTCAGGCGAAAATAGCCAAAGCGATATGTGTAATGTTAATATTTCGGCACGAACCAAGTACAAAGAACAATGTTGATGTAAGTAAGGGATTCGCTGTGTCAGTGATATATTAAATACAGACATTTAGAAGGAATAAGCAAAAGCGTGAGGCTCCAATTCCTCTTCCTTGTTTCTCTTCTCCTAATCTCCTGCGTGAGATGAGATTCTGAGACTGTGAAAGCTAGTGTGGGGGCGGGCCTGGTGTGAGCCTATTAGAAGACAGGGCAGTGTTGCCAGGTTTGTGAATTGTAAGCGAGTTGTAGTGTGTGTAAGTAGCGTGGTTAAAAGGCCTTGTTTCTGGGCCTGTTGGGGCAACAGCATAGGCAACAGTGGTTAGTGTTCCGTGTAGGGAAGCCTCTGGGGTGTGGGTGATTGGGGCGATAATGTTTGTAGTAAAGTAAGTAAGTTGGCGGGTGGTGGTCAGTGTTGGCGAGGGACGCGACAGAAGGAGATAGGTCCCGAACACTGCGAAGGGTAAGTGTGTGACGTCACTGCCCGTGTGAGTGTGTGTGAGTGTAGTGTGTAAGATGGTGTTGTGGGCGTTGCAGTAGCGACGTAGCTGTTCATGGCTTTGGGTTTCTTGCCATGTGTTGGGTACAACTTCTCCAATGTATAATAGATAAGCATATGGACAAACCCATGATGACATGATTGAAAGCACTGCACGCATGCACACACGCACATGTTGGTTGGATCAGGGTTTTCTTGTGTGGAAAGATTAGATTAGAGCTCTGTGTTGTGGTGAGTATTTAGTTCAGTGACATGCAAGCTCCTGGTGAACGAAGAGAGAGTACACAGTACACACACAGCCGAGATGCACTCAACCATTTTGTTCTGACACACACTATTACTGATTTGGACATTAACCTTACCATACTTTTTGGTACGTTGGTTCAGTAAATTGTTTAAGTTCACCATATGGTAAATAAATAAATGGTGCATTTATACAGCGTCTTTATCCAAGGCGCTTTACATAGATTGTGCATTACATTCATCCATTCACACACACATTCATACACTGATTGCGACGGAAGCCATGCAAGGTACCAACCAGCACATCGGGAGCAATTTGGGGTTCAGTGTCTTTAAGGACACTTCGACATGTAGACAGGAGGAGCCGGGATTCGAACCACCGACCCATGGATCATTGGACGACCTGCTCTACCTCCTGAGCCACAGTCGCCCACAATAGCCATAACAAGATCCAGCAGCCAACAAAAAGTAGTAGGGGAGGCTGAACAAACAGTAAAAAAGGACACGCACATCTATACCTATATGGCTGGGTGCTGGATCAAAATAAAGTCATAATGAAAACATAATGAAAAGATCCACACCCCAATTGATGCTCCCAAAATATCTTTACTGAATGGTAACGTTTGGGGCCGCAGCCCTTCCTCAGACCTTCAAGGAGGTCACAGAGACAGCCAACACTAGAGACATGTCAAATCACATTCAACTATCAATTGCGTGATAAATAAGTTTATATGTTTACTCCGAGCTCAGTCAGCCTTAAATCAAAGACTTTGACGAGTGTGGAGTACGAGTGTGGAGTGTGCAGCCAGCAGCAGCCTGATATAATTCTGGTGACTAGAATTTTATTTTTATATAGCTGCTATTACATTTGAATGAAAAAACTATGTTTATAAAGTTACGGTAGTTTCGTTTTTTAATCAAAACGATCACTTTCTTGTTTCAATTTGTTTCCCTGTTTTCGTTGTCATTCCTTGTGCTGGTTTGGTTTCACGTCCTGACGCACACACGCACAGACGATACGCACACAAGACCAACACCGCATAGCTTACAAATGCACAGATATAGAGATATTTAGTGTTTATGTGCCACAAGCCCTCTTTACGTCTAAAGGGGACAATAAAGGGATTACAGCTGAAAGTGCATCTGAAGCGACAACCGAGCAGGCCGGTAACAGAGCTATGCCCTCTGGGAAATTGACTGATGAAAAATCGCCTGCGCTGCGTCAGAAGGTATTAAGAAATCAGTAAAGACTTTGATGCATTTCACCTTTTGATGTGTGTGTGTGTGTGTGTGTGTGTGTGTGTGTGTGTGTGTGTGTGTGTGTGTGTGTGTGTGTGTGTGTGTGTGTGTGTGTGTGTGTGTGTGTGTGTGTGTGTGTGTGTGTGTGTGTGTGTGTGTGTGTGTGTGTGTGTGTGTGTGTCTATTATCGGCCTCAGTCTCAGTAGATCTGGGTGTAGCAGGTGGCCATGGTAGAAGTGCATAAATAAAGAGGACACTCTGGGCTGTCATCTATCCTCCATCTTCTCTGCTCCTCAGAAAGAATTACACCCCAGCCTTCAGCACTCACTGGTGAATCTTTGAGTCTGCTCTTGTAAGCCAAGATTTACATGACAGCAAGTGGGATTTTAATGCATAATAGTGTCATCATGGGAGCCATTTATAACCGCCGCTCCTGGCAGGGCATATATACAATTGGTCAGCTGCGTCCCAGAGAAGGCCTACTGGTACTAGAAATTCTCGTGTAGAAAGACAATCGGAGATCTCCGCCTTCACTGATATGTCTGGGGAAATGTAAATCTTTTAATGGACTTGGGCGGCAGAGAGAACCAGTGATGACAAACCTACGCCCACTGCTTTGAAAACCATACCATTGCCATATGAAGGATCACCATTAAGTCTTTGCATTGGTTCTGTTATTTTATACATTTAAGAATTGTTTTCACCCAGTTTTAGCGCATTCACTGAATTTAGATGTCACCAGATGTACTGTATCAGTATAGGCAGAGAGCTCTGACTGTCCAGCTGACGCTGTGAGACTACACTAATTCAAATGTCTTTTCATTCTTGCTGAATCTAGTTCTTTATAAATAAACCAATGAACCTATTATAACTGTTTTATTCCATCTATTATAGGCTTTTAAATGCCTTTTATGTCTTTAATAACTTTTATGCGTACTGTATGTGCAGCCATTTGAATTGCATGCCTTTGTGTATGAGATGTGCTACAGTTTACAAATAAACTTGCCACATCCCTTAAAGCAAATCCCCAGAGAACAAGTTAGAGCAACAATTTATTCTTTAGCCTTATCCCTTATTTGTATCCCTGAAGGTTCCATGATCATCCAGATTGGAATTTGCAGAAGATGCGGTTTACTTTCATATAGTTTTTTATTTTTTTTATAGTACTGTAGTAACAGCAATGTACACCCTGGAAATAAGCAACATACGTACATTAAGTCAATATGACATTGTAAAGTGTCCAGAGGGTCAACGTGACAACTCATTTTGCCACAGGATAGTAATATTTTCTTTTATTCCTCAATGAAACTGGCATTTGATGCCAGAGCAATTGAAAAACTGTATTTGTTTGCTTGTCACGATGATGGACCATGAACCCTTTGAAGTTGCCGCGCTTAAGAGCAGCTACTGGCAACCGTTTCAGAGAAATTTTAAGTACTGTATACATTATTTAGGCTCTGCAGCGCAGCAGGGGCTAGGCGCCATTTGAGCGTCACACTGAGATCTCTACCAAGCAGTGAAATGAGAAAATGGACATGATTTGCATTCCTTGGCAGTGCTGTTAACCTGTCATCAGTAGTACTTTACCATCCACCCATCCATCTATCCATCTGCCAGTCTGTCAGTCTGTCTGGGGGAAAAAAAGGAAAAAATAAAGTTATTTATGGGTTAATGTACAAAAACAAAAACAATTCATGCAGAAAATTTGCATTGAAACGCAGATGACACAAGGGAACATCTGTTGAAATCTTTCATCCACCATTTTTGCATGATAAGAGAGTTAAATAGGTGGAGAATAAAGCAAGGCAGAATAATTTGCCTTGTACCTTGAAGTGTACACATCAAAGACCCGAGTAATGTGGAGATAGCCAAGTTCCCAGTGAGAGAGAGCTGTGGATGCTTGCACCGGGATGGCCAGTTCACTGTTCAACACCAACATTTTTATTTTAGTCTCCATCTGTTTTGAGTCTCTGAGGCTTAACACTTGAAAGAGACCATGGCAATGATAAGCCGTTTTTCACCACAGATCTGCTGAGCCTGTGACATACACTTGAGGTGAGAATAAGCCTTTTGGGGGGAGAGCTCTGAGGGTATAAATGTCAGGCAACACAACATGTAACACCTGTCAGACAGAATTCTTCTAGAAAAGCAGCAGAAAAAGTAGTAAACAACATTGCCACGTGATGTGGGATGAATGAATGGATCGATGATGGAGATGGATGAGAAAACTACTATTTCTATTAAATTGATCCATACAGTAAACATTCAGACACCACATCTATCTGGATATGATATTTGCAACTAGCACGCTTTTCTGTTCAGAATTATTGATATAGAAATAAAAAGCACATTCTTAATTAAAAGACAAAGGGAACATGGATTTACAACTACTGTATATGTGGCCAGGTGGAGTTGAGCCTCAGGAGCCACCATAGGGACAGTCCACTTCCTCATTGATAATCAGGTGACTATTTAAAGGCCCTGTCATCTGCCAACTTGGGTCTCGAGACCTGGGTCTGCTGCTGGGTTTTTATTTATACTAGTGCCAGGGTGAGTAACTTGTCTCAAGACTGTTTTAATCATGTTTCATTCTGTATCTAAATGTAGCTGTTACCTTTCAGGTCTATGTTAATTCATTATGAATCTAAACATATCTGTCATCATTCAGGTTGATAAGTGCCCTAGCTGGCTAGCTGTGCTGACCTCTTTCATGTGGCAGGAGGGAATGTGTGAGCACACATGGACATTTCAAGGTATACAATCAAACAATTTGTTACAATTATTTATTTTGTTTATGTTTATATTGTGTAGGCCAGGCCTACTAAATGTTGTTCCCACTCCTATAGATCTAGCCACTGCTGCTTTGTTTATGTTAATTTTGTATTTGATTATTTGAGCCATTTATTTTACTGTGTGAATTTCCCCCAATGCTGAGTGTATTGCCCATCCAGAGTCAGCACAAGTGAGACTTCAAGGCAGCAACGCAACACTCTTCCATGGGCTATAGACCGTAAGGCTATGAAGCAATATAGCACTAATGGGCAACGGATAAGGGATCTCTTAAAGGCAATGGCACGTGGACTGGTGATTGGTTTAATTATTGTAACGCCCAAACCACACCTATGCATAATATAACGGGTAACGGAGGTGTTTTAGGGATTTAGACCGGTCAAAATACCAAAATACCAACTTTAGTGGGGGAACACCCCTTCCCCACTGCTAAATCCCCAAACAGTGTATTTAGAAAGATCAGACGAAAATGGAGCCCAATGTTTGTGGCTTCCCCCACCATTCGCCAGCGGCAGCATGGTTCCTCTTGCTCAGTGTTAACTGTTGTTGTTAAGAGGGGACGATCGGCACAATCAATTCTTACCTTTTTCTGTGTTGTATCAAAAAAGGAAAGTATAATAATAAAATGATTTATGTTAAGAAGTATTATAGTGGTTCTACAAGCAAGCACATCAGTGCATGCGGTGCAGGTGGTTTCAGAGTTACTTCTCTGAAACAAGACTTACAAGGTCCTATAAATTAATTGTGAAAACATTACAGCAATTTGTTCATGTGGAAAATAAGACATGTTACACTTTTACTTTCACTTGCTTGTACTTTAAGTATTTTTAAAAGCATGTACTCTTGAATACTTAAGTTAAATTAAAAGCAAGTACACACACACTGAAGTCGGTCCATAATTAGTATTTGTCAGGCCACTTTCCTATGGATCTATATTCTATATCATTATGTGGCTGCTATTTTCCTCTTCAAATTCAACAAAAGCTTGTCCTTCCTCTGAAAATTGTCCACGTAAGCCAGTTGCAGCTGATGAGAATATTGTTCTACGCATTTCAGCCCTATACATCTCTGTAGCAACCTGTAGCAACCTTTCTGACTTTGAAAAGGAAGGCTCATAAGGCAGCTATTTGAAAATAGAAGAAGGCACTGAGCTCTATTTCCTGCTGGTCAAACAAAACAATATATAACATCATGCCTTTGCAGGCCCATGATAACACATGCTCGTTATCACAATATCATGATAATGACAATATTGTTACATTACTAATCACTACTTATTAAAATGATTTGCTGGCCTCCATATATTTTCTCATTACAGATCACGTCGGGGAACACCTGGTCAAAATAGTATGTACTATATGATAAACCTTAGCTTAGCTAAGTTTAGCTTCTTGTATCGTACAACATGAGCTTGTTAATACAAACAAATATCTTTATGATCTTGTCAGCAGTAGAAAGTACCCTTAAAACTTAAACAGTTTTTGACCTGCACAAGCGATAATGTGATGATCTGCCCCTTATATCCTGTCCCCGTGGCCTACAAACCAATAGACAACTTAGGATATGGATTAAGATAAGATGAGATAAAACACTTTTTTGCCATTGTAAGCTTACAACAAAATATGTTTTGTAACGCTCAGCAATATAGAACAAGATTACAACAAAACAAGATAGGGCACTTGATGAGATGAGGCAGGTATACACTGTTGAATCGAATGATGTTGATTTGTGGTACTCAGACTTCTTGTGGCCAGCCTCTGCCAGTCATCTTCGATGTCGGTACAAAAAAGAATGTACTTTTTTACTATACAGTTGTTTGGCAGGTGTATAAGTAACACCGGGGCTCCACCGGGCGCGTCAGCGTCGCGTCTCCGTCACCGTCACAGAATGTTCCCTTTTTAATCAATGAAGGGTGACTCCACTGCGCGCGTTGCGTCGTGTCTCCGTCACCATTAAAATTGCCCCGGTTCGTTTTTTGACACACGCGACGGAGACGCAACGCGCCCGGTGGAGCCCTGCCATTACTTTGCCGATTCTGATCGCACGCACGCACTCTTATCATCCCAGTGCCCATTATGTGTGATAGGATGAGCGCAGGCATATTTGCCCACCCCATCCATCTTATGCTGTGCTATCTGTCCATGCTGTGCAGATGCACTTATCGTCTCCATCCAGGGAACAGATGCATGAGATTCCCTTTAGCACTTGCTATGCTCTTGCCTCTTGTTTCCCCCTTTCCTCCCTCCTACACACCTAATTCTGTATATTCTATTACGCTGCTTATTTTCTTGGACCTTCATGGATCCATTTGATTACATTTATACACTGTCAGTAATATTCAGAATGTTTCTGTATATCCTCCTTGTTATTCTCTGCTCTCGCTGACACTCTCAGACAATGTGTTAATTATTTGTTCTCCTCTCTTCTTCTCCCTTCCCTTTCTCTCCTCTCTCTTTCCTCTGCATGCCCCTGCTCCTCCTATTTGCTTATACCCACCTCCTATATTCTTCTCTGTCCACAGCTTTTTATGTCATCACCCTACCTTCCTCTTTTCCCATCCTGTCCTTTCTTCTCCATCAACCTCTCCTCCTCACCTCTGCTCTCCTGCGAGCTGTCTGTACCTTATTTTGTTCTCAGACATGCAGGCACTGTGTCCCGTCTGTACCATTATGCTGATGGGTCACAGTGATTGGTTCCAGCGAAGTCATTTCAATGGAACACGGTGTCCCGGATCAAAATAGCCCCACAGACTACCTCAATAAATCACAATCCTCTCCGATTCTGGTCAACTTTAGATCCACTCATTCTGATTCTCGTCAGACACCCAGGTCGCTTTGCAAGTGGTAGAAGATGAATATTTCCCCCATCATGATGAATGTAAGCTAATTGACAACTCTATCCTTTTTATTTTTCAAAGCTTGATGCTTTGGGGATCAAATCCTTCATTAAATCAGACTAGATGTGACATTGTAATTTGATGCGTCTCCTCTTATACATGACAGTTTCATTAACCAGTCTCCTCGAAGACTGGATTATCAGAATTTGTAGTTCCGGCGGTGACTTCATAATATACACAGGTCCTTGTCTTTATCAAATGAATTCACTTGCGTTTATAAATTGATCCCGTGGCATTTTCTCTCTCTATACCCTTCATCGTCTAATATGCAGTTCCTCTGAGAACGAATGCATGCGGAAGCTGTTATTTAAAATGTCATTAGATGGTATCTCGCTCCGCCGAGTCTTCTACGTCACTCCATTTTACAGAAGCGTGGATGGTTGAATCTGGCATAAAGCCTGTATATTACGAGTGACACTTGTCTTGCATGCGCAGAGCTGTAATTTCTTGTCAATATGCGTAGACACATTTCCTCAATAAGAGTCTGCTCAGCTCTGATAATCAGATTTTATGAAGACAGAGGATTTGGTCCAAATATGCAGAGCTCTTTCACTAAACATAACCTCCCTTGATTTTCAAATGGCAACAAGGCCTGCCTTTTGAAAATATAAGAAAATGCCACTGGATGAGTTTGAGGATAACGCTGTGTGTGTGTGTGCGTGCGTGCGTGCGTGCGTGCGTGCGTGCGTGCGTGCGTGCGTGCGTGCGTGCGTGCGTGCGTGCGTGTGTGTGTGTGTGTGTGTGTGTGTGTGTGTGTGTGTGTGTGTGTGTGCGTGCGTCACACATGTATGTGCAGTAATCATCCGATTTCTTCTGCCAGAGTTTGTGCCGAAGTGTCCTTGAGCAAGACTCTGAACCCCTAATTGCTCCCGAAGTGCTGGATGGTGCCTTGCACATGGTTTCCTCCGCCATCGGTGTGATTGTGTGTGTGAATGTAATACACAAGCTATGTAAAGCGCCTTCATATGAGTTTTTTTATTTCATAATTTCAAATGATATCTTTTCACATTACAACCGAAGGTCGCAGTTAACTATGGAATCGTGTGTTTTTCGTCACTCAAAATCCCCATACATGGGGAAAGCCCCCATATATTGTGTCCAGGTCTCGTGACATCACTATGACATCATCATCCCCATACATGGGGAAAGCCCCCATATATTGTGCCAAGGACTCGTGACATCCCTACGACATCATCAGGGATATTAATCCCATACGGGAATGTCCCCCATATATGGTCACTCATCTCATCAGGCCCGAAAATTAAGGTCCGACCCTAACTGGGCCCTCATCAAACTTTGTACACTCAACACACTGCCCCCGCTGCCAGCCTTAGATCTCCAAATGTATATATGTTTATATGGAGCTGACTTGTTCTGACATTCCATATGTTGATCTGACCATATCAAACCCTGTACACTCAAGACACACTCCATATGGCCAGTACAGAATTCATTCCATATGTTGATCTGACAACATTAACCACATGCACCCTATTATGGGGCGAACATTTTCAGATTCATTGTGGTGCGTTCGTTCTGAGCTTAATTGTGGATCAGCTATATTTGCGGTGAAAAGATTTGGTGCAGAGGGAAAAAAGGAGCTCAGCATAGTGTAGACCTCTGGGGAATCCGTCCAATGAAATATAACAGGCTGTACGTGGTTAAGTGGTTAAGAGTTATGATATGACGTTCATCAGCCATAGTATTATGACACAACATCCGTCAGCCGCCTGCAGCCCTGATGCCAGTTGACAAATTGTTGGCCGTGCTTTTTACTATTTGTTGTTGATTAGCCCTTACTTTGGACACAGGTGTTACAATTTTAACAGCAAAATAGCATGTCCAAGGCTGCCTGTGCAGCTGAGGGCTGTTGTTTGGTTAGTCCACGATGCGTAGTTGTTTTTGTCTGGGTTATTGGTAGTGGCGTAGCAGGGACACAGGGGGGGGGGGTCCAGGGGGTCCTTACTCCCCTGGATAAGGCACAATGTACATTTTAATCACCAGAGTGAGAAAGACAATTGGAGTTGCTCATGTAATTCTACCATAGTTGTTGGAGTATATATGCTACAAAAACCTGCAACGCTACAGTATACTAGTTATTTGGACACTGGTTTGCACATTTGGATACTGGTGTGCAGTCTGGGTTGTAGGTGTTGTGAACCGCACACCGTACTCCACTACACTGTATTAACTTACTCCACCATACAGATTGGTTAAAATAATGTTTTATGTTTCCATTTGTATCTTTAAGCAGAGTCATATGGGACAGTCACATTCGGCTCTCAAAGCAGGCATGTCTGGCAGTACGGGATGCAGTTTTCCCATAGTGTGACACAAAATAAATACTATGAAAGATAAAGTTTTTAAATTATGAACGATGCGCTTCAGCCCAATATATTGGCAAGAGGTTGTCCCTGTTGAGGTCATACAGGGGGCGTTCCATAGTGTGACACTCACTCATGCTTCTCAGATAACGAGGTTACTCAAGGAACCTATAAAGTTTGCCGCACAGGCACACACATTCAAAGTGGCTTTATAAAAACGAGGCCAATAAAACAATATTCAACAGAACATACTTATTGAATCTCTCTGTGTGAAAATTAAATTGGATGACATAGCCTAGTGCATGGAGTCTTTTTAAAGTGAAATTCCCGTCTGTATTGGATTTTTTTTGGCCCCAATTAAACAAATCAAGTAGAATGCTGCTGAATGGATTACCCATGAGACTTTGGATTTAATTAGGAAAAGGGATAAAGCTCTCATCAAGTTTAAAGGGAAGAGTCAGCAACAGTACGGTGACGAATACATCAAACAAAGAATTTAAGAGAAATAAAAAATAAACCTTTATGCCAATGTTTTTTGGTTTCCAAATAACTACTAACTATCAAAGAACCACTTTGTTTCTGTTTAAAAAAATCTCTAGTTGGAAATGTAACAATTCTGACGGCCTAGGGCCTGCATAGGCTCAAAATATAATACATAGGGCATGGTGGCACAATGCGCAATTACAATCATTTCAGTGATTTCATTGAACATAAATGGGCGCCCTAACTTCACAAATTAGTGTATGATGACTCCCCGATGCACGCAGTGACATCATGCAATTACTGTCATCATGACAATAGCCAAGCTTACCGTCAAGTTGAGAAACATCTTTCACCGATCCTTTCCCATGGAATCCAACATTGATTTGAGAACCACTGATTTAGGTCTACTTATTACTTGCGCAAGCAGAATGAGCAAGTATCGTAGTCGGCTGGACGTATGTGCGTATGGTAGGATGTTGATGGTGACATAATTAAGATTACATGTATACATACAGACATTATCTTTTATCCACCCGACATTGAAACATATATCCTAATTACGTCACCATCGACAGCCAGTTATAACCCGATATTGAAACATATCTTAATTACGTCACCATCAACATCCAGTATATATACCTACCACGCATACCGTACATACATACGCCAGCCGACCACAGTATAGTACTTTCAACTACTTTCAAAAAACGACCTGTTATAAAGCATTAATAAACATTTATAGGCAGTTTTAAAAAGGTTTTCAAATGGCTTATTCATTAATACTAAACGACTTACTAATACCGTATAAATGATTTTAGCATTAGTTATAAATGTTTTAGCAAACATTTACAAATGTCAATGTTTAAAGTTTCTTAAATGTTCTACAATGTTATCATACATTTTATAAGACTTTACCAATGTATATAAATAGCCTAGTTCTTTATCTACAAATAGCTTAGATGGTGTGGATTCTGTGGAATGCATGTGACAAATTTGAAGTCGGTGGATGAAATATGCGCACCACTGAGCTCATCTACCTATAGCCTTTGTTTCCATCAAACAGAAGAAATGGCTATACAGTCGACACCATAGACTTAGACATATCCATGTTTGCTGGCTTGTACGTCAATCGTCACCACCATACGGCAGAGCAAAAGCCAAGCACCGTGGATTGATATTATCCAGGTGTTCTGTCTATTGACCACTCAAAAACGAGATGCTGCATATCAAGGGATAAGTAAAATTTCACATGAATAAATTGATGAGAAGATAACTATGTCCATAGCAACCATCATAGTCACAGGTCTGTTAGAGAGAAATAGTACGCTGCAGAATGCAATAACCAGAATTAAAACCTAGCTGGGTAATCATTGGAGATTACAGATATGTCTGGACAGAAAGAAACGCATTGCAGTGCATTCACTCACACTTTGGTACATGCTCATGCAGGCACACACGCGGCCATGGGCACAACACACTCCGTTTAAGGGCGCTAATTCAAGCTAATAGTATGTCCTCGAACAACTCCCTGGTGCATGCACAACCACAACACACATGCACGCGCCCCCACCCACAGACACGTGCTTCCCAGCCCCGTCTGTGATGTGAAGTGTTTGGTGTGCCTCAGAGAGAGAATGTCTCCTATCTAAGAGGCAGTGTGTGGGGTTGCAGATTGCTGTGTGTTCCTCCCTCAAAGGACCTGGCCCTGCACAGTGGCAGCTTATCTGTGGCTGATAGAAAGGCCTGCAGCGCGCACGAGCAAACATGCACACACAAAATGAAAGACGATACACAAACCCACACCACGCACAGATGCATGTGAAACTCTCACATGTACTGTAAATAATGAGCACGTTGACGTTTTCCGGACACGCTCACAAACATTTGCCACATGTGGCGCATGTAGCCAACTAGCAATGTACAGTTCCACACGCATGCCCATAAAAACATAAAAGGAGCGCATGCGGTACACAAACAGGAACGTAGCCCTCTTATCCTCTGCATTAACCAGTTGGGGGTAGTCTTGGAAACATCCGCTTGATGACCGACACTCATCGAGATTAAAACGATCAAGAATAATAGCAACAGCAGCCACAACAACAGCTCCAGCATATGGCCATTAAATCTAAAAGGCATTCATGCATCAAAAGAGAAACTAGATTTCTATCATTATTATCATGGTGTGGTTCGAGGGACTCATTTTAGTCAATAGCATTCCCACAGACAACAGATTGGACTGAGAGATGGACTGAGAGTGGAAAGAACAAATATGCTAATGGCATGAGAACGACGTGACGCTAAGAGAATATACTTTACTTGATGCTCCATGCACAGATAAACAAACATAAACGCGAACGTGAAAAGAACTGATACTAATGAGTTTCAGGGTTGCAAAACAAAACAAAAATACGGTTGAGTTCACGCTGGAGAGTATAGTGTAAAGAAAGGAATCTATACCCAACTCTGCCTGCTTGTCATAGCCTACTGCTGGATATACAGAGCTCCATACTGTAGATGCGTGAGATTAAAGCTATACTCGTTCTCTTGCCATGCCTGAATCTGGGAGTGCTGGCCCAGTGGCCCCACTGAACAATGCAGCCTATTATATTTTATGAGCCTGGGATCAGGCTATATGTATGTCTTGGGTTCCATTTCACATATTACCCCCACCCGCCCCCTTTTGTATTCTCTGGCCTTTGGCGTGGCAGCCAATCCAACCCTGGACACCGTCACTGTAGGTCAAAGTGAGAAACACTACACTCCTCTAATTGGCAAAGCAATCTGATCTTTCTCAAAGAAAGGAATGAGGAATTATTTTTCGGCCAGCATGCAGTGGATGGATGGATTAACTTGATGTTCCGTCCATATTGTTCACAGTACATTATGTAAGGCATAATGAAAAGAGGGCTGCTCATTGTTGAGAAATAAACCCCAGCAGGGTGACGCGCAGCCAGGACCCATGCAGAGACTGCAGACATTGATGAGCCGGAAGGAACGGCTTTAAATTTAAATTACTGCCTCACTGTTCATTATCCCTCTTATGACATGGCTATACTTAATATACAAATAAATTATTTGACACAAAATATAACAACAAAACAATGTTATTGATTTAATCAGAAGCAGAATCAAGTTTATTGTCACATCACAGGTTTACAGGTGTAAGGAAGTGGCTGAAATTCATTTTTGTGTTTTCAGGAGGAGAAAAAGAAAAGAGGGGGACAGAGAGAACAAGGAGAAAAATGAATCAAACAGTAAAGAGAAAAATGTCAGGCATATAGGCAAACATCAAATATATCTAATCCAGCTAGTACCGTACTGTATACACAAGGTTAGACATATGGGCATAGCACTTTGGTAGCTCCCCAAAGCAGCAGGTATGTACATGAGATTAGACATTACGGAGCAAAAGAGTGTCAGCGCATGGTACATAAAAGACAAAGTGTCAACGGTGTCAGTTTAAATAGGATTTCATTGGATGTAGCTTACAGTAAATATCCATCACCATCAGGTTATGCCAATGAGGTCTATCCTAACAATCCCAGCTCACGAAACTCTCATAGGAAGTACTCATAATTAATCAAGATTGTGTTACTGCTTTGCCTATTTCTCACCTCAGATATTTTGAAATAATTTACATTATTTTGTGTACAGATTAGCTGTTCATACTTTGCCGCCATATTGGATAACCCAAAACAGCAAGCACGTTTAATCTACGTCCACAGCAATGTTGTGAGTGATTGTCCAATCATAATCGAGCATTTTACCAAGTCGTGCAATGAAATGCAATAAACACAAGATGGCTGCCAATGTTTGCTGCTCCACATCAGCAGTGCCTCTGGCTGACTCCCTTCCCTTTATGGCATGGCTACACTGTCCCCTTCCTACAGTATATGGCCTGTGTGGAGGCGCCACATCTCCCCAGCGTAATAAGTGACGGGATCAGAGGTCAACCCCTGAGTTATGATTATGGCGACCAGAGGGGAGTAAGGGAGAACCAGGGGAGTATAGCTTGTGGGGAGCAGGGCATGTCACGTGCACCCCTCAGCTGTCAGAGTGCCTCTCCAGTCTCCAGGGGCCGGGCCCCTACTGACTGACAGGTGTTAGTAATGACTCAAGTTCAGAGGCCAGGGGTCGCCAATCAGGCACACAGCGACAGCTGCATGCAGAGCTCCGATATGCGAGATGTGGAGAAATCGCACACCTCCATAGCGAGAGCTCTGCAGACATGTACCGTCATTGGAGAAAACAGGGAGATTTAATTAATATCAACACATTATGTCCCTGGAGTAGTGATGAGAATTCTCCCTTATATTTGCCCAAGCGCACTTGCTGCAATATCTGTTTCATTTTCAGCAACTGGTTGGAGTACTGAAAAAGCTTTTTGGGGTTATTTTTTTACTCAAAGAACTTAATTCATGAATCATATTTGCTTTCTGGGCTTACTTTGTGAATGTGCAAATAGGTATATGTCTTTTGAAGAATAACTCTATTTTGCCATTTTTTCCAGCTGTAACTGACATGGCTCACGACGGTGAGCGAGATGGAGGAAGGGGAGTGGATGTGGGGAAAGGGGGCGTCTCACACCGTGGAAAGAAGAGACATCAGCTCTAGGACACCTGAGGTAGCTGACAGTGGTTGCATCTCAACTGATGGGTGTGAAGATGGTAAGTGGCGAGAGCAGGAGAGAGAAGAACACGGTCAGAGGAGGATCGGAGATGCCTTACAGTTATCATTTTGGCATCCTTTCATCACCTCTTTCATCAGCACCCCCAACACCCCCACCCCCATGTGGGTCCATGAGGTGGGGTGGGCGTTGACTGACAAAGTGGAAGCTTGTCTGTGCAGCGAACTAGATTTGGGAATTTTATTTAAGTTTACCAACATTTAGTTCAGTGCCCGTAACCGCCGCCATCCTCACTACCTTGCTCCTTTCTGTATACATAAAGTGTTAAAATGGTGTTTTTATGTGTCCACACACACCAGTTCATTAAGTATACATGGTTTTCACCTTCGTAGCACCCACCTGAACTTAAGCCTTGCCCACAGCTGTGTGTTGTATGATAATGGGGGAGGGGTTAGGGGAGAAAATACACAGGGAAGACATGCCTATCTGAATATTCTAACCACACATGGGGGTCTATTAGAGTAATGTGAACAGTATAAAACAGAAAAAAAGAAAAAACATTACGGCAGTCCATCTTTAAAGCTTTTGAGTTGCAACAGAGAAGGGCATGTCACAGACGTCTGGTTCAGAACAAAGATTCTTGTTCTGGATGATGAAAGCACTGACTGCTCACTGGGGTTTAGTTGGGGAAGAAAATCCATAATAATGGACATGAGAGAAATGGAATTCATTTGAGGCCACATTAAACTCTCATGAGCTGTCTGGTTAATTGCAAAGCATATGAAAACAGCATGCTGGGGATAGCAGCAGCTACTCTACACAGCTACTCTACAAGGTTCGCCGTGACCACGGCCCCTGCAGCACAGTTAAATGGAATTTTTTACCTGTATCCATTTCCTTTTCCCTATGCTGTCTCTATTCGTCATATTATTTTGGTATAACTGACCTAAAGAAGGCGAAATGTCTCTGTGGGAGGCCAAGAAAGATGAGGCCATGCAGGCTGAGAGAGAGAACATGTGAATGGCTGCCCGTCTATACTAATTACACTGACCAAGACTGTCTGTGTTGTGGCTGTTAGCGTGCGGTAAGGCTGTTGTCTCTCTCTCACTCTGCTGTCTTTAACAGCCGATCGACTCTCCCCTGAGAGCCACTTAGTCTGTCCTCCATCCAGCCTCTTGAGTTACAGCTCACCCACACACATGCTCTCCATCAGTTGAGAGTGAGACACACGCACGCACGCACGCACGCACACACACACACACACACACACACACACACACACACACACACACACACACACACACACACACACACACACTGTGCGCCCAAACTTGTTCAAGGGCAGTATGGCGCAAAGTATCTACTGACGACATTCTCTTGACCCTAAAGGTTAGTGCGGGGTCTCCCAGGGCCGCGCATCAGAGTCCTATCTGAGATGAGGCTCATTTTTTCCATGCTGCCACTGCCATAATCGCAGCATTTGACAGGCTCTAGTGGCATTCAACAGCCAGGAGAGTGGGAGAAGTGAGACATTTTCCAACACCCACCTGCACTCACTTGTTCTCTCCTCTCATCCACTGAGGATGCACATGCAACTACTAATCCCTGACATTGTAAGTGTACATGCCAGGTTTTATGGGTTGGGAAAGCACAATGATCCCCCATTTTTTCTGATTCCAAGATTTTTTAATATCCACTTTATAATTGCCATAGAGTTATTGGCCCCTTTTGACAAAAAAACAACAGCTAACTAACGCAGTAACCAGATGGTAATACTGCAGCTGCACACTTTACGAGAGAGAGAGAGAGAGAGAGAGAGAGAGAGAGAGAGAGAGAGAGAGAGAGAGAGAGAGAGAGAGAGAGAGAGAGTAAACATGTCGGTCATTCACGACGACTTGTAGCTCCATTATTTCACAGGGGTTAACAGTCACTGTTGTTAGATCATGTCAGCTGGTCCATCTTTTGGGCGCATTCGAAAATACTGCACCAGAGTGCACTCGCCTATTAGTTTGCATTGCACAGTGCGCTCAGTGTGCTATTTTCGAACAAGCCCTTCAACAAACCATTCTGATCCACAGTCCACACAGTACACAACAGAAAGTGTCCACTCCATATATGGGCATATCTACATGCCCGCCCGCTGACCCACCACAACTTGAACTTCATAGCAAATATCTGCTTTCTGTTAATTCTCAAGAACAAGCATTACATCATTTTCTAACATGATATTCTCCACACCTCCTCCAGTATTTCTTATTTGTATTGTGATACATTTTTAGATTTTTGCAAAATGTTTGTATTTTAGCCCATCTTTGCACACACGCGCGCACACCCGCACGCACACGTGCATACACGTACATACACATGACACGTGCGTGTGCACAGTTTAAAAAGCAACGCATGCATTCTGTTTATTATTCACAGAGCTCCACCACAGAGCACAGAGAGTTATCATATCAAGTCACATCAAGTATGAATGTGCAATAGTTCCCTTGTCGAAAATAATAAATGCTATTGCAACTGACTGAAGCGGCCTCCATAGGACCATAGCTCTGCTACAGAATCTTCAGATACTGGTGAGGAACAGGCGAACCAGGCAATTAACTGACTACAATACATAACATGTCTCCTTTGTCATATAATATTCTGTAGTGGTTTGGTATATATTTCTTACAATGTACAGTAATAACAGACGGTTGCTTTCGGATGCCACTAAACTCATAACACAAGTGTAGGATATTTTTGTCGGGCGAAACCTATGTCCAAAGCTGTTCCTTTTTATTACTATTTTAACCATAGAACACTAAACATATTTTTTGTTACACCATCACTAAACACAGGTATATTTTACCCAATGTAAAATTTTCCATAATAAAATATTTCTCATCAAGTACAGCAATACATGGCAACTTGAAAAAAACATGGATGTGGGCAGGGAAACAAAGCTACCGTCTATGATGTCATTGAGCATCATGAAGGTACTGAAAGACCCACCCACCTCAGACATTAGCAACATTATGAGAATTGCAAAAATACATAAACAGTCAAAATAGCCAGTCTACAACCCATCGCGATGCAACAATATTTCACACACTGTATGTCAAATTCATACGTTTGTGAAATATCCATGCTAATAATTTGTATGGGCAGAAGTAACAGTCCCTCTCTAATGAGAGGGACTGGAGGCGAGCCTGATGCGGCGTGCATTTACATATCTTTATCATGGGGCCCTCATTAGTGAAAAGGAGGTCAGCGTTGTCTTTTATGTTCTGCTCTGCAGCATCACCCTGAGTGGTCAGTCAACTTAAGGGCATCCTGCAGATAATCAAGGGATATTCTAGACATCAGTGGGGTGCGACGTGAGTGTCTTATCGGTACCAAGGACAAGGACATGCTATAGGATTCCTGTAATGGACAAGGTGTGGCAGGAACGACGGTTCCTTTAGTTTAGGATTTCTGTAGATGCGATAAAATAACAACATATCGTCGGGCAGGAAAGAAATATGACCAAAACCATTACTTTCAGTGTGATGGGGGGACAAAAGTACCATGGGTTTCAATGGATCCAACTTATTAAGTTCAAAGATTTTCAAAGGTTTTGATTTTATGTTGAAATAATCTACAATATAATCTACAATATATATATATATACACACACACATGTATACATACAGTATAATACATATTTGTCTCCACTAGGTAAGTGGAGGCGTGACATGAGGTAGCTGCCGACCTCAGAAGCGCTGACAGACAAGTGAAGGCTGATTTTAAGGAGAGGGTGGCGCTGCATGAGTGGGAAGTGTATGACCTCTGCGCTTCCTTACTCGCTATTCTTCCTCTTTCTTCTTCTCCTCCTGCCGCCTGCCCCTCCCCCTCCCCTTCCCTTCTGCCAACTCTGAAGCAGAAGGCGGCCCAAGCTTTTCTGTGAACTCGTTAATTAAGTGGACCTTGACTCGCATCTCCCGCCCGTTGTTCCCCTTCATTTTGGTGGGAAAATATTGCATCGATTTCCGCAGCGATCGAAGAGCGAGCGGAGCTGAGTGGGGCTCTGTGTGGGATTAGACTCAGCAGGAGGTTCTGGCCGGGGGAGGCGGTGGAGCGACGTCCCTCCTCATGGCCCCATGCCCCCCCACCACCCCCTACCCTCAGAAAGAGCCAATTAAGGCCCTGATTCTGGACTTGTCTTAAGCTGCCTCCTTTGTCGTTTGCATACATTTCCTGTCTGTGTGACTGCTGATTCTGTCTGGTACGGAAACTGTACAGCCTCTGACCAGAAGGCACTGCAAAGGGTGGTGAAAACTGCCCAACGCATCACCGGAACATCTCTCCCTGTCATTAAGGCCATCTATGACAGTCGGTGCCTGAGGAAGGCTCATATAAAATCATAAAGGACCCCTCTCACCCCAACCACAGTCTGTTTGCCCTCCTCCCCTCTGGGAGACGTTTTAGGAGCCTTGGTTCCAAGTCCAGCAGACTTAGGAACAGCTTCTTCCCCTCCACTGTCATCTACCTAAACTCCTCATCCACTCCTTTCCCTCCTCCATTGTCAGCCCCCCCTCCCCCCAACCCATCCACCATCCCTGTCGTATTCGAGACTCTGGACACATCCTAGTCTAAAAACACTATGTGGACTCGTGTGATATGGCCACTGGACTTGTGGAACATGGTCTCTGGACCTTAGTTTAGCACACTGTGCATTGGGCCATGTGCAATAAGGGCTACGTGCAATATGGACAGATCTGTCTTTCTTCTTCTCTTATAATTATTTATTTATTTACTTATTTAAATGACTACTGCTCAGCTCATGCTACTGTTAATACTGTTACTACTGTAAATAATGTATCCTCCTTACTGACATGTTTGCACCATTGGTGAGATGCGAAAATACCTTTCGCTGTGCTGTACTTGTACTGTACATTGACAATAAATTGAATCTCATCTCATCTCATCTCATCTCATCTCTCATCATCTCATCTCATCTCATCTCATGATAATGTGGGGGGGCGGGGGGAGAGAGCAGGGACAAATTAGCCGTGGCCCAGGGGCCCTTGGCTATCAGGGGCCCTTTGGGGAAATTGGACCGTGAGGTACTAGGTTTGACGCCCTGAAAAGGGCTTCTGGGGCCCTTCATTGGCTGTTGATTTTATTAAATTTAGGTTAAAAAGATGATAAAAACACCCCCTTAGCGCGCTATGGGGGCCCTGCAAATATTACCGGCCCAGGGGCCCTCATGGGGGTTAATCCGTCTCCTGAGAGAGAGAGAGACTTCAGACAGGACTCTGACTCCAAATAATTTGAGTTTCAATAGGAGCTAGTGGTGACTCTGCATGTTTCTGTTTGTGACAGTCATTTACCATTGGTCATATGATTATTAAACAACAGTCTAATAAAGCCAGGTTTTTACAACATTTCGCAATTTAAAACATTTCAAATTAAAAACAAAGGGTATTTATTCAAGATAGTATAGCCTATGATATGAACTAAAAAAACATCGCTAGGATGCAACATCATTTTTGATGATTTGATAATATTGAAAAAATGAAAAAAACGATGAGTTATATTGAAGCGTCATTTTGGACCATGGGCTATAGCCTATATCGTACGGCATACTATAGCGCGCCGTTTTTCATCATTTTTGATGATTTGACAAAAATGAAAAAATGAAAAAAACGATGGGTTATAGCCCATGTTTTTTGAAATTTTGAAAAAAAAGTTATCCTCGTTTCTCATCATTTTGGACCATGGGCTATAGCCTATATCGTACGGCATACTATAGCGAGCCGTTTTTCATCATTTTTGATGATTTGACAAAAAATTTAAAAATTGATGATCAGGCTTTCAACACTGGGTAGACCACACTTCTGCAGGACCTCAAGATTTGACACCTTGTCCTACCACACTTGATGAGCTTATAGGTTATTAGTTCATAATGAATCGTTATTGTTGAGTTAAAACTCATAAATGGAGCATGGATCTTCTACAAGACACCTCAGACAACTTCTACAGTCTCAACAACTACATCTCCCAGAGTGCATCAGCTGCTAGATGGCTGCTGGTGCTCATTTGCCTGATTGAACACCTGTTAAAGGCTGATGGTGGTGACACTCAAACAAATATCAAACAAGATGGCGGAATAAACAAACCTATAAAGGCTGATACAGACAGCCACAGACACACACGTCCTTGTGTTTATTAATATAAGCCTTTATAACCAACCAAAGGGTGAAATAATGCACGTGCGTGCGTGCGTGCGTGCGTGCGTGAGTGCATGAGTGCGTGTGTGTGTGTGTGTGTGTGTGTGTGTGTGTGTGTGTGTGTGTGTGTGTGTGTGTGGTGCACACAGCAAATCACAAATCACTCTGACTAACGGACCAATGACGGACGGACTAGTTGAACAGGTGACCGGATCCAGTGGGCGGGGCTTTGGATTTAAATAGGAGCGGCCATGTTTTTTCCCAGCATGCTGTTTGGTTTGGGATCCACTTCATGCTGTCTGTGAGCAGAGTTGTTTGTTCCAAGGTAAGAAGCGTTTGTTTGAGAAACACGGTTTTATCCTTGAGCACTGTTGTTGTTTAGACATTAAGATGATTTATAGGACTGTTTATTGTTTAAACAGAGTATTTATAAGACTGTTGTTTATTGTGACACTAAATGGACAATGTCAGCAATGTTTGTCCTTTTATAGGACTCGTTCTTTGGCCTTGGGCCTCGATCACACAAAAAAAACATTTGTCTTGTCTGTTTAATGGCCGCCCCAATGCATTTCCAATGGGAGGCACATGCTTTGACCAAACATTTGTGTTTGATTTTGGGGGGCAATCAAACACATGCAGGCAGAGCCCAGAACATATGCTTATGTGTGACTGAGGCCTTGGGCCTTGATCGCAACAAAAGCATTGTCTTGTCTGTGAAAATGGCTGATCTACAAGCTCACAATGCATTGTGAATGTGATGTGACACATTGTGAGCTTTTAGATCTGCTATTTTCAAAAGGTTTTTTTCTGTTCAAAATGACCAAGTATGCAGATTTTCCCATTTGAAATGTTTAAGTACATTTTGATGCCAAAACCTTTTAACTTTGACTCAAGTTATATAATGTAGATTTTGAAGTTTAGATTTTTTTTTTACCAATATCTTAAAGGGACAATTCACTTTAAAAAACTAACTTTTTGTCATTGTATTATCTACTCGGGTTTATGTGAACACTACAGACAGTTTTTAAGTTAAAATGCTAAAAAGCTAAAATGAATATTTAAATACTGAATCAAGCAACTTAAAAGCTGTCTGCAGTGTTCACATAAGCCTGAGTAGACGATAAAGTGAAATATTATATGAATTTTACAATGTATGAAATCTGGATAAAGAGTAATGTTGTTTTTATTTATGTCTTGCAGGTTAATCATGTGACCTTGGTGTCATGTGTGACCTTGGATGGGGTCATCAGGAGATGGCTGGTATTGATAATAGAGTGTCTACTCGGCTGAGCTGAAACGTATAACGGTGTCAACGAACGCTCCCTGAGATTACGAGGCGTACGGTGCTCGGGACGTATTGTGCCATACAACCTACGCGGCTCTATTAATACCGGCTATCTTCAACTGAGCGACGGAAGCCCCCCCATGGTATGTACCTGGATTACATGTGGCTGTAGTAGAAACAAGGGCAGTGTCACCATTACATGTCAAGTTGACCATTCATTGTCATACATATGATTTTACATATGTTTGGGTGAAAAACCTTACTGAGGTTTTTATGTGTTTTTAGTATTTCAATGTGTCCATGATTTCATGGACACTTCCTACCCAGACTACAATTCCCATAATGCTTTGGTGCACTGCTCCTTGTGCATAGGGGAGGGCTGTCTTACTGAGACAACATGTAGTCTAGGGAGGAAGTGAGCCCATTGTCCATGACATCATGGAGCCCATGGACACTTTTGAAATACTACATATATAAAAACGACGATTACCCACATAAAAAACCCAGGAAAGTGTTTCTTGTCTCCCAAACATCATTAAAATAAGCTCTGGTTGCAAAAGGGGTGAAGTCGCCGTTTAATGGGTTGAATCATTAAAGCTGCTATAAGCAATATGTCAAATGTAATTACTTTTAAAAAAATTGGTATTCAGACTGCCAGCAATGGGTAAAACAATATTGTCTCTGACACATCTTGGGGCCACAATCTGCATTCAAAGATGTTCCTAGCTTTGTCATTGGTCGATTTGCCTGTCTACTTCCTGATTGGTCAGTCATTTTGACCGGGTTCTTTTTTTTTCTCTGACCAATGACAAAGCTTCTAGGAATATCTTTGACTGCAGATTGTGGCCCCTAGATGTATCGCAGAGACTAAATCATGTGTGTTTTACTCATTGCTGAATGAAATAAAAATCATTAAAATTGACATTATTGCTTATAGGAGCTTTAATCACAATTTGTGACAATAATAAAGTAAGATATTGGTGACACAGCTTTCAGTGACTGTTATGACTTACAAAATGTCATCCTGTAGGCAGACAACTAAATAGATATATTTTTTTCTTGTCATTTCAGAACGTGAAGCTGACAAGGCGACGTCGGTATTGAAGGTACAGTGCTGTTGCCACTCCTGGGTGCTGTTGGCAGTGAAGGTTAGTAATGAACCTTTTGATTCCTGATGCTTGTGTAAGTGGGCTACATGCTACCATACCATAGGTTGTCATTCGCACCGTGTATCGTTTCACGTAATCTGTGTATAATGCCACTCTACATCACATGCCGCAATGTGATTTATGTATTGTTTAACATAATTTACGGGTAAAGCTGTCGCGTCACGTCACATCACATCACATTATGTATGTTCTGTTGTAGTCTTTCTGTGCTGTTTTCTGTGTCGAGTTATTAGAATTTCTATTTCCTTTCTCTTTTAATAAAAAAAAGTATTTTTTTTATTTCTCCTTGCCCATTGCCCTAGTTCTTCACTAGTGGACTGTGTGTACAAAATGTGATTTGGCGTCATGCGACTTATTTCCGGTATCATTATGGTAGCATGTAGCCTTCTTAACACTGTTTACAGCCTTCTATGCTGTAGATCTGTCCAAACTAACAGGAAGAAAATTATGGCAGATTTTCTTCGTTGGTTAGTTTGTTTTGTTTAGTGCTGATATTGAAGGTAAGTGGGCGTAGTTTATTATCTTTTGATGTCGGGCAGAAACCTTGTATCTCCATAGTTCAACCTTTTGTAAATTAATTTCCTTACTTGGTCATGCTACAGTGTCACACACTAAAGTAGCAAATAGCTGATCTACAAGCTCACGATGCAAAGATCATCCATTATTGAATATAACCTATTAGTATCGAACATGCACGGTTTCTACCCCGACCTTTCATCTTCTCTTCTATTCTTTGCTTTAATAAAGTTATTGTTTTTTCTGGTCAGAGTTTTTAATCGCATTTTGCTTTATTTTTCATAAGTCATTTCTTTCTTTCCTATCTATCACTAGTTCTTCACTAGTGTATGTGGTGCGTGTGTCGGGTCGTGTCTCTCATACAGTTTCTAATCATTTGATTGGAGCTGTATCGTTTCACGTCATTTGCGTTGTGTCATTTGCTGGTAAAGCGCCATCACGTCAGTTCACATCAGATATGAACACAGGCCGGTATGTGATGTGCATTTATGTGATATTTTTATGTGATTATTTCACAAATTGCGGATAGCTCGTTGCACGCCATGCACTCTGTTCATTGCTCTTGTGTTCTAATGTCATCCTCAGTGTTGTATGTATGTTGTGTTCTCAATGTTCATAGTGTTGCTGTATTGCTGACAAATACTGGGGTCCAAAGAATGCTTCTGCCATTGCATAATTTGCACCTCGTATAATTTGTCAATCGTCCACAAATGGCATAAATTGTAATGTATATTTAAATGTGGGCAATTCTTTTGAAAACATGTAGATTTTAAAATAGAAATGGTGGACAACTGGCTAGAAAGACTGGCCACAAACCTAAGGCCAACTGCTTGGGCGGAGACCAAGAATCTTTTTGTTTTGTTCATGTTCATAAAGCGCTCCAAGTGCTTTAAGTGAGAAGTCCAGCAGCAAACATCTAGGTCATAAGAGCATTGTTTGTGCTATATTATCAGATCCAATTTGTGAGTATAAAGCTTCATCTAAGCCCACATCACATATGAACACAGGCCCGGTATGTGATGTGTGTTTATGTCTCGTATCATTTCACATTGGTGAGTAAGGCTTCATCACGTCATCCCCACATCACATGATGAATTTAGGGTTAGGGCTAGGGTTAGGTATGTGATGTGGATTGATGTGATGTATGTCTTTTATAATGTGCGAGTGAAGCTTCATCGTGTCAGTTCACATCACATTATGTGGTGTGTATTGATGTGATTTATTTATGCTGCCATTTGCAGCTAAAACTTAATTCATGCCGGTCAGTAGGCGAGGCATTGACGATGGGCCTATGACCCAAAGGTTTCTGCTGCACTTTTCACTTTTAGCACTTTGCAGCTCTTTATGAGCACGGAAAAATTAAATATTTTCTTAGTTTATGTCTGAGGAGTTTTCCTTAGTCTTCTTCTCGATTTCAATTGTAAGACATAATCATGGCTATCATTTATAGTCCATTATGATTCAAATTATTATGAATGTGATTGCTTTTGGACCTGTAAATTACAACAAAACAAACTAAGGCACTGGTGTGGTACTACTGGTTTACCAGAATGGGGTTCAACTCCCTGCGGTGCCCTCAATTTGTTGTATTTACATGGTTCATTTTCTGCTCATTGTTGCCTTTTCAGAGATGATAACCCCCAGGTTCTTTACTGCGTTTGTACTCTCTACATTTGGGTTGCAAGTCTATTTAGGGACAAGCCCGAAGGTACTCTTGGTTTTCTCTTCTCCTTCCACCAAAAATGGCAGTCCACGGTCACACTCGGCAGTCAGTTGGGGGTTGGGGGTCCATATTAGAAGTCCATGGAACTTTTTTTCAAATCCTCGTTTTTCAGTATGCCGTTTTTCATTTTGGAGGATTTGAAAAAATAGACTAATCATTCCAAGATCATGGACTATAGCCCATGGTCTCGGGATGATTTTCGTTCCATAGTGAGGCGGCATAGCTAACCTATCGTTCATTTTATGACGTAAGCGCCAAATTTGGCAGAAGTTTTGACAGATATATTGGTAACGAAACTGGATATTGGGCCATCCCAAATTCTTATTCTGGTGGGTGTGGCAGCCATTTTTCAAAATGGCCGCCAGCGGTTTTGTCAAATCTTCCTAAACGTCCCTCTAGCAGCTACAATATTTGCTGTAGAAGACTGAAATGTTGCATGAAGGTCATGTGCTTTCAGACCAATTGGCTAAAAGGGGTGGGGGAGATGCAATGGGAGTGGCCTATCATAAAATGTGCATAACTTCCAAGTAGACATACAAATTTTGTTTTCATTATTACATTTATTTTCAAAAATGATGAAAAACGGCGCGCTATAGTATGCCGTACGATATGGGCTATAGCCCATGGTCCAAAATGATGAGAAACGAGGATAACTTTTTTTTTCAAAATTTCAAAAAACATGGGCTATAACCCATCGTTTTTGTCATTTCGTCATTTTTTTCAAAAATGATGAAAAACGGCGCGCTATAGTATGCCGTACGATATGGGCTATAGCCCATGGTCCAAAATGATGAGAAACGAGGCTAACTTTTTTTTTCAAAAGACATGGGCTATAACCCATCGTTTTTTTCATTTTTTTCAAAAATGATGAAAAACGGCGTGCCATAGTATGCCGTACGATATGGGCTATAGCCCACAGTCCAAAATGATGAGAAACGAGGCCAACCTTTTTTTTCAAAATTTCAAAAAACATGGGCTATAACCCATCGTTTTTGTCATTTCGTAATTTTTTTCAAATCTTCAAAAATGATGAAAAACGGTGCGCTATAGTATGCCGTACGATATGGGCTATAGCCCACGGTCCAAAATGATGAGAAACGAGGCTAACTTTTTTTTTCAAAATTTCAAAAAACATGGGCTATAACCCATCGTTTTTGTCATTTCGTCATTTTTTTCAAATCTTCAAAAATGATGAAAAACGGCGCGCTATAGTATGCCGTACGATATGGGCTATAGCCCATGGTCCAAAATGATGAGAAACGAGGCTAACTTTTTTTTTCAAAATTTCAAAAAACATGGGCTATAACCCATCGATTTTGTCATTTCGTCATTTTTTTCAAATCTTCAAAAATGATGAAAAACGGCGCGCTATAGTATGCCGTACGACAGTGATACTCAACCTCAGGCCCGCGGGCCACATCAGGCCCGCGGGACCATTATGACTGGCCCACCAATGAAAATCTAAAAAAAAATCTGGAAAATGAAATAAAAAATGAATAAAAAATCTTTAATTACATTATTATAAGTAATACTATTAGAGTTGTACTATTACTCGAACGAAAATAAAAGCTTGGGGGGGGGAGATGCAATGCAAATGAAAGACATATACTGTGTATCCCTATTCCCTGACATAATTTTATAGCTAAACGGACAGAATTCTATTTTATTTGAATGATGAAACCCAGCTGCCATTAATAGTTGGAAATGGAAATTGCGGAAATTTTTCAGGCAAATTGTGTTTATTGTATTTTATTTTACTCAGCCATAACAATTTATTTTCTGTTAACCAACTTGCTGGCTGGCAGGCAGGCAGACAGCTACTCATAGACAGGCAGACAGACAGCTACTCATTGAGAATTGGACAGGCAGACAGACAGCTACTCATGGAGAATTGGACAGGCAGGCAGTCAGACAGCTACTCATAGACAGGCAGACAGACAGCTACTCATTGAGAATTGGACAGGCAGGCAGACAGCTACTCATGGACAATTGGACAGGCAGGAAGGCAGACAGCTACTCATAGACAGACAGACAGCTACTCATGGACAATTGGACAGGCAGGAAGGCAGACAGCTACTCATAGACAGACAGACAGCTACTCATAGACAATTGTGCAGGCAGGCAGACAGCTACTCATAGACAGACAGACAGCTACTCATGGACAATTGGACAGGCAGGAAGGCCAGACAGCTACTCATAGACAGGCAGACAGACAGCTACTCATGGACAATTAGGCAGGCAGGCAGACAGCTACTCATAGACAGGCAGACAGACAGCTACTCATGGACAATTAGGCAGGCAGGCAGACAGCTACTCAGACAGGCAGACAGACAGCTACTCATGGACAATTGGACAGGCAGGCAGGCAGACAGACAGCTACTCCTCATAGACAGGCAGGCAGACAGCTACTCATAGACAGGCAGACAGTAAGACAGCTACTCATTGACAGACAGACAAATAACTACTAATGGACAGACAGGCAGGCAGGCAGGCAGGCAGGCAAAGAGCTACTCATGTTATGTTATTATGTTATTATAACAGCTACTCATGTTATGTGCAATAATTTGTGCAGTTATGGAAACAGCTCTTTGTGTTTATGCAAGAAAATGTAACACATTTATATATTTACATATTGTGTGCATGCACATTGTACTTTGATACATTTTGCGAAAATAAAGCAATTGAAAGAGAGAAGTTATCAAGTATCATTAATGTCGTAATTTTATCTACTGGCCCCTGGCCCCTTGCCATTTTTGTAATGTGGCCCACAGGTAAATCTATTTGAGTATCCCTGGGTTATAGCCCATGTTTTTAGAAATTTTGAAAAAAAAAGTTAGCCTCGTTTCTCATCATTTTGGACCGTGGGCTATAGCCCATATCGTACGGCATACTATAGCGCGCCGTTTTTCATCATTTTTGAGGATTTGAAAAAAATGACGAAATGACAAAAACGATGGGTTATAGCCCATGTTTTTTGAAATTTTGAAAAAAAAAGTTAGCCTCGTTTCTCATCATTTTGGACCATTGGCTATAGCCCATATCGTACGGCATACTATAGCGCGCCATTTTTCATCATTTTTGAGGATTTAAAAAAAATGACGAAATGACAAAAACGATGGGTTATAGCCCATGTTTTTTGAAATTTTGAAAAAAACAGTTAGCCTCGTTTCTCATCATTTTGGACCGTGGGCTATAGCCCATATCGTACGGCATACTATAGCGCGCCGTTTTTCATCATTTTTGAGGATTTGAAAAAAATGACGAAATGACAAAAACGATGGGTTATAGCCCATGTTTTTTGAAATTTTGAAAAAAAAAGTTAGCCTCGTTTCTCATCATTTTGGACCGTGGGCTATAGCCCATATCGTACGGCATACTATAGCGCGCCATTTTTCATCATCTTTGAGGATTTGAAAAAAATGACGAAATGACAAAAACGATGGGTTATAGCCCATGTTTTTTGAAATTTTGAAAAAAAAAGTTAGCCTCGTTTCTCATCATTTTGGACCGTGGGCTATAGCCCATATCGTACGGCATACTATAGCGCGCCGTTTTTCATCATTTTTGAGGATTTGAAAAAAATGACGAAATGACAAAAACGATGGGTTATAGCCCATGTTTTTTGAAATTTTGAAAAAAAAAGTTAGCCTCGTTTCTCATCATTTTGGACCGTGGGCTATAGCCCATATCGTACGGCATACTATAGCGCGCCGTTTTTCATCATTTTTGAGGATTTGAAAAAAATGACGAAATGACAAAAACGATGGGTTATAGCCCATGTTTTTTGAAATTTTGAAAAAAAAAGTTAGCCTCGTTTCTCATCATTTTGGACCGTGGGCTATAGCCCATATCGTACGGCATACTATAGCGCGCCATTTTTCATCATTTTTGAGGATTTGAAAAAAATGACGAAATGACAAAAACGATGGGTTATAGCCCATGTTTTTTGAAATTTTGAAATAAAAGGTTAGCCTCGTTTCTCATCATTTTGGACCGTGGGCTATAGCCCATATCGTACGGCATACTATAGCGCGCAGTTTGTCATCATTTTTGAGGATTTGAAAAAAATGACGAAATGACAAAAACGATGGGTTACAGCCCATGTTTTTTTTAAATTTTGAAAAAAAAAGTTAGCCTCGTTTCTCATCATTTTGGACCGTGGGCTATAGCCCATATCGTACGGCATACTATAGCGCGCAATTTTTCATCATTTTTGAGGATTTGAAAAAAATGACGAAATGACAAAAACGATGGGTTATAGCCCATGTTTTTTGAAATTTTGGAAAAAAAAGTTAGCCTCGTTTCTCATCATTTTGGACCGTGGGCTATAGCCCATATCGTACGGCATACTATAGCGCGCCGTTTTTCATCATTTTTGAGGATTTGAAAAAAATTACGAAATGACAAAAACGATGGGTTATAGCCCATGTTTTTTGAAATTTTGAAAAAAAAAGTTAGCCTCGTTTCTCATCATTTTGGACCGTGGGCTATAGCCCATATCGTACGGCATACTATAGCGCGCCGTTTTTCATCATTTTTGAGGATTTGAAAAAAATGACGAAATGACAAAAACGATGGGTTATAGCCCATGTTTTTTGAAATTTTGAAAAAAAAAGTTAGCCTCGTTTCTCATCATTTTGGACCGTGGGCTATAGCCCATATCGTACGGCATACTATAGCGCGCCATTTTTCATCATCTTTGAGGATTTGAAAAAAATGACGAAATGACAAAAACGATGGGTTATAGCCCATGTTTTTTGAAATTTTGAAAAAAAAAGTTAGCCTCGTTTCTCATCATTTTGGACCGTGGGCTATAGCCCATATCGTACGGCATACTATAGCGCGCCGTTTTTCATCATTTTTGAGGATTTGAAAAAAATGACGAAATGACAAAAACGATGGGTTATAGCCCATGTTTTTTGAAATTTTGAAAAAAAAAGTTAGCCTCGTTTCTCATCATTTTGGACCGTGGGCTATAGCCCATATCGTACGGCATACTATAGCGCGCCGTTTTTCATCATTTTTGAGGATTTGAAAAAAATGACGAAATGACAAAAACGATGGGTTATAGCCCATGTTTTTTGAAATTTTGAAAAAAAAAGTTAGCCTCGTTTCTCATCATTTTGGACCGTGGGCTATAGCCCATATCGTACGGCATACTATAGCGCGCCATTTTTCATCATTTTTGAGGATTTGAAAAAAATGACGAAATGACAAAAACGATGGGTTATAGCCCATGTTTTTTGAAATTTTGAAATAAAAGGTTAGCCTCGTTTCTCATCATTTTGGACCGTGGGCTATAGCCCATATCGTACGGCATACTATAGCGCGCCATTTTTCATCATTTTTGAGGATTTGAAAAAAATGACGAAATGACAAAAACGATGGGTTATAGCCCATGTTTTTTGAAATTTTGAAAAAAAAAGTTAGCCTCGTTTCTCATCATTTTGGACCGTGGGCTATAGCCCATATCGTACGGCATACTATAGCGCGCAGTTTGTCATCATTTTTGAGGATTTGAAAAAAATGACGAAATGACAAAAACGATGGGTTACAGCCCATGTTTTTTTTAAATTTTGAAAAAAAAAGTTAGCCTCGTTTCTCATCATTTTGGACCGTGGGCTATAGCCCATATCGTACGGCATACTATAGCGCGCAATTTTTCATCATTTTTGAGGATTTGAAAAAAATGACGAAATGACAAAAACGATGGGTTATAGCCCATGTTTTTTGAAATTTTGGAAAAAAAAGTTAGCCTCGTTTCTCATCATTTTGGACCGTGGGCTATAGCCCATATCGTACGGCATACTATAGCGCGCCGTTTTTCATCATTTTTGAGGATTTGAAAAAAATTACGAAATGACAAAAACGATGGGTTATAGCCCATGTTTTTTGAAATTTTGAAAAAAAAAGTTAGCCTCGTTTCTCATCATTTTGGACCGTGGGCTATAGCCCATATCGTACGGCATACTATAGCGCGCCGTTTTTCATCATTTTTGAGGATTTGAAAAAAATGACGAAATGACAAAAACGATGGGTTATAGCCCATGTTTTTTGAAATTTTGAAAAAAAAAGTTAGCCTCGTTTCTCATCATTTTGGACCGTGGGCTATAGCCCATATCGTACGGCATACTATAGCGCGCAGTTTTTCATCATTTTTGAGGATTTGAAAAAAATGACGAAATGACAAAAACGATGGGTTATAGCCCATGTTTTTTGAAATTTTGAAAAAAAAAGTTAGCCTCGTTTCTCATCATTTTGGACCGTGGGCTATAGCCCATATCGTACGGCATACTATAGCGCGCCGTTTTTCATCATTTTTGAGGATTTGATAAAAATGACGAAATGACAAAAACGATGGGTTATAGCCCATGTTTTTTGAAATTTTGAAAAAAAAAGTTAGCCTCGTTTCTCATCATTTTGGACCGTGGGCTATAGCCCATATCGTACGGCATACTATAGCGCGCCATTTTTCATCATTTTTGAGGATTTGAAAAAAATGACGAAATGACAAAAACGATGGGTTATAGCCCATGTTTTTTGAAATTTTGAAAAAAAAAGTTAGCCTCGTTTCTCATCATTTTGGACCGTGGGCTATAGCCCATATCGTACGGCATACTATAGCGCGCCGTTTTTCATCATTTTTGAGGATTTGAAAAAAATGACGAAATGACAAAAACGATGGGTTATAGCCCATGTTTTTTGAAATTTTGAAAAAAAAAGTTAGCCTCGTTTCTCATCATTTTGGACCGTGGGCTATAGCCCATATCGTACGGCATACTATAGCGCGCCATTTTTCATCATTTTTGAGGATTTGAAAAAAATGACGAAATGACAAAAACGATGGGTAATAGCCCATGTTTTTTGAAATTTTGAAAAAAAAAGTTAGCCTCGTTTCTCATCATTTTGGACCGTGGGCTATAGCCCATATCGTACGGCATACTATAGCGCGCCGTTTTTCATCATTTTTGAGGATTTGAAAAAAAAGACGAAATTACAAAAACGATGGGTTATAGCCCATGTTTTTTGAAATTTTGAAAAAAAAAGTTAGCCTCGTTTCTCATCATTTTGGACCGTGGGCTATAGCCCATATCGTATGGCATACTATAGCGCGCAGTTTTTCATCATTTTTGAGGATTTGAAAAAAATGACGAAATGACAAAAACGATGGGTTATAGCCCATGTTTTTTGAAATTTTGAAAAAAAAAGTTAGCCTCGTTTCTCATCATTTTGGACCGTGGGCTATAGCCCATATCGTACGGCATACTATAGCGCGCCGTTTTTCATCATTTTTGAGGATTTGAAAAAAATGACGAAATGACAAAAACGATGGGTTATAGCCCATGTTTTTTGAAATTTTGAAAAAAAAAGTTAGCCTCGTTTCTCATCATTTTGGACCGTGGGCTATAGCCCATATCGTACGGCATACTATAGCGCGCAGTTTTTCATCATTTTTGAGGATTTGAAAAAAATGACGAAATGACAAAAACGATGGGTTATAGCCCATGTTTTTTGAAATTTTGAAAAAAAAAGTTAGCCTCGTTTCTCATCATTTTGGACCGTGGGCTATAGCCCATATCGTACGGCATACTATAGCGCGCCGTTTTTCATCATTTTTGAGGATTTGAAAAAAATGACGAAATGACAAAAACGATGGGTTATAGCCCATGTTTTTTGAAATTTTGAAAAAAAAAGTTAGCCTCGTTTCTCATCATTTTGGACCGTGGGCTATAGCCCATATCGTACGGCATACTATAGCGCGCCATTTTTCATCATTTTTGAGGATTTGAAAAAAATGACGAAATGACAAAAACGATGGGTTATAGCCCATGTTTTTTGAAATTTTGAAAAAAAAAGTTAGCCTCGTTTCTCATCATTTTGGACTGTGGGCTATAGCCCATATCGTACGGCATACTATAGCGCGCAGTTTTTCATCATTTTTGAGGATTTGAAAAAAATGACGAAATGACAAAAACGATGGGTTATAGCCCATGTTTTTTGAAATTTTGAAAAAAAAAGTTAGCCTCGTTTCTCATCATTTTGGACCGTGGGCTATAGCCCATATCGTACGGCATACTATAGCGCGCCGTTTTTCATCATTTTTGAGGATTTGAAAAAAATGACGAAATGACAAAAACGATGGGTTATAGCCCATGTTTTTTGAAATTTTGAAAAAAAAAGTTAGCCTCGTTTCTCATCATTTTGGACCGTGGGCTATAGCCCATATCGTACGGCATACTATAGCGCGCCATTTTTCATCATTTTTGAGGATTTGAAAAAAATGACGAAATGACAAAAACGATGGGTTATAGCCCATGTTTTTTGAAATTTTGAAAAAAAAAGTTAGCCTCGTTTCTCATCATTTTGGACCGTGGGCTATAGCCCATATCGTACGGCATACTATAGCGCGCCATTTTTCATCATTTTTGAGGATTTGAAAAAAATGACGAAATGACAAAAACGATGGGTTATAGCCCATGTTTTTTGAAATTTTGAAAAAAAAAGTTAGCCTCGTTTCTCATCATTTTGGACCGTGGGCTATAGCCCATATCGTACGGCATACTATAGCGCGCAGTTTTTCATCATTTTTGAGGATTTGAAAAAAATGACAAAATGACAAAAACGATGGGTTATAGCCCATGTTTTTTGAAATTTTGAAAAAAAAAGTTAGCCTCGTTTCTCATCATTTTGGACCGTGGGCTATAGCCCATATCGTACGGCATACTATAGCGCGCTGTTTTTCATCATTTTTGAGGATTTGAAAAAAATGACGAAATGACAAAAACGATGGGTTATAGCCCATGTTTTTTGAAATTTTGAAAAAAAAAGTTAGCCTCGTTTCTCATCATATTGGACCGTGGGCTATAGCCCATATCGTACGGCATACTATAGCGCGCAGTTTTTCATCATTTTTGAGGATTTGAAAAAAATGACGAAATGACAAAAACGATGGGTTATAGCCCATGTTTTTTGAAATTTTGAAAAAAAAAGTTAGCCTCGTTTCTCATCATTTTGGACCGTGGGCTATAGCCCATATCGTACAGCATACTATAGCGCGCAGTTTTTCATCATTTTTGAGGATTTGAAAAAAATGACGAAATGACAAAAACGATGGGTTATAGCCCATGTTTTTTGAAATTTTGAAAAAAAAAGTTAGCCTCGTTTCTCATCATTTTGGACCGTGGGCTATAGCCCATATCGTACGGCATACTATAGCGCGCCATTTTTCATCATTTTTGAGGATTTGAAAAAAATGACGAAATGACAAAAACGATGGGTTATATCCCATGTTTTTTGAAATTTTGAAAAAAAAAGTTAGCCTCGTTTCTCATCATTTTGGACCGTGGGCTATAGCCCATATCGTACGGCATACTATAGCGCGCAGTTTTTCATCATTTTTGAGGATTTGAAAAAAATGACAAAATGACAAAAACGATGGGTTATAGCCCATGTTTTTTGAAATTTTGAAAAAAAAAGTTAGCCTCGTTTCTCATCATTTTGGACCGTGGGCTATAGCCCATATCGTACGGCATACTATAGCGCGCCGTTTTTCATCATTTTTGAGGATTTGAAAAAAATGACGAAATGACAAAAACGATGGGTTATAGCCCATGTTTTTTGAAATTTTGAAAAAAAAAGTTAGCCTCGTTTCTCATCATTTTGGACCGTGGGCCATAGCCCATATCGTACGGCATACTATAGCGCGCCATTTTTCATCATTTTTGAGGATTTGAAAAAAATGACGAAATGACAAAAACAATGGGTTATAGCCCATGTTTTTTGAAATTTTGAAAAAAAAAGTTAGCCTCGTTTCTCATCATTTTGGACCGTGGGCTATAGCCCATATCGTACGGCATACTATAGCGCGCCATTTTTCATCATTTTTGAGGATTTGAAAAAAATGACGAAATGACAAAAACGATGGGTTATAGCCCATGTTTTTTGAAATTTTGAAAAAAAAAGTTAGCCTCGTTTCTCATCATTTTGGACCGTGGGCTATAGCCCATATCGTACGGCATACTATAGCGCGCAGTTTTTCATCATTTTTGAGGATTTGAAAAAAATGACAAAATGACAAAAACGATGGGTTATAGCCCATGTTTTTTGAAATTTTGAAAAAAAAAGTTAGCCTCGTTTCTCATCATTTTGGACCGTGGGCTATAGCCCATATCGTACGGCATACTATAGCGCGCTGTTTTTCATCATTTTTGAGGATTTGAAAAAAATGACGAAATGACAAAAACGATGGGTTATAGCCCATGTTTTTTGAAATTTTGAAAAAAAAAGTTAGCCTCGTTTCTCATCATATTGGACCGTGGGCTATAGCCCATATCGTACGGCATACTATAGCGCGCAGTTTTTCATCATTTTTGAGGATTTGAAAAAAATGACGAAATGACAAAAACGATGGGTTATAGCCCATGTTTTTTGAAATTTTGAAAAAAAAAGTTAGCCTCGTTTCTCATCATTTTGGACCGTGGGCTATAGCCCATATCGTACAGCATACTATAGCGCGCAGTTTTTCATCATTTTTGAGGATTTGAAAAAAATGACGAAATGACAAAAACGATGGGTTATAGCCCATGTTTTTTGAAATTTTGAAAAAAAAAGTTAGCCTCGTTTCTCATCATTTTGGACCGTGGGCTATAGCCCATATCGTACGGCATACTATAGCGCGCCATTTTTCATCATTTTTGAGGATTTGAAAAAAATGACGAAATGACAAAAACGATGGGTTATATCCCATGTTTTTTGAAATTTTGAAAAAAAAAGTTAGCCTCGTTTCTCATCATTTTGGACCGTGGGCTATAGCCCATATCGTACGGCATACTATAGCGCGCAGTTTTTCATCATTTTTGAGGATTTGAAAAAAATGACAAAATGACAAAAACGATGGGTTATAGCCCATGTTTTTTGAAATTTTGAAAAAAAAAGTTAGCCTCGTTTCTCATCATTTTGGACCGTGGGCTATAGCCCATATCGTACGGCATACTATAGCGCGCCGTTTTTCATCATTTTTGAGGATTTGAAAAAAATGACGAAATGACAAAAACGATGGGTTATAGCCCATGTTTTTTGAAATTTTGAAAAAAAAAGTTAGCCTCGTTTCTCATCATTTTGGACCGTGGGCCATAGCCCATATCGTACGGCATACTATAGCGCGCCATTTTTCATCATTTTTGAGGATTTGAAAAAAATGACGAAATGACAAAAACAATGGGTTATAGCCCATGTTTTTTGAAATTTTGAAAAAAAAAGTTAGCCTCGTTTCTCATCATTTTGGACCGTGGGCTATAGCCCATATCGTACGGCATACTATAGCGCGCCATTTTTCATCATTTTTGAGGATTTGAAAAAAATGACGAAATGACAAAAACGATGGGTTATAGCCCATGTTTTTTGAAATTTTGAAAATAAAAGTTAGCCTCGTTTCTCATCATTTTGGACCGTGGGCTATAGCCCATATCGTACGGCATACTATAGCGCGCAGTTTTTCATCATTTTTGAGGATTTGAAAAAAATGACGAAATGACAAAAACGATGGGTTATAGCCCATGTTTTTTGAAATTTTGAAAAAAAAAGTTAGCCTCGTTTCTCATCATTTTGGACCGTGGGCTATAGCCCATATCGTACGGCATACTATAGCGCGCCGTTTTTCATCATTTTTGAGGATTTGAAAAAAATGACGAAATGACAAAAACGATGGGTTATAGCCCATGTTTTTTGAAAATTTGAAAAAAAAAGTTAGCCTCGTTTCTCATCATTTTGGACCGTGGGCTATAGCCCATATCGTACGGCATACTATAGCGCGCCATTTTTCATCATTTTTGAGGATTTGAAAAAAATGACGAAATGACAAAAACGATGGGTTATAGCCCATGTTTTTTGAAATTTTGAAAAAAAAAGTTAGCCTCGTTTCTCATCATTTTGGACCGTGGGCTATAGCCCATATCGTACGGCATACTATAGCGCGCCATTTTTCATCATTTTTGAGGATTTGAAAAAAATGACGAAATGACAAAAACGATGGGTTATAGCCCATGTTTTTTGAAATTTTGAAAAAAAAAGTTAGCCTCGTTTCTCATCATTTTGGACCGTGGGCTATAGCCCATATCGTACGGCATACTATAGCGCGCAGTTTTTCATCATTTTTGAGGATTTGAAAAAAATGACAAAATGACAAAAACGATGGGTTATAGCCCATGTTTTTTGAAATTTTGAAAAAAAAAGTTAGCCTCGTTTCTCATCATTTTGGACCGTGGGCTATAGCCCATATCGTACGGCATACTATAGCGCGCCGTTTTTCATCATTTTTGAGGATTTGAAAAAAATGACGAAATGACAAAAACGATGGGTTATAGCCCATGTTTTTTGAAATTTTGAAAAAAAAAGTTAGCCTCGTTTCTCATCATATTGGACCGTGGGCTATAGCCCATATCGTACGGCATACTATAGCGCGCCGTTTTTCATCATTTTTGAGGATTTGAAAAAAATGACGAAATGACAAAAACGATGGGTTATAGCCCATGTTTTTTGAAATTTTGAAAAAAAAAGTTAGCCTCGTTTCTCATCATATTGGACCGTGGGCTATAGCCCATATCGTACGGCATACTATAGCGCGCAGTTTTTCATCATTTTTGAGGATTTGAAAAAAATGACGAAATGACAAAAACGATGGGTTATAGCCCATGTTTTTTGAAATTTTGAAAAAAAAAGTTAGCCTCGTTTCTTATCATTTTGGACCGTGGGCTATAGCCCATATCGTACGGCATACTATAGCGCGCAGTTTTTCATCATTTTTGAGGATTTGAAAAAAATGACGAAATGACAAAAACGATGGGTTATAGCCCATGTTTTTTGAAATTTTGAAAAAAAAAGTTAGCCTCGTTTCTCATCATTTTGGACCGTGGGCTATAGCCCATATCGTACGGCATACTATAGCGCGCCATTTTTCATCATTTTTGAGGATTTGAAAAAAATGACGAAATGACAAAAACGATGGGTTATATCCCATGTTTTTTGAAATTTTGGAAAAAAAAGTTAGCCTCGTTTCTCATCATTTTGGACCGTGGGCTATAGCCCATATCGTACGGCATACTATAGCGCGCAGTTTTTCATCATTTTTGAGGATTTGAAAAAAATGACAAAATGACAAAAACGATGGGTTATAGCCCATGTTTTTTGAAATTTTGAAAAAAAAAGTTAGCCTCGTTTCTCATCATTTTGGACCGTGGGCTATAGCCCATATCGTACGGCATACTATAGCGCGCCGTTTTTCATCATTTTTGAGGATTTGAAAAAAATGACGAAATGACAAAAACGATGGGTTATAGCCCATGTTTTTTGAAATTTTGAAAAAAAAAGTTAGCCTCGTTTCTCATCATTTTGGACCGTGGGCTATAGCCCATATCGTACGGCATACTATAGCGCGCCATTTTTCATCATTTTTGAGGATTTGAAAAAAATGACGAAATGACAAAAACGATGGGTTATAGCCCATGTTTTTTGAAATTTTGAAAAAAAAAGTTAGCCTCGTTTCTCATCATTTTGGACCGTGGGCTATAGCCCATATCGTACGGCATACTATAGCGCGCCATTTTTCATCATTTTTGAGGATTTGAAAAAAATGACGAAATGACAAAAACGATGGGTTATAGCCCATGTTTTTTGAAATTTTGAAAAAAAAAGTTAGCCTCGTTTCTCATCATTTTGGACCGTGGGCTATAGCCCATATCGTACGGCATACTATAGCGCGCAGTTTTTCATCATTTTTGAGGATTTGAAAAAAATGACAAAATGACAAAAACGATGGGTTATAGCCCATGTTTTTTGAAATTTTGAAAAAAAAAGTTAGCCTCGTTTCTCATCATTTTGGACCGTGGGCTATAGCCCATATCGTACGGCATACTATAGCGCGCTGTTTTTCATCATTTTTGAGGATTTGAAAAAAATGACGAAATGACAAAAACGATGGGTTATAGCCCATGTTTTTTGAAATTTTGAAAAAAAAAGTTAGCCTCGTTTCTCATCATTTTGGACCGTGGGCTATAGCCCATATCGTACGGCATACTATAGCGCGCCGTTTTTCATCATTTTTGAGGATTTGAAAAAAATGACGAAATGACAAAAACGATGGGTTATAGCCCATGTTTTTTGAAATTTTGAAAAAAAAAGTTAGCCTCGTTTCTCATCATTTTGGACCGTGGGCTATAGCCCATATCGTACGGCATACTATAGCGCGCCATTTTTCATCATTTTTGAGGATTTGAAAAAAATGACGAAATGACAAAAACGATGGGTTATAGCCCATGTTTTTTGAAATTTTGAAAAAAAAAGTTAGCCTCGTTTCTCATCATTTTGGACCGTGGGCTATAGCCCATATCGTACGGCATACTATAGCGCGCCGTTTTTCATCATTTTTGAGGATTTGAAAAAAATGACGAAATGACAAAAACGATGGGTTATAGCCCATGTTTTTTGAAATTTTGAAAAAAAAAGTTAGCCTCGTTTCTCATCATATTGGACCGTGGGCTATAGCCCATATCGTACGGCATACTATAGCGTGCAGTTTTTCATCATTTTTGAGGATTTGAAAAAAATGACGAAATGACAAAAACGATGGGTTATAGCCCATGTTTTTTGAAATTTTGAAAAAAAAAGTTAACCTCGTTTCTCATCATTTTGGACCGTGGGCTATAGCCCATATCGTACGGCATACTATAGCGCGCAGTTTTTCATCATTTTTGAGGATTTGAAAAAAATGACAAAATGACAAAAACGATGAGTTATAGCCCATGTTTTTTGAAATTTTGAAAAAAAAAGTTAGCCTCGTTTCTCATCATTTTGGACCGTGGGCTATAGCCCATATCGTACGGCATACTATAGCGCGCCGTTTTTCATCATTTTTGAGGATTTGAAAAAAATGACGAAATGACAAAAACGATGGGTTATATCCCATGTTTTTTGAAATTTTGAAAAAAAAAGTTAGCCTCGTTTCTCATCATTTTGGACCGTGGGCTATAGCCCATATCGTACGGCATACTATAGCGCGCCGTTTTTCATCATTTTTGAGGATTTGAAAAAAATGACGAAATGACAAAAACGATGGGTTATAGCCCATGTTTTTTGAAATTTTGAAAAAAAAAGTTAGCCTCGTTTCTCATCATTTTGGACCGTGGGCTATAGCCCATATCGTACGGCATACTATAGCGCGCCGTTTTTCATCATTTTTGAGGATTTGAAAAAAATGACGAAATGACAAAAACGATGGGTTATAGCCCATGTTTTTTGAAATTTTGAAAAAAAAAGTTAGCCTCGTTTCTCATCATTTTGGACCGTGGGCTATAGCCCATATCGTACGGCATACTATAGCGCGCAGTTTTTCATCATTTTTGAGGATTTGAAAAAAATGACGAAATGACAAAAACGATGGGTTATAGCCCATGTTTTTTGAAATTTTGAAAAAAAAAGTTAGCCTCGTTTCTCATCATTTTGGACCGTGGGCTATAGCCCATATCGTACGGCATACTATAGCGCGCCGTTTTTCATCATTTTTGAGGATTTGAAAAAAATGACGAAATGACAAAAACGATGGGTTATAGCCCATGTTTTTTTAAATTTTGAAAAAAAAAGTTAGCCTCGTTTCTCATCATTTTGGACCGTGGGCTATAGCCCATATCGTACGGCATACTATAGCGCGCCGTTTTTCATCATTTTTGAGGATTTGAAAAAAATGACGAAATGACAAAAACGATGGGTTATATCCCATGTTTTTTGAAATTTTGAAAAAAAAAGTTAGCCTCGTTTCTCATCATTTTGGACCGTGGGCTATAGCCCATATCGTACGGCATACTATAGCGCGCCGTTTTTCATCATTTTTGAGGATTTGAAAAAAATGACGAAATGACAAAAACGATGGGTTATAGCCCATGTTTTTTGAAATTTTGAAAAAAAAAGTTAGCCTCGTTTCTCATCATTTTGGACCGTGGGCTATAGCCCATATCGTACGGCATACTATAGCGCGCCGTTTTTCATCATTTTTGAGGATTTGAAAAAAATGACGAAATGACAAAAACGATGGGTTATAGCCCATGTTTTTTGAAATTTTGAAAAAAAAAGTTAGCCTCGTTTCTCATCATTTTGGACCGTGGGCTATAGCCCATATCGTACGGCATACTATAGCGCGCAGTTTTTCATCATTTTTGAGGATTTGAAAAAAATGACGAAATGACAAAAACGATGGGTTATAGCCCATGTTTTTTGAAATTTTGAAAAAAAAAGTTAGCCTCGTTTCTCATCATTTTGGACCGTGGGCTATAGCCCATATCGTACGGCATACTATAGCGCGCCGTTTTTCATCATTTTTGAGGATTTGAAAAAAATGACGAAATGACAAAAACGATGGGTTATAGCCCATGTTTTTTTTAATTTTGAAAAAAAAAGTTAGCCTCGTTTCTCATCATTTTGGACCGTGGGCTATAGCCCATATCGTACGGCATACTATAGCGCGCAGTTTTTCATCATTTTTGAGGATTTGAAAAAAATGACAAAATGACAAAAACGATGGGTTATAGCCCATGTTTTTTGAAATTTTGAAAAAAAAAGTTAGCCTCGTTTCTCATCATTTTGGACCGTGGGCTATAGCCCATATCGTACGGCATACTATAGCGCGCCGTTTTTCATCATTTTTGAGGATTTGAAAAAAATGACAAAATCACAAAAACGATGGGTTATAGCCCATGTTTTTTGAAATTTTGAAAAAAAAAGTTAGCCTCGTTTCTCATCATTTTGGACCGTGGGCTATAGCCCATATCGTACGGCATACTATAGCGCGCAGTTTTTCATCATTTTTGAGGATTTGAAAAAAATGACGAAATGACAAAAACGATGGGTTATAGCCCATGTTTTTTGAAATTTTGAAAAAAAAAGTTAGCCTCGTTTCTCATCATATTGGACCGTGGGCTATAGCCCATATCGTACGGCATACTATAGCGCGCAGTTTTTCATCATTTTTGAGGATTTGAAAAAAATGACGAAATGACAAAAACGATGGGTTATAGCCCATGTTTTTTGAAATTTTGAAAAAAAAAGTTAGCCTCGTTTCTCATCATTTTGGACCGTGGGCTATAGCCCATATCGTACGGCATACTATAGCGCGCAGTTTTTCATCATTTTTGAGGATTTGAAAAAAATGACGAAATGACAAAAACGATGGGTTATAGCCCATGTTTTTTGAAATTTTGAAAAAAAAAGTTAGCCTCGTTTCTCATCATTTTGGACCGTGGGCTATAGCCCATATCGTACGGCATACTATAGCGCGCCATTTTTCATCATTTTTGAGGATTTGAAAAAAATGACGAAATGACAAAAACGATGGGTTATATCCCATGTTTTTTGAAATTTTGAAAAAAAAAGTTAGCCTCGTTTCTCATCATTTTGGACCGTGGGCTATAGCCCATATCGTACGGCATACTATAGCGCGCAGTTTTTCATCATTTTTGAGGATTTGAAAAAAATGACAAAATGACAAAAACGATGGGTTATAGCCCATGTTTTTTGAAATTTTGAAAAAAAAAGTTAGCCTCGTTTCTCATCATTTTGGACCGTGGGCTATAGCCCATATCGTACGGCATACTATAGCGCGCCGTTTTTCATCATTTTTGAGGATTTGAAAAAAATGACGAAATGACAAAAACGATGGGTTATAGCCCATGTTTTTTGAAATTTTGAAAAAAAAAGTTAGCCTCGTTTCTCATCATTTTGGACCGTGGGCTATAGCCCATATCGTACGGCATACTATAGCGCGCCATTTTTCATCATTTTTGAGGATTTGAAAAAAATGACGAAATGACAAAAACGATGGGTTATAGCCCATGTTTTTTGAAATTTTGAAAAAAAAAGTTAGCCTCGTTTCTCATCATTTTGGACCGTGGGCTATAGCCCATATCGTACGGCATACTATAGCGCGCCATTTTTCATCATTTTTGAGGATTTGAAAAAAATGACGAAATGACAAAAACGATGGGTTATAGCCCATGTTTTTTGAAATTTTGAAAAAAAAAGTTAGCCTCGTTTCTCATCATTTTGGACCGTGGGCTATAGCCCATATCGTACGGCATACTATAGCGCGCAGTTTTTCATCATTTTTGAGGATTTGAAAAAAATGACGAAATGACAAAAACGATGGGTTATAGCCCATGTTTTTTGAAATTTTGAAAAAAAAAGTTAGCCTCGTTTCTCATCATTTTGGACCGTGGGCTATAGCCCATATCGTACGGCATACTATAGCGCGCCGTTTTTCATCATTTTTGAGGATTTGAAAAAAATGACGAAATGACAAAAACGATGGGTTATAGCCCATGTTTTTTGAAATTTTGAAAAAAAAAGTTAGCCTCGTTTCTCATCATCTTGGACCGTGGGCTATAGCCCATATCGTACGGCATACTATAGCGCGCCATTTTTCATCATTTTTGAGGATTTGAAAAAAATGACGAAATGACAAAAACGATGGGTTATAGCCCATGTTTTTTGAAATTTTGAAAAAAAAAGTTAGCCTCGTTTCTCATCATTTTGGACCGTGGGCTATAGCCCATATCGTACGGCATACTATAGCGCGCCGTTTTTCATCATTTTTGAGGATTTGAAAAAAATGACGAAATGACAAAAACGATGGGTTATAGCCCATGTTTTTTGAAATTTTGAAAAAAAAAGTTAGCCTCGTTTCTCATCATATTGGACCGTGGGCTATAGCCCATATCGTACGGCATACTATAGCGTGCAGTTTTTCATCATTTTTGAGGATTTGAAAAAAATGACGAAATGACAAAAACGATGGGTTATAGCCCATGTTTTTTGAAATTTTGAAAAAAAAAGTTAACCTCGTTTCTCATCATTTTGGACCGTGGGCTATAGCCCATATCGTACGGCATACTATAGCGCGCAGTTTTTCATCATTTTTGAGGATTTGAAAAAAATGACGAAATGACAAAAACGATGAGTTATAGCCCATGTTTTTTGAAATTTTGAAAAAAAAAGTTAGCCTCGTTTCTCATCATTTTGGACCGTGGGCTATAGCCCATATCGTACGGCATACTATAGCGCGCCGTTTTTCATCATTTTTGAGGATTTGAAAAAAATGACGAAATGACAAAAACGATGGGTTATATCCCATGTTTTTTGAAATTTTGAAAAAAAAAGTTAGCCTCGTTTCTCATCATTTTGGACCGTGGGCTATAGCCCATATCGTACGGCATACTATAGCGCGCCGTTTTTCATCATTTTTGAGGATTTGAAAAAAATGACGAAATGACAAAAACGATGGGTTATAGCCCATGTTTTTTGAAATTTTGAAAAAAAAAGTTAGCCTCGTTTCTCATCATTTTGGACCGTGGGCTATAGCCCATATCGTACGGCATACTATAGCGCGCCGTTTTTCATCATTTTTGAGGATTTGAAAAAAATGACGAAATGACAAAAACGATGGGTTATAGCCCATGTTTTTTGAAATTTTGAAAAAAAAAGTTAGCCTCGTTTCTCATCATTTTGGACCGTGGGCTATAGCCCATATCGTACGGCATACTATAGCGCGCAGTTTTTCATCATTTTTGAGGATTTGAAAAAAATGACGAAATGACAAAAACGATGGGTTATAGCCCATGTTTTTTGAAATTTTGAAAAAAAAAGTTAGCCTCGTTTCTCATCATTTTGGACCGTGGGCTATAGCCCATATCGTACGGCATACTATAGCGCGCCGTTTTTCATCATTTTTGAGGATTTGAAAAAAATGACGAAATGACAAAAACGATGGGTTATAGCCCATGTTTTTTTAAATTTTGAAAAAAAAAGTTAGCCTCGTTTCTCATCATTTTGGACCGTGGGCTATAGCCCATATCGTACGGCATACTATAGCGCGCCGTTTTTCATCATTTTTGAGGATTTGAAAAAAATGACGAAATGACAAAAACGATGGGTTATATCCCATGTTTTTTGAAATTTTGAAAAAAAAAGTTAGCCTCGTTTCTCATCATTTTGGACCGTGGGCTATAGCCCATATCGTACGGCATACTATAGCGCGCCGTTTTTCATCATTTTTGAGGATTTGAAAAAAATGACGAAATGACAAAAACGATGGGTTATAGCCCATGTTTTTTGAAATTTTGAAAAAAAAAGTTAGCCTCGTTTCTCATCATTTTGGACCGTGGGCTATAGCCCATATCGTACGGCATACTATAGCGCGCCGTTTTTCATCATTTTTGAGGATTTGAAAAAAATGACGAAATGACAAAAACGATGGGTTATAGCCCATGTTTTTTGAAATTTTGAAAAAAAAAGTTAGCCTCGTTTCTCATCATTTTGGACCGTGGGCTATAGCCCATATCGTACGGCATACTATAGCGCGCCGTTTTTCATCATTTTTGAGGATTTGAAAAAAATGACGAAATGACAAAAACGATGGGTTATATCCCATGTTTTTTGAAATTTTGAAAAAAAAAGTTAGCCTCGTTTCTCATCATTTTGGACCGTGGGCTATAGCCCATATCGTACGGCATACTATAGCGCGCCGTTTTTCATCATTTTTGAGGATTTGAAAAAAATGACGAAATGACAAAAACGATGGGTTATAGCCCATGTTTTTTGAAATTTTGAAAAAAAAAGTTAGCCTCGTTTCTCATCATTTTGGACCGTGGGCTATAGCCCATATCGTACGGCATACTATAGCGCGCCGTTTTTCATCATTTTTGAGGATTTGAAAAAAATGACGAAATGACAAAAACGATGGGTTATAGCCCATGTTTTTTGAAATTTTGAAAAAAAAAGTTAGCCTCGTTTCTCATCATTTTGGACCGTGGGCTATAGCCCATATCGTACGGCATACTATAGCGCGCAGTTTTTCATCATTTTTGAGGATTTGAAAAAAATGACGAAATGACAAAAACGATGGGTTATAGCCCATGTTTTTTGAAATTTTGAAAAAAAAAGTTAGCCTCGTTTCTCATCATTTTGGACCGTGGGCTATAGCCCATATCGTACGGCATACTATAGCGCGCCGTTTTTCATCATTTTTGAGGATTTGAAAAAAATGACGAAATGACAAAAACGATGGGTTATAGCCCATGTTTTTTTAAATTTTGAAAAAAAAAGTTAGCCTCGTTTCTCATCATTTTGGACCGTGGGCTATAGCCCATATCGTACGGCATACTATAGCGCGCCGTTTTTCATCATTTTTGAGGATTTGAAAAAAATGACGAAATGACAAAAACGATGGGTTATATCCCATGTTTTTTGAAATTTTGAAAAAAAAAGTTAGCCTCGTTTCTCATCATTTTGGACCGTGGGCTATAGCCCATATCGTACGGCATACTATAGCGCGCCGTTTTTCATCATTTTTGAGGATTTGAAAAAAATGACGAAATGACAAAAACGATGGGTTATAGCCCATGTTTTTTGAAATTTTGAAAAAAAAAGTTAGCCTCGTTTCTCATCATTTTGGACCGTGGGCTATAGCCCATATCGTACGGCATACTATAGCGCGCCGTTTTTCATCATTTTTGAGGATTTGAAAAAAATGACGAAATGACAAAAACGATGGGTTATAGCCCATGTTTTTTGAAATTTTGAAAAAAAAAGTTAGCCTCGTTTCTCATCATTTTGGACCGTGGGCTATAGCCCATATCGTACGGCATACTATAGCGCGCCGTTTTTCATCATTTTTGAGGATTTGAAAAAAATGACGAAATGACAAAAACGATGGGTTATATCCCATGTTTTTTGAAATTTTGAAAAAAAAAGTTAGCCTCGTTTCTCATCATTTTGGACCGTGGGCTATAGCCCATATCGTACGGCATACTATAGCGCGCCGTTTTTCATCATTTTTGAGGATTTGAAAAAAATGACGAAATGACAAAAACGATGGGTTATAGCCCATGTTTTTTGAAATTTTGAAAAAAAAAGTTAGCCTCGTTTCTCATCATTTTGGACCGTGGGCTATAGCCCATATCGTACGGCATACTATAGCGCGCCGTTTTTCATCATTTTTGAGGATTTGAAAAAAATGACGAAATGACAAAAACGATGGGTTATAGCCCATGTTTTTTGAAATTTTGAAAAAAAAAGTTAGCCTCGTTTCTCATCATTTTGGACCGTGGGCTATAGCCCATATCGTACGGCATACTATAGCGCGCAGTTTTTCATCATTTTTGAGGATTTGAAAAAAATGACGAAATGACAAAAACGATGGGTTATAGCCCATGTTTTTTGAAATTTTGAAAAAAAAAGTTAGCCTCGTTTCTCATCATTTTGGACCGTGGGCTATAGCCCATATCGTACGGCATACTATAGCGCGCCGTTTTTCATCATTTTTGAGGATTTGAAAAAAATGACGAAATGACAAAAACGATAGGTTATAGCCCATGTTTTTTGAAATTTTGAAAAAAAAAGTTAGCCTCGTTTCTCATCATTTTGGACCGTGGGCTATAGCCCATATCGTACGGCATACTATAGCGCGCCATTTTTCATCATTTTTGAGGATTTGAAAAAAATGACGAAATGACAAAAACGATGGGTTATAGCCCATGTTTTTTGAAATTTTGAAAAAAAAAGTTAGCCTCGTTTCTCATCATTTTGGACCGTGGGCTATAGCCCATATCGTACGGCATACTATAGCGCGCAGTTTTTCATCATTTTTGAGGATTTGAAAAAATGACGAAATGACAAAAACGATGGGTTATAGCCCATGTTTTTTGAAATTTTGAAAAAAAAGTTAGCCTCGTTTCTCATCATTTTGGACCGTGGGCTATAGCCCATATCGTACGGCATACTATAGCGCGCAGTTTTTCATCATTTTTGAGGATTTGAAAAAAATGACGAAATGACAAAAACGATGGGTTATAGCCCATGTTTTTTTAAATTTTGAAAAAAAAATTAGCCTCGTTTCTCATCATTTTGGACCGTGGGCTATAGCCCATATCGTACGGCATACTATAGCGCGCCGTTTTTCATCATTTTTGAGGATTTGAAAAAAATGACGAAATGACAAAAACGATGGGTTATAGCCCATGTTTTTTGAAATTTTGAAAAAAAAAGTTAGCCTCGTTTCTCATCATTTTGGACCGTGGGCTATAGCCCATATCGTACGGCATACTATAGCGCGCAGTTTTTCATCATTTTTGAGGATTTGAAAAAAATGACGAAATGACAAAAACGATGGGTTATAGCCCATGTTTTTTTAAATTTTGAAAAAAAAAGTTAGCCTCGTTTCTCATCATTTTGGACCGTGGGCTATAGCCCATATCATACGGCATACTATAGCGCGCCATTTTTCATCATTTTTGAGGATTTGAAAAAAATGACGAAATGACAAAAACGATGGGTTATAGCCCATGTTTTTTGAAATTTTGAAAAAAAAAGTTAGCCTCGTTTCTCATCATTTTGGACCGTGGGCTATAGCCCATATCGTACGGCATACTATAGCGCGCCGTTTTTCATCATTTTTGAGGATTTGAAAAAAATGACGAAATGACAAAAACGATGGGTTATAGCCCATGTTTTTTGAAATTTTGAAAAAAAAAGTTAGCCTCGTTTCTCATCATTTTGGACCGTGGGCTATAGCCCATATCGTACGGCATACTATAGCGCGCCATTTTTCATCATTTTTGAGGATTTGAAAAAAATGACGAAATGACAAAAACGATGGGTTATAGCCCATGTTTTTTGAAATTTTGAAAAAAAAAGTTAGCCTCGTTTCTCATCATTTTGGACCGTGGGCTATAGCCCATATCGTACGGCATACTATAGCGCGCAGTTTTTCATCATTTTTGAGGATTTGAAAAAAATGACAAAATGACAAAAACGATGGGTTATAGCCCATGTTTTTTGAAATTTTGAAAAAAAAAGTTAGCCTCGTTTCTCATCATTTTGGACCGTGGGCTATAGCCCATATCGTACGGCATACTATAGCGCGCCGTTTTTCATCATTTTTGAGGATTTGAAAAAAATGACGAAATGACAAAAACGATGGGTTATAGCCCATGTTTTTTGAAATTTTGAAAAAAAAGTTAGCCTCGTTTCTCATCATATTGGACCGTGGGCTATAGCCCATATCGTACAGCATACTATAGCGCGCAGTTTTTCATCATTTTTGAGGATTTGAAAAAAATGACGAAATGACAAAAACGATGGGTTATAGCCCATGTTTTTTGAAATTTTGAAAAAAAAAGTTAGCCTCGTTTCTCATCATTTTGGACCGTGGGCTATAGCCCATATCGTACGGCATACTATAGCGCGCAGTTTTTCATCATTTTTGAGGATTTGAAAAAAATGACGAAATGACAAAAACGATGGGTTATAGCCCATGTTTTTTGAAATTTTGAAAAAAAAAGTTAGCCTCGTTTCTCATCATTTTGGACCGTGGGCTATAGCCCATATCGTACGGCATACTATAGCACGCCGTTTTTCATAATTTTTGAGGATTTGAAAAAAATGACGAAATGACAAAAACGATGGGTTATATCCCATGTTTTTTTAAATTTTGAAAAAAAAAGTTAGCCTCGTTTCTCATCATTTTGGACCGTGGGCTATAGCCCATATCGTACGGCATACTATAGCGCGCCGTTTTTCATCATTTTTGAGGATTTGAAAAAAATGACGAAATGACAAAAACGATGGGTTATAGCCCATGTTTTTTGAAATTTTGAAAAAAAAAGTTAGCCTCGTTTCTCATCATTTTGGACCGTGGGCTATAGCCCATATCGTACGGCATACTATAGCGCGCCGTTTTTCATCATTTTTGAGGATTTGAAAAAAATGACGAAATGACAAAAACGATGGGTTATAGCCCATGTTTTTTGAAATTTTGAAAAAAAAAGTTAGCCTCGTTTCTCATCATTTTGGACCGTGGGCTATAGCCCATATCGTACGGCATACTATAGCGCGCCATTTTTCATCATTTTTGAGGATTTGAAAAAAATGACGAAATGACAAAAACGATGGGTTATAGCCCATGTTTTTTGAAATTTTGAAAAAAAAAGTTAGCCTCGTTTCTCATCATTTTGGACCGTGGGCTATAGCCCATATCGTACGGCATACTATAGCGTGCCGTTTTTCATCATTTTTGAGGATTTGAAAAAAATGACGAAATGACAAAAACGATAGGTTATAGCCCATGTTTTTTGAAATTTTGAAAAAAAAAGTTAGCCTCGTTTCTCATCATTTTGGACCGTGGGCTATAGCCCATATCGTACGGCATACTATAGCGCGCCATTTTTCATCATTTTTGAGGATTTGAAAAAAATGACGAAATGACAAAAACGATGGGTTATAGCCCATGTTTTTTGAAATTTTGAAAAAAAAAGTTAGCCTCGTTTCTCATCATTTTGGACCGTGGGCTATAGCCCATATCGTACGGCATACTATAGCGCGCAGTTTTTCATCATTTTTGAGGATTTGAAAAAAATGACGAAATGACAAAAACGATGGGTTATAGCCCATGTTTTTTGAAATTTTGAAAAAAAAATTTAGCCTCGTTTCTCATCATTTTGGACCGTGGGCTATAGCCCATATCGTACGGCATACTATAGCACGCAGTTTTTCATCATTTTTGAGGATTTGAAAAAAATGACGAAATGACAAAAACGATGGGTTATAGCCCATGTTTTTTGAAATTTTGAAAAAAAAAGTTAGCCTCGTTTCTCATCATTTTGGACCGTGGGCTATAGCCCATATCGTACGGCATACTATAGCGCGCCATTTTTCATCATTTTTGAGGATTTGAAAAAAATGACGAAATGACAAAAACGATGGGTTATAGCCCATGTTTTTTGAAATTTTGAAAAAAAAAGTTAGCCTCGTTTCTCATCATTTTGGACCGTGGGCTATAGCCCATATCGTACGGCATACTATAGCGCGCCGTTTTTCATCATTTTTGAGGATTTGAAAAAAATGACGAAATGACAAAAACGATGGGTTATAGCCCATGTTTTTTGAAATTTTGAAAAAAAAAGTTAGCCTCGTTTCTCATCATTTTGGACCGTGGGCTATAGCCCATATCGTACGGCATACTATAGCGCGCCATTTTTCATCATTTTTGAGGATTTGAAAAAAATGACGAAATGACAAAAACGATGGGTTATAGCCCATGTTTTTTGAAATTTTGAAAAAAAAAGGTTAGCCTCGTTTCTCATCATTTTGGACCGTGGGCTATAGCCCATATCGTACGGCATACTATAGCGCGCCATTTTTCATCATTTTTGAGGATTTGAAAAAAATGACAAAATGACAAAAACGATGGGTTATAGCCCATGTTTTTTGAAATTTTGAAAAAAAAAGTTAGCCTCGTTTCTCATCATTTTGGACCGTGGGCTATAGCCCATATCGTACGGCATACTATAGCGCGCAGTTTTTCATCATTTTTGAGGATTTGAAAAAAATGACAAAATGACAAAAACGATGGGTTATAGCCCATGTTTTTTGAAATTTTGAAAAAAAAAGTTAGCCTCGTTTCTCATCATTTTGGACCGTGGGCTATAGCCCATATCGTACGGCATACTATAGCGCGCCGTTTTTCATCATTTTTGAGGATTTGAAAAAAATGACGAAATGACAAAAACGATGGGTTATAGCCCATGTTTTTTGAAATTTTGAAAAAAAAAGTTAGCCTCGTTTCTCATCATATTGGACCGTGGGCTATAGCCCATATCGTACGGCATACTATAGCGCGCAGTTTTTCATCATTTTTGAGGATTTGAAAAAAATGACGAAATGACAAAAACGATGGGTTATAGCCCATGTTTTTTGAAATTTTGAAAAAAAAAGTTAGCCTCGTTTCTCATCATTTTGGACCGTGGGCTATAGCCCATATCGTACGGCATACTATAGCGCGCAGTTTTTCATCATTTTTGAGGATTTGAAAAAAATGACGAAATGACAAAAACGATGGGTTATAGCCCATGTTTTTTGAAATTTTGAAAAAAAAAGTTAGCCTCGTTTCTCATCATTTTGGACCGTGGGCTATAGCCCATATCGTACGGCATACTATAGCGCGCCGTTTTTCATCATTTTTGAGGATTTGAAAAAAATGACGAAATGACAAAAACGATGGGTTATATCCCATGTTTTTTGAAATTTTGAAAAAAAAAGTTAGCCTCGTTTCTCATCATTTTGGACCGTGGGCTATAGCCCATATCGTACGGCATACTATAGCGCGCCGTTTTTCATCATTTTTGAGGATTTGAAAAAAATGACGAAATGACAAAAACGATGGGTTATAGCCCATGTTTTTTGAAATTTTGAAAAAAAAAGTTAGCCTCGTTTCTCATCATTTTGGACCGTGGGCTATAGCCCATATCGTACGGCATACTATAGCGCGCCGTTTTTCATCATTTTTGAGGATTTGAAAAAAATGACGAAATGACAAAAACGATGGGTTATAGCCCATGTTTTTTGAAATTTTGAAAAAAAAAGTTAGCCTCGTTTCTCATCATTTTGGACCGTGGGCTATAGCCCATATCGTACGGCATACTATAGCGCGCAGTTTTTCATCATTTTTGAGGATTTGAAAAAAATGACGAAATGACAAAAACGATGGGTTATAGCCCATGTTTTTTGAAATTTTGAAAAAAAAAGTTAGCCTCGTTTCTCATCATTTTGGACCGTGGGCTATAGCCCATATCGTACGGCATACTATAGCGCGCCATTTTTCATCATTTTTGAGGATTTGAAAAAAATGACGAAATGACAAAAACGATGGGTTATAGCCCATGTTTTTTGAAATATTGAAAATAAAAGTTAGCCTCGTTTCTCATCATTTTGGACCGTGGGCTATAGCCCATATCGTACGGCATACTATAGCGCGCCGTTTTTCATCATTTTTGAGGATTTGAAAAAAATGACGAAATGACAAAAACGATGGGTTATAGCCCATGTTTTTTGAAATTTTGAAAAAAAAAGTTAGCCTCGTTTCTCATCATTTTGGACCGTGGGCTATAGCCCATATCGTACGGCATACTATAGCGCGCAGTTTTTCATCATTTTTGAGGATTTGAAAAAAATGACAAAATGACAAAAACGATGGGTTATAGCCCATGTTTTTTGAAATTTTGAAAAAAAAAGTTAGCCTCGTTTCTCATCATTTTGGACCGTGGGCTATAGCCCATATCGTACGGCATACTATAGCGCGCCGTTTTTCATCATTTTTGAGGATTTGAAAAAAATGACGAAATGACAAAAACGATGGGTTATAGCCCATGTTTTTTGAAATTTTGAAAAAAAAAGTTAGCCTCGTTTCTCATCATATTGGACCGTGGGCTATAGCCCATATCGTACAGCATACTATAGCGCGCAGTTTTTCATCATTTTTGAGGATTTGAAAAAAATGACGAAATGACAAAAACGATCGGTTATAGCCCATGTTTTTTGAAATTTTGAAAAAAAAAGTTAGCCTCGTTTCTCATCATTTTGGACCGTGGGCTATAGCCCATATCGTACGGCATACTATAGCGCGCAGTTTTTCATCATTTTTGAGGATTTGAAAAAAATGACGAAATGACAAAAACGATGGGTTATAGCCCATGTTTTTTGAAATTTTGAAAAAAAAAGTTAGCCTCGTTTCTCATCATTTTGGACCGTGGGCTATAGCCCATATCGTACGGCATACTATAGCACGCCGTTTTTCATAATTTTTGAGGATTTGAAAAAAATGACGAAATGACAAAAACGATGGGTTATATCCCATGTTTTTTTTAATTTTGAAAAAAAAAGTTAGCCTCGTTTCTCATCATTTTGGACCGTGGGCTATAGCCCATATCGTACGGCATACTATAGCGCGCCGTTTTTCATCATTTTTGAGGATTTGAAAAAAATGACGAAATGACAAAAACGATGGGTTATAGCCCATGTTTTTTGAAATTTTGAAAAAAAAAGTTAGCCTCGTTTCTCATCATTTTGGACCGTGGGCTATAGCCCATATCGTACGGCATACTATAGCGCGCCGTTTTTCATCATTTTTGAGGATTTGAAAAAAATGACGAAATGACAAAAACCGATGGGTTATAGCCCATGTTTTTTGAAATTTTGAAAAAAAAAGTTAGCCTCGTTTCTCATCATTTTGGACCGTGGGCTATAGCCCATATCGTACGGCATACTATAGCGCGCCATTTTTCATCATTTTTGAGGATTTGAAAAAAATGACGAAATGACAAAAACGATGGGTTATAGCCCATGTTTTTTGAAATTTTGAAAAAAAAAGTTAGCCTCGTTTCTCATCATTTTGGACCGTGGGCTATAGCCCATATCGTACGGCATACTATAGCGTGCCGTTTTTCATCATTTTTGAGGATTTGAAAAAAATGACGAAATGACAAAAACGATAGGTTATAGCCCATGTTTTTTGAAATTTTGAAAAAAAAAGTTAGCCTCGTTTCTCATCATTTTGGACCGTGGGCTATAGCCCATATCGTACGGCATACTATAGCGCGCCATTTTTCATCATTTTTGAGGATTTGAAAAAAATGACGAAATGACAAAAACGATGGGTTATAGCCCATGTTTTTTGAAATTTTGAAAAAAAAAGTTAGCCTCGTTTCTCATCATTTTGGACCGTGGGCTATAGCCCATATCGTACGGCATACTATAGCGCGCAGTTTTTCATCATTTTTGAGGATTTGAAAAAAATGACGAAATGACAAAAACGATGGGTTATAGCCCATGTTTTTTGAAATTTTGAAAAAAAAAATTAGCCTCGTTTCTCATCATTTTGGACCGTGGGCTATAGCCCATATCGTACGGCATACTATAGCACGCAGTTTTTCATCATTTTTGAGGATTTGAAAAAAATGACGAAATGACAAAAACGATGGGTTATAGCCCATGTTTTTTGAAATTTTGAAAAAAAAAGTTAGCCTCGTTTCTCATCATTTTGGACCGTGGGCTATAGCCCATATCGTACGGCATACTATAGCGCGCCATTTTTCATCATTTTTGAGGATTTGAAAAAAATGACGAAATGACAAAAACGATGGGTTATAGCCCATGTTTTTTGAAATTTTGAAAAAAAAAGTTAGCCTCGTTTCTCATCATTTTGGACCGTGGGCTATAGCCCATATCGTACGGCATACTATAGCGCGCCGTTTTTCATCATTTTTGAGGATTTGAAAAAAATGACGAAATGACAAAAACGATGGGTTATAGCCCATGTTTTTTGAAATTTTGAAAAAAAAAGTTAGCCTCGTTTCTCATCATTTTGGACCGTGGGCTATAGCCCATATCGTACGGCATACTATAGCGCGCCATTTTTCATCATTTTTGAGGATTTGAAAAAAATGACGAAATGACAAAAACGATGGGTTATAGCCCATGTTTTTTGAAATTTTGAAAAAAAAAGGTTAGCCTCGTTTCTCATCATTTTGGACCGTGGGCTATAGCCCATATCGTACGGCATACTATAGCGCGCCATTTTTCATCATTTTTGAGGATTTGAAAAAAATGACAAAATGACAAAAACGATGGGTTATAGCCCATGTTTTTTGAAATTTTGAAAAAAAAAGTTAGCCTCGTTTCTCATCATTTTGGACCGTGGGCTATAGCCCATATCGTACGGCATACTATAGCGCGCAGTTTTTCATCATTTTTGAGGATTTGAAAAAAATGACAAAATGACAAAAACGATGGGTTATAGCCCATGTTTTTTGAAATTTTGAAAAAAAAAGTTAGCCTCGTTTCTCATCATTTTGGACCGTGGGCTATAGCCCATATCGTACGGCATACTATAGCGCGCCGTTTTTCATCATTTTTGAGGATTTGAAAAAAATGACGAAATGACAAAAACGATGGGTTATAGCCCATGTTTTTTGAAATTTTGAAAAAAAAAGTTAGCCTCGTTTCTCATCATATTGGACCGTGGGCTATAGCCCATATCGTACGGCATACTATAGCGCGCAGTTTTTCATCATTTTTGAGGATTGTGAAAAAAATGACGAAATGACAAAAACGATGGGTTATAGCCCATGTTTTTTGAAATTTTGAAAAAAAAAGTTAGCCTCGTTTCTCATCATTTTGGACCGTGGGCTATAGCCCATATCGTACGGCATACTATAGCGCGCAGTTTTTCATCATTTTTGAGGATTTGAAAAAAATGACGAAATGACAAAAACGATGGGTTATAGCCCATGTTTTTTGAAATTTTGAAAAAAAAAGTTAGCCTCGTTTCTCATCATTTTGGACCGTGGGCTATAGCCCATATCGTACGGCATACTATAGCGCGCCGTTTTTCATCATTTTTGAGGATTTGAAAAAAATGACGAAATGACAAAAACGATGGGTTATATCCCATGTTTTTTGAAATTTTGAAAAAAAAAGTTAGCCTCGTTTCTCATCATTTTGGACCGTGGGCTATAGCCCATATCGTACGGCATACTATAACGCGCCGTTTTTCATCATTTTTGAGGATTTGAAAAAAATGACGAAATGACAAAAACGATGGGTTATAGCCCATGTTTTTTGAAATTTTGAAAAAAAAAGTTAGCCTCGTTTCTCATCATTTTGGACCGTGGGCTATAGCCCATATCGTACGGCATACTATAGCGCGCCGTTTTTCATCATTTTTGAGGATTTGAAAAAAATGACGAAATGACAAAAACGATGGGTTATAGCCCATGTTTTTTGAAATTTTGAAAAAAAAAGTTAGCCTCGTTTCTCATCATTTTGGACCGTGGGCTATAGCCCATATCGTACGGCATACTATAGCGCGCCATTTTTCATCATTTTTGAGGATTTGAAAAAAATGACGAAATGACAAAAACGATGGGTTATAGCCCATGTTTTTTGAAATTTTGAAAAAAAAAGTTAGCCTCGTTTCTCATCATTTTGGACCGTGGGCTATAGCCCATATCGTACGGCATACTATAGCGCGCCGTTTTTCATCATTTTTGAGGATTTGAAAAAAATGACGAAATGACAAAAACGATGGGTTATAGCCCATGTTTTTTGAAATTTTGAAAAAAAAAGTTAGCCTAGTTTCTCATCATTTTGGACCGTGGGCTATAGCCCATATCGTACGGCATACTATAGCGCGCCATTTTTCATCATTTTTGAGGATTTGAAAAAAATGACGAAATGACAAAAACGATGGGTTATAGCCCATGTTTTTTGAAATTTTGAAAAAAAAAGTTAGCCTCGTTTCTCATCATTTTGGACCGTGGGCTATAGCCCATATCGTACGGCATACTATAGCGCGCAGTTTTTCATCATTTTTGAGGATTTGAAAAAAATGACGAAATGACAAAAACGATGGGTTATAGCCCATGTTTTTTGAAATTTTGAAAAAAAAAATTAGCCTCGTTTCTCATCATTTTGGACCGTGGGCTATAGCCCATATCGTACGGCATACTATAGCGCGCCGTTTTTCATCATTTTTGAGGATTTGAAAAAAATGACGAAATGACAAAAACGATGGGTTATAGCCCATGTTTTTTGAAATTTTGAAAAAAAAAGTTAGCCTCGTTTCTCATCATTTTGGACCGTGGGCTATAGCCCATATCGTACGGCATACTATAGCGCGCAGTTTTTCATCATTTTTGAGGATTTGAAAAAAATGACGAAATGACAAAAACGATGGGTTATAGCCCATGTTTTTTGAAATTTTGAAAAAAAAAGTTAGCCTCGTTTCTCATCATTTTGGACCGTGGGCTATAGCCCATATCGTACGGCATACTATAGCGCGCCATTTTTCATCATTTTTGAGGATTTGAAAAAAATGACGAAATGACAAAAACGATGGGTTATAGCCCATGTTTTTTGAAATTTTGAAAAAAAAAGTTAGCCTCGTTTCTCATCATTTTGGACCGTGGGCTATAGCCCATATCGTACGGCATACTATAGCGCGCCGTTTTTCATCATTTTTGAGGATTTGAAAAAAATGACGAAATGACAAAAACGATGGGTTATAGCCCATGTTTTTTGAAATTTTGAAAAAAAAAGTTAGCCTCGTTTCTCATCATTTTGGACCGTGGGCTATAGCCCATATCGTACGGCATACTATAGCGCGCCATTTTTCATCATTTTTGAGGATTTGAAAAAAATGACGAAATGACAAAAACGATGGGTTATAGCCCATGTTTTTTGAAATTTTGAAAAAAAAAGTTAGCCTCGTTTCTCATCATTTTGGACCGTGGGCTATAGCCCATATCGTACGGCATACTATAGCGCGCAGTTTTTCATCATTTTTGAGGATTTGAAAAAAATGACGAAATGACAAAAACGATGGGTTATAGCCCATGTTTTTTTAAATTAAAAAAAAAAAAGTTAGCCTCGTTTCTCATCATTTTGGACCGTGGGCTATAGCCCATATCGTACGGCATACTATAGCGCGCAGTTTTTCATCATTTTTGAGGATTTGAAAAAAATGACGAAATGACAAAAACGATGGGTTATAGCCCATGTTTTTTGAAATTTTGAAAAAAAAAAATAGCCTCGTTTCTCATCATTTTGGACCGTGGGCTATAGCCCATATCGTACGGCATACTATAGCGCGCCGTTTTTCATCATTTTTGAGGATTTGAAAAAAATGACGAAATGACAAAAACGATGGGTTATAGCCCATGTTTTTTGAAATTTTGAAAAAAAAAGTTAGCCTCGTTTCTCATCATTTTGGACCGTGGGCTATAGCCCATATCGTACGGCATACTATAGCGCGCCATTTTTCATCATTTTTGAGGATTTGAAAAAAATGACGAAATGACAAAAACGATGGGTTATAGCCCATGTTTTTTGAAATTTTGAAAAAAAAAGTTAGCCTCGTTTCTCATCATTTTGGACCGTGGGCTATAGCCCATATCGTACGGCATACTATAGCGCGCCGTTTTTCATCATTTTTGAGGATTTGAAAAAAATGACGAAATGACAAAAACGATAGGTTATAGCCCATGTTTTTTGAAATTTTGAAAAAAAAAGTTAGCCTCGTTTCTCATCATTTTGGACCGTGGGCTATAGCCCATATCGTACGGCATACTATAGCGCGCCATTTTTCATCATTTTTGAGGATTTGAAAAAAATGACGAAATGACAAAAACGATGGGTTATAGCCCATGTTTTTTGAAATTTTGAAAAAAAAAGTTAGCCTCGTTTCTCATCATTTTGGACCGTGGGCTATAGCCCATATCGTACGGCATACTATAGCGCGCAGTTTTTCATCATTTTTGAGGATTTGAAAAAAATGACGAAATGACAAAAACGATGGGTTATAGCCCATGTTTTTTGAAATTTTGAAAAAAAAAGTTAGCCTCGTTTCTCATCATTTTGGACCGTGGGCTAGAGCCCATATCGTACGGCATACTATAGCGCGCAGTTTTTCATCATTTTTGAGGATTTGAAAAAAATGACGAAATGACAAAAACGATGGGTTATAGCCCATGTTTTTTGAAATTTTGAAAAAAAAAGTTAGCCTCGTTTCTCATCATTTTGGACCGTGGGCTATAGCCCATATCATACGGCATACTATAGCGCGCAGTTTTTCATCATTTTTGAGGATTTGAAAAAAATTACGAAATGACAAAAACGATGGGTTATAGCCCATGTTTTTTGAAATTTTGAAAAAAAAAATTAGCCTCGTTTCTCATCATTTTGGACCGTGGGCTATAGCCCATATCGTACGGCATACTATAGCGCGCCGTTTTTCATCATTTTTGAGGATTTGAAAAAAATGACGAAATGACAAAAATGATGGGTTATAGCCCATGTTTTTTGAAATTTTGAAAAAAAAAGTTAGCCTCGTTTCTCATCATTTTGGACCGTGGGCTATAGCCCATATCGTACGGCATACTATAGCGCGCAGTTTTTCATCATTTTTGAGGATTTGAAAAAAATGACGAAATGACAAAAACGATGGGTTATAGCCCATGTTTTTTGAAATTTTGAAAAAAAAAGTTAGCCTCGTTTCTCATCATTTTGGACCGTGGGCTATAGCCCATATCGTACGGCATACTATAGCGCGCCATTTTTCATCATTTTTGAGGATTTGAAAAAAATTACGAAATGACAAAAACGATGGGTTATAGCCCATGTTTTTTGAAATTTTGAAAACAAAAGTTAGCCTCGTTTCTCATCATTTTGGACCGTGGGCTATAGCCCATATCGTACGGCATACTATAGCGCGCAGTTTTTCATCATTTTTGAGGATTTGAAAAAAATGACGAAATGACAAAAACGATGGGTTATAGCCCATGTTTTTTGAAATTTTGAAAAAAAAAGTTAGCCTCGTTTCTCATCATTTTGGACCGTGGGCTATAGCCCATATCGTACGGCATACTATAGCGCGCCGTTTTTCATCATTTTTGAGGATTTGAAAAAAATTACGAAATGACAAAAACGATGGGTTATAGCCCATGTTTTTTGAAATTTTGAAAAAAAAAAGTTAGCCTCGTTTCTCATCATTTTGGACCGTGGGCTATAGCCCATATCGTACGGCATACTATAGCGCGCCGTTTTTCATCATTTTTGAGGATTTGAAAAAAATGACGAAATGACAAAAACGATGGGTTATAGCCCATGTTTTTTGAAATTTTGAAAAAAAAAAGTTAGCCTCGTTTCTCATCATTTTGGACCGTGGGCTATAGCCCATATCGTACGGCATACTATAGCGCGCCATTTTTCATCATTTTTGAGGATTTGAAAAAAATGACGAAATGACAAAAACGATGGGTTATAGCCCATGTTTTTTGAAATTTTGAAAAAAAAAGTTAGCCTCGTTTCTCATCATTTTGGACCGTGGGCTATAGCCCATATCGTACGGCATACTATAGCGCGCAGTTTTTCATCATTTTTGAGGATTTGAAAAAAATGACGAAATGACAAAAACGATGGGTTATAGCCCATGTTTTTTGAAATTTTGAAAAAAAAAGTTAGCCTCGTTTCTCATCATTTTGGACCGTGGGCTATAGCCCATATCGTACGGCATACTATAGCGCGCAGTTTTTCATCATTTTTGAGGATTTGAAAAAAATGACGAAATGACAAAAACGATGGGTTATAGCCCATGTTTTTTGAAATTTTGAAAAAAAAAGTTAGCCTCGTTTCTCATCATTTTGGACCGTGGGCTATAGCCCATATCGTACGGCATACTATAGCGCGCCGTTTTTCATCATTTTTGAGGATTTGAAAAAAATGACGAAATGACAAAAACGATGGGTTATAGCCCATGTTTTTTGAAATTTTGAAAAAAAAAGTTAGCCTCGTTTCTCATCATTTTGGACCGTGGGCTATAGCCCATATCGTACGGCATACTATAGCGCGCCGTTTTTCATCATTTTTGAGGATTTGAAAAAAATGACGAAATGACAAAAACGATGGGTTATAGCCCATGTTTTTTGAAATTTTGAAAAAAAAAGTTAGCCTCGTTTCTCATCATTTTGGACCGTGGGCTATAGCCCATATCGTACGGCATACTATAGCGCGCAGTTTTTCATCATTTTTGAGGATTTGAAAAAAATGACGAAATGACAAAAACGATGGGTTATAGCCCATGTTTTTTGAAATTTTGAAAAAAAAAAGTTAGCCTCGTTTCTCATCATTTTGGACCGTGGGCTATAGCCCATATCGTACGGCATACTATAGCGCGCAGTTTTTCATCATTTTTGAGGATTTGAAAAAAATGACGAAATGACAAAAACGATGGGTTATAGCCCATGTTTTTTGAAATTTTGAAAAAAAAAGTTAGCCACGTTTCTCATCATTTTGGACCGTGGGCTATAGCCCATATCGTACGGCATACTATAGCGCGCCATTTTTCATCATTTTTGAGGATTTGAAAAAAATGACGAAATGACAAAAACGATGGGTTATAGCCCATGTTTTTTGAAATTTTGAAAAAAAAAGTTAGCCTCGTTTCTCATCATTTTGGACCGTGGGCTATAGCCCATATCGTACGGCATACTATAGCGAGCAGTTTTTCATCATTTTTGAGGATTTGAAAAAAATGACGAAATGACAAAAACGATGGGTTATAGCCCATGTTTTTTGAAATTTTGAAAAAAAAAGTTAGCCTCGTTTCTCATCATTTTGGACCGTGGGCTATAGCCCATATCGTACGGCATACTATAGCGCGCAGTTTTTCATCATTTTTGAGGATTTGAAAAAAATGACGAAATGACAAAAACGATGGGTTATAGCCCATGTTTTTTGAAATTTTGAAAAAAAAAATTAGCCTCGTTTCTCATCATTTTGGACCGTGGGCTATAGCCCATATCGTACGGCATACTATAGCGCGCCGTTTTTCATCATTTTTGAGGATTTGAAAAAAATGACGAAATGACAAAAACGATGGGTTATAGCCCATGTTTTTTGAAATTTTGAAAAAAAAAGTTAGCCTCGTTTCTCATCATTTTGGACCGTGGGCTATAGCCCATATCGTACGGCATACTATAGCGCGCAGTTTTTCATCATTTTTGAGGATTTGAAAAAAATGACGAAATGACAAAAACGATGGGTTATAGCCCATGTTTTTTGAAATTTTGAAAAAAAAAGTTAGCCTCGTTTCTCATCATTTTGGACCGTGGGCTATAGCCCATATCGTACGGCATACTATAGCGCGCCATTTTTCATCATTTTTGAGGATTTGAAAAAAATTACGAAATGACAAAAACGATGGGTTATAGCCCATGTTTTTTGAAATTTTGAAAACAAAAGTTAGCCTCGTTTCTCATCATTTTGGACCGTGGGCTATAGCCCATATCGTACGGCATACTATAGCGCGCAGTTTTTCATCATTTTTGAGGATTTGAAAAAAATGACGAAATGACAAAAACGATGGGTTATAGCCCATGTTTTTTGAAATTTTGAAAAAAAAAGTTAGCCTCGTTTCTCATCATTTTGGACCGTGGGCTATAGCCCATATCGTACGGCATACTATAGCGCACAGTTTTTCATCATTTTTGAGGATTTGAAAAAAATGACGAAATGACAAAAACGATGGGTTATAGCCCATGTTTTTTGAAATTTTGAAAAAAAAAAGTTAGCCTCGTTTCTCATCATTTTGGACCGTGGGCTATAGCCCATATCGTACGGCATACTATAGCGCGCCGTTTTTCATCATTTTTGAGGATTTGAAAAAAATTACGAAATGACAAAAACGATGGGTTATAGCCCATGTTTTTTGAAATTTTGGAAAAAAAAGTTAGCCTCGTTTCTCATCATTTTGGACCGTGGGCTATAGCCCATATCGTACGGCATACTATAGCGCGCCGTTTTTCATCATTTTTGAGGATTTGAAAAAAATTACGAAATGACAAAAACGATGGGTTATAGCCCATGTTTTTTGAAATTTTGGAAAAAAAAGTTAGCCTCGTTTCTCATCATTTTGGACCGTGGGCTATAGCCCATATCGTACGGCATACTATAGCGCGCCGTTTTTCATCATTTTTGAGGATTTGAAAAAAATGACGAAATGACAAAAACGATGGGTTATAGCCCATGTTTTTTGAAATTTTGAAAAAAAAAGTTAGCCTCGTTTCTCATCATTTTGGACCGTGGGCTATAGCCCATATCGTACGGCATACTATAGCGCGCAGTTTTTCATCATTTTTGAGGATTTGAAAAAAATGACGAAATGACAAAAACGATGGGTTATAGCCCATGTTTTTTGAAATTTTGAAAAAAAAAGTTAGCCTCGTTTCTCATCATTTTGGACCGTGGGCTATAGCCCATATCGTACGGCATACTATAGCGCGCAGTTTTTCATCATTTTTGAGGATTTGAAAAAAATGACGAAATGACAAAAACGATGGGTTATAGCATATGTTTTTTGAAATTTTGAAAAAAAAAGTTAGCCTCGTTTCTCATCATTTTGGACCGTGGGCTATAGCCCAAATCGTACGGCATACTATAGCGCGCCGTTTTTCATCATTTTTGAGGATTTGAAAAAAATGACAAAATGACAAAAACGATGGGTTATAGCCCATGTTTTTTGAAATTTTGAAAAAAAAAGTTAGCCTCGTTTCTCATCATTTTGGACCGTGGGCTATAGCCCATATCGTACGGCATACTATAGCGCGCAGTTTTTCATCATTTTTGAGGATTTGAAAAAAATGACGAAATGACAAAAACGATGGGTTATAGCCCATGTTTTTTGAAATTTTGAAAAAAAAAGTTAGCCTCGTTTCTCATCATTTTGGACCGTGGGCTATAGCCCATATCGTACGGCATACTATAGCGCGCCGTTTTTCATCATTTTTGAGGATTTGAAAAAAATGACGAAATGACAAAAACGATGGGTTATAGCCCATGTTTTTTGAAATTTTGAAAAAAAAAGTTAGCCTCGTTTCTCATCATTTTGGACCGTGGGCTATAGCCCATATCGTACGGCATACTATAGCGCGCAGTTTTTCATCATTTTTGAGGATTTGAAAAAAATGACGAAATGACAAAAACGATGGGTTATAGCCCATGTTTTTTGAAATTTTGAAAAAAAAAGTTAGCCTCGTTTCTCATCATTTTGGACCGTGGGCTATAGCCCATATCGTACGGCATACTATAGCACGCCGTTTTTCATCATTTTTGAGGATTTAAAAAAAATGACGAAATGACAAAAACGATGGGTTATAGCCCATGTTTTTTGAAATTTTGAAAAAAAAAGTTAGCCTCGTTTCTCATCATTTTGGACCGTGGGCTATAGCCCATATCGTACGGCATACTATAGCGCGCAGTTTTTCATCATTTTTGAGGATTTGAAAAAAATGACGAAATGACAAAAACGATGGGTTATAGCCCATGTTTTTTGAAATTTTGAAAAAAGAAGTTAGCCTCGTTTCTCATCATTTTGGACCGTGGGCTATAGCCCATATCGTACGGCATACTATAGCGCGCAGTTTTTCATCATTTTTGAGGATTTGAAAAAAATGACGAAATGACAAAAACGATAGGTTATAGCCCATGTTTTTTGAAATTTTGAAAAAAAAAGTTAGCCTCGTTTCTCATCATTTTGGACCGTGGGCTATAGCCCATATCGTACGGCATACTATAGCGCGCCGTTTTTCATCATTTTTGAGGATTTGAAAAAAATTACGAAATGACAAAAACGATGGGTTATAGCCCATGTTTTTTGAAATTTTGAAAAAAAAAGTTAGCCTCGTTTCTCATCATTTTGGACCGTGGGCTATAGCCCATATCGTACGGCATACTATAGCGCGCAGTTTTTCATCATTTTTGAGGATTTGAAAAAAATGACGAAATGACAAAAACGATGGGTTATAGCCCATGTTTTTTGAAATTTTGAAAAAAAAAGTTAGCCTCGTTTCTCATCATTTTGGACCGTGGGCTATAGCCCATATCGTACGGCATACTATAGCGCGCAGTTTTTCATCATTTTTGAGGATTTAAAAAAAATGACGAAATGACAAAAACGATGGGTTATAGCCCATGTTTTTTGAAATTTTGAAAAAAAAAGTTAGCCTCGTTTCTCATCATTTTGGACCGTGGGCTATAGCCCATATCGTACGGCATACTATAGCGCGCCGTTTTTCATCATTTTTGAGGATTTGAAAAAAATGACGAAATGACAAAAACGATGGGTTATAGCCCATGTTTTTTGAAATTTTGAAAAAAAAAGTTAGCCTCGTTTCTCATCATTTTGGACCGTGGGCTATAGCCCATATCGTACGGCATACTATAGCGCGCCGTTTTTCATCATTTTTGAGGATTTGAAAAAAATTACGAAATGACAAAAACGATGGGTTATAGCCCATGTTTTTTGAAATTTTGAAAAAAAAAGTTAGCCTCGTTTCTCATCATTTTGGACCGTGGGCTATAGCCCATTTCGTACGGCATACTATAGCGCGCAGTTTTTCATCATTTTTGAGGATTTGAAAAAAATGACGAAATGACAAAAACGATGGGTTATAGCCCATGTTTTTTGAAATTTTGAAAAAAAAAGTTAGCCTCGTTTCTCATCATTTTGGACCGTGGGCTATAGCCCATATCGTACGGCATACTATAGCGCGCAGTTTTTCATCATTTTTGAGGATTTGAAAAAAATTACGAAATGACAAAAACGATGGGTTATAGCCCATGTTTTTTGAAATTTTGAAAAAAAAAGTTAGCCTCGTTTCTCATCATTTTGGACCGTGGGCTATAGCCCATATCGTACGGCATACTATAGCGCGCAGTTTTTCATCATTTTTGAGGATTTAAAAAAAATGACGAAATGACAAAAACGATGGGTTATAGCCCATGTTTTTTGAAATTTTGAAAAAAAAAGTTAGCCTCGTTTCTCATCATTTTGGACCGTGGGCTATAGCCCATATCGTACGGCATACTATAGCGCGCCGTTTTTCATCATTTTTGAGGATTTGAAAAAAATGACAAAATGACAAAAACGATGGGTTATAGCCCATGTTTTTTGAAATTTTGAAAAAAAAAGTTAGCCTCGTTTCTCATCATTTTGGACCGTGGGCTATAGCCCATATCGTACGGCATACTATAGCGCGCCGTTTTTCATCATTTTTGAGGATTTGAAAAAAATGACGAAATGACAAAAACGATGGGTTATAGCCCATGTTTTTTGAAATTTTGAAAAAAAAAGTTAGCCTCGTTTCTCATCATTTTGGACCGTGGGCTATAGCCCATATCGTACGGCATACTATAGCGCGCCGTTTTTCATCATTTTTGAGGATTTTAAAAAAATGACGAAATGACAAAAACGATGGGTTATAGCCCATGTTTTTTGAAATTTTGAAAAAAAAAGTTAGCCTCGTTTCTCATCATTTTGGACCGTGGGCTATAGCCCATATCGTACGGCATACTATAGCGCGCAGTTTTTCATCATTTTTGAGGATTTGAAAAAAATGACGAAATGACAAAAACGATGGGTTATAGCCCATGTTTTTCTAAATTTTGAAAAAAGAAGTTAGCCTCGTTTCTCATCATTTTGGACCGTGGGCTATAGCCCATATCGTACGGCATACTATAGCGCGCAGTTTTTCATCATTTTTGAGGATTTGAAAAAAATGACGAAATGACAAAAACGATGGGTTATAGCCCATGTTTTTTGAAATTTTGAAAAAAAAAGTTAGCCTCGTTTCTCATCATTTTGGACCGTGGGCTATAGCCCATATCGTACGGCATACTATAGCGCGCCGTTTTTCATCATTTTTGAGGATTTGAAAAAAATTACGAAATGACAAAAACGATGGGTTATAGCCCATGTTTTTTGAAATTTTGAAAAAAAAAGTTAGCCTCGTTTCTCATCATTTTGGACCGTGGGCTATAGCCCATATCGTACGGCATACTATAGCGCGCAGTTTTTCATCATTTTTGAGGATTTGAAAAAAATGACGAAATGACAAAAACGATGGGTTATAGCCCATGTTTTTTGAAATTTTGAAAAAAAAAGTTAGCCTCGTTTCTCATCATTTTGGACCGTGGGCTATAGCCCATATCGTACGGCATACTATAGCGCGCAGTTTTTCATCATTTTTGAGGATTTGAAAAAAATGACGAAATGACAAAAACGATGGGTTATAGCCCAAGTTTTTTGAAATTTTGAAAAAAAAAGTTAGCCTCGTTTCTCATCATTTTGGACCATGGGCTATAGCCCATATCGTACGGCATACTATAGCGCGCAGTTTTTCATCATTTTTGAGGATTTGAAAAAAATGACGAAATGACAAAAACGATGGGTTATAGCCCATGTTTTTTGAAATTTTGAAAAAAGAAGTTAGCCTCGTTTCTCATCATTTTGGACCGTGGGCTATAGCCCATATCGTACGACATACTATAGCGCGCAGTTTTTCATCATTTTTGAGGATTTGAAAAAAATGACGAAATGACAAAAACGATGGGTTATAGCCCATGTTTTTTGAAATTTTGAAAAAAAAAGTTAGCCTCGTTTCTCATCATTTTGGACCGTGGGCTATAGCCCATATCGTACGGCATACTATAGCGCGCCGTTTTTCATCATTTTTGAGGATTTGAAAAAAATTACGAAATGACAAAAACGATGGGTTATAGCCCATGTTTTTTGAAATTTTGAAAAAAAAAGTTAGCCTCGTTTCTCATCATTTTGGACCGTGGGCTATAGCCCATATCGTACGGCATACTATAGCGCGCAGTTTTTCATCATTTTTGAGGATTTGAAAAAAATGACGAAATGACAAAAACGATGGGTTATAGCCCATGTTTTTTGAAATTTTGAAAAAAAAAGTTAGCCTCGTTTCTCATCATTTTGGACCGTGGGCTATAGCCCATATCGTACGGCATACTATAGCGCGCCGTTTTTCATCATTTTTGAGGATTTGAAAAAAATGACGAAATGACAAAAACGATGGGTTATAGCCCATGTTTTTTGAAATTTTGAAAAAAAAAGTTAGCCTCGTTTCTCATCATTTTGGACCATGGGCTATAGCCCATATCGTACGGCATACTATAGCGCGCAGTTTTTCATCATTTTTGAGGATTTGAAAAAAATTACGAAATGACAAAAACGATGGGTTATAGCCCATGTTTTTTGAAATTTTGAAAAAAAAAGTTAGCCTCGTTTCTCATCATTTTGGACCGTGGGCTATAGCCCATATCGTACGGCATACTATAGCGCGCAGATTTTCATCATTTTTGAAGATTTGAAAAAAATGACGAAATGACAAAAACGATGGGTTATAGCCCATGTTTTTTGAAATTTTGAAAAAAAAAGTTAGCCTCGTTTCTCATCATTTTGGACCGTGGGCTATAGCCCATATCGTACGGCATACTATAGCGCGCAGTTTTTCATCATTTTTGAGGATTTGAAAAAAATGACGAAATGACAAAAACGATGGGTTATAGCCCATGTTTTTTGAAATTTTGAAAAAAAAAGTTAGCCTCGTTTCTCATCATTTTGGACCATGGGCTATAGCCCATATCGTACGGCATACTATAGCGCGCCATTTTTCATCATTTTTGAGGATTTGAAAAAAATGACGAAATGACAAAAACGATGGGTTATAGCCCATGTTTTTTGAAATTTTGAAAAAAAAAGTTAGCCTCGTTTCTCATCATTTTGGACCATGGGCTATAGCCCATATCGTACGGCATACTATAGCGCGCCATTTTTCATCATTTTTGAGGATTTGAAAAAAATGACGAAATGACAAAAACGATGGGTTATAGCCCATGTTTTTTGAATTTTTGAAAAAAAAAGTTAGCCTCGTTTCTCATCATTTTGGACCGTGGGCTATAGCCCATATCGTACGGCATACTATAGCGCGCAGTTTTTCATCATTTTTGAGGATTTGAAAAAAATGACGAAATGACAAAAACGATGGGTTATAGCCCATGTTTTTTGAATATTTGAAAAAAAAAGTTAGCCTCGTTTCTCATCATTTTGGACCATGGGCTATAGCCCATATCGTACGGCATACTATAGCGCGCCATTTTTCATCATTTTGAGGATTTGAAAAAAATGACGAAATGACAAAAACGATGGGTTATAGCCCATGTTTTTTGAAATTTTGAAAAAAAAAGTTAGCCTCGTTTCTCATCATTTTGGACCATGGGCTATAGCCCATATCGTACGGCATACTATAGCGCGCAGCTTTTCATCATTTTTGAGGATTTGAAAAAAATTACGAAATGACAAAAACGATGGGTTATAGCCCATGTTTTTTGAAATTTTGAAAAAAAAAGTTAGCCTCGTTTCTCATCATTTTGGACCGTGGGCTATAGCCCATATCGTACGGCATACTATAGCGCGCAGATTTTCATCATTTTTGAAGATTTGAAAAAAATGACGAAATGACAAAAACGATGGGTTATAGCCCATGTTTTTTGAAATTTTGAAAAAAAAAGTTAGCCTCGTTTCTCATCATTTTGGACCGTGGGCTATAGCCCATATCGTACGGCATACTATAGCGCGCAGTTTTTCATCATTTTTGAGGATTTGAAAAAAATGACGAAATGACAAAAACGATGGGTTATAGCCCATGTTTTTTGAATTTTTGAAAAAAAAAGTTAGCCTCGTTTCTCATCATTTTGGACCATGGGCTATAGCCCATATCGTACGGCATACTATAGCGCGCCATTTTTCATCATTTTTGAGGATTTGAAAAAAATGACGAAATGACAAAAACGATGGGTTATAGCCCATGTTTTTTGAAATTTTGAAAAAAAAAGTTAGCCTCGTTTCTCATCATTTTGGACCATGGGCTATAGCCCATATCGTACGGCATACTATAGCGCGCCATTTTTCATCATTTTTGAGGATTTGAAAAAAATGACGAAATGACAAAAACGATGGGTTATAGCCCATGTTTTTTGAAATTTTGAAAAAAAAAGTTAGCCTCGTTTCTCATAATTTTGGACCGTGGGCTATAGCCCATATCGTACGGCATACTATAGCGCGCAGTTTTTCATCATTTTTGAAGATTTGAAAAAAATGACGAAATGACAAAAACGATGGGTTATAGCCCATGTTTTTTGAAATTTTGAAAAAAAAAGTTAGCCTCGTTTCTCATCATTTTGGACCGTGGGCTATAGCCCATATCGTACGGCATACTATAGCGCGCAGTTTTTCATCATTTTTGAGGATTTGAAAAAAATGACGAAATGACAAAAACGATGGGTTATAGCCCATGTTTTTTGAAATTTTGAAAAAAAAAGTTAGCCTCGTTTCTCATCATTTTGGACCGTGGGCTATAGCCCATATCGTACGGCATACTATAGCGCGCAGTTTTTCATCATTTTTGAGGATTTGAAAAAAATGACGAAATGACAAAAACGATGGGTTATAGCCCATGTTTTTTGAAATTTTGAAAAAAAAAAGTTAGCCTCGTTTCTCATCATTTTGGACCGTGGGCTATAGCCCATATCGTACGGCATACTATAGCGCGCAGTTTTTCATCATTTTTGAGGATTTGAAAAAAATGACGAAATGACAAAATCGATGGGTTATAGCCCATGTTTTTTGAAATTTTGAAAAAAAAAGTTAGCCTCGTTTCTCATCATTTTGGACCGTGGGCTATAGCCCATATCGTACGGCATACTATAGCGCGCAGTTTTTCATCATTTTTGAGGATTTGAAAAAAATGACGAAATGACAAAAACGATGGGTTATAGCCCATGTTTTTTGAAATTTTGAAAAAAAAAGTTAGCCTCGTTTCTCATCATTTTGGACCGTGGGCTATAGCCCATATCGTACGGCATACTATAGGCGCGCAGTTTTTCATCATTTTTGAGGATTTGAAAAGAATGACGAAATGACAAAAACGATGGGTTATAGCCCATGTTTTTTGAAATTTTGAAAAAATAAGTTAGCCTCGTTTCTCATCATTTTGGACCGTGGGCTATAGCCCATATCGTACGGCATACTATAGCGCGCCATTTTTCATCATTTTTGAGGATTTGAAAAAAATGACGAAATGACAAAAACGATGGGTTATAGCCCATGTTTTTTGAAATTTTGAAAAAAAAAGTTAGCCTCGTTTCTCATCATTTTGGACCGTGGGCTATAGCCCATATCGTACGGCATACTATAGCGCGCAGTTTTTCATCATTTTTGAGGATTTGAAAAAAATGACGAAATGACAAAAACGATGGGTTATAGCCCATGTTTTTTGAATTTTTGAAAAAAAAAGTTAGCCTCGTTTCTCATCATTTTGGACCATGGGCTATAGCCCATATCGTACGGCATACTATAGCGCGCCATTTTTCATCATTTTTGAGGATTTGAAAAAAATGACGAAATGACAAAAACGATGGGTTATAGCCCATGTTTTTTGAAATTTTGAAAAAAAAAGTTAGCCTCGTTTCTCATCATTTTGGACCATGGGCTATAGCCCATATCGTACGGCATACTATAGCGCGCAGTTTTTCATCATTTTTGAGGATTTGAAAAAAATTACGAAATGACAAAAACGATGGGTTATAGCCCATGTTTTTTGAAATTTTGAAAAAAAAAGTTAGCCTCGTTTCTCATCATTTTGGACCGTGGGCTATAGCCCATATCGTACGGCATACTATAGCGCGCAGATTTTCATCATTTTTGAAGATTTGAAAAAAATGACGAAATGACAAAAACGATGGGTTATAGCCCATGTTTTTTGAAATTTTGAAAAAAAAAGTTAGCCTCGTTTCTCATCATTTTGGACCATGGGCTATAGCCCATATCGTACGGCATACTATAGCGCGCCATTTTTCATCATTTTTGAGGATTTGAAAAAAATGACGAAATGACAAAAACGATGGGTTATAGCCCATGTTTTTTGAATTTTTGAAAAAAAAAGTTAGCCTCGTTTCTCATCATTTTGGACCGTGGGCTATAGCCCATATCGTACGGCATACTATAGCGCGCAGTTTTTCATCATTTTTGAGGATTTGAAAAAAATGACGAAATGACAAAAACGATGGGTTATAGCCCATGTTTTTTGAATATTTGAAAAAAAAAGTTAGCCTCGTTTCTCATCATTTTGGACCATGGGCTATAGCCCATATCGTACGGCATACTATAGCGCGCCATTTTTCATCATTTTTGAGGATTTGAAAAAAATGACGAAATGACAAAAACGATGGGTTATAGCCCATGTTTTTTTAAATTTTGAAAAAAAAAGTTAGCCTCGTTTCTCATCATTTTGGACCATGGGCTATAGCCCATATCGTACGGCATACTATAGCGCGCAGTTTTTCATCATTTTTGAGGATTTGAAAAAAATTACGAAATGACAAAAACGATGGGTTATAGCCCATGTTTTTTGAAATTTTGAAAAAAAAAGTTAGCCTCGTTTCTCATCATTTTGGACCGTGGGCTATAGCCCATATCGTACGGCATACTATAGCGCGCAGATTTTCATCATTTTTGAAGATTTGAAAAAAATGACGAAATGACAAAAACGATGGGTTATAGCCCATGTTTTTTGAAATTTTGAAAAAAAAAGTTAGCCTCGTTTCTCATCATTTTGGACCGTGGGCTATAGCCCATATCGTACGGCATACTATAGCGCGCAGTTTTTCATCATTTTTGAGGATTTGAAAAAAATGACGAAATGACAAAAACGATGGGTTATAGCCCATGTTTTTTGAATTTTTGAAAAAAAAAGTTAGCCTCGTTTCTCATCATTTTGGACCATGGGCTATAGCCCATATCGTACGGCATACTATAGCGCGCCATTTTTCATCATTTTTGAGGATTTGAAAAAAATGACGAAATGACAAAAACGATGAGTTATAGCCCATGTTTTTTGAAATTTTGAAAAAAAAAGTTAGCCTCGTTTCTCATCATTTTGGACCATGGGCTATAGCCCATATCGTACGGCATACTATAGCGCGCCATTTTTCATCATTTTTGAGGATTTGAAAAAAATGACGAAATGACAAAAACGATGGGTTATAGCCCATGTTTTTTGAAATTTTGAAAAAAAAAGTTAGCCTCGTTTCTCATCATTTTGGACCGTGGGCTATAGCCCATATCGTACGGCATACTATAGCGCGCAGTTTTTCATAATTTTTGAAGATTTGAAAAAAATGACGAAATGACAAAAACGATGGGTTATAGCCCATGTTTTTTGAAATTTTGAAAAAAAAAGTTAGCCTCGTTTCTCATCATTTTGGACCGTGGGCTATAGCCCATATCGTACGGCATACTATAGCGCGCAGTTTTTCATCATTTTTGAGGATTTGAAAAAAATGACGAAATGACAAAATCGATGGGTTATAGCCCATGTTTTTTGAAATTTTGAAAAAAAAAGTTAGCCTCGTTTCTCATCATTTTGGACCGTGGGCTATAGCCCATATCGTACGGCATACTATAGCGCGCAGTTTTTCATCATTTTTGAGGATTTGAAAAAAATGACGAAATGACAAAAACGATGGGTTATAGCCCATGTTTTTTGAAATTTTGAAAAAAAAAGTTAGCCTCGTTTCTCATCATTTTGGACCGTGGGCTATAGCCCATATCGTACGGCATACTATAGGCGCGCAGTTTTTCATCATTTTTGAGGATTTGAAAAGAATGACGAAATGACAAAAACGATGGGTTATAGCCCATGTTTTTTGAAATTTTGAAAAAATAAGTTAGCCTCGTTTCTCATCATTTTGGACCGTGGGCTATAGCCCATATCGTACGGCATACTATAGCGCGCCATTTTTCATCATTTTTGAGGATTTGAAAAAAATGACGAAATGACAAAAACGATGGGTTATAGCCCATGTTTTTTGAAATTTTGAAAAAAAAAGTTAGCCTCGTTTCTCATCATTTTGGACCGTGGGCTATAGCCCATATCGTACGGCATACTATAGCGCGCAGTTTTTCATCATTTTTGAGGATTTGAAAAAAATGACGAAATGACAAAAACGATGGGTTATAGCCCATGTTTTTTGAATTTTTGAAAAAAAAAGTTAGCCTCGTTTCTCATCATTTTGGACCATGGGCTATAGCCCATATCGTACGGCATACTATAGCGCGCCATTTTTCATCATTTTTGAGGATTTGAAAAAAATGACGAAATGACAAAAACGATGGGTTATAGCCCATGTTTTTTGAAATTTTGAAAAAAAAAGTTAGCCTCGTTTCTCATCATTTTGGACCATGGGCTATAGCCCATATCGTACGGCATACTATAGCGCGCAGTTTTTCATCATTTTTGAGGATTTGAAAAAAATTACGAAATGACAAAAACGATGGGTTATAGCCCATGTTTTTTGAAATTTTGAAAAAAAAAGTTAGCCTCGTTTCTCATCATTTTGGACCGTGGGCTATAGCCCATATCGTACGGCATACTATAGCGCGCAGATTTTCATCATTTTTGAAGATTTGAAAAAAATGACGAAATGACAAAAACGATGGGTTATAGCCCATGTTTTTTGAAATTTTGAAAAAAAAAGTTAGCCTCGTTTCTCATCATTTTGGACCGTGGGCTATAGCCCATATCGTACGGCATACTATAGCGCGCAGTTTTTCATCATTTTTGAGGATTTGAAAAAAATGACGAAATGACAAAAACGATGGGTTATAGCCCATGTTTTTTGAATTTTTGAAAAAAAAAGTTAGCCTCGTTTCTCATCATTTTGGACCATGGGCTATAGCCCATATCGTACGGCATACTATAGCGCGCCATTTTTCATCATTTTTGAGGATTTGAAAAAAATGACGAAATGACAAAAACGATGGGTTATAGCCCATGTTTTTTGAATTTTTGAAAAAAAATGTTAGCCTCGTTTCTCATCATTTTGGACCGTGGGCTATAGCCCATATCGTACGGCATACTATAGCGCGCAGTTTTTCATCATTTTTGAGGATTTGAAAAAAATTACGAAATGACAAAAACGATGGGTTATAGCCCATGTTTTTTGAAATTTTGAAAAAAAAAGTTAGCCTCGTTTCTCATCATTTTGGACCGTGGGCTATAGCCCATATCGTACGGCATACTATAGCGCGCAGTTTTTCATCATTTTTGAAGATTTGAAAAAAATGACGAAATGACAAAAACGATGGGTTATAGCCCATGTTTTTTGAAATTTTGAAAAAAAAAGTTAGCCTCGTTTCTCATCATTTTGGACCGTGGGCTATAGCCCATATCGTACGGCATACTATAGCGCGCAGTTTTTCATCATTTTTGAGGATTTGAAAAAAATGACGAAATGACAAAAACGATGGGTTATAGCCCATGTTTTTTGAAATTTTGAAAAAAAAAGTTAGCCTCGTTTCTCATCATTTTGGACCGTGGGCTATAGCCCATATCGTACGGCATACTATAGCGCGCAGTTTTTCATCATTTTTGAGGATTTGAAAAAAATGACGAAATGACAAAAACGATGGGTTATAGCCCATGTTTTTTGAAATTTTGAAAAAAAAAAAGTTAGCCTCGTTTCTCATCATTTTGGACCGTGGGCTATAGCCCATATCGTACGGCATACTATAGCGCGCAGTTTTTCATCATTTTTGAGGATTTGAAAAAAATGACGAAATGACAAAATCGATGGGTTATAGCCCATGTTTTTTGAAATTTTGAAAAAAAAAGTTAGCCTCGTTTCTCATCATTTTGGACCGTGGGCTATAGCCCATATCGTACGGCATACTATAGCGCGCAGTTTTTCATCATTTTTGAGGATTTGAAAAAAATGACGAAATGACAAAAACGATGGGTTATAGCCCATGTTTTTTGAAATTTTGAAAAAAAAAGTTAGCCTCGTTTCTCATCATTTTGGACCGTGGGCTATAGCCCATATCGTACGGCATACTATAGGCGCGCAGTTTTTCATCATTTTTGAGGATTTGAAAAGAATGACGAAATGACAAAAACGATGGGTTATAGCCCATGTTTTTTGAAATTTTGAAAAAATAAGTTAGCCTCGTTTCTCATCATTTTGGACCGTGGGCTATAGCCCATATCGTACGGCATACTATAGCGCGCCATTTTTCATCATTTTTGAGGATTTGAAAAAAATGACGAAATGACAAAAACGATGGGTTATAGCCCATGTTTTTTGAAATTTTGAAAAAAAAAGTTAGCCTCGTTTCTCATCATTTTGGACCGTGGGCTATAGCCCATATCGTACGGCATACTATAGCGCGCAGTTTTTCATCATTTTTGAGGATTTGAAAAAAATGACGAAATGACAAAAACGATGGGTTATAGCCCATGTTTTTTGAATTTTTGAAAAAAAAAGTTAGCCTCGTTTCTCATCATTTTGGACCATGGGCTATAGCCCATATCGTACGGCATACTATAGCGCGCCATTTTTCATCATTTTTGAGGATTTGAAAAAAATGACGAAATGACAAAAACGATGGGTTATAGCCCATGTTTTTTGAAATTTTGAAAAAAAAAGTTAGCCTCGTTTCTCATCATTTTGGACCATGGGCTATAGCCCATATCGTACGGCATACTATAGCGCGCAGTTTTTCATCATTTTTGAGGATTTGAAAAAAATTACGAAATGACAAAAACGATGGGTTATAGCCCATGTTTTTTGAAATTTTGAAAAAAAAAGTTAGCCTCGTTTCTCATCATTTTGGACCGTGGGCTATAGCCCATATCGTACGGCATACTATAGCGCGCAGATTTTCATCATTTTTGAAGATTTGAAAAAAATGACGAAATGACAAAAACGATGGGTTATAGCCCATGTTTTTTGAAATTTTGAAAAAAAAAGTTAGCCTCGTTTCTCATCATTTTGGACCGTGGGCTATAGCCCATATCGTACGGCATACTATAGCGCGCAGTTTTTCATCATTTTTGAGGATTTGAAAAAAATGACGAAATGACAAAAACGATGGGTTATAGCCCATGTTTTTTGAAATTTTGAAAAAAAAAGTTAGCCTCGTTTCTCATCATTTTGGACCGTGGGCTATAGCCCATATCGTACGGCATACTATAGCGCGCAGTTTTTCATCATTTTTGAGGATTTGAAAAAAATGACGAAATGACAAAAACGATGGGTTATAGCCCATGTTTTTTGAATTTTTGAAAAAAAAAGTTAGCCTCGTTTCTCATCATTTTGGACCATGGGCTATAGCCCATATCGTACGGCATACTATAGCGCGCCATTTTTCATCATTTTTGAGGATTTGAAAAAAATGACGAAATGACAAAAACGATGGGTTATAGCCCATGTTTTTTGAAATTTTGAAAAAAAAAGTTAGCCTCGTTTCTCATCATTTTGGACCATGGGCTATAGCCCATATCGTACGGCATACTATAGCGCGCCATTTTTCATCATTTTTGAGGATTTGAAAAAAATGACGAAATGACAAAAACGATGGGTTATAGCCCATGTTTTTTGAAATTTTGAAAAAAAAAGTTAGCCTCGTTTCTCATCATTTTGGACCGTGGGCTATAGCCCATATCGTACGGCATACTATAGCGCGCAGTTTTTCATCATTTTTGAGGATTTGAAAAAAATGACGAAATGACAAAAACGATGGGTTATAGCCCATGTTTTTTGAATTTTTGAAAAAAAAAGTTAGCCTCGTTTCTCATCATTTTGGACCATGGGCTATAGCCCATATCGTACGGCATACTATAGCGCGCCATTTTTCATCATTTTTGAGGATTTGAAAAAAATTACGAAATGACAAAAACGATGGGTTATAGCCCATGTTTTTTGAAATTTTGAAAAAAAAAGTTAGCCTCGTTTCTCATCATTTTGGACCATGGGCTATAGCCCATATCGTACGGCATACTATAGCGCGCCATTTTTCATCATTTTTGAGGATTTGAAAAAAATGACGAAATGACAAAAACGATGGGTTATAGCCCATGTTTTTTGAATTTTTGAAAAAAAAAGTTAGCCTCGTTTCTCATCATTTTGGACCGTGGGCTATAGCCCATATCGTACGGCATACTATAGCGCGCAGTTTTTCATCATTTTTGAGGATTTGAAAAAAATTACGAAATGACAAAAACGATGGGTTATAGCCCATGTTTTTTGAAATTTTGAAAAAAAAAGTTAGCCTCGTTTCTCATCATTTTGGACCGTGGGCTATAGCCCATATCGTACGGCATACTGTACTATAGCGCGCAGTTTTTCATCATTTTTGAAGATTTGAAAAAAATGACGAAATGACAAAAACGATGGGTTATAGCCCATGTTTTTTGAAATTTTGAAAAAAAAAGTTAGCCTCGTTTCTCATCATTTTGGACCGTGGGCTATAGCCCATATCGTACGGCATACTATAGCGCGCAGTTTTTCATCATTTTTGAGGATTTGAAAAAAATGACGAAATGACAAAAACGATGGGTTATAGCCCATGTTTTTTGAATTTTTGAAAAAAAAAGTTAGCCTCGTTTCTCATCATTTTGGACCATGGGCTATAGCCCATATCGTACGGCATACTATAGCGCGCCATTTTTCATCATTTTTGAGGATTTGAAAAAAATGACGAAATGACAAAAACGATGGGTTATAGCCCATGTTTTTTGAAATTTTGAAAAAAAAAGTTAGCCTCGTTTCTCATCATTTTGGACCATGGGCTATAGCCCATATCGTACGGCATACTATAGCGCGCCATTTTTCATCATTTTTGAGGATTTGAAAAAAATGACGAAATGACAAAAACGATGGGTTATAGCCCATGTTTTTTGAATTTTTGAAAAAAAACAGTTAGCCTCGTTTCTCATCATTTTGGACCATGGGCTATAGCCCATATCGTACGGCATACTATAGCGCGCCATTTTTCATCATTTTTGAGGATTTGAAAAAAATGACGAAATGACAAAAACGATGGGTTATAGCCCATGTTTTTTGAAATTTTGAAAAAAAAAGTTAGCCTCGTTTCTCATCATTTTGGACCGTGGGCTATAGCCCATATCGTACGGCATACTATAGCGCGCAGTTTTTCATCATTTTTGAGGATTTGAAAAAAATTACGAAATGACAAAAACGATGGGTTATAGCCCATGTTTTTTGAAATTTTGGAAAAAAAAAATTAGCCTCGTTTCTCATCATTTTGGACCGTGGGCTATAGCCCATATCGTACGGCATACTATAGCGCGCAGTTTTTCATCATTTTTGAAGATTTGAAAAAAATGACGAAATGACAAAAACGATGGGTTATAGCCCATGTTTTTTGAAATTTTGAAAAAAAAAGTTAGCCTCGTTTCTCATCATTTTGGACCGTGGGCTATAGCCCATATCGTACGGCATACTATAGCGCGCAGTTTTTCATCATTTTTGAGGATTTGAAAAAAATGACGAAATGACAAAAACGATGGGTTATAGCCCATGTTTTTTGAATTTTTGAAAAAAAAAGTTAGCCTCGTTTCTCATCATTTTGGACCATGGGCTATAGCCCATATCGTACGGCATACTATAGCGCGCCATTTTTCATCATTTTTGAGGATTTGAAAAAAATGACGAAATGACAAAAACGATGGGTTATAGCCCATGTTTTTTGAAATTTTGAAAAAAAAAGTTAGCCTCGTTTCTCATCATTTTGGACCGTGGGCTATAGCCCATATCGTACGGCATACTATAGCGCGCAGTTTTTCATCATTTTTGAGGATTTGAAAAAAATTACGAAATGACAAAAACGATGGGTTATAGCCCATGTTTTTTGAAATTTTGAAAAAAAAAGTTAGCCTCGTTTCTCATCATTTTGGACCATGGGCTATAGCCCATATCGTACGGCATACTATAGCGCGCCATTTTTCATCATTTTTGAGGATTTGAAAAAAATGACGAAATGACAAAAACGATGGGTTATAGCCCATGTTTTTTGAATTTTTGAAAAAAAAAGTTAGCCTCGTTTCTCATCATTTTGGACCGTGGGCTATAGCCCATATCGTACGGCATACTATAGCGCGCAGTTTTTCATCATTTTTGAGGATTTGAAAAAAATTACGAAATGACAAAAACGATGGGTTATAGCCCATGTTTTTTGAAATTTTGAAAAAAAAAGTTAGCCTCGTTTCTCATCATTTTGGACCGTGGGCTATAGCCCATATCGTACGGCATACTGTACTATAGCGCGCAGTTTTTCATCATTTTTGAAGATTTGAAAAAAATGACGAAATGACAAAAACGATGGGTTATAGCCCATGTTTTTTGAAATTTTGAAAAAAAAAGTTAGCCTCGTTTCTCATCATTTTGGACCGTGGGCTATAGCCCATATCGTACGGCATACTATAGCGCGCAGTTTTTCATCATTTTTGAGGATTTGAAAAAAATGACGAAATGACAAAAACGATGGGTTATAGCCCATGTTTTTTGAATTTTTGAAAAAAAAAGTTAGCCTCGTTTCTCATCATTTTGGACCATGGGCTATAGCCCATATCGTACGGCATACTATAGCGCGCCATTTTTCATCATTTTTGAGGATTTGAAAAAAATGACGAAATGACAAAAACGATGGGTTATAGCCCATGTTTTTTGAAATTTTGAAAAAAAAAGTTAGCCTCGTTTCTCATCATTTTGGACCATGGGCTATAGCCCATATCGTACGGCATACTATAGCGCGCCATTTTTCATCATTTTTGAGGATTTGAAAAAAATGACGAAATGACAAAAACGATGGGTTATAGCCCATGTTTTTTGAAATTTTGAAAAAAAAAGTTAGCCTCGTTTCTCATCATTTTGGACCATGGGCTATAGCCCATATCGTACGGCATACTATAGCGCGCCATTTTTCATCATTTTTGAAGATTTGAAAAAAATGACGAAATGACAAAAACGATGGGTTATAGCCCATGTTTTTTGAAATTTTGAAAAAAAAAGTTAGCCTCGTTTCTCATCATTTTGGACCATGGGCTATAGCCTATATCGTACGGCATACTATAGCGCGCCGTTTTTCATCATTTTTGAGGATTTGATAATATTGAAAAAATGAAAAAAACGATGAGTTATATTGAAGCGTGCACCTACACACGCACAGGCGCACATGCGAATGCACACCTGGACCTGTAAATGAACAACACAAAAACGAAGGCACTGGTGTCGGACTTCTGGTTTACCGGAACGGGGTTCAACTCCCTGCAGTGCCCTGCTCAATGTGTTGTATTTACCGGAAAGGATGGGAAACATTAGCAAATTGCGGAGTGTTAGAAAAAAAAGGATGGGTTATAGCCCATGTTTTTTCATTTTTTTGAAAAATTGCGGAAATTGCGGAATTTTGAATTTTTTTGAAAAATTGCGAAATTGCGGAAAATTGCGGAAAAAACGAAAACCTTTTTTCCGCAATTATATTGCAATAGTTTGAGTTTGAGCCTCCGTATACAGGCTGTGCTCCACTCTTCCATTGTCAATTCCTCTTGTAGATCAGCCTTCCATGCATTACATTTAGATTCAGAGGTTTCAGGAGAGAATTCTACTAACATAGAGTACAAAATATTAAAGGGGTTTCTGATAAGCTCTTTCTCTATTATTGACAGCGGAGGGAGTGTCAAAGAGTTCACCTGTTTAACCCCTATAAAGCTTCTGAGTTGTAAATACTAATACTAAGAAGTGTGTATGAGGTAAATTGTATTTAACAGCTAGTTCATCAAAAGAGAGTAGATGCCCCTTCTGTCAAAAACATCCTTCCATTGTTTAATCCCTTTTTCGGCCCATATCTTAAAGCCCCCGTCTATAGACAATATTTTAGGCCAATAAAAAAAAAAAGTATACCAAATTTTCCACTCCACCCCTGGCTGCCGGACGAATGTTTTCCTTCTCCAAGTCCTCCGTAAACTCTCTGAACCACTGTCTTTGTCTTGTGGTTTAAGTCCACTGTTTTCCTCTCCGCCGCGCGCCTCTCAATATTCCTTCCAAGTTTCACTGCTCTCTGATGATCTGCCCTGCTGGAGCGATTGCTTTTCCCCCCGGTTCTCTCCTCTCTCTCTGCCTCATTCTCTGCAGGAGTTCCCCCCGCTGAGCGGCCAATCCCCTTCCTCGCAGGTGATTGCTCGGAGAATATTGATTAAGGCAAAGATTTGCTGCTGAGAAGTCACTTTTCAAACTTCCTGTGACTTTAACGCGGAGAGCAGAGAGCGTCGAATACCTCATCAGTGAGAGATGCCCCGGTATGGATTGAACTCAGTGTTGCAACAGATCCACTCCCAGATTTCCTCTGTCTGTTTGCATGCATCTCCTTCTCTCTCGGTCTCTCTCTTATTCTGCATTCACATGGGCTCAGGCAAACCGGAAGTGATTTTAGTGGACGCAGGACAGGAGCAGGGTGGCAGTGGCGTTGTGGTTAGAGTGACCGCCCTGAAACTGGGAGGTCGGGGGCTCGATCCCCGACCGGGTCATACCAATAAACACTGTAAAAATGGGACCCAATGCCTCCCTGCTTCTTGGCACTCAGCATCAAAGGGTTGGATTGGGGGTCAAATCTACTATTCAAATGATTCCCGAGCACGGAACGGCTGCAGCTCACCACTCCAAGAGATGGGTCAAATGTGGAGAACACATTTCACTGCGGTAACGTGTGTGACAAATTGTAAGACTTTGACTTTTGAACTGGACGTGACTGCACGGCAGCCCGGCAGTCAGAACCAGCGACGGTATAGCAGAAGGCAGAAGCCAAATATGTTATCCTGTTACCGTAGCACCGGACGGAATCTAAAACCGGATGTTAGGTACTTCCATTTCACGGGACAAATCTCAGCAGAAAAGAAGAAAATAAAAAGCATCAGCACACAAGCAGCACAATAAAGGTCTACATCGACAATCAGAAGTAAATTGTTTTAGTTGAACACTACTCAGCACAGCAAATACGCCTTTTGCACACGCGTTTTCATTTTGTCTCCTTTCGTTCAATCGGATTTTTCTTTTTTTACTGTGCCATGCTGTCCACAGTGTCCAGCAGGTGGTGCTGTTTGCCGTCTGCCTGAGCCCATGTGAATGCAGCATTACACGGACACACAAACCTATGTGCAGGTACTCCAGGTGCACAGGCATGTGTACACATATGCCAAGTATCCATGCGCATCTAATGCACTGCGTTCCTTGTGGTGGGTACACACATCCCTGTCTCTCCTATCCCCTAATTGCGGCTATTAAAGTAACAAACAGTATCAATTAAAAGGTTTGGAAACCGATACCATACAGAACATTACCCATATGAATGGCCATTACCTCTGTTTAATTGACTATTAGTGGAGGTCTACAAGAGCAATTAAGCAACTCACGTGACCTTGCGACGTCTCCCGAGCAATAAGGCCTCTGCCGTGAGAAATGTGCAGCGGTATGCGACGTGATGCGGCAGTCCTGCCTCTTGATTAAGGAAGGTAATCAGATAGAGATCCACAGGCGGCGGGTTCTGGCATCAGCTTTCCCACCCTCAGTCCTGACCTCACCCAGCAGGGGGGGGGGCCCTCCCCCCACCCCATCCTCTCCACAATCCTTTAGATGTTCATCAAGATGCAAGCTGGGGAAAATGAGTGGGCGAAGGCGTTGGGAAGATTAATGCAGTGGCTGCATCATAAGTTAGTGGTTCTCAATGTGGGGTCCTGGGACCCACAGGGGTCCTTGAGGGCGTACCAGGGGATCTCCAGCTGAGTGACAGTTGGGAAACATATGGACCCTTAGAAACACAGACCCAGACAAGCAGAGCGGTAAGGTAATGGGGGGATATGGTCTAATCAAAGGATATCTTAAAAGAACTACTAATATAGCACCAAAGTCTGACGTCACTTTCAGTAGAGGGCGCCAGTCCACAGGTGCATGTATTTTTTTTTGCTGTTACTGTTACTCAAGTGCTGCACAGTCACATGGTTGACTGGTCAAAAGACCTGTTTTTCCAAGGTGTTTATTGAGTGCATTTAGTACAACAGTTCTCAGAAAGTTACAGCTTACAAACTCTTTGACAAATACTCATCACACTTTACAAGTGGTAGCTATACAGACGGAACAAAAAAAAGAAAATAAAAGAAAATGAAAGAATATAGATTCACGCTCACAAACGGTACACTTACACGAGCACACACACACATACATGAACAAACGCACACGCACGCACACGCACACACACACACACACACACACACACACACACACACACACACACACACACACACACACACACACACACACACACACACACACACACACACACACACACACACACACACACACACACACACACACACAGTTCAACCATTGTGTACCACATAGTGAGGTCAGTCACCATCATGCCAGACACGGACCCATTTAGATTTTGTTTTCCTTACACTGGACTGTCCACAACAATGCTTGCTGTGTGTGTGTGTGTGTGTGTGTGTGTGTGTGTGTGTGTGTGTGTGTGTGTGTGTGTTCGTTCTGGTCTGGTGAACAGTGAAACGCAGGATTGCATGGGTACGTGCGTCCATCGGTCTGCAGTCCAAGCAGTCTGAAACAGAAGATACAAAGAGGACATGTTTGGTCATGTGAGTTCAGTCAGTAACGCCATAAGAACCAGTGGTGGACTCATACTCATGCCCAATACTTGAGTCAAAGTACACTGTAAAGTAGACATTCCTACTTGAGCCAAAGTACAGTGTAGACAGTAGACATTCCCGGTCAAACATGACTCAACTACTAGTGAAAGTTGCTCCATTGCTTTAACTTGAGTTACTTGAGTATACTTGCTTTTAAAAAATGCTTAAAGGATCACTTCACCTATTTTCAACCGATTTTCATTCAATTGGACCTCACTAATTAATTATCATGCTCACAATGTGGCCCAACTTCTGTCTACTCACTCTGTGTCTCAGAGAAGGACTGTGAACAGTTTAGAAACCCACCATCAAACAAGATTATTAATATATATAATGTGAGAGCAATGGCTTCCATTATAGCATGCTAACTTTCCAGGGAGAAAAAGCCTGCAGTTTCTGCATTATCTAAATGACGGAACGGTTGCACAAAGACCCGCCTGGCAGCACTGTTTAATGCAATTAATTTGTGCAAGGTTTAAGTATTATTTAATAATAATAATAATAATGTTTAAGGTTTAAGTATTATTTGTTGAATTACTCATGACAAAGTTGTAAAAGTCAACAGTATGTACGTATATTCATAAGATAAGCAAGCAGCACGCACAGACAATACACTAGTACTTTCTTTCAATCATTTTATTATTATTATTATTTATTATTATATTTTCACAATCTGATACACAGATACGCCGGGTAGTTTCTAATGTTTTGATAATTGGCGCGACAGATGTTTGCATATGACGGTATAGAGTTTCAAACTAGTGTATTTAAGAAGGAGATGGTCAGGTAATATAATTGTGAAAATAATAACAATAAAATGATTGAAATAAAGAACTAGTGAATTGTTTGCTAGCGTCCTGCTTGTTTATGTTATGGATATACATACTGTACAACTTTGTCATGAATAATTTAACAGAAAATACTTATAACACGCACAAACGAATTGCATTAAACAGGGCTGCCGGGCGGGTCTTTGCGCAACCGCTCCGTCATTTAGATATATGTGCCAAGTAGACCCTCCTCTGAGACCCTGACCAAGTAGATCTGAGCATAGCCCTCCTCTGAGACCCTGACCAACGGTCTGAGCATAGCCATCCTCTGAGACCCTGACCAAGTAGATCTGAGCATAGCCCTCCTCTGAGACCCTGACCAAGTAGATCTGCGCATAGCCCTCCTCTGAGACCCTGACCAAGTAGATCTGAGCATAGCCCTCCACTGAGACCCTGACCAAGTAGATCTGAGCATAGCCCTCCACTGAGACCCTGACCAAGTAGATCTGAGCATAGCCCTCCACTGAGACCCTGACCAAGTAGATCTGCGCATAGCCCTCCTCTGAGACCCTGACCAAGTAGATCTGAGCATAGCCCTCCTCTGAGACCCTGACCAAGTAGATCTGAGCATAGCCCTCCTCTGAGACCCTGACCAAGTAGATCTGAGCATAGCCATCCTCTGAGACCCTGACCAAGTAGACCTGATCTGAGTAGAAATGTAGAAATGTACCAGCACTCAAGTAAATGTCGTTAGTTATAATTATTACTGTCCACCACTTAGACTAGAGTATAATTTGAATAGAGACCGCACCCGGAGGAAACCCTGAGGCGAAATGGACATAGTGGCCGAATTTGTCATTGCAGCTCGAGCCAGTGCTGGTCCGTTGACTATCATTGTGCACGTTCATGTTATTGGGCCCATGACACGTGAACGAATGTTTCATACGTGAACGCGCACAAACGGCGCAATGATAGTCAACAGCCGGCGCGTTCATGTTATTGGGGCAATCCATCCCAGAATGCACCGACTCTGTTCCTACCCGGAAGGAGGAGTGAAATCGCCTCATGCGCTTTTGAGCAACTTAATGCAAGTGGATGGGAGGAGAAATCCGGTGCCGTCTATTATACTCTAAGGTCCACCACTGCATTTAACAAGCCCCATTCCTATCAGTGCACAGAGGAATGGCATTCAGAGAGAGACGGCAACCCGTCCCACTCCATTTGTCATATCTGAGTGTCAGATATTTATGAAGACAAACACAGAGGGAATGGAAAAAAGAAATTGAATTATAGTGTTGCATAATGAAACTGTCCCTTTGTCTCATTTGCCAGCTCTTAGGTTGAATAGCAAATACTTGAGATGAGGCTGAATAGACGACTAATGGATTGAAATTGGATCACTGGTTTCAGTGAATGGATTCATAGCAGTCATGTGATTATGTTTGGGAATACTTAGCAAATCAATGGGTTGGAGGATTGAAAACAAAGAAGCAATCAAATGTGTGCATAATGGAAATTCAAGTGAATGATTGCAGCACCTTCTATTTTTCTCGAACCCCCCGCCCCCAAACAAAATATATATTATATAGAAAAATCCAAGAATGATTAAATGAAAAGGAAAAAGCTGCTGTTGCATAAAGCATCATTTTCAGATGAAGGACACACTTGCCTCCCTTCAAGCAAGGACTGTATATTATCTCCCACATTCTCCTCATCTACCACTTCCTTTCTCTTCCAAAAACCTCACTTGTTCCATCTAAACTAGCTGGGCACGCAGGGTCCCACTGCCAGGCTGCAGCCCACTCCGTCTTCTTTACGTGGCAGGCTGGAGAACAGCCGTTGTAATGGAGCCCTCCTCCTCTGCGCATGTGTGTGTATAGTAATAAAACCGTGTGTGCATGTAAATGCGCATGTGTACATGTGTGTGTGCGTGCGTGCATGCCTATGTGTGTTTGCGTTGCGGTAGCCCCCCCATCAGTCTCACTCCCTGTGGCTGATCAGATGCCTATCAGTTGTGGGGGGCCCAGCAGGTGTCTGCTCTCCTGCCTGGGTGCACTGGAGCGTGGAGCCAACCATTTCTCAGACTGGACCCAGCGCGGCCCAGCCCCAGCCCAGGACAGCTCGGTTACACCCAGGATAAACGACCTGGAGCTGTGCCAGCCAGCCGGAGCAGCCAGGGAGAGAGGACGACAGGACAGAGAGGAGGTGGAGGAGGAGGAGGAAGGGCCAGGGGTGCGGCGGTGTAAGTATACTTAATAATCTGCTAATGGGCCTGCCGTCAATTTCTAATTTTGGAAGCAAGGTGGTTAGCACTGATCCCAGTCATGTTTCTATGCCTCTCCTCAAATGATTCCCCCCAACCTTTGGAGTCACAAATACCAGAGGGAGTTCGATTCATGATAATTGTTTGTGAGACATCATCATGGCCGTATGCCCTAGTGAGTTTGTTAATGTTGTACTACCGCTTGTTCTGTCATAACCTCAGCTCTAATGGCCAACCGCGTTAGTGGAGTTTCACCGACACAACTAAGATGAGACAAGGAGCAAGAAGCAACAACTGGGATTGAGTGAAGCGACACTCCTACTCGTCAACAAAGTGTTCCACCAGACGCCATCACAGCTCACAGACCAATAACATTTCAATCATAAGCGCCTGCCCCAGACGAAAAATGAGAAATCAACCTTGTGCAAAATCCAGAACTATCTTTCGTGGACAGAATAAATTTCAATCCTTCTTCTCAAACTATTTTCTGTGTAATTTCATAGACGGACACGCATGGCATGCCCAGTGAATGATGAAGTCATCTGGCAAACAAGTTGTACCAAACTCCATTTCCACTTGTCACTTTCCGCAGGCAAACCAACCGCATTGCTCGTATACATGAAACAACTCTGAGATGCCACAGCATTTGTCCAGCATGCCTACCCATATGGCAGCGAAGCATAGTTAGAGTGAAGTAGTTATAATTTGTGGCTTAGCTTTCGCAGTCGTGGGGTGGCTGTGCTAGACGGCAAGAAACAGGGAGCCCGTGTGGGCTGTTTAAGACTGCGTGCTCATCAGGATGGCATCGAGCGGCTGTTGGCAAAACCCAGCCCAGATGTTCATTACACTGCCCACAGCAATGCATGGCAGTCTATTGTACAGTAATTGCTCCTGTCTGTGTAACTGTGAACAAAAGCTGCAGAATGGATGTGCAGATTTTCAGGAAACTTTGGGGGAAGGACCGGGATTCTGCTCCAAAGACGTGATTAACATGTGGGTCGAAGGGGGAGAGTCTGGTGGCTCAGCCAGTGTTTGAATCCGACTCCTGGTCTTGTCTCAACGTGTCTCTCATCTCTCTGCCCTTCTCTCTACACTCTCAAGAAATTAAGCTTAAAAATAATAGCTATTCAACGTTAAAAATAATAGCATAAAAGAAAATAACTAAATAAAACATTTGGGTCAAAAAGGTCAAAGATCAGTCCACAGAAAAAATCGAGAATGGATGAGCACACTCTAATGAAATGTTGTGGTCGTGATAAGCAGCTAATGAGTAGATCTGGTGAATATGTGAGCAGATGCTCACCGTGTATATGAGCCGTCCAAAGTGTGGTCTTTCTGCTCTCCTCTGGATGGTACCATCATGTTCTCGTAACAATAAAGCAATAAGAGGTTAGAAATTAAAAAAAATAAAACATATCTGTACAAGTAAGTGCTCACCAGCAAGAGACAGCATGGGTTCACCCACATTTAACATGATCTCCAAATCATTATTATTAGGTTTTTTTTTCTTCTACAACAATTTTCATATAGATCTACATTTAAGAGTTCTTTGTACAGCTTCCAGGTCAACGTTCGATCAGGATTGTCCTCGTGGCCCCTCTGGAGTATGGAGGTGGGGGTGGCGGGTTGGAGACCAACAACACAATGTCCATTGTATGGTCGTCCGGAGGGAGAGGGGCCACTGCAGGACTCTATACATAGCATGTGTCTATCACGATCCAGTCAACGAACACGTCTTTGCCAAAAATGCAAGCCGACAGTTCTGTACATACATATTCATACATGTCACCTTCAATATGAAGATTTATTCTGAAAGATATATTCATATTTAGGAAGAGATATACACATTTATATTCTCTGTATCTGGGTGTGGCCGGTTTCACAAGTCCTTTGGCTGGGCCTTCCACCCAGAGCTCCACAGGTAGTGTTGAAGTTAAAACGGGGAATATAGGTTTCCTGCTATAGTGTTTAAAAAAAAAGACAGAATTGGACATAAACCTGAATGAAGTTAATTGGGGGGGGGGGGGGTCTCAGTTGTTCACCGAATGTTTACTTTACGACACAATAAAAAAATAAAAACATGATAAAAAATGTAATCATATGTGAAACAAGCAAAAGATTTGAACGTTGGATATGGTACTCCGCTGTACATTCCTGCATTATTTTGTTCTCTCGCTCTATTTGTTCTTAAAGATAATAGACTTTTTTCTACAGTACAATCAGCATTTCTGGCTTGTTTGTGGTACGGACAAGGCATCTCTGACCGCACTCCTTTACGGACGACCCAGTTCAAATCACAGGCGGTCAGCTGATAGCTGCTGGCCACGTTGAAATCGTCTCACACTTCTGTTTTACAATTCAAACACCTTCCAAGTCCAGATAACACAACAGACAGCCTCAGTCATATGAACATAAAGTTTTCTGTATTTCTTTTTGACACGATTTCATTTGTTGAGGGTCTGACTGTTGGACTAGATGAGATGCAAGAAGGAAAAAGCAAATGGCGGGGTAGTGGCTTGAACGCCACGCCAGTCTCTCTTCCCGTGTGTACCATGTGCGACAAGAAGCAAAGTGTCAGTTAATGGACCCTGAACGTTCTGGTGCGGGTGAATTGGCAAATCGCCAAAAACGTGTGATGATATGGTCGCTAATCGTGTGGTAGCGTGGACCCTGTACTCCAGGCATATGATGGCGTCGGATTTAGATTAAGACGATGGTTTCGACCCTGGCGCGTTCCGACGGGTCGGGGGTCATTCGGAGGCTGCCGTTGTTGTTGTTGGCCCTGCGAATGCTGCCCGCTCCGAGGTACAGCGCCTCCTGCAGTCATGCCATGGTAGGAGGCGTCTGGCTCATCTGCACGCGCATGGTCTGGATGTTGCTGAGGATCTTCTTCTGGTGGCCCGCCAGGGTCACTCCTATCCTCAGCAGGTCCCTGAGAGAGAGAGAGAGAGAGAGAGAGAGAGAGAGAGAGAGAGAGAGAGAATGATATCATTTCTGTCGGGTGGAAAACCGGCTATTTCTTCTACCTTGACACTGTAGTATGACCTAGGAATTAGTTTATGGAAACAAAAAACTCAGCTTCCCATCATGCACCTGTGCACAGTGTCAAGCTCAACAGCGGCACTTTGTCACCTGTTGGTACTCTAAACATACAGACAAAAAAACTAAAAGGGACACACATTGCTGTTCGTTGGAGTGGCTGCACCACTCAAAAATAAAAAAGACATAAGCGGTTTCTGCTCGACAGCAACGATATGCATTTAGCTAAATGCAATGTTAGTGTTCATTTAACTCAGAGTGGTACAGCTGATTCTATCTGCACACTCTCAGAGATACAGCACCATTAGTGTCCATTTGGTTTCCAACAATAAGCTGTCCTCAAGGACCCCTCTGGACCCACTGTAACACTGACAAACAAAAAACAAAAACCTACACATAATATGTCTAAGTGTTTGTTTACCGGTGCATTTACATAGATAGTAGCAGTGCTACAGCTAAAGGACAGAACTTGGGATGGATAGCTCGCGGCCCTGAATGTCAACACAAACACAAACTTGCATCACAGATTCAATTAACTCACTTTCCCGCAGTGAGAGGAGACTTCCAGGTTTATTAGCCATGGCGATACATTACAGATGCATATTACTTTGCACCTCTGGGAGCCTGCAATAAATGTCACCGAGCTCCAAGCGTACAGATGAAAGCAGTATCTTTTTTTAATTTATTTCTTTATGCGGAGAACGCACATCATTTTTAATTACATGAGATGAATGACAACATTTGTTGTTCCCTCAGAGTCAATTTGGCCCGGAGGAATGAATTGGAGGTTATGACTTTGAGATAAGATTTTTTTTGTTTTTGTTTTGTGAAGAACATCACCTCATGAAGTGAATTAATGGTATAAGAGACGCTGTATCTCATACCAAAACATTAACAATACTCACAAGTTCAACCTGATCTTGAACATTAATCTGCTTTCATTTTCATACCAGTAAGAATTGAGTTGAGGCAAGGAGTGCGTTCACCCTACTAAATGTTTCCCGCTCATACCACTAATCAGTTTCTAAGAGCAGGCGTCAATGTCTTTTCTAAGGCACCTCTCTCCTTGTTGGACTGTCATCATAGTGGACAGAAACAAGAAAGAAACAGAGACTCAGAGTGAAGTCCTGCTGAGCTGGGTTGCACCACGGGAGGTTGAGTCATGCACAATCAAATGGCCCTACTAGTGTCAATCTTTTTTTAAGGGCCGGTGCCATATCTGGATGGCTTGTTGAGATGTGGAGGCAGAGGTGGACAGTGACCGGTTCTCAAGTACTGTATACAATACATAGAGCAAATATTGCACTTTTACTTTACTACAATTATTTGAAAACTTGAGTTACAAAGTTGCATTGTAGATTTTGATTATTATTACAATACAAAGCATACCACTTCAGCCCCATATATACTTTGTCTATTTTCAAAAAACACATTTTGATAAATACATTTGAAAACTTGTGAAATAGCACGTTCTGCACAATGAGTACTTTTTAGAGCTGGGACAAATCTAATTACTTTGAGGCATTGTAATGAATTACTTTTACTAGAGGATTTCTGCATCGCGGTTGATTTTATACTTTTACTGAAGTAAAAGCACTTCTTCTTTACCGCGTGGAGGAGGAAGGTGACAACTGAACTCACTCTGAGGTCATCTGAGCCACCAGCTGCAGCGACGTGAAGCCGGAGTTGAGGAAGTTATCTCTGTACTGGCTCATCTTGATGGCAGCCAGCCAGTCCTCCACCGAGCTGAAGGTGTTGAAGTCGGGGATGGAGCGATCCAACAGTGGCTGAGAAGGTCTGGAGGAGGGGAGAGGACAGGATGAGACCGACAGGCAGGCAGAGAGATGGGGGGAGGGGGGTTGAGAGGAGAGCTTTGATGCAATATTAAGCAGCGGGGTGAGTTAGGGAGAACGGAAGTATGGGTATGGTGTGTGTATGTGTGTGTGTGTGTGTGTGTGTGTGTGTGTGTGTGTGTGTGTGTGTGTGTGTGTGCGTGCGTGCACGACTTGCACGTGCGTGCGTGCGAGAGAGAAACCAGGAGGAAATAGTGGGGAGGTTTGATGCATGCAAAAGTCAAGAAGCCATGTTTATTTTATGTGAGGATGAAAAGGCAGGTGTGAATGCGGAGTCTTGTAGCCTGTAGGCAGAAGGATAGTGTACTACAAGCGGTCAGTGAACCAGGCTCTGGAAATACACAACGTGCACAGACCTGTACTGTACGTGCATGTACACATACTTGTACGTGCAAGTACACTTTGCGTGTCTCTGCGCACTCTTCGCATGCTGTTGTTTTTTTACTATTGAAAATAGTACATCTACGTTTTCACTGTTCGTCATACAATGAAGTGTTAGAGCTGTGGTTATCAAAGTGGGATCCAGCTACATTATTGACAGTTAGGACCCAAATCTTACAGACCTGTAATACTGAGAGTTATGGGGGTGTGTGGCCTTACAGTCAGCATTGTCTCACTTTCTGTTATTACTCTACAAAAGCATTATTCACCCTGTTCTGTAGTATTGTTCCCCATGCTTTTACAATATATTGACCATGTCGAAAAAAAGGGGGAAAAACCAATAATAATCAGTATTACTGATTGATATGATATATTGATATGAACGATAAAGCCATCACACATTTAGCAGTCAAAATACTAAATGACACTGAGCATCCGCTCAACCGTCACTTTACAATCATGCAATCTGGACGAAGATATAAAACTTTGAAATGGCAAAAGAAATTGTTTAAGTAGGAGGTTTTGTCCATTCAGCCATTGCTGCACTAAACAAACTGCCTCGCTGGTAGGTTTTTCTGTTGAACAGACCGTGAAACTGAATCTAAAGACTATGAACATGCACTTACACAGCAGGGATGTTGGCCACAGCTTTGAGGCTGGTGGGGTTGCGGATCATCTTGTCCAGGGTGCTGACGATGTCGGAGAAACGGGGCCGGGCGTTGCGGTCCTTCTGCCAGCAGTCCAGCATCAGCTGGTGCAGGGTGCTGGGACAGTCCATGGGTGGGGGCAGGCGGTAGTCCTGTTCAATGGCATTGATCACCTGTAGGGAGAGGGGAGACCACGCTTGTGTTATACCAGGCGTTCACTAACTTTTCCTCAGAATGAGCCTGGACATGTAGGTCAGATCAGTGGTATATCGCAGAAACCCTTTAGAGTTGATCGAACTGCATAGTTACACAAAAGCATCAGAAGTAGCAGATTTACAAGCTCGAATCACAGTGCGAAGTGGCCCGTTTTGAGCTTGTTGATCTGGTGCTTTTGCTATTTTTCAATTGAATTGAATCCTGAAAAGTAACAGTTTTGGACATATGAGGTTTCCACCTAACAGAGACAATATCACATTTTTGTGGTACAGTATCAGATATACCACAGCCAGTTAGTACCCAGACCATGTGCTTATTGTGAGCGCCTCCCACACTAGGAAAACCTGTGTATATATATATATATATGGCATCGCATTTATAATTTATCGCCATAGTGTTGTTCTTATACTCTGTATCTGGTGTTAGTAGTGTAAAAAAACATACCGGTATTTGTTTGTTTAAGTCTCCTAAGCACGGACACCAGATGGCCAACTTTTACAGCTTTTATATTGTCAATGCTATGCTGCCAGATAGAAACATTTTCACCTATCCACAGTAAATTATGCCGATACTTGCCATATTGTTTTTGGGCCACAGTTGGCTAGCACAGATGCTAGCACAAATGCTGTTAAAAACCTGGGAGTTGAATAATGCAGGATCTGGAAGATCTCCATTCCATCATCAGAACTTGTGCAATAGGACAGATTCTCAACCTATGGTCAATAATCATATAAAGTTATATTATTATTTATCATAATTTTGGGGGCCTTTTTTATTGATAGTATAGAGTGGAGATATATAACAGGGAGAGAGAGAGACGGGGACAGACACGCAGCAACGGTCGTCGGGATCGAACCTGCGATGCACTGTCAGGCTGGATCAGCACCTATGTACAGTATGTGGTTTTTAAACCATTTTTAAATACTGAAAATGGCAGATCTGCAAGCTCTGCTATTTTCACTACTTTTGTGCGGCACGTTTGTATGACGAAGTTCATTTACAAAAGAAAACTTTAAAACTTGAATTTAAAACATATGGAGATACAATGTTTCTGGCCAACAGCAACGACATGCCTTAAGGCCATGGACCCCCATTTGATACAATTTGTAACTTGTAAGGGTCCATTTGGTTCCATTTGTACACTCTTAGAGAGTTACAGACCTGCAAGGGGCTGTTTTGAGCCCCTAGTGGTCCCCAGAACCAAAGCAATAGGATAATCCAATTAAAGGCATTTAGAATGCACAGAGTGTGCAGTGAATCAGGTATAATGTGGCAAGTTTATGTGCATTGCAGAAACGGCATGCGGGACAGGTTTCTCAGCAGTTTCATTGCAGGATGGTATATGCCGCGCTGTGTCTGGGGTGAAGCTGTTAGCATCATACGACATTGACTAATTATATACATGATAAATGGTTACAGCAGCATACAGTGGCTGCTCTCAGGCCCCTATGCTCAACGGAACCAATTTGGCGATACTAACACACTAACGCTAGCAATCCTCTCCCGTTCTGCGATGCTAACTCAATCTGACGAGGCCTCGGTCTATCTTAGTCGGGGGAGCTCAATATTAACAGTGCTCTTGCCCTGGTCGGTGTTGTTGCTGAGAACTTTCGGTGACTGATAGACTCAAAGTCTTCCAATCTGTCGCCTTGACTTGCTCTCTCTCTCCGCTCCTCTCCCACCCACAGCCTGCACATGCACGCCAACACGAACACGAACGCACGTCACATACACACCTGAAAACAAGCACATGTAGGAACATGTGTACTCGCACGCACACACGCACGCACGCACGCACGATCTCTTCAGTCACTCTATCTATTCTAGATGGACACTTAGCACTCTGGCTGATGTGTCCTTCCGCTTGACTCTAGCCGATCAGCCGTCACTCTATAGCAGCATGGAAGACTGCGGAGAGAAGTGTGTGTCACTCTGGACAGAAACGTCCAGGGAACAGGCAGACATAATTAACGGTGTGAAAAACCACCACTTGACACTTGTTTCTCGGAGGCGGTACAGGGTACCTGGCCCTTATTAGAGTGATTGAGTTTCAGAAGTTGGCTCATGCAGGAGGAGTGGCTGCTTGGGAAATGAAAAATGGATTCAAACTCCATGGCTTAGCGTACGTCGACCCCCCTATATAACTGAGCCCAATGAGCAGGTTGGTGCCTTGCATGGATTCCTCCACTTTTGGGCCCTCATTTAACCCCATTTATCATTTCCGCAAAACCTTGAAATTGAACGTGTGCCAGGACAAAAATCACGTCTGGTCGGGAGCTGTCGTAGGCTTTGTCCTCAGCTGTTTTTCTGTCGTACACAAGCGGAGCAGCATTGTCTGAACTGCTGACATGCTGTCACAGGCATCTAAACATATGTTTTCACTCCTAAAATGTATAAAAACTAATAATACACGTGAATTATTTTGTAATGGCATGTCATATGAAATTGGTAGGATATTTCCAAGTGTGCAAGCAATTATAATAGCGCAATTAAAAACAATGTTGCAAGTTAGATGCTTAAGCCATTTAAACAGTGTTTTACCCCCCCCCCCCCTCCTGGAAGAGTTAACTTAAATGACATGGAAGGCATTTGCAGTGCTGCAGCTATAGTCAAAACGGGTAGGCTACTGCAATCTACAGCCATGTCTTTCTCGCGTTACGTCTCAGCATTTGTCACGGGCTGTGCGTGTCCAAACTCATTCCAATGACGTGAGCAAGGTTCAGGTTTTCGTTCACTAATCCTGTTGTATATTAAATGAATAAACACTTTAATAATTGTATATACAACTAACAACACACAGTGACAGTTGCTTGCAAGTTGCATGTGCGTGCGTCTGTGTGTGCGTCTGTGTGTGTGTGTGTGTGTGTGTGTGTGTGTGTGTGTGTGTGTGTGTGTGTGTGTGTGTGTGTGTGTGTGTGTGTGTGTGTGTATGAGTATGAGAGGGGGGGTGAGGCGGGCAGCAAGGCAAGCGGGGGAAACGGTTTTATTGACTTTTATCGTCATGTAACTATGGTTTCCAAGGTCCTACTGCAGTTGTTCATGTCGCAAAAAAGAGGGCGAGGCTTGATTTCATAGGGCGTGCCAGATAGAGCAGTCACATTTATTAACGTCGGAACGAAATTAAGGAAGGATCAGCTGTTTGCGATCACTTTATAAATGCCGTGGCAACGTGGGTGTACTACGAAACCTACACTCCGATTTTACACTCAATTGATAAATGAGGGCCTTGGTGTGAAAGTGTGTGTGGATGTGTGAATGTAATGCGCATTGGATAATGACGCAATATAAATGCACAATTTGACATTATTTTATCACATCTTAAAAATAATAAAATATACAAATATAGAAGTAAACCCCCACAGGGTGTTGCTAGCAATGCAATGGCCCAATGACCTGGCCTAGCATTATCCTAAGAATGTTGCAGTTATGTACAACCATTAAGTTTAGCAACTTTACATAATGCAAACACTGCAGAGAGCGTTCAGTTGCACTTTGATGCATCTCCCCCCCACCCATATCCGTATTGTTTGTGTGCCTAATCTTTCATCAGAGATGGATGGAATGTTGAGATCAAGGTCTGCATGAGATTTAGTGCAAAGAAACACTATTATTAACCCATTCAATCCGGGAAAGCATTAAACAAAATCCGATCTACAAGCTCATCACGAAGTGATGAACACCTGTGCAAATCTTTGAATATTATTTTAAGCAAAAAAAAAATACTAAAATCTTTGCTTCTGGGGGGCCCTGAAACAAAATATTTTGAGCTGGGGGTCGGCGGCCAAATATATATATTTTTGGCCGTCCTTGACATGAAAAAGTTTGAGAACCACTGACATAGCAACATACAGGTAAGACATTTTTTTAATCGGCCTCAGGTCTTAACCCATTTTGGGCGGGAACCCTTTTTGGTGTTTTAAACATTATGTTATAATTTAGCTATTGAAAAATAGAAGATCTACAAGCTCATAGCGCGCCACCGAGTGGCGCGCTACAAGCTTGTAGGTCTGCTATTTTTGAAAAATTGTGAAAATATTTATTTCAGAAAACTGGAGGATTTAGAAGATTATTTTTGGTCAGGCCAAAATGAATTAATGGGTTAAACTTGAAGCCAATCTATAGGTTTCCAACTCTACCGTGGCGCTGCCTGCAACTCAGCAGAATCCTGACGAACAGTGCATAGGCGTGTGTGTATGTACAGTATGTATGTACAGTATGTATAATTTGGATCTGGCCTGTGTGGCCCTCTTCTGTGTTATGTGTGCTTTTACAGGCAAAGGCACGTGTGTGTGAACCTGTTTATGCATCTTCGAGGGCTCGATATACTGTGTTGCATACAGTGGCCACTGTAGGTCGCCTGTTTTCGGCAGCACAACCAAGTACAAACCAGGCTTTGTGTGAGTACGTACATGCATAGGATACATAGGATTTGACATTAAGAGGTTAGGTACTGTATATAGGGGTTAGTTAGGGTTGTAGTTTAGTTAGTTGCACTTAGTTGCATGGTGATATCACACCCAGAAAAAATAGCTGATCTACGAGCTCATCTGCGATTTCCAAGCAACGTTTAGGGCTTAGGCTATTTTCAGACATTTCCAATGCCGTTCGAAAGCACTGATGTCCTCACAAATATAGTAATACAAAAGACGCGTGTGAGCGCGGCGCGCACGCCCACACATGTGGGCGGACTGAGCAGCCGGCCATTGGGTGCAGCGCCAGTTCTCTCCTCTGCGTTAGCCCACACCAGTCAGCACATTCTGGCCCACTGAGGCAACATCTGCTGGGTTGGACGTTCCTTGCGGAGCAAACCCCCACAGAGGACCGGTGGGCTGGCAGCCTGGCTGGCGGCGAGATCTCAGAGGAGAGCGACCTCATAGTGTGGGACTACGTCCAGCCCATGTGTGCGGAGCGTGCGTGTGTGAGACATGTGCATGATGCAGGCACACGTGTGCTCGTATGTGCATGTGTGGACAATGGGACAGCGTCCAAACGGACATGGGGAACAAAGCAAGCGCTCTAAAGCAATCACTCATTGCTCTCATAATGCCTGGCCAGGAAGGAAGAGAGGGGGGGAAAAGTATGAGACGTCTGCCATGGCAAGTCTGCTTCCAAAGTCACCGTCAAGGACATATTCGGCCGTGATACTATCAAGTACTAACTGATACGAAAAAAGAAAAAACTTTATGATTTATTACAGCTTCCAGCCTTATGAGCTCCTCTCGATGGACACGTTGACAAAGAGATAATTACCGCTTCCAAAGAGAAGCAGCAGTGGCTGTGTTAAGCCCAAGTCTGGGTAAAGTCATCCACATTTTAGTTGTGGATGACTTTCTGTAAAAAAGCAATGCCACTGCTGAATTAAACATGTAGTTCATTTTCCCGTGTTTATTTTTTGGGAGAAGCGGACAGACAGACACTCACATCCTGGTTGGACATGTCCCAGTAGGGCCTCTCTCCGAATGACATCACCTCCCACATGACGATGCCGTAGCTCCACACGTCGCTGGCCGAGGTGAACTTCCTGTAGGCGATGGCTTCCGGCGCCGTCCACCGCACCGGGATCTTACCTCCCTGAGACGCAGGAGGAAGGAGAGATGGAGGCGACAGAAGAGATGCAGAAAGGAAGAGAGAAACAGAAACACACACATTATTAACATATCTCTGCCGTCGGGTTAGGAGGGTCGGAGTGGAGTTAGGAGGTTTTGTTTTGTCCATCATTGATACGAACGGCTGACAATGGATCCTCAAGCTAACCCATACCTCTGCAGCTGCTCTACCACGCAGGGGAGAGGGCTAAACCAGCTAACTCCTGAGTTATCTGGTTTTGTCAGAAGCGCCGTTTAATACTTTTCATTTCAATATTATTTTAACCAACACACAGACGTAAAGGGTGTCCATAGAGCACTGAAGTCCTGACGTCACTGTCAGTAGAGGGCGTCAGTCCCCAGGTTCCTTTTTATTTGCATTGTAATCTCCATAGGAGGATTTTAGATCGCCTCATATAAGAACTGTGTTTGAAAAATAAACCGATCACCCCAGCCTTTTCACTCATATGGATATGAAGCATCGAAGGAAGGTGGAAATGTACCAATATACCCAAAGAGTAACAAAATAAGCGTTAGAAATGAGTCAAACAACCCAGAGACTACATTTCCGTGAAACTGAATGTTAATTACGTTTATTTTATTGATATTTAATGTTTCGTGGTTAGTACGAGTCGAGTCACCACCAGCTGAGTTTACGTCAACGAGGAATCTCAGGAACGCAATGTGTTGACAGCTGGGCGTGACGTAATAGCAGCGACATTGCCTTTGTATGTAGTTTCAAGGCTTTTGCGGCCACATTAATTCCATTTTATCCAGAAACTGGCTGTATCAAATATGAATGGACATCATTAAGGACGCACAGCCACTCCCCTGACAGAAAGGCCGGGGTGGTCGGTTTATTTTTGAAACACAGTTCTTATATGAAGCGACCTAAAATCTCCCTATGGAGATTTGACTGCAAATACAACAAAAAAAAGACATGAACCTGTGTATTGGCGTCCTCTACTGAACGTGACGTCAGACTTCGGTGCTCTATAGCGGTGATTTATGGGAAAAAATTATAATAATGGAGTTAGATGGTTTCTGCCGGACAGTGACGATATCCTCTTGCTATACATTCCATTGTTCTTTGCCGTCCAAACTGTCAAGCGTCTTCCTCCCTTCTCCCCATCTGCACCCATTCATCCCGTCCCCAAGCCCATCGATCCTCCGGCTGCATGGTGGATGATGCTACCCTTGCCTTGGCAGCCTCTCCCAACAGCATTCGCCCTTCACACATCGACCCACATTACATTTAGCGTCTTCCGCTTCCCTCAGCCCTGCTTGAATAAGAGGAGATAGGCTGGGGCTTCTGTTAGCATGTCGAGCGTGTCGGGCCAGTAATTGGGCTACCTGGGCCCCAGGCATGCCACGCGCGCCACTGATTGAAATTGACAGCAGCTCGTTTAATATTCCACACACACACACACACACACACACACACACACACACACACACACACACACACACACACACACACACACACACACACACACACACACACACACACACACACACACACAGAGCATGGCTATTTAACTTGCGCGAAAGCACATGATACACATTAATCCATGTTTTTGGTTGAGCTAGCCGCTTTAATAATGCCAATTAGTTTAACCTGAGTATTTGCAGACAAGCTGCTGTTGGAAATCAAATAAAAAGAGAGAGAGCAAGAGGGAGGGAGAGAGAGAGAAAGAATCTGTGTTGCATATTTTGATGCAGTATGATTCTGTGCTGTTTCAAATCATCAGTCAAGTCAATCTCTGTGCGCATAATATAAACATATTGTATGTCTGTCTGTCACACCCACGAAAAGGGAAACTGTAAATACTGGGTGGGGATGCTTTGTAATAACGAATCAGAGCTTTAAATCATTTTTAAACAAAGCATTGAAAAAAAGCTGCGTTGAGACTGAAATGTGCTAATCACGCTTACTTACCCTGCCCCTGTAGGGCATAGGCGTCGGAAATAGTTGAAAATGTACATGAACAGCGATGTGACATGTTGTGAGCTCGTAGATCTGTTGTTTTGGCTATATTTGACACACAGATTTCACAATCATTGCATAATGTGTGATTCCACAATAGGTTGAAAGTTGTTAGCCCCATGGGCGTTTATAGACTGTAGGGGAGCTGTGTGTGCGTGCGTGCGTGTTATGAACATGTGTTTGCAATGTGTGGCACTGTGTTCACAGTTGCAGACCCAGCCAGACTGAGCTCATTAAGGAGCTCGGCGATTCTGCAGGTTTGACCTCCAGGAAGCCGCTGACCCTGAACGGGGAGTTAACCTCTGACCCCCGGTGGAGAGTGGTGTCAGGGCAGGGCGCACTGCGACACGCACAGACAGCGCTATCGCGAGTGTAGCGTTATCGCCTCTCAGGGAACGAATGGTGCAGAGTGTAGCGTTATCGCCTCTCAGGGAACGAATGGTGCAGAGTGTAGCGTTATCGCCTCTCAGGGAACGAATGGTGCAGAGTGTAGCGTTATCGCCTCTCAGGGAACGAATGGTGCAGAGTGTAGCGTTATCGCCTCTCAGGGAACGAATGGTGCAGAGTGTAGCGTTATCGCCTCCCAGGGAACGAATGGTGCAGAGTGTAGCGTTATCGCCTCCCAGGGAACGAATGGTGCAGTGTGTGTGAGAGAAAGCAAGAGACAGATGGAGTGGAGGAATGGGAGACAGAGAGAGGTGATGAGTTATATATGGAGACGAGAGAATGAGAGAGAAAGATCAATAGATAAATAAGGGCCGACAGAGCCACAGTGATTTTGCTCATATCTTGGACTAGAGTCATATCTGAATCCTCTCATCTAACAACAGGCCCCAGGACACTCTCTCTCTCTCTCTCTCTCTCTCTCTCGCCTTGCCCAATGAGTCTGTCTGAGGGCAATGGATCTGGTAAATTAATACAAGCCAAACACCATCTCTGTTTATGTCCAATCTTACTCTGTCAGGGGCAATGTTTCAAGTCCATTTTATTGGACACACGCCGACTAGACTGGGGGAAAAAACAACTGCGATCCGCTCTGAGGCGGTAAGCCCGATGCTCTCCTGTGTATTACAGGCCAGGCGCTCTCTCCATAACCATCATGCGTTCGCTTATTTTCTGCATCCGTCCTTCTGTCCGTCTGGTCTGTTGCCCCGGGACCCTGTTGGGAGACGAGCTAAGTGTAGCGGCCGCGGCCCGAGCAAAGACACCAGCTGTAGAAGTTGCCCCGTAACGCTCCGCTGAGACTGGCGGGTGGTCATAACATTTCCAAGGCGTGCGAGTCGGGAGGCAGCTATGCAGATCCCCAGTAATTACCGCTGTGGGCCAATGACGGCTCTGGCGAAAAATCCTGCTTTAATAACATAAAGTGCTGAACAGCTCCGTGCAAACAGGGATAAAGGCAAATATACATAATAAAAAGCACAGATTTATTTTTTGCTTTTCAGGGAGAAAGGCAGGCTTGTGTGTGTGTGTGTGTGTGTGTGTGTGTGTGTGTGTGTGTGTGTGTGTGTGTGTGTGTGTGTGTGTGTGTGTGTGTGTGTGTGTGTGTGTGTGTGTTTGCGTGTGTCTAAGCAAGGATGGGAATTAAAACAGACCTAGTATCAACACAAAAGCATTGGTGAAGCCTTGAAGCACGGAGAGTTGGAGACAGTTCCAAAAATAATAATGAACTATACCGTAGTGGAAAAGTAAAAAGAACAAGCCGTTTGTCCTTTCAAGTATCAAGTGAAGAAATTCTCCCGAGAACAGAAATTGACACTATGCTCATATCGCGTTTATCTACACGAACAGCCTTCTAAGCCTTTCAAAGCAGCCACTAAAATCATCATCTGTGATGTTTTTCCAAGTGATACTTTTCAAAGCTGCGGTGCTAATGAATAGAGGCTGAATAGAGAAACGTGTGTGTGTTTTCTTTGGACGTCAGCGCCGTGGCGCTCACTCCCAACAGGTGCAAAAGCTCATTCTGACAACGACAGATGCCAGAGTTCACCACGATGACGTCATGACACAGGATAATTTGCATAGCGGCGTATCAACTTGATTTTAGGCAGCGAGGTGAAAATGGAGAGCCTTCCTGCCTGCAGAGGCGAGCCCTGTGGGGGCTCGCATTAGTGTTGCATGTAGCTAGGCCCCTGCTGGACTGGTGGCACGGAATGGATGGCATGAGAGAGGACACAAAACAAGTCAGTGTAAAACTGACTGCTCGCGTGCGTGCGTACATACGAAGCGTGCGTACATACGAAGTATACATACTGTATAATGAAGCTTGGGCTTTTCCAGAGCTGGAAGCCCATTTCTATGCTAGAAACAGACACCCTGTTCTTACTGAAGGTTGGGGCTCTGACTGTGTACAGAAAGTGATGTGATGTGATCAGACATCTTGCGAGTAGACATGGGAGTAAGCACTGCCTAAAAATAATTTCCCATAGTATTTAATGCTACATAGCGTTTTGGAGAGATTTGTTGTAATATGTATGATAATTTCTCACTCTTTAGGGATGTACTTCGTAGACTTTTACCATATAAGCTGAAACAAGGAAAATATTACTATATCAATCCTCTTGTCACACACACACAACAGTAAATACGAAAACTTTGGTTTAAACTTTTTGACGATGACCTCAAAACTGTATCCAAACCATTCAGTATACTGACTATAACCACATATAGCCTTAACTACTTTCAAAATGGCATCCCTATGATGAAGACAGCATTAAAGGCAAAAACATCCAAAATAGTAGAATGCACGTATTATGAGCTTTTAGATCAGATTGTTTCGCTATTTGTCGTACGGAAGTACGAAAACTGGTTACTGCAAAGTCTGGTATAAGTAACAGTAATCACCTGAAGATTTTCACCTGACGTATATATTTTCTATTATTAGAACCCCCCGACTCCTCCTGTTCTTATTGATTGACTACTGTCAAATGGTAGTAGTAGTAAGTGTGCCCGGTTTGAGGTTGTTGTGACAGCTTGTGATACACCAGGCCAGGGACAGCAGTGGGCCTGTCAGTCTACAGGGATCATCATGACACCTGTGTGTGCTTGTGACAAGCCAGGTCTGACGACGGAATGATACACATTTCGGCGGACAGGTGTGCGTGTGTGTGTGTGTGTGTGTGTGTGTGTGTGTGTGTGTCATGCGCACGCACGCACACACGCGGACACACACAGACACACAGACACAGACACACACACACGCAACATTGTATACATAATTATCCATGTGTGAACAACTGTGTCTGGTTGTTTTAACACAAGGCACCTACTGTTCAGTGGCCACGCACACACAACCAAAGAACATGAAACACCTGCCACGTATTGGTGGGGCAGACGGAGCTACATAGTCCCGCCTACGTATACCAAAGCTTTCGTGTGCAGAGTGCCGTTGACACTAACTTGCAGCTATACGGAAATGGAATCAGCGAGATTGAAACCAAATATACCTGTCAAACAACAGTCTAGTGCAGATCACACAGATGCTAACTTACGGCAATATTCCCCAGATAGGCACAAATGAAAACCAGCAGTTCAACGTGTCTTATTTCATTTCTGTCATTATGTCAAAACATCAACGTAACTCTCGCTCTTCTGTCGTTGAGGGATGCGTTTTGTGTGGGTTGTTTTTATCTCGCTCCACAGCATCTGCTTAAAGACTCCAAATGAAAAGTTTCTCACTTAGCGAGAAGACAAATCTGACTTTCTCTCTCTTGTTTTCTCTCGCTCTCCCGCTCCTCCAACTTCACTAATCCATTCCTAAACAACGCGGCCCTCGAAATGGTCTTGAGAACATTTACTTAGGCTGGGGGCGAATACTCCATCAGCAGCTGTTTAATAACATTCTGAAAGAAACAACGTGGCCTGGCCAAATAGAATGTGTGTGTGTGTGTGTGTGTGTGTGTGTGTGTGTGTGTGTGTGTGTGTGTGTGTGTGTGTGTGTGTGTGTGTGTGAGAGTGAGGGAGGGGGTAGATAGAGGGAGAAGCAGGTTGGTAGTGGAGTTTTACAGACAGTCCATCCCATGGGAATGTCTGGTGGGGAGAAAGAGGCAGGCAATAGCTATATTGACTACTACTGAATTCACCTCACACCGGTATAATATGGCAGCACTGAATTCATTCGACTGCTTTTATTATACAGAATGGATACGCATTAAGCTGGGGATGCTCAGAGGGCAGTCTTTTCTGGGGGTTTCATTAACCCATTTTGACCTGAGATCAGATTATAAAAATATCTTCTACATCCTGACAGTTTTCTGAAAAAGCTATGTTTCTATGTCAGTCGTTCTTCCATTTTTCGAAAATAGCAGTGGCGCGCTATGAGCTTGTAGATCTGTTATTTTTCAATAGCTAAAGCATAACATAACGCTAACACCAAAAGGGGTTCCCGCCCAAAATGGGTTAAGCACAGAATTCCATTGATTGCTATATTCCTGAGGAGATAACAGCGGTTAATGAGACCTTCGATTGGAACAGCCCTGTCATTGAACTAACCCTTTAGAAATTAACTTATGGTAATGCTGCCGAGGTGCATTTTATATCGCTGGGTTAGTACAGTGGCACTATTATTAACAGCGGAACTCAGATTTCGAGAATAAGTGCCCCCGGGAAGTAAATGTGCTTCGAACGCACCCACATCTGTGATCGGCTTTGAAAAGGCACAGTGGGAAATATTTCAGTGTGGCTCTCAAAGTAAGTACGTTGTACCTCACATTGTTGAGTAGCCTCCTCCGTGCCTCTGATTGTGTCGTGACAGCATGACGCAGTGTTTATTTGCTGTGTTCTGTTAGAAAATCACCCTCGGCCTATGGTGAAACCTCACCAACGGTCCCCGATGACTCCGCTGGCTGGAGAGCCTCAAATTAAACCCAGCAAGTAACCGGCTTTATTATCTTGCGTTTCTCTAAGCCTGCTCATGGCTTTAATATTAAGACTGCGACCTTGGCTTCTATATAACCAGGTGACATTTTTATTCCATCCCCTTGAGATCCCCCTCGAAGGATGTGGAAAATAGGCAATTACATCCACACATGAGTCCCTGCCTCATCTGAGCGCGACCTGGGGTTGTATCCAACAGAGGCTTCTCTTCCTGCTTACCGTGGAGGGGGCTGGCTTTGCACGTGTGAAGAACAACCCCCTGCCAACATCACCCTCTGCCAAGCCCCAGTACATCTCATAAGGCTCATGTTAAGCCCTCTGTAATGGATATAGCCTGTTCTGTATTTAATGTATGTATACAGAGGGGCGGCGTCACTTTTAGAGCCTGAACAATTTGGCCATTATTTGACCTTTTTGAAGACATCGGTATCTGCAATTATGCAGCTGCTGTGTCCTGATATATATTTTTGTATTCTTTTTTTTATCCCACGATTTTGCAACCCATTTTTTCACGCAGTGTCAATGATGTAATCCTGGGCGCTGCACTCCCTCTGCCAACCTGGGGAGAGCCTCCTTCGAGTCCAAGACTTCTTTTCACCTGACGGGGGTGTTTCCAATTACAATTTACAATTTAGGCATTTAGCAGACGCTCTTAATCCAGAGCGATTTACATTAAGCAAGAACAAAAAGCATGGCAATATATCACATACCGGTACATAAAAAAGTAGTCACCGGTATCAAGAAACATGCGTAAGCTTACGTAACCGTGGAGTATCTATATAATGAAACTATACATATACTATACTATACTATACATACTATAAAGTGCTATGACTACATAAAATGCAATTCTAGTGCCGTCTACGTAACATGCTTTAAGTCTGCTTTAAATGCTATCTAAGTCTGTAAAAAATGCTATCAGTCTACATAAAGTACTATCTAAGGGGCTAGGGCAGATGCTACGGGCCATGATGGAGTCTGAACAGGTGGGTTTTCAGACTATGGCGGACGGTTGGGAGTGAGTGGGAAGTAGTGGAAGCTTTTGAGGCATGTATAGCATCTATTCCAACATGCTATTGCTGTTGTGTTACACGTCACACAGTGACCTCTGACCCTGCAGCGTCGTCATGCTTCCTGCCCTGTCAACAGCAGCGTCTTGGGATTGGTATTTAAGATACTTTCCCCCCAATACCCTCATTCCTGTCTAGCTACTTCTCTAAAGTGAGTGACATCCACAGCCACAACACTAGAGGGAGTAACCATGATCTGTTTAATTTAGACCAAACACGGGGGAAAATGTGGAATGCCCTGACACCATCTATTCAAAGAATGTGTAACACTGGTTTCTTTCCAAACTGGCCTGAATAAAAAACATCAGGAGACCACAAGAGGAGGTAAATGTAAATTCCCATCGAAAGGAGGTGTCATTCACTGCCGCTGCTTTTCCCTTTTCTCCATTGTACATACAGTATAGTGTTTTATATTTGTTGATGATATGTATTATTGTGTAAAATGCCGTTATGTCTTCAATGGAATTGTTATTTGTGTTAACACTTAAAAGAGAGAAGCTCTGATTTCAATAAGACATTCTGCTTTATTGCAATAAAAGCCAGCGTGTCTGTGGACAACGTGGTGATGTTGGTTACAGTCAGAGTAGTAGTCCTCCTTCTGCCTTAGATCCACTTCCAAATGCACTCCAACAGTCACAGATGGCACTTCAATGCCCACCTCATACCAGCTCTGGCACAAACCGCAGTGTGTTTACAGCATGCCAGCTAGAGAGCTCAGAGTGGCTGTATCCATTTTGATAAAGGGAAGGGTCATGTTTCTTTATTTAATTTTTTTGCTTTTTTTCCTACACCACCTGCATGTATGCATATTGTTGCTGTCGGGCAGAAATCTCCATATTCCTTTTATATTTTATTTTTTTGTAAATTGATTATTTAAGAGGGTCATACAAGAATAACAAAAGTAGCAAATCCACAGGCTCGAAACCCAGCGTGGAACGACACATTTTGAGCTTGTACTTTCTGATTTGTAAGCGTTTTGGACAGATGAGGTTTCTATACCCGACAGAGATGATTATGCGTATTCATATTAATTTCAACGCGTGTGTTCCTGTGTTGCATGCAAATTAAGTTTGAGGAAAACCAAAACCTCACTGTGAATTAAGTCATCCTCAGAAAACATCCTGTTTGGTTTAGAAGAAGCAGAGCGGAGGCTACAAAGAAACCATGGCCAGGAGGGATGCTGTGCATGGCATTGACTGCACAAGTTCAACCTCTGATGAAATCATTATACAGTAGGAGAACTCTGCCACTTTATTTGTGGATGTGCAATCATCCTTGATGGTCAATGTAGTCAACTGAAGCAATACCATCATCACTGTGTACTATATTGATGAGGAAATTGGCGTTCTTATGAATAGCTCTAGTCTACATGTACCAGTATGAGGTTCACAGCGGCGGAGACAAACCGCAAGTCCGAGATATTGCTGAAAAATATTGCTGAACGACAAGGAAGTTGAAGGAAGATTTGAAAATCCAAATGCGGTTTGTGAGTAAGACGGTTTACTTCATTCACGCTCGTTCTGCAGTCTGCCGTCACATGCAGTTAAAACTCTGCCTGCAGTTCTGCAGTTCCGCCATCCCTTGATGACACAACTCGAATAATAATAAATAAATTAAATAAAAAGCCCATTGATTTCCCTCCTACTAAATGGACATTTTCTCTTTCTTGTTTACTTTGAGGTCCAGTCATCTTAACTTTGGGCACATCGATATTTCACCACAAGGAGAACAGACAAACCAAAACGAGTGTGTGAGGTAGGAGTCAGCACAAGAAAGAGAGAAAGAGAGAGAGAGAGAGAGAGAGAGAGAGAGAGAGAGAGAGAGAGAGAGAGAGAGAGAGAGAGAGAGATGCAGATAGAAAACAGACAAATGACAGAAACAGCGACCTGCTCCTTGGAGTGTGTGCATGTGAGCGCCGGTGCGGAGCGGAGAAGATGTCAGACAGGTCACAGGGTTTGACAGATGAGCTGTGTTACTGGCTCCGAGTGACCTCGCTGCTCAACCCCTCTGAGCCCTCAATGACACACACACACACACACACGCACGCGCGCGGGTCGCGCGCACACACACACACACACACACACACACACACACACACACACATGCACACAAAGACAAACATCAACACACACCATGTGACACACAAGTCAATATTCACCTTATCGTCAGCTGAGACACAAACAGTAATTATCCAACCATGAAAGCTCCTCTCACCATGACACCCCCCCCCCCCCACCCACACACATGTCAGACGAAGGCGCACAACCACTTATCCAAGACTTTGTAGACGTGACACACAACGCTCCCACCAACAACACCAACCACATGCACACACACACACACACACACACACACACACACACACACACACACACACGCACATCAATAACTAGTTTAACACCACTTATCCAAGCCAATATAGACTTGGCACGCAACTCTTCCACCACCAACACCACACACACATGTACTGTACACTCATACATGCATTGGCGCACGCGCACCCCCGCACACACACATGATGAACTACTGAAGCCACATCGACACCACAGTGCACAGTGCATTAAGCCTGACTGACCGCAAACAGACCTCTAGCCTTCACTTGCCAAACACACTCACCCGTGAACACCTCCAGAAAGAAGGGAATAAAGGCAACACACACACACACACGAGCCATCACCCTGAACAATTTGACGCACCACTCAACACTCCCAACCCTGAAGTGTCATCAGGGTTTCTCCAGGGAAAAGCCTAGCATGCAGAGCCAGAAGAAAGCTTCTAGAGACAGAGGTACTGTAGCTTGATATTTTACAGTACGTACATAGCAGTCCAATTCCATGGTTATGCCAATTTATACAAAACACTGCCACTGTTGTACTCCTATACACACTGACTACCACTGGTACAGTACAGTAGGTGTGGTATAGGCTCTGCTCCATTCAATTGGTCAATATGCATTTCATATCATGCCACATGCATTTTGATTGGTTCCCTCACCTGCTATACTGTCTGTTAGCAAGAGATACCAGAAAAACAAACATCCAACATGATGCTGGTTTCACGCGGTGATTATTTTGGGATTTGTTGATTCAAGCCCTTCATTGTCTAGCCTTCCCAGTTGATGCAGTCCAGAGTCATGCTTACAATAACCCCCCAACACACACACACACTAAAGGTAGAAAAGGTGTAAAATCAGGAGATGGACATGCCAATATGTATAACGTATTATACAACAATAGAAAGACAACATAGCCAGAAAATGGCCCAGATTGATTAGCCCATGCCACCACAGTGGGACCAGGCCCATTCCAAACACTGTCCTGTGAGTCTAATTAATCACGACTTGAGCAAGCCACCAACAGAGAGGGAGGACAGCATCCTTCTGTCTCTAACCTCCACTACATGGCTTCCGACGCCAACCCGCATCCGGGGTTAACACAATTACCAGCATTTCCTCCGCAAACCATACATCCAGCCTCACACCGCAGGCAATGTAATTGGAGCATCTACAAATGGAAGGCAGGGAATACAAAAAAAAGGGAGCAGAAGAGTAGGAGAGGGGCGATTAATTCAGCGGAGGAAAGGGTCGATGGCGACGTAAATCACAGCGTGTCAGCGGAATTTAATTTCCCTGATTCTCCCGGCCTTGTCTGCTTGTGCTGGCCTTGTCGTCTGATTGGCTAGCGTCTGCTCGTATAAGCCGAGGAGGTCGGGAAGTGAAGGGCGCCACGGACGGTTTAATTATAGGCCCACAAGCATGCCCAAGGACCCGAGACTCTCTCACAAAGCCCCTCAACCTAAACACAGATAGTGCGTCCTCAAGTAAGAGAAAAGAGAAGAGTTGTAAAGACAGGTGAATTGGCAGACAAGAGTTTGTGCATTTATTTCAGAAAGAATACGGTAATTGAATTACTACTGTAAATATAAAACTGGCATCCATGATGGATTTGTTGTATTCTCGTATAGAAATATGTGCACACAGACAAGGCAGCTTCATACCATGTGTTCACTTCTTTACTTCCTCTTTCATCTCCTTTGACCTCATGACATCATCAATACAATACCATTCACCTTTTCACATTAGGGCCCCCTAGTCTACCTTAGTGCATTGCACTTTCAGACCATACACACTATTACACAGTATATCACAGGATTCACGCGGAGGAAAGAACACTTGTTCTTTTGTTTTGGAAGGAGAGAGAAGTAAAGCCTTAATCTGTAAATGCAGGTCTCAGTGAATGACTCACAATGACCTAAAACCTCAGATGTCTTGAGAAATCTATCAGGAAAAAGAAAACCAACAACAACACACCGCTAAAATATCCGAGCCATGTTGCCGCCCCCCCGGGGGCGAGAAAGCATGCAACCGTCCAAGTTCAGACTTCAAAAACCTCACCTTCGCTATCGACCCTTCAGAAAATGCCCTCGAGGAGACTTTGTTTGCATTAAACAACATCAAAATGCAGAGTACGATCTATAATCCAATGCCCACCTTTAGCTCTCGCTCTGGTACAACAGCGAGCTCAGCGGCAGCAGACAACAGAAGCGGTGCTCCTCTTTGTTGCTCAATAAGACCCATTCAGCAGGGCTTAGCCGCGGGGGTCACGCAGACAAACGCAAGCTGTTCCTGGGGGGCAATTAACTTCCATCCCCACCAATGTCAGTTCACAGCCACTCCGGTGCCCCTTGCACTTCCTGTTCACACCTGAGTTGCCATCGCCTGCCAATCAGTTATCCTGTGTGCGCGCACGTGCGTGTGTGTGTGTGTGTGTGTGTGTGTGTGTGTGTGTGTGTGTGTGTGTGTGTGTGTGTGCACTGTGACCGACCCAAAACAAAGAAAAACTAGGTACAGACTCAGTGGGCACAGTCTTGCGATGGAGAAAGGCTATCATAGGCAGACCTGTCTCCCGAGAGAAGACAGACTATGCACCCACTGCACACAAAATGAAGTGGAAACTTCTACGCTTCCTAACCATCTGTCCATTGTACCAAGACATCAGAGACACATACTTCCCACAGATTACAATCACCCATGACGGAGATTTTGAAAACATGACTAATGACAAAAAACTCCCATATCTGCTGGGTGAAGTATAGCCTCGGAAACCCAGACCTTTTAAGGCGAAGTACAACAATGTGCAAACAGCAGCAAGATGTGTGAGCTGCTGTGATAGGAGAAGGATATCAAATGGAACACAACCACCCTAAGGACTAATCATTGTGTGTATTACTGCACTATCTGCATCGAGTGATCTTGGTACATACATGTTGTTTTGATTGTATTATATTGCGTGCGTGCGTGCGTGCGTGCGTGCGTGCGTGCGTGCGTGCGTGCGTGCGTGCGTGCGTGCGTGCGTGCGTGCGTGCGTGCATGCATGCATGCATGCGTGCGTGCACGTGCGTGCATGGATGCATGCATGCATGCGTGCACGTGCACAAAATAATAATCCTCAAGCTATTACCTGAGTTAACCTGAGCCAAGATGGTAGTGTTGCAGTATGCTGAAAGTAGACTTTTTCTTTCCCTTCCACCTATATATAGATGAAGGCAGATTATTTTCATACTGTACGTCATACTGTACCTGTGAAGTCGGAAGACTCACGGGCGCTTTTATCCCTCACTTTTGATCACAAGTTCTGTTTACGTCAAAATGGCTAAATAAACATTACAGCCGGTATTAAAATAGACACTTTTTCATGCTAGCATGCCGAGTAACTTCATACATAACCCATGCATAAGTACTCACATGTTTTACTTAAGTAATCCACAAAACGTATGGTATTAAAAATTTACTTGAGTAAAAGTACAAAAGTATTGGTATCAAAACATACTTAAAGTATCAAAAGTAGAGGTACTCATTTTGCAGAATGTTCTCAAAATGCTTTGTAATAATAATAAAGTAACTTGTAACTACACGCCCTGGACATGACGCTGTATGTTGCAGGGACTTATACCCCCAATCCAACCATTCATGTACTTAGTTCAATTAAAACACCATCACATAGTTTCACAAGGTAAACCAGCTGAACTAGTCAAAGGGTAGGTTTGTAAAGCACCTTGTTCTCTCTTCAAGCTGTCACCAGAAACACTAATGATCCATCGTCAGTAAACACAGCTAATTTGCACCCTAATCTCAAGGCAGAAGCAATGAGGTGTCGATAGATCCAGGCACACACTCACATATAAGCATGTATGCGCACGCATGCACACACATACTCTAGAAAAGCCAAGTTTAACAGAAATACACTGATTAATTATGTTGCACGCGCGCACGCACACACACACACACACACACACACACACACACACACAGTCAGGGGCAAGCAGGGAACCCTAATGACCCGTGACGTGTGTGTTTGCGAGGGTGTGAGTGTGTCGTGAATTAAGAAGAAGAGAGAGAGGTGGAAGATGAACTAACGACGGCTGCTAATAATTACAGATGTGCGGCGTGGAGGAGCTTAATGAGGAGCCAAAGCCTCCCATGATGCCCCAGTAATAATGAATGAGGAGGGGTCGGGGGGGGGGAGAAAGAGGGAGGGGGAAGAGGTGGGTGGGGTGGGAGGGCTGTCAGTTTGAGTGGCCACGGTGCCCTTTGGTTCCTCCGCTCTGCAGGCATGCCAACGAGAGTGGGGCCTTCCCAGCGGAGGCTCGTCTCCACACTAATGAAGATGTGACAGGCCTCGCGTCCGTGACTCGCAGAGTAAAGGAGAGAGGCAGCAGGACGAGGACGTGGACGAGGAAGAGTAGCAGCTCTCCATGAAAAGCAACGGTTGTTGCAGAACGAAACTAGGCAGGCCTAGTCATGCCTTGAATATACCACCGGACAACTTCATCTCTTAAGCTTCGTTTATATCAGGCGACTATATCACGTGTCGCTTTGCAGACAAGAACTGATCTTCAAGCTAACAAGGTGTTAACATTTTATTCGCGGGCTGGCAGCATGGTAAGTTGGAAGTTGAATCGTTCCTTATAAAAAATGAATCAAACCCTTCGTTCCACCGGGAATATGTTTATCTTGCCAATTAACGATGGGCAACCCTGGTCGACTTCAGTGCAATTATTATCTGAATTTATGCTCGAGTTAAAATGCAGAGTGAAGCTCTAACGTAGCTAAATAATATGCTGTATGCGTAAGGAGGCAATAGGGTAGGAAAAGGGGCATAATTCAACACTTTACTGACACCATTGAGTAAACAAATTGCAAAATCAAACCCAATGAGTGCATTCCAGAGCCCTGTCTCTGTTCACTTACTTAATGGACCAGTGCTTGGTGCCGATTTAAGAACTCGCCCCATAAAATATTAAATGCCTGCACATCACTAGCTGTGAGGTAATGGAGGTGCATATTGTCACAGTCGAGCAGAAACCTTGTAACGGCATATTTCATCAAAGTTGATATACTTTGGTATATCAACACTACGATATACTTAGGATACCATGGCTGGCTCTAGTGATTATCCCGCATGCATGTTTCAACAGTGGGGAGTCATTTAGTTATATACAGTAGGCACATTCACTCTTCTAGGTCGGGCCAAAAGATCCAGCGAAAAAAGCTTGTCGAAAAGGTTTGTGAGAACTTATGAAACCTTACAGTTTAGGAAATACCATAAGGAAATAAAATGGGGTGTTGCACTGCGGGCCACACCAAAAAAAAGGAAGAAAGAAAAACAGAAAAGACACATTACACCTGTACACAGTACACAGTATGTGAACATCAGCACTTGAGTGAAGGAAAAACAACCACTATTTCCACAGGCCTGCTAGTTATAGGAGCGGTGACTCACCAGAGAACTGGTGTAGCTGGGATCCGAGGTGTCGTCCTGCAGGTACCGGGACAGCCCGAAATCAGACACCTTACACACCAGGTTGCTGTTGACCAGGATGTTGCGAGCCGCCAGGTCGCGGTGCACGTAGTTCATCTCTGAGAGGTACTTCATCCCTGCCGAGATCCCACGCATCATCCCCACCAGCTGGATCACCGTGAACTGCCCGTCGTTTTGCTAAAGGAGCACAGCGGGAAAACAAATGATAATGGTTAGTTCGATGTCACCCTTGGTGTCGTTATGCTGAGTGGAAATAGCTGTAGTATGGAGAGTTCCTAGTAAAATGCCAGCATAATGTTTACAGCTTTTATAGTTAATTATACCAATTCCAATTTGTGGCGCTTGCTCAGTGAGTCATGGAGACATTGTTGACCATTTTTTACAAACAAACCGCTCTGGTCTGTAATTAAACTAACCATGCTATCTAATACAGTATGTGAATCTGGTTCTCTATTCAGTAAAGTGAACATGACGTGCATGACGTCATGTAGGCATTTTTCCATTTATCTGAACCGTCAGATGGACAAAACCCAGACATTACCCAACTTTGGTGTCTCAGCATCACAGCTGTCCACTGGGACCATGCACCAGGATTGGAAAAAAGCCTTGTGGGGCATTCTTGTCACCACAGGCAGGAAGTAAGGGCACACTTAAGGGGACATGTTGTCACAACTAGTAACATACTAAACACACACACACCCATACTGTATGTGAAAACACACGTGTGCACGCACGCACGCCACACACACAGTTTGACTACTACTTCCTCCTTCCCAAATCAAGTGGTTATTTCTGCTCATCTCTGAGTCTGCAGCACACTGTCTCCAGTCCATCTCCAGTCATGTCTTGTTTACACTTTCACATCAAGCAATTGACACGCTTGTCTTTTGGTATAGGTATTGTTTTACATAAGCAAATTGGATTCCTCAAAGCATATCCGTCTCCTTTTGTGTCTGTTTAGGACAGGGCGGGGTTCCCAAACTTCTTAGCTCGAGACCCAAAAGAGAAATGTGATGACTCATCGGGACCCACACTAGTGAAAAGAGCAAACCGCAGTTTTAGTATTCTGCTGCAAGTGGTTGCAAGTTGTTGCAAATCTTTGGTCTGGACTGGGCTTAAGTGGATTCTTCACACGTGACAACATGAAGACCCTATTTATATGCTCCTAATACGTAGTCACACGCTGGCGCTGCGCTCTGAAAACAAGCTCACAGTGCGACGTGCCCTGCTGCGCCGAGCCCAACTTGCAGATCGCCTATTTCCAGGTTGCCTCGACACAACATGAACAAACCAGTACAAATCAGGCACACGATTTGAACCCAGACACACACTAACAAATGAGAGGGTAGGGGAGATCGATGGGAACACAAGTAGGATGTGGCGGCAAGCAAAGCCCGCTTCAAAGGGGTCCCTTTAAAGCGGCCCTAGATCAAAGTGGAGCGGAACAGCGATCCGTGAGATTGAGGCCGAGGCGGGGGGAATAAATAAAGAAATAAATAACAGACGGGTGGAATATTGATTAAACTGTATGTCCATTCATTCCCGGCTACAAAAGAGAGAGTGAGGAGTCCAATAACACCTCCGGGCGTTTAATGGAGAAATTAAAAGAGGGGACCTTGCTTTAACCACTGCGGAGGTTCTTCTGAATCTGCGTTTTGGGAGTGAAGGAAGGAACCACGGTCCACGGACGCATGCAGTATAACACTAGAAGTGATTAGAAAAAACTTGAGGCATAACATGTACTGTACATATCGTATAACTGGTTATCTAGGACATATAACCTATGTCCCATATAACTCCATATAACTAACTGGTTTTTTTGTAAAGCATGTCGCACAAAAGTAGTGAAAATAGCACATCTACAAGAGCTCAACGCATTGCATGTAGACCGGCTATTTCTGCAAAAAATGTGAAGTGAGTGGTGCCCTTGAGCTGACGATGATGTCTGATGATGACGTATTGACCACCATGACGTCACAGGGGACAGAATAGTGAGTTTAGGCATTTTCCAAGTCAATGGCAAAATTAAGTTTATCTACCATTACTAATTGACACCCAAAGACACACAATCAACTGTTGGAGTGTTTAGCACCGCTCAAAAAAAGGAATGATTTTGGACATACAAGGTTTCCACCTGACAGTTACCTGGTGCATTCCTCACTAACCACTTCTCTGAGCTCCACGCAGTTGCTAATGAAATATACCGGCGTTGCTCAGATAGCAGTACTGTGAGACTCGGCCTGTGTGTGTGTGTGTGTGTGTGTGTGTGTGTGTGTGTGTGTGTGTGTGTGTGTGTGTGTGTGCGCGCCACTCGGCACAATGCCAACGTGTCGAGAAGGCAGTTGGCCTAGTGGCATTTTGGGCATGTTGCTAGGCAACCACATTAAATGGGGTTTGTGGAGAGTAGTCCATGAATAACAAGGGTGCTTCATGCTCTCCGTGTATTCCTTTAGTAAAAGGTTAACAGCGTGACGGTGGCAGTGGGTACCTTTGATCAGACAGAGAAACAATAACCTGACATACACAGACCTATACTGTACACCAACAACCCACTCATTTGAAGTAGCAAGGACTGAACAGGTACGTTTTCAAAGGAGAAAAAAAAGGAAATACTATTCTAGTTATCAGGTTGGGTTTCCTTCATGAAAGATGTTTATTTTGAAAATGCGACCATACCATTTTTGTCACTTCACTAATATGAAGCTTAATATAAGCTTTTACAAATTTGAAGCTAATATGAAGCTTAATATAAGCTTTTACAAATTTAAGCTGCTATTTTAAGCACTGCATTACAGTCAAACATTTTCAAAATGAGCAGGTCTACAGTATGAGCTCACAGCACGTGTGACACGTTGTGACCTTGTGGAGCTATATTTTCCGTAGTTGCGAACGCGGTGAGCACTTACTATGAGACCTGGCAGATCATGTCTGTCTGTGTGTCTGTCTGTCTGTCTGTCCCCCCTTTGTGCCCATATACGTATGGAGCTGAGTGATGTGTTTGTGATTGATGCAACACACTCCATATTTGGACGTATAGCTGCTTTGGGGACTCCTTATATGGTTATGGCTAAGTTAAAAACTTAACTTAAAAATAACTTAACTTAAAAAAATAATAACTTAAAAAAAAATCTTAAAAAAAACCCAAATATGTACGAGCTGCGTTCGCTTCCCGCGTTTGCGCGTCTTACTGGTGTCTGTGTGTCTGTCTGTCTGTCTGTCTGTCTGTCTGTCTGTCTGTCCCGCTATACGTCCAAATATGGAGTGTGTTGCATCAATACGTCCAAATATGGAGTGTGTTGCATCAATCACAAACAAATCACTCAGCTCCATATATGGGCACAAAAGGGGCCAGGTCCACATATACAGTAACAGCGGGACAGACACACAGACAGACAGACAGACAGACAGACATGATCTGCAGGGTCTCAGCTGCGTTCGCTTCCCGCGTTTGCGCGTCTTACTGCATGGTGTATAGAGTTTAAGTTGTTAAACACACCTGGCATCCCCACTTCACCGGAAGCCTTATCCACGCGAGAGCTTTAAACCATATAACTCATGGGAAGGGAAACCAACAACTGCTAAATTGAGTTCATGTCACATTTTCACCATGCACACTCCAGTAGTTCAGTTCTACTTGACTTAGCTTTCACCGCAGCTAAACTAGTTTGAACCTCTGATGCACTGACACCCAGGTCCATGCACCACTGCATCTGGCGCTTAGTCCAGTGTCAAACGTTCCGACTTGCCAATTGCGCTGCCGATAAACATTAACATTAGCGTCCTCAAAGTAGAGGCCACTGTCTGTAAATATTTAAAATGACATCCGGATTCATGTACAAACAGATATTCCTCACTCGAGGTAGTCCTACGGGGCTTAATGAGCAGCGCCTGTTAGCGGGTATTCTGTTGGGGTGGGAGGAGTAGAACAAGGCTATACGTCCTCCCGGTGGCGGCTGCTCACTGCTGTTGTATCCTACAGACTGTAGTATAGAGTAACTACTGTGTGTGTGTGTGTGTGTGTGTGTGTGTGTGTGTGTGTGTGTGTGTGTGTGTGTGTGTGTGTGTGGAGTTGACCAACTGCTGTATGGTCAACTACATAATGGCCAGCGATCGGCAGGAAGGCAAAAGCAGAGATATAAGGACCAGCTCAAAACATCACTGAAGAGGTGTGGAATACAGCACACGCAGCTGGAAAGCTCTGCCTCAGAACGCACTTTATGGAGGCAGCTTTGCCATACTGGACTTCAGCATTTTGAAGAAGAGAGGAGTAAGGCAAGGGAAGGGAAACGCCAGGGGAGAGAGATGATCACTGCAGCCAAGGCCACAACTAATACTGACTTCATATGCCCTCACTGCAATAAACCATGTGGCGCTCGGAATGGACTTCACAGCCACACTTCACAGTGTGTGAGAGGAGGAAATAATTCAAATTGAGGAGAAAACGTGGTAAAAAAAAGACATTTAACGCGATCACAAAAAGCCCACCCTTAGGAACGAGTCCAGGGCGCCATTCTCCATGAACTCTGTGACGATCATGACGGGACGGCTCTTGGTGACCACGCCCTCTAGACGGATGATGTTGGGATGGTCAAATTGTCCCATGATGGACGCCTCCGACAGGAAGTCCCGCCTCTGCTTGTCCACGTAGCCCGCCTTGAGTGTCTTGATGGCCACGTAGATCTCTCTCTTACCGGGCAGCTTCAAGCGGCCCTTGTACACCTCCCCAAACTCACCTGAGAGCAGAGACACCCGGAAAGAGTACAACATGAAGAAGAAATGATTAAAGACCAAGTGTTTTGTGTCTATGGAATTACTATAGAACCCTAGGTGTGGTTATAAGAATATATAATATTCAAATATGTCTTCCATGTGTATTATTGATTATGTTTTAGGGGAGAAACAAATCAATTTTTTTTTTACATAAGTCATGGTAGTACAAAGTAGTAGTACGGTTGAAATCTCTTTTTTGCAAGTAGAAATATATCCGGGTCTTACAGGGTTAAGAGATTAGAAAGGGTTCATTAGATCCAATTCTATTCATCTAGAAGGCTAATTTGAATTCTCTGTCCTCGGGCAGAAGCATCGCTGCATGGGTCTCAACGTGATCTACATCTGGCATGCTAAGTGTTGTCCAACGTATGCCTCACCATAATGCTCACTTCAGAATATTATGAGCAGTGGGGCTCCGCTGACTCACAGCAGTCATCCATCTTAGGAATGTCTGCCAAGTTCATCCATATTCCCCAATCAAAGGATAACAGGCACAAGCACTATCCGGTAAATATGTGAAATGGCGTTTCATTAATCACCACCGCCTCAGCATCCCGCAGAGATAGCATACAGTGAAATAAACAAAAGTGTGAATCTGTTATTAGCCCCCTCCCAACCCACCCCTTCCGTATCCAAGCCGGCCCTACCCCCTATCTCTGACACTTCCTCACACCTCGCTTGCGGAGTGAGCTGGTCTGTGTAGGAGCTATTCCAGGCCTGGTCTCATTACCTGGGATATTTCAGGCTCTGCAAAAACCAACACATATCAGTGTGTCCTCCGTTGCTGTCAACAAGGTGTGTCCTGCCCTGTTGCGAAAGGACGCTCTGCACATACTGTACGCACACGCCGCTCTGGCAGGCAATACACTACAAAGAGAACACAGGGGCTGTTCCAGCCTGGTCTATACTCTATACAGACCAGGTAGACCCTCTGGTGTGGGCTGGTAACCATTTGAACAATTTTTTTTTTTTTACCTGATTAGCTCTACTAAGAAAATGATATTTCCACAATGCCTGAATGGCAATCTATTCATTATGTTATAATGAAGCTGGCGCAGAGAAAAGCAATAATCCTTCCATTTAAATGTTTTCGTTAACAATAACATGTAACGTTATGGTGAGTTAAAAGGGGATCATGTGAGGCAGAACAGGACAGAGAGAGAGAGAGAGAGAGACACAGAGAGAGACACAGAGAGAGAGAGAGAGAGAGAGAGTTATTTCTGGCACCATTTTTGGTCCCAGGACATCTGGCCTATATGCCGCTAGTGCACTTGACACAGACTCTTGACACGTTCCCATGTGATGGTACAGCCGGGGTGGGGGGCCGGGGGGGTCCTCAGGCACTCACGCGGTTTTAGGAGGTAAACATGTTTGTGTGAAAGTGTATGTCAGCTTGTAAAAACATCAATACAGCATAAACCACAACACATTCACCTTGTATATGTGTGTGTACACATAGTCTACTCACAGCACGGACGCACACACACACGCAGGCACACACACACACACACACACACACACACACACACACACACACACACACACACATTCCATCACCCATTCACTGTACCTGCCCCAATGACCTCCTCGATCTTGACAGTGGAGACGTCGATCTCCTTAGCGAATTCACGGACGGCCTCATTGGGGTCCTCGTAGGTAAAGGGGTCGATGTAGATCTTCATCCCCGGCGAGCCTGAGAAGTGGGTCGGGCAGCCCAGTGGGGAGGGGCAGTTAGACATGTCGGCTCGCAAAGAGAGCTCTATAGAACAACCAGAGTGCTCTAGTGAGCATTGTGGGAAAGGACAACTGCTCCGTGTTATGAAAAAACATGGCTGATGGTGGGATGCTCTCACAAATGGTACACCTCAACATGGGGAAACATGGTGACTTGCATTCAGACATTTACGAGCCACTGGTCCGAGGCGAGGACCAGAGCACTGTGGTATGGGGACAGAATGTGTAAGGTTTGACACACAACTAACAGCAGGTGTGTCTGCCTCAAACTAAACAACATCTGTTACAAAATGGTGGTTTGATGATTCGGTCTTTGAAAGGGGGAGCAAAAAACGTCAGCCCAGAAAGAAAGAGAGAGAGATATGGTGGTGGGGGGGGGGGGGAGGAGGGCTGAAGGGTTATATAGAAAGAGTAAATGCAGACATAATTTCCACCCCCCCCCCCCTCCTCCCCGTACTCTAGCAGACTGTGCTCTTTGATAGCAGTAGAACCAATTTCCCCGCAGCCCGTTCCCCACGGGAGCTCATAAAGAGATAAAACCACTGCGCTATCAACCGCCTCTTTATGCCTGCTCTGAGATAGGTGAGCTCGGTTCACTGTCTGGAAATGTGTGCACATGGTACGACAGATTGTTTCTGGGACGACAGGGCCGGCAGGGCGGGGCGGGCGAGGGGGGGGCTTATGCTTGCTGAAAGGCACTTGTAAACACATTCGCCAACATGAGGCCGCAACGGCGACATGGAGGCGGACGTAAAGTGGATGTCAGAATCATCATTTCCGCGCTGACACTCGGGGACAGTCATCCCTCTCAGGGCTGTTTAGTGGCAAACCGGGGCATTCATGATTGGAATGAAACCATCTTCATCAAGTCGATTTGTGCCTGTTCATTTGCATGAGCGATGCACGGAGAGAGGAGCCTCCGGAGGGAGAGAGGGGGCGGAGGACGAGGTCTTGGTCTTGGAGGGATCTAAGTGCCTCACCTAGCTCTTGAACGGAGGCTCAGCCTAGTTACTGCTCTAATTGCCTTGAACCGTGCATGAGTGAATGTAATTGCTGATTAGATATTCCATACCAACTGGATTTAAGTTAATCCATGTGAGGGTTAAAGCCAGTGTATCCAATAATGACATTCTATTTACAAGAATTGGAGCTCACTGCTGGGTTGAACTAAGCAATCTCTGTGTGACACTTGCATGCAACTGACCATGCTGAATTCAGAGGCACACATTTGCAGATAGAGGCATACGTGTGCGTGTCTCATTTCTGGTTTCTGGACTTGAGCCCGCTTTCATGTCCAATTTAAATTGCAAACAGTCCTCTCCCTACATCCCCCTAGCAGTCCTGTTTAACTGGACTCATCATTTTATGGCCTTCAGATAAAAAATAGATCCCTGCATTAATATTTCATGGCTTCTTGATGTGAGTGCACGGGGCAAATGCATCCAGACGCCAACTCTATTTTTACTCATATATAAAACAACAGCCGTGATAGGAGAGGATAACTGGCTAGTGGCTACTGCTGTGATTCATGGCTACACAATATATACTGTCTGTGTATGATACAGCCTTCATCCAGATGGTCTCAAACTCTCACACACACACACACACACACACACACACACACACACACACACACACACACACACACACACACACACACACACACACAGGAAGTTAGGCAGGCAGACACACACACACAGACACACATGGATGCATGCACACGCAGTACAGGCAGTATTGCGCACATGCACGCACACACATCTATACCAACTATGATACGGTCTAATGTTTCACTGAGTCATCTGCTATTCTGCGTGACACTGTATGGATGTGTATACAGTGTGTGTGTGTGTGTGTGTGTGTGTGTGTGTGTGTGTGTGTGTGTGTGTGTGTGTGTGTGTGTGTGCGTGCGTGTGTGTGTGTGTGAGGGGGGGGGGGGGGGGGGTTGCAATCTCATTAGACTACTGGAAATCTATAAACTCAAATGGTTATAAGAGCATTTACTTGGCCAGAATAGTAAATTACGGTTTACTGTGTGTCACTTAACCATGTTATTTTCACCAATGTCCAGCATTTATCCTCCTATTAGTCTAGCTGGTTCACTTAGGGAATGGCCCTAATGTATACACTAATCAACCCCATGGCACTAATGCCCACATTAATCTATTACTGTCAAATTGATTAGCCTCATGCAGAGCATTTACATATTGCCTACTGTCAAGCAGTGCTATCCAAATGAAACAATGACTTAATTCATGCTCATGGTCGTTGGAAGGAATTCATTGATAAGGCTAGCAAAAGGCTATGTGGATTTCTTATACATTTTGCCTGTCAGAATTGTCAAAAAGTGACGAAAAAAAAAAAGCTCATCTCCATTGCTCACAAATGCATAGCGATGCATTGTGAGCTTTTAGAGCGGCTATTTTTACTATTCGTCATACGATGAAGTACATAGGTGGTTAAGTGGTTAATTTATTATTATTGATTAGCCTCATATGCTAAAATGTGACTTCAATAAATAATGCGCATTGTCGTTAGTTGAAAAATAATTAATTAATATTGCATGCATGTTTAGCAAGACTATGAATTTTGCCTGTCAGTATTCACATTTTACGACAGTACAGCACAGCACAGCACCAGCCTGTTGTATGTGATTGTTCCTTTCAAGGACATTAGCATACACAATGCGGTACCCTATACTAGCTTTGTGCAGCACTAGTAGTGCAGTAAATATATCCCCATCTTGTGCTGGTCCTAGATATGCACACTAATCTACCGCACGGTGTAGCTCTGCGACTATACAGACTTTCATCGCGTTCATAAACACAAACTAATTAGCCGACGTTTGATGTGTGGGAGTCATTCATCAGGAGCACACAGAGACGTATTAGTGGTGAGATCATACAGAGTGTGTGTGTGTGTGTGTGTGTGGGGGGGGGGGGGGGTTGGAAAAAAACACTCTATTACTATTTAATCATATGGGATTAACAGTCAAATTGGCATGTGATATTAAAATGTTAATTTGGATGTATAGGGCAAAATTCACAACCACATCTTGGTGCAATGAGTGGAATTGTGAAGCACTAAACGAGTACATGATTATTAACCACTTAAAACCTATACTTAGACCGGATTCCCAAGGGCTCATATACTAGTTCCCTTCCTGTTTTTGCTCTACTACACTATCTTAGTCTACCAAAAATAGATATTTCGCTGAATGTACTCCGTCAGAATAGCTAATACTCCATAGCATGATGGTGTCACTTGCCGACAATTAGATTGGATATCAGTCGGCAATCAATCGACAAGGGACAGCGGCATGTGATGGATTAATGAAGCTGTACGGATGTAAGGTAGTGTCTGTCTGCTAATGTATCCACGCTGACATGCTGATGGAGCTGGTATTGATGTGTGCGAGATATTTTAGTAGAAAAGGGAATCAATGCATGGAGCCTCACAGTAGTTCTGGTCCTACCAATGCACGCATGCACACACGCACACACCCTCCAATCACACTAGACTATAATGGTAATCACACTACTGGTTCAATCTATACATTCTCATACTATTACATTCTCCACATCTCTCCGCTGCTGCTACAACGAAATGAGAGCTCCTCAGTGATCAAACTCTCTCCACCTCCCCAGCCCCCCCTGTAGAAGCATTCAGGTCTTCAAATCTGTGTCCACATGTCATTCATGTGGGTTCATATGTATTGTAATCGTGTTCTTTTAATTTCGGTGTATATCTTTGAGTACTACTGCCCCGTGTGGAGCTCCATGTCCCCCTCTGCTCTCAGTCTTATTATTATTCTGTAAATCTGAGCCACACCGCCAACTTCAATGCCATATCATTGTAAAAAAAAAGAAAGTTTCATCTTCACAACAGTGTCTGACTGAAATTGGATTTGAACAGAACATGGTTTGTGAGATATTTGTGAACGGGTCGGGTACAGTGTTGAATGTATGAACGATAAATGTGAACATACACACAGGATGTCGAGTGAGCCTGTTTCGCTCGCACACACACACACACACACACACACACACACACACACACACACACACACACACACACACACACACACACACACACACACACACACACACACGAGCGCACACACACACACGGTCCATTTTTAACACAGGTGTGTTAAAAATTGACCTACAGTATAAAGGGCCCACTTCTACAGTCACTAACCACTTTCATCCTGGTATCCCATCTCGTGGCATGACAGGCGAAAATTTTACAATAAAATGACAAAGAATATAATAGGGCTTGAGTGGTTAACACTCAAGGGTTTTACTCTGAAGCCCCCTCTGTATGCATATTATTTCACGATGCCGGTACAGTGTTTCAGACCCCTAACATCCATCCGTGTTCACGGCCATTTGGACAGACTCCTCTAATTAGGTTGTGGAAGCGTGTCACACGGCGATAAACTGATCCACAGACTCATCACTTGTAATCTGTGCAGACATCGCTAGTGACTTGCGCAGCGACAGCTCGGGCTGTCGTAGGCAGCTGGGAGAAAAGCCGGCAGCACTTCTTTGGTGTTCCACCCAAAACAATTGGCAAAGTGCCCCCGATCGGCGCTTTATTGTCCCGCTGAATACTGTAATTACAGAACTGTCAGTCAAATCTTGCGAGAAGGGGGAGGGGATGACGACAACAATGCTCTGCGGGCCATTACAGTATGAGCGGCTTCCGCCGTTATTTAGAGAGCTTATGGAAGTGAACCTGCGAGTATATAGGAAACCGCTTCTCGCCTGTTTTCTTTCCTCTGCACTCCAAAGAGCTCGTTTGATGATTAGCGCTGTTAGCCGTCCCACGTCTTTTGTTTGTTATTCCCCACTTATGTTAATTACATTTGGGCTTTCCACCCAAAGATAGCCGTGCGACAGAACCGGCTCTTCTGAGAGTTGCCGCAGAGAGAAGGCAGAGGCGTTTTCTCTTCCGCCCGCAGCGTTTTAATGAGCTTGCGGCTGCCACCGCTGTAGCCGTGACACAAAGTAACCGTGTTGAAATGCTTTGCTGTGTCAGGCCTGACAAAACTCTATCCCCTCGAGTGAGCCCTTTTCAGACTGCCAGGTCGGCAATACAGAGGGCTTTCATTTGCACACACACGCACGCAAACCGCGTGCGCGCATGCTAACACACTCTCTCTCTGCGTGTGTGTGTGTACAATGGTGGATGTTGATGGAAGTATGTGTGTGTGTGTGTGTGTGTGTGTGTGTGTGTGTGTGTGTGTGTGTGTGTGTGTGTGTGTGTGTGTGTGTGTGTGTGTGTGTGTGTGTGTGTGTGTGTGCGTTTATGTGTGTGTGTTTTTCCCTCTAGGCTACGTCGCCTCATCAGTCAGTGCCCTGAGAGTGCTAAAACCATGGCTCAATCACAGCTAAATTCCACAAGTGAGAGATGACTGTCAATCAATGTCACCGCAGGGTAGGAAAAGAAAATGCCATTTATACATCAATCCATTTACGAGCCTGCCAGCTCCACTGTATCCGTTCTTTACCCACAACCCGATTAATTTGAAACTTTGAAACGTTTAAAAAGGAAAATAGCTAGATCTATAAACTCACAAACGTCACACTGTGGTATGCTGTGAGCTTGTATCGGCTATTTTCACTATTTATTTATTACATTAAACAAACTGATTTTTTTCTTTTCGTAATAAAAAATATATACAAAATATTATTATTATATTATTATTATTGCTTGGATGGACTGATCCGACTGCATGTTTTGCCAATATATGGACACCAGGCTGAAAGTAGTTTTGACTGGGATGAAGTGGGCTTTAAAACGATACCCACCACTTACTCCATCACTTGTAGGCAGCTGGAGGCCAGATCACCAGCTAAAGAGTAGGGGCTAGACTCACCTCTCCCTGTGCTGTAGTGCTGCAACTTGTCGCTGTAGACGGCCTCCTTAGTGTAGGCCCTTTTCCTACCAGAGACAGAGAGAGAGAGGTTTGACAGGATGAAGGGAAAGTGTACAGTAAATGAGGTAAATGAGGTATCTCGGCAAAGCCCATAAAAACATGACCCAGTCCCAAATTGAATCAGTTGCAGTGGGTTAGCGGTGGCAAATTAAGTTTATGAAAATGAGCAGATTTTTTAATTAGACCGTGATAGGATCTCTATGCTATTCATCTCTTTCGCCGCAGCATCAAAAGCGCCCAGCAACATTTGATGAGCACTTAACCACTGGGCTCAATGTCGCACACACACCACTGCGGAACGTTCAACTTTCATGCTTCATAGAGAGGAGAATGTGACATGAACGCTTTGGAAAATGTAATTGCCTAAAATTAGTTAACAAGGTCAAATAAGGTGCCCTAATAGTCATATGTAAAATTGTATTGCTGAACTGCCCAAGCGTGTTGCAAAACTTGCATAGTGTCTATTTATGGTCGGAGGATGTGAATGTTAAGTTCTGGCAGTTTTATTTTCTAACCTGAACCTCATTTTGTGAAGATTCTATTAAGATTCTGGCTGCATTGATCTTACACCAGATAATAATGAATGCAAATCTTATGAGTTTCACAATTTGTGAAGATGGTTGGTGTTGTGACAATCTATGACGTGTCATGGTTTGAAAGCAGGCTTGCAGGCTGCCTGCCTGATGATGTTCTGAGATTTACTACTCTGGGAACTGTTGAATTGATTGACAAAAGGCACTACACCACAGAATGGAGTGCTACTGTAGCAACTGGGGGTAGGCTCTGTGCATATATGTAGACCCAGTCGAGGTGGCATTCTTGTTTCCCCGTGGTTAATCTCCCCATGGCTTTGTTTGATTCACATAAAGGTGTCATGTGTGGTTCTGGTTCAAGCCTGATTTCCTGGGATACTCACTATACGAAGACATTATTAGGAGTTTGTTAAGTTATTGTATATACTGTATGCATGTGAACTGAAGGGTCGCTCAGCCCAACGCTAAGGACGATGACCAGTGTCTTGGCAATGGAAAGTGCAGACCAGAGCTTTCCAGGCAGACGATCAAGCAGGACACTGTTCTGAGACGAAGCTGAGTCAAAGTCCACAGAAGCAGGCCAATAACACTGACATGGTTAGAAAATGTAAATGCACAGAGCATATAAATAAGCCAGTGAATAAGTTAATCTTTGAATTGATGTATTTTGTTAACATTTTACCCAGCCAAAGAATAATGGAATGTGCTACAGGTACAACAATTGATAATTGATTACAAGTTAAAAACGAGTCGCACCTCTAGAGTGAGTGTGGAAATATAGTGGTCATCTCCATCGACAAAGTTGCCCACCATATACAGTATCATGTCCTCACCATGAGTAGAACAACTTGATGCAATCACTCACAACACACCGAGGCTGGGAGACGTGACCCACCTGCTGCAGACGATAGAGATGTGACCCACCTGCTGCAGACGATAGAGATGTGACCCACCTGCTGCAGACGATAGAGACGTGACCCACCTGCTGCAGACGATAGAGATGTGACCCACCTGCTGCAGACGATAGAGATGTGACCCACCTGCTGCAGACGATAGAGATGTGACCCACCTGCTGCAGACGATAGAGATGTGACCCACCTGCTGCAGACGATAGAGATGTAACCCACCTGCTGCAGACGATAGAGTTGTGACCCACCTGCTGCAGACGATAGAGATGGCCACCAGAGACACGATGAAGACCACCCCTGCGGCCGCCGAACCAGCAATCAGAGGGAGCTGCTCTCTCAGTTCTGACTTGAAGTCATCTGCTTGCGTACACACGCACACGCACGCACACACACACACACACAGTTTTCATTACTATGTGTTAGGACATCAACATTTTACATAAATCAACTGATACTTTGTCTAGACACAATGTCTATTTCTCAAATTCTACTATACATTTGGTCCTTTGTGTATTGATAAAAGTACAAGCAAACACGCGCACGCGCACACACACACACACACACACACACACACACACACAGACACACACAGGGAGTACGAAAGGTGCAGGTAAGGGGCGCGAAAGTAGGACAGAGAATGGAGCTAGAAGAAACATGTGATCACAGAGATAAAGTGGGAGAGGAGGAGAGGGGAGAGAGAGAGAGAGAGAGAGAGAGAGAGAGAGAGAGAGAGAGAGAGAGAGAGAGAGAGGACACAGCGGCTAGACCAGGTGTGCCCGAGGATAAAGACAACACAGAGACGCTGAGTGAAATCCAATGAGCTTTGGCGAGCCGAGGACAACTGACAGCCCGCATTTGATAAACCGGTGGACGCACAAAAGAGGGAGAGAGCGTGATAGAGAGACGGAGAGAGAGAGACAAGCAGAGTGCTATATACATATACTGGAGGAGAAGAGAATGAGAAACTAGGCCTTATTCTCAGCCTTCCTCTGTCACCATAGCTAATCCTCCCTGTCGCACTGAGCAGACATGAAAGTACGTGTTGGAATGTTCTGTTGATGGTGTTCAAACAGCAGTCACCGTCTGCCAGTCACGCACGCACATACACTGGCTCGCATGCACACGAACATGCGCACGCACGCACACGCACATTGAGTAGTGGCAGTTACACAGGACTATTTAAGTGGACTAGGCACTAAAGGCACAGTGCAGCGCTGGAACCCTCGCTCGTCTCTTTGTGCAGCTGTGTCACTCCACTCTGACTCACCGCTGTAGCGTTACAGCGGTGGCGTCCTTCCTTTTAGCACAGATTTAGCACCACGCGAGCAAATCAGTGAGCTTTTAAAATCCAGTGGCCGCCAGATTGAGCATGTCTATTATTGGATCAAAGTGATAAAGGAAGAAGGAATGCATCTTCGCAGCAGGCTGAGAGCCCGGCTCGGTCTGAAGAGAACTTAATGTGACAGGAGTAGCTCGCTCTTTCACAACGTGCAAACTTTATCAGGTACCTTTCAAGCAGACGTTGTGAGCGATGTTCCGCTGGTTCTTTTTTGATGCATAGGTGTGCACGGCCCAGATAAATCTTCCATGTCTCCCAAAGGAATGGTGATTTGCCTGACAGACAGACGTCACATGCCTACCCCCCTGCGGTAAATAGCCACCCCAATTACTATCAGTTAGCACTCAATGCCTCAGCCTATTAGGAAAGAGGAGGGCTGTGACATCAGTCACTTCATGGATGGGCAATCACCTCTTTCTCATCTCATCTGCCAATCAAATCCCTGTGCGTGGGTGTATGATTTGATGAAAAGTGCTGGATATTGTGAGGGTAAAATACAGAGAAGAGGACAATGGAGGGGACAGCGTGAGCCATGAAATAAGAAGGTGACATGTTGGTTGGGACAGTGTGTGTGTGTGCGTGTGTGGGGGGGGGGGGGGGGGGGTGTGTGTGATGTTCTCCCTCTCCGAGCGTCTGCTGCTAATTGCCTTGACAAACGTCGTGCTGTGGCAGGGAGCCAACGGATGGACCCTAGGCAGTGTTTGTGTGAGTGGGTGCTCGTGTGTGTGTGTGTGTGTGTGAGAGAGAGAGATAATTAACAACCAAAGAGGGAGAGGCGAGGGTCCAGAGGGTCCAGAAATACAGCGGTACATCTGCTCCGCATCGGTAAATAGCCACACCGATCATCATCAGCATCATCATCCTCATCATTAATATTATCATTACAATCCTGCTCGCCCTCCGTATCGCCGCTGCGCGGCTCATCAGACGACACTCGTCCTCTTAAAACGCAGCCATTACGTTGGTCTTCATTAGCTCGAAGCGACATCACTTCTGCTTTTGAATTATTGATCCGTTTGCTCAAAAGAGCAAATCAGGGCCAACGCTGAAACATGATGAAACAACACAGCGGTATATTATTTTAGTCCCAAAGTGGCATATAGACCTTATTTGTAGGCTCATACTAACATAAAATCCTATAATTTTAGTACTATCGTGGCAGCTGGCCTGCACCAGGGCATCGGTGCAACGCCGGGCGCCCGCAGCATGTAGTAACCTAAAGCCTGATATATACTTCACCAAAGAACTGCAAAAGAGGCGACTTTCAACTAAAAAGTTGAAGTAACACGGTCATATGATTTTCTTTCCATCACAAACAAACTCTCCCACAGGTACATAGATGTACATTCATATTGCCAGAGAAGCAGGTGTTACAGCCCCCTCTACAGTCTCTAACCCCCCCCCATCCCCTCCCCCCCATGGCAAATAATTAATCACATCAACCACTAATCACAGTTATGCATTCTGGGATGGCACGCCCCAGCAACAGAAGGACAGGGAGAGAGAAAGGAAAACCCAATTAGCTAAGCATTTTGGATCGGGCAAATGTAGTTTTACAACCAGAAGACACTCTGCGTTGTGTGTACTCAAACTGATGCGCACGCACGAGCACACAGACAAACCCCCAACATAAAATGGATTTAGCTGTAGCTATGAAACTTCAATTACTGTTTGACTCCTTCCCTGCTCACTAGAAATCACAGAGGCAGACATACGTCCAATCTGCAACCGAAAATAGAAAAGAGGCAACTACAGAAAGAAAGTGTTGCAGTTTCTCCTGGCGCCGCCATCCTTACCATCTGTGAGCGTTTGGAAGCACATCTTGCTGCTGTATTTGCCAAAGCCGGCCACGGTCCGTGCGCGCACCTGCACCACGTAGACGGTGCCCGGCCTGAGGCCCTCCACGCGGGCCGTGTTGGTCTGGCTCCGCAGCATGGTGGAGTTGATCTCTGCGTGGTCCTGATGGGAGAAGAACCGGTGGGGTTAGAGGCCGGACAGAAACACACCGAGAGGACGTTAGAGGACGAGGATAACAAGGGATAGATCAGTGATTCAAGACATAGATCAGTGATTCTCAACCTGTGAGGGTATATTGCAAGTGGGCCCCCAAACACTACGATGTTAACATTAATGTACACTAACATTAATATTTAAAATCATTATGTAAAAGAGAAAGATTGTAAGTCATATTTCTTCTTTGAATCTTTGAATAGTGATACAGATAAATAATAACTTAATGTATACTACATTAGTTTGCGGCCTATTCATATTTAGTAGGCCTATTTGCGGCCTACTATACTGACTATCTGTCAGTATAGTCAGTCATGTCTGCAATGTGTGCAATGTGCTGTGTGAGAGTGTTGGATAAAAAGTTGAAAAAGAGAGATCAAGCCGTTTCAATGAGAGGTCCTTATATACTGCCCCAAACCCATAAACTCAGATGTAATCAGTTTGTCTGACAGCCTGGCAATCACCATGGCAGCCAGCTAGCCAACAGTGAGGCAGAGGGACAGGGCTCGGCGTGAACTAGCTTTTCACCTCGGTTTTAGACCGCAACGGAGGGGGTGCCGTCTCAAACAAATTTGAGCCACGAGAGACACCACCGCACGAGCTAAAGCAAGCGAGTTGCTGTGTCGAACATTGTGAAGTTTGCTTGAGCCAACTCAGCCCGGTCCGAGTTGCGACCCGACACAAGAGTAAATCCTCGCCCCCCCTACAATGAACACAGCAGAGCGCTCCCTACCCCAATGACGCCCCGTCTCACGGATTCACAAGCTGCTGCGCTCCTACCAGCCCTCCCACTTTGGAGCGAAATGCTAGGTCGCTACTCCACCATAAAAATTGGTTAAAATAATGTTTTATTCATTAACACAAGTTCTGGATTAGTACGGCTTTAAGCTTAACTCAGAGTATGAAATGGACACATCCATTTAGGGAGTATATCTGGTCCATTCTGAGAGCATAGAAAATGGTATCCTCATAGAGCAGTTTGAGTTCAATGAATCAGTTTTGGGAGGAAAGAGCAACATTTTCCATTTAATTGAATTTCAAAATTGAGATAGAGAACTGTGCTGGCACGTACTTTTGACAGCCCACACGGACAGATAGTCCACACGGACAGACAACTCACATCAACAGATAGTCCACACTTACAGACAACTCGCATCGACAGATAGTCCACACTTACAGACAACTCGCATCGACAGATAGTCCACACGGACAGACAACTCACATCAACAGATAGTCCACACTTACAGACAACTCGCATCGACAGATAGTCCACACTTACAGACAACTCGCATCGACAGATAGTCCACACGGACAGACAACTCACGTCAACAACAGACCGATGTGAGAGAGAAAAGAGAACGAGTAAGTGGATAAAGAGCAGAGAAGAGTGAGTGAGTGAGTGAGAGTGAGTGATATATATCTTAACACCAGTAAGGTTTCACTGGCTCTGTTTTAGAGCAGAACAACCATTTCATATGCATGCAGCAATGGAGATGTTTTCCCCCCCATTTTATTTTATAGCTTTGAATGTCTGCCCATGAATCTTACATGCAAAGTTGCACAAGCTTTCAAACCACACACAGTCCCCCATTCATACTTACAGAGTCATAATTAAATGCAATCTTGTCTTGTGGATCACAATGAGCAATACGGTAGCTGCGTCTGTACAGTAATGTAGTGAAAAAGTGTTGTGTATTTGTCTCTTCAGATGTTGCGTTAAGAGGCAGTTTAATTACTGCGGGAAGTTAGAACATTTCATGCGCTTGTTCACTGGTGACTGAAGTAGCTGGCTTTTTAATTATGCCGCTGGACCAATTCCACCCACAGAGAGAGCATTTCATTTTTTTTGCTCCATAATGCCAATGCGTTAATAAAAAGAAACATGCATTGTGTAGGTATCGTTCTATTCCATATGACATTCCATTCATTTGTGCTCTCGTCTGATGCATTATTTTCAGCTTGAGAATATCTAGTTGAGAGGATGGGGACACACACACACAATTTCAAGCATACATGTAATGTAATGTATCTGTAATGTACAGTGTGTCTGTGTTATTGTGTGGGTGTGTATGTGTCATGTATACATGTTTGTACAGTGTGCTGAATGCATACATGCTTGTGTGTACTACATGCATGTGACTGAGAGAAAATAGCTGTATTAATATGTTAACTCTGAGTTATGCACTATATGCCACTCCGTCGGGGGGAAACCTCATGTGTCAAATTAAAAAATTGCAAAAGTAGCGGATCTACAAGCTCTAATGCGTCGCTTCTGCTACTGTTGATGCTTTTGTGTGATACTGTATTTCTGTATGAATTATGATCAAGTAGGGCATTAATTTACACAAAAACATGGATATAAGAGGTTTCTGCCAGATAGCAGAGATATACTCATTGCCATGCAATGTATGGATAATTGATATCTGTTGTTTTGATATTTTATATTTTTTTACACTTCAGCTTTCAATTTGACACATTAGGGTAAACACAGATAGGCTCTGCTTCACTAAATGGAACAAAAGCTTATTTAGTATCATTGGTAACACCACTGTTTATCCTTGTTGTCAACATGGCTGCTGTAAGAAAGGTCTATTCTTATGTAACTACAATTTGTGGGAAGCTCAATTATTTATTAAGTGAATTTGAAGGAATGTATCTCTGACTGACCACACAAACGGTCCAATTCGATTATGATTCTTTAAGAAATGACTAAATGCATCTGGAAATGCCACAATTTTGATTACATTTTGATTGGAATATTTTTATACTATGAATCCTGAAATAAAAATACACTGAAATCACACGTTCGAAGAGAGGACCTGATATATTCCGTTTTGGAAAATAGCAGTAGGGAGATAAGACAATAAAAAACAATGCACCACGCACATTTATATTCAAGACATGCCACATTTAATTAAATGTAATTTTAGTCAAAATAATCGATTCCATAACTTTTCAAATCAATGCGGTTGAATTGCCACCTTACGTTTGAAGAATTGTGATTGGGCATGTTTACACCCTTACTCTGAGAGGCCTTTGTTTTGTCTGCAGGCTCAAGAGGGAGCCACCCATCCAGCCAGCCAGCCTGCAGGCCTTCCAGCTACCTGCAGTGGAGTTTGGAGGCTGCTGGAGCTATCTGCTACGGGGGATCAGTAATTAGTTAGGGCTGTCACCTTCCCATAACGCAGAGTGAATATGACAGCCAGAAAATAAGACAGCACCTACACTACACCCACCGCTGCGGGAAGCTGATAGCTAGACACAGACAGAGAGAGGGAGAGGGGGAGAGAGAGAGAGAGAGAGAGAGAGAGAGAGAGAGAGAGAGGAAGGAGCAAAACTCCTTGTGTCAGTAAAACAGGGTAGTTTGTTTGCAAGGCCTGGTAAACATACTAGCTCATATTGCAAGAACGCTTCATGCAGGCATGGTTGTTGCTATAACACTTCCCTATGAGGATGTGATTCAACCGGTGTTGCCAAGTCTGCTACTCCGCTTATAGCAACTTTGGGCTTGTTTTTCGGTAAAAGCGCTCGTACAAATTAAATAAAAAAAATATAAACACGGAAGGTGTGTGTGTGTGTGTGTGTGTGTGTGTGTGTGTGTGTGTGTGTGTGTGTGTGTGTGTGTGTGTGTGTGTGTGTGTGTGTGAGTGGGTGGTGGATGATGGTATAGGAAGAGATAAGAGACACGAGGCAGAAGCGGCCCACACCAAAATCATTATCCAATCTGATAAGTGTAATTGAATCATTCCGGTTGCTCCGTCATTGAGCAGACGAAGTAAACACTGCTATATGAAATGTGCCCCCCCGCTCTCTCTCTATCTCACACACACACACACACACACACACACACACACACACACACACACACACACACACACACACACACACACACACACACACACACACACACACACACACACACACACACACACACACACACACACACACACACACACACACATAATGATGTGTGCAATCACATTAGGCCTTATTGGACACTGTGCCTGATGAAGACAAATATGATGCAGGATGGAGAGGGGAGGGCAACACATCACACCCATAGGCTTTCATTCTGTCTCTGGGAGGACAGAGGCATAGAAATAGAATACAGGATGTATAGCCGGTTCATAACATTTAATCATTTCACAGATCTTTTACGTTTCGTTTCTTATTTTTGTGTAGCCATTCGGCTACACAATATATCACTGTTGTCAGTGTTGTGGCACATGCGATACTCTCATAAATAGTCGCAAAATATACTCTTGCATCCTGAGTTTTGCATTTATAGCTCAGCGTCGTGTGCATTGTGAAAGCACTGAAGCTTAACGGAGAAGGAAGCCACGAAGCACCATGAACCACTTAAGCCGTAGTTCAAAGATAGTTAAAATAGATGAGCTATAAGTATAAGAAAGAAAGAAAGAAAGAAAGAAAGAAAGAAAGAAAGAAAGAAAGAAAGAAAGAAAGAAAGAAAGAAAGAAAGAAAGAAAGAAAGAAAGAAAGAAAGAAAGAAAGAAAGAGCACGGATGAGCGAACTTGAGGGCAAGGATTGGCCCACTCCTGACATCACCACAGCCCCGTCTGTTGATTACTAGAATTTCGTGCGCGCTACGCGCGCACTCATCCCAGAGCGACTTTGCCACGCACTATGGGAAGAAATAAATGGCGGGAGTTGACTCCACATGTAGTAACGAATGGGTTATTGGAAATGTACCATTGTTTTGTCCTGAATATTTCCACAGCCTAAGTACTAAAGGATTGTGACTGTGGGACAGACATACAGTCTGACATACAATAGGCTACACGTGTGCACAGTGAATAAACAATGACCTATATGCCCAGAGTTCTTAAATTAACATAGTTGGATTTTAACAGAAAGACAATGCCATAAATCAGTCAAAGTAAGTGACAGACTCAACAGTAGCACACAGCATGCAAGGCAGCGATGCATGCATGCAAACATGTTTGTCCAGCTGAGATTTAGTGTCTCCATCTCTCTGTGGAAGAGGTTGCACATGACCTGTACGGCCACACTGAGGCGCTCCAACACAAACACAGACACAAAACAACACCACGCTGTTTGTCCAGTTGACCCAAATCAACACCAATACCTAGCCTGTTTGTCCAAAACACAGTATCTGCTGGCCACGTGTCTACTTCGCCACAACCTAATGTTAGTAACAAATGTAGGGGAGAGCCGCCAAGGTTGTAACGCTTCACGGTTGTAACATGGACGTTATATCTTGATTGGTCAACGCCACCATGACGCCATCGCGTCAGTATGTGTACAGCAACGTACTCTACGTGGCCAGGAGTTTGAAGTTTGAAGTGTTTACCTTCAAAATGCGTCTAATTTTACACCTGGAGTATATGTGTGGTACAATTTTTGTCTTTGGTGTTGGTGAATAAAAATCCACATGGATGTGTTCATGCTTATGTTCTTCATTAGTTTGCATCGTGTTTAGACGGAATTCACGTTCATTCTGGTCTGTAAGCAACTGCAAAGAAAACTTGCAAAAGCGGGTCATTTGTAACATGTGTTACAAATGGTCCGCTTCCATTCAATGCCATTATATGTAATATTTACATATTTGACATATTGGCCAATATTATATGTTCTGAAATGGTATTGTATCGTGTAGTGTATTCTGAAATTAGTTTAGGGTTGTATAACGTTGTACAACTCAATCAATCAAACGTTTGTTTAATCAATGTATTGCCCCATTGAAAAAAAAGAAATGGCCAAACTGGTACTGGTACACCCGATACTATTTAATATTTCCCTTATGTTTGATACATTTTCTTATCACATCCATGGTATAAAAACAATGCTAAGGAGTTGCTTCAATGAAATGTAATTGCTTTAAGCTGAGAACGATATGTTTAATGGTGTTTTTTAGCGTTGTTACATTTATCATGCATGCCGTTACAATTGATCCGATATGCGCAGCAAATGTAACACTGAAACAGCGTCCACGTTCGGTTGAATAACTCCCGACCTGTTTTATCAAAAAAATAACTTGAAGTGGTTTATGGTAGCTGACATGTGTAGGTCCGTTGCCTGAAAATATTACATGTGTAGCTAAACGGATCTCTGAGTAAAAGAATGAAACGCAAAATGTTACATCCTTGGCGGCTCTCCCCTATTAGTTTACTCACAGCACAGCACCGTCACTCCTGTCAGTTATTTCGTCCTAATAACTTGAAGTGGTTTATGGTAGCTGACATGTGTAGGTCCGTTGCCTGGAAATATTACATGTGTAGCTAAAGGGATCTCTGAGTAAAAAAATGGAACGTGCAAAATATGTTCTAAAATTGTATTGTATTGTGTAGTGTATTCTAAAATTAGTTTAGGGTTGTATAACGTTGTACAACTCAATCAATCAAACGTTTGTTTAATCAATGTATTGCCCCATTGAAAAAAAAGAAATGGCCAAACTGGTACACCCGATCCTATTTAATATTTCCCTTATGTTTGATACATTATCTTATCACATCCATGGTATGAAAACAATGCTAAGGAGTTGCTTCAATGAAATGTAATAGCTTTAAGGTGAAAACGATATGTTTAATGGTGTTTTTTAGCGTTGTTACATTTATCATGCATGCCGTTACAATTATTCCGATATGCGCAGCAAATGTAACACTGAAACAGCGTCCACGTTCGGTTTAATAACTCCCGAGCTGTTGTGTGTATTGCGTGGTGAAAAGGCCGTGTGTTTGTGTTGTAAACAACTCATGTTATGTCTGCGCACACTGTATGTTGCTATGGCTGCTGACGTTAGCATGTGTGCTATCAGGCAAAAGCTGAGATAGATATGCAACTACTACTGGGGAAAATGCCATACAAAACACAACACCTAATTTCGGAATGTTATTGTGACCTATTGAGCACAATCAGACCATCATGATTTGCTTGCTGGACCTATAATTAATTTATTAGCATTAAATGTCCACTCGCCCATCCAAAAGAAAAGCAAGATGGCTGCGACAGATTGTGAGCGCGACGGACTACGGAGGCCAGGAGGAGCAGAGCTGGTGACGTAAGAGGCAGGCAGTGTTGCCAGGTTTGCGAATTGTAAGCGAGTTGCAGTGTATGCAAGTAGCGTGGTTAAATTCCTTGTTTCTCGGCGTGTTGTGGCACCCGTTTATCTGCTGGCTCGATCGTGATTTTCATAAAAGTAATATTTGCAGAGTAAATAAGAAACTTGAACGGCTAAAAAATAGGCTATGTCAGTTCGGGGAGGGTGGCGAATTTATTTTGCATATAGAGATGTGTGGTAAAAGTGTGGTTCGGTCGGAGATAGAGCATGAAGAATGAGTATGGGTACACCTTTTCACTTGTATATAAGATAAATGGAGGGAAGGTGAGCAGACAGCTGGCGTTTGTCCAATGGGGGGGGGGGTCATCCCTTGAGGGTGACTCTGTCCAGGACAGTGGCCTTTTCCTGCTGCCAGTCAAATGGGGATTTATTTGACGCACTCCACATACATCTGCCACTTGAAAATGATCTAGCAGGTGGCGGTTGCAGCGGATCTGGGACAGCCAATGAGAGGCCCTGCCAGGAAGAGACCTCCAGCCAGGAGAGGCCCTCTCCTGCTGTCAGTCAAATGGGGATTAGGAGCGCCACAACCCTAACTTGCTAAATTAAGACACGGTGGCAGGTGGGAGGGCAGATGGGAGAGCAGCCAATCAAAAGCCAATGCCAGGAAGTGACAGACAGGGAACACCGTGGGCATTCTGGTCTACTCTGTGCAGTGTTCAGTTGGCTCTCGCCGAGATAAGATCTGCCTAATGTTACTGAGGCAACGCTGCCAAGGATGCTGTTACTTAGAGAAAATCGTTGCTGTCGGCCCGGAAACCTTGTATGTCCAAAACCGTTACTTTTCAGGAAATGGGAAGAACCTGTATTATTTAGTCTACAAGACCTTGTTAATCATTTTCATTGGTCAAATATTTATGAAACTCACAGACACGCTTTCACTTTCAACGCAAAAATATTTTTTGAGGCTTTTTCTGCCTTTTACTGACAGTCCACGGTGAAGAGAGACAGGTAACGGGGATAGAGGATCGCAGAGTGACAAGCAGCAAAGGTCCGTTGGGTCCGGGAACGGATCCTGGCACTTGCAGTCGGGCATCATAGCCTATGTGGTATGTTAAGCACTCGACTGTCAGGGCCCTGGAGATACAAGGATTCGGCCCAACAGCAATGAAATATCCTCCATTGGTCATTGTCTGAAGATAGTGCGGGCTATTTTCTGTGTGACGGGCCGGCCGAGCACTAAGTCTGTTATCTGTAAACTGCACCAACACACCTTTCATATCGTACTCTCCAGTGGTGAGACAGTGTCCAAATGAAGTGTCAGTGTCCTCTCTATATTAAAGCTGAGCCAGCTATTGGATCTGGCGGGAGTGTGTTTGTGTAAGTGTGTGATTGTGCATGCATGCAAAAAATAACAACCCCCTCTCCCTGAAAACGGACATTATGGCCACTTGGCAGAAGGACAGATATGTAGAGATGCCATGTGTCCCCTCTACACGGTGCATGTATGCACACACGCATGTATGCGTAAGTGCACCCTTGTACACACACACACACACACACACACACACACACACACACACACACACACACACACACACACACACACACACACACGCACACGCACACACACACACACACACACACGCACACACACACAGAAGGGGAGTGCGAACAGAAGATAGTCCAATTTTGTGTCTGTAAAGGGGAATTTTCTACCATTAATGTCTCTGATTAAAAAAAGCTATTGCCTTGGGTAAAAAAAAACAGCAAAAGAGAAGGGAGAACATGGGTTAACAATTCAACTGTGGAGACAAGAAAGATTGTATTACCAAGTGCTCATGAATTCTAATCTATGAAAAGAATTGTTGTTATTTTAAGTTAAATGTTAATTTAAGGCAGCTTGAAGCTGATATTAAAGAGCATTTAAATGTCTTTAATCACCGAGGGCAGGAGGGGGAAAGCCATAATGAACATAACATCAAGTAATAGAAAAATATGTTTTTGAAGCCAGGTAGTGGGGGTTGTTAAGGCCTGAAAGTGTAAGTACATTTACACTACATCTACACTCCTAATACGTGAGTAATTATTAAATTAAAAATTTCATTTATTTTTCATAATTGTTTTGGAAAACGAGAAAAATAACAAAAACAATTATAATTATAATAAAATTAATGAAAAAAGTTGTTGAAAAAGCCTGGGGATTTTTACAGGTATGAGGACTCTGTCTGACCAGAGCCTTTTGTGGAGTTTCTGGACAACCGTGTATCCGACCGCCACTGCACTCCCTGTGGTGGTGTGGAACGCATGTGTCAAATTTGAAGTCGGTGTGGCGAACGGTTCTTGCGTTACGCGGATTGCAGATGTACATCCATACACATGCACGTACACACGTACGTACAGAGACGTTCCAGTTCCAATTTTGCATGCTCATTTCTTTATGTCATCACTTCCGATTTCACTTGTTTAATCTGTATCCTGTTTGAGCGCTCTATCCTGATTGGATAAAATTAATATCCCAAACTGAAAATGAAAATGGGGCCTGCGTATATTCACGTCACTCGACGTCACTGAAAATGAGGGTACAAACCTCAGTGCCTTTCGAGCATAAATGGGTTTGAATTGAATTATTTATTTATTTTCATGTTCTTCCCCCAAGAGTATTCCATAGACGAAAACCAAGAGCATTCGTAAGGTGCAAGTAGTTGTAGATCTGTCTCTCTAACACACACACACACACACACACACACACACACACACACACACTCTCACTCTACAGGTCCATGCACACAGAGCGTGTTTTTGTGTCGTTTCTCCTTCAGTTTTCCAAAAAACGTGTCCAGTGTGAAACCACCATACCTCTCTAACTTTGTCTCTCTCAGGTGCATGCTTGTCCAGAGGCAAAACACAATTACAAATGTCCAAACCAATGACAGTAATTGTTTTTAGATTGCTTGTGGTTATGAAAAGGCATGCGGCTGGGTGAACTGAGGATTCTGATTGCAAAAAAGTTTGAATTACTTTGAACACATTATCTTTTACTTTTGATTGGACATAATTACGGGAGGTTGTAATCTTTACTCGCACACTGTGTGCTAAGAGTTCTTTTTCCTAGTTCACACGTCTATTTTTAGGGGCAAATACAAGTGAAATATTCATACTGTAGAACCCTGTAAATGATGAGAATGGTTATTAGGATAGATTACATCCCATAGCCTGGAGGCAAGATTGTGATGTTTTCACCAGAAATGGGAGCATTCCAGCATTTCATGCCTGCAAGTAGCACTTTCTCTCTCTCTCTCTCTCTCTCGCGTGCTCTCTAGAGGCAATATACAATTACAACTATCTAAACCGATGACAATAATTGTTTTTGGATTGCTTGCTGGCATTTATGAAAAGGTATTGGGGCTGGGGTGGGTTAATAAAATAGAATTACGATTATGAAAAATACTTTGAACTGATTGTCTTTTGCTTCTTTGGATTGAAAAGATTACGCTAGGTCCTAATCTTTACTCGCACCGTGTGCTCATAAATTATTCTTCCGGTTCACACATACAGTATCTATTTTTAGGCAGAAAGGATGAGTTGAATAACTAAAACTAGATAGCCCTGAATATGATAAAAAAAGGTTGGTTATTAGGATGGACTGCACCCGTAGCCTGGATCCCTGCATGTATGTGAAGATCCGTTATCACAATAGACAGTACATCCCATAGCATTGGAGGGATGACTGCTCTGTGATCGGCTAGTGTGTTATTAGGCCAACTGGCCGCTGAATGTTGTAACTTCAGTCAGTCAGTCAGTCAGTCAATCAGTCAGCCAATCAGTCAGTCAGTCACAGACATTCATGTTTATTTGGCATTAAGGCTGAAATCTCCAAAAAGAATAAGGACACTCGAAGAAGTATCTTTATCAAGCAAAGCGAGGAAAAGCAAAATCGTTTGGTAAGGAAAATGTTACCCTTTGACTTATATATATTATTATGCAGAAAGGCTTTTCAGGGATTAGCTCCTTGTACCAGCTCTCCCACCAACATAGAAACTGGCTTGCAGGCTTCCGTTACACTGGGCACGAGAGAGAGGGGGAAAAAAATATGGGGTTGAAGAAAGAGAGCGAGTGTGTCTGGAGGACAAAATATGAACGCTCAGCCAGGGAGCTGAGGGAACTCCGCACAATGTCCTGCTTTTCACCCGTCCCTATTAACGATCCAAACATGTCTGGGAGTACAAATAGGGTGTGTGTGTGTGTGTGTGTGTGTGCGCTGCGTTCCTGTGTGCACTGGAGTCTCCTCCTCCTGGAGAGCAAGAGGGATTTTAGGTTTTGCTACCACGATATGTGTTGCATATAGTGATGGCAAATCACTGCATAATGTCTCAGTTTCTGCTGTTCAACTTATCCCAATGTGCTAAAGACAGTGTAGTGCATGCGCGGATTGCGCGCACGCACGCACGCACACACGCATACTGTCTGAAGGCACACATACAGACACACAGAAACTCAGCACAAAAAGTTTGGAAACTTAACTTTGGTCGGTTACTTCTCCCCATTTAATAATACCAATTGGTATTGGTATTTTATATCGTTTTTGTTGTTGATTAGACACCTTTACAACGAGGTATAGCTGGAATGAGCAACACAGCTAAATGTGTTGGCAGCGCCTCGGGAAAAAAAAGTCAAAATGGCAAATGGTCAGTATTCACCCTTGCTTTGAGTTGCTTAGTGGATTGGATGATTGCACTCTCCCACAGTGATAAGGGAAGAAAACAACACATATTGGCCATTTTTACACTCAGTGTTAGGGAACTCAGTACCATCTGGAAGATTTATACGCAGCCACAACAGCAGGTATGGTATGGGGCAGTATCTCTCTCACAGGCAAGACAGAACTTGTCCTGATTGAAGGCAATCTCATGCAGTGAGATCATTATCATAATTTTTCGACCGCGGTCGAAATTATGGATCATTCATTGCCATCCCCAGTTCCTGCTTACTGATGCATGTGTCCCTAGTGATGACATCAGGGAACGGAAGTTTTCTACCTCTGGTCTGCTTTTTATCTTATATCTTAACTTAGAGTAGATTCGGCTCGATGGTCGTCCTAAATATTTTTACTTTGCTGGGATGACTAGATCTTATGCATGTCATTGCAGGCTGACCAGGCCATACCCTTCCTAATTTGAAAGTCCTTTTTGGGAAGAAGATATCATTCGTGTTGTATTCTTGATATGATATGATATGATGTGATGCGATGTGATGCGATGCGATACGATATATGATATGATATATGTTATGATAAGATATAAGATATATATGTAGTGAGATATGGGGATGACATTATGGAGGCAGCAGCGATCCCGATCTTCAGAATCTGGGACCTAACGCCATCCTCCAGGATAACAACGCTCACCCCCACAGAGCCAGGATCATCACTGAGTACCTCCAGAATGTGGGAGTGGAGAGGATGGAATGGCCTGCCATGAGTCCAGACCTCAACCCATTTGAACACTTGAGGGATCAGCTTGGGGCTGGACATGCTGTACTGTACGCGCGCGGCTAGAGTGAACAAAAGAACCACGTCGAGTGACTTGCAACAGATCCTGGTTGAAGAAAATGTGGCTAGATTAGTGACCAGCATTAGGAGGAGGTGCCAAGCTGTTGTAACCCGAGTTCCTTGTCCTGCTCCCATCCGGTCCCTCTTGGGCAGAGATGATGTACTCTGAACAAAATCTGATCAAACAAAATCTGATCACAACTTCACAAGCTAACAAGTCTAAACTGTCCCGATACTTCCGGTTCATGGTTTCTGCTTGAGAGAGACCAGATCATGCATAGGAGGAGGAAAATCCATACACTGCCTGTGTATATGGATCTTCCACACGCTACTGAGTTCCCTAACAATTAAATATGTGTTGTTTTTTTCCTTATTACTGTGGGATAGTGCAATCATCCAATCCGCTAAGCAACTCAAAACAAGGCTGAATTAATACCAACCATTTGCCATTTTGGCAAGTTTTTTGGAGGCACTACCCACACGTTTAGCTGTGTTGCTCATTCCAAGAATGCCCGATCCTTACAAGCTATACCTCGTTGTAAACGATATAAAATACAATACCAATTGGTATTATTAAAGGGGAGAAATAACCAACCAAAGTTACGTTTCGGAACTTTTTGTGCTGAGTTTATATATGTATGGACAAACAGTCACACAAACGCAGACAGACACTTTCGCACACACACACACACACACACACACACACACACACACACACACACACACACACACACACACACACACACACACACACACACACACACATCAGTAACCAGGGCCAGTGGCTGCTCCGCTCCAGTCTTAATGGAGGCCGTGACCTCCAGTACAGCGAGTTATTTCCAAACGATCCAAACTTTGGGGGCAAACCAGAGGAAAACGGAGCAGAAAGAAGGCGAAAGAGAATGACGGAATGAAGGTCTACCTCTTCTCTGCAGACTTCTAATATATTATTTCATAACACTTCCCAGATTGCAGGGTCCCCGGACCACTTAACTCGAAACAGAGAGGATGGGCTGATTGGGGGGGGGTCTGACGTGTGAGCAGAAGCCTCCAGCACTCAGTGCACCTCATTTCAGGACCCACTGTCCAAAAACTGCATTCTTTCATAGGAAATAATGGTGTTTTGTGCAGGAAATGCTCTGAGGTATGACAGGATCAGTACTTGTTCAATCGCAAATGGTATGAGGATCAAAAATTCTATGGCAAAGGATTGTTTTCTGCTTTGCATATCAATTAAAGAAGAATGTCTTGCTGTCTGGTCTGAAATCCCGCAATAGAAATAACGTTGTGGGGAGCACACACCAACAACTTATTTAGTTTTTATTCTAAATAACGTTGTGGGGCGCACACACCAAGAACTAATTTAATTTTTATTCTTGCATAGTGAATAATAGAAAAACGTTAAGTTTCTGTTCATGTCATTGCCTTGCTTGTAGCCATAGCCATACAATAGCAAAATGTTGAAATTTCTTTTGCAAATTTCATCACAATTGAATTTTTTCCCATGGAGTAACTGAGAGCTCACAAAAATCGACTGTTTGCTCAGCACGCCCATGTATTGACCTAACCTCCCCTTAGCACCGGCAGAGAGAGAAAAAAACCCTGGCGCCGCCAGTGACTGTTGAGGCTAAAAGTTGACCCGTACCCGGGTTTGTGCCCTGCTCCTACCCTCATCTCTTCCTTCTCATCTCGGGACCCGCAGGGAAGGACGCAAAACATAACTGGCTGCTGGTTCAAATGTTTGCCTCACCAACAGCTAAGCTCAAATATGCAGAGCTCCCGCTGAAAGCGCTACAGCACAACAACATGCATCCGCACGCCAAGCTGAAAGAACAGCTTCTGCTGAGTAGGGGTGTGGGAGGAGGCTTCCTGGGGGACAGGGGGGGACCGCGAGACGAGTCGACACTCTACAACACTTACTGCTCACTGACTGTGCTGAGCACGTTGAGACAATCAACTCAGCAGAGCCATAACAGTGTGACACATAAAAGAATAATATCGCCAGTGCGGAGACACATAAAAAGAGGGAGAGGATAGCAAGGCCGTTTTTTATGAAAAAGACAAAAAAAATCCCTGGATTTTTATAATGGCTGTATTATACAGGCTATAAGTTCCCTGTGGCGCCGGGCAGAGCAGGGCAGTGTGCAGGGGAGTGTGTTATGGACACCGCCAGAGACATTGCTCCATAATTGCCTTTTATGACTAAAAGGCCACATCATCGCTTTGCGGCTATCAGGAACTTCTCCGTGTTCGGGCCTTCTCAACCATTCAGCGAATCGATGAGAGACCGTTTGTGGTACTGACCTCGGTGACGAAGCAATTCCACTCCCATGGTGTTTTCTTTTTTTTTGTTATTTTATACGCAGAGCATGGTAGGCATGCTAGCGCAATATAATCGTTGGTGGGTAACCCCAGCCAACATGTCATGTCAAAAATGCAGAATATTTATGTGAGCATGTCGTCACTCTGTCGCATGCTGCTAACAGGTTGTAAATTATGTGCTGTGGAAATTGCCTACACGGCACACTTCCATTTCATTTCGTGCCAAAAAAATGTGCTGCGCACTCCATTTTGAATTTCTAGTGAAGTTCTCGGGTTGGCACAGAAATGCACGCAGAGAATAAAACACAAATATGCACTAGCACGTACACACACACACACACACTTCCAACGTGCGCACACTGTAAACACATAGCACACGTGTATGTCATACCAAAGCATCTATCTGGGCTGTGATAGCAGGGTGAGGAGCCAATGAAAGGTCACATTCTTAACTGTAGTGTTTCAGAGGAGAACCACGGAGGCAGAAATATGAGGCAGCTCATGGTGTCCGGCTCTCACTGTCTGTGTCTCTCTTTCACTCTCTTCTACCACATACTGTACATTCACCTTCTTCAAAACGTGCCTGAGAAAAGGACAAAACTAAAGTCAGATTTGTAGGGGTGGTATCCCTTTTTAACCCATTTTGGTGGGACCCCTTTTGGTGTTAGGATTATGTTACGCTTTAGCTATTGAAAAATAGCAGATCTACAAGCTCATAGGTCTACGAGCTTGTAGGTCTGCTATTTTTGAGTGGTGCAACCACTCCTACAACCAGCAATGTCCGTGTACCTGTGTACCTGTGTAAATGAGCACGAGTATGTGACTTATTAATACCAGTAGGGGGTGCCAGAAACAGAGAGAGGGGTAGTGCTGTGTCTCTAATGAGAGAGAGAGAGGGGGGGGGGGGAATTGCACCACTCAGTTCACACGTGTGTGATTTTTGAAGAACGACTGACATAGAAACATAGCTTTTCCAGAAAACTGTCAGGATGTAGAAGACATTTTTTTTATCTGATCTCAGGCCTCAGGTTTTTCATAATTTTCTTCTGAAAGTCATCATCTGCCTTCTCATAGTCATCTTCTCAGCTTGGATCTCATTGATTTTTAATGTTATGCTATTTTATTTCTTTACAGGGGTGAGCTGGGAGAGGAGAGAGCAGCCTCTCAGTCATCTGGATCACCCCGGCCGGCATAATTAGCAATCTTGTCCACATTACGCGGCGCTCATCTATTTGCTTGGGGACACGCTACATAAACATCAATAGGATTAGGTTGCATTGGTATTCATGAGCTAATGGGTGGCTTTATGAGCGTTATTTACACGACACTAAGCTGTCTGGAGGGTAAGATTTCAATCAGGTTCAGTTTCATGACCTGTGCAGCAAGGCCACAGGAGGAAACCGAGAGTGACTCATCCACTCTGGGATGGGGTTTCCAATAGCAAATAAATTAATAAATATAGCCTATATATATGCCGTATATATATTAGTTTTCTGCCTTTATATGGATAGTACAGTGAAGACTGACTGGAAACAACGGAGAGAGAGAAGGGGAGTGCATGTTACACAGAAAAGGCCGTCAGGTTCAAGAATCGAACCCACAACTCATCGCCAAGCTGCATCAGAGCCAATATGTGGTATAGTGTCCCCAAATGATGATTATCATCATCACCAATAACAACAACAATAATATAATAATAATAATAATAATAATAATAATAATAATAATAATAATAATATTATATGTGTTATTTTCTTTTTTTTTGTCTTCACTTGTTAGACAATGCAACACTTGAAAAGGGAAAAAAAGAGACACACAATATTCTAGGTTATGATTGTGAGTATTGATCTTTGGGTGTGACCAGCAAATTGCCCACAATTACACAACACTTCAAATTGATCTTTTATCTTATATTTAAAGACTGGAACACGGGGTCAAGGTGCAGTGACCAAGACTTGCACATCTCTCAACTTGAGATAACAATAGCACACAACCGCACGCACGAATGCGCGCGCACACACACACACACACACACACACACACACACACACACACACACACACACACTACACACACTATAGTGTGTGTAGTGTGTGTATACACACACTACACACCTATATCGATCGGCTTTAGGTGGACAAACAAGGGCCCAAACAAAAAGCCATGGAGCCTTGGGTCCCTCCGTATCATTATGTCTGAAGGCGAGGCCTTGGGAAAAGCCTGCAGGTCAATACTGGCGCAGCGCAGACACAGCGGGGGAGTGCTGCTTGCTTATTAAAGCAGCTGCATTGTGAGGCAGCAGACGGGTCGATGCTGACTCCCCCTAGATGCATTGCATTACCACAGTGGGACTGGCCGCCGTGCCACACAGAGCGGGACTACTGGAGTAGAGGTCAACCTATTCACTTCATCAGCAGCAGAAACCAAAGAACAGTGGGAGAGATGGACAGAGCGTGCCCAAATGACATATTATCTGCCCGGGGGCTCCGACTATGGCACGCATCCGGGGGGTGGCGCGGGCTTCTGCCGTCGTTAACAGTGTTCTATGAACGTATAAACACTTGTAGAGGGTGCTGGGTGGGCGGTCATCCAAGCGTAGTTTTACATAAACACTTACATAAATCAAAGGAAAACACATGTATACACACAGTGCGATCCTTGAGGTTCGTTTAAAGCTGCAGTCTGGGACTTACTTTAATAAATAAAACATTTTAACCATCCTGTACGTTATACACTATGTAAAAACAACTGTGTATGTGCCTGTGTGTGAAGACTACAAACTGAAAAGTGTACTGGCCTGATTGGTTGAGCCTCAACAAGGGCCTTTCTCGGCCCCACCCTTCTGCCTTTGTTTATATTGAGTTTAGTTTCCAAGATGGCCGCAGCACCAGGAGGGGGTGGGGCGGAGGTGAGTGGGCGGGGTCGACATATGCCCTTACTGGGCTGCATTCAAGACACTTGCCTCGTGTCTGACACCTGACTTGTGTCTGAACACAGCTTTGATGCATGTGTTCTGCCCCCCTCCCCCATCAAACAAAATGTTTGGTCAAATCATATGGGCATCCATTGGAAATGCATTGGAAATGCATATAAAGCATTATATAGTATATATATATATATATATATATATATAGACCTTAAATAACCGAAATGTGTGTCACTAACAGCTTAGGACTAAATAAGCAATATTGATCAAAACTAAATCAACTTAGACGGTTAACCTCCCACAGTTAACCTCCCACAGTCCTAATCTACTTCATTAAAAAAATTCAAACATAAGTTTAGGACCCACTTAATTGACCAGATCACCTAATTATATTTCTTTGTATCATCTATTCTTTTCTCTAATCATGTAAATAACCAAAAATTCTAATCATGTTCTTGTTGTGTTTTTGTTTTGTTTTGTTTATGTTTTATGTACTGCAATCATGTTTTCTGGATATTCTATATCTCATATACAATGTTTCATTTTAATTTATATAGGTAGAGGCCTCGTATAAGCCCCTTGGGCTTTTTTGCCTCAGCCTAGCACCTTACCCTTCTCATATTTATATGTTCACTGTGTTGTTTTTTTTATACTGTGCTGAATAAATAAATACAAAATACAATACAATACACGTTTGCTAAAAAAGATTCAAATGTCCATCCCTAATGTAGTGGCTGGAGGTGCATTGATTAATGAAACACTGGCCCCGGGAGGACACCTATTGGTTGACAAGTAGCACTGCCTGAAGCTCAAAGTAACATGCTCCCTGCATGCCCAGGCAGTGTTAGAAATGTCAGGTACGATATTTGGGAGTTACGGGCAACAACTTGTTGAGTGTGTATGGATCCAAATTGACCATACTGTACCGCGAGCACGCATGCAAGCATGCACACACACACACACACACACACACACACACACACACACACACACACAGTTCACATACCTTCTCATAGTAGCGTAGCTCATAGTCCAGGATGATGCCGTTGGGCTGCTCGGGCTGTGGCCATGACAACGTGAAGCTCTTCATGGTGGAGCTGACCTGGTGCATGATGGGAACTATGGAGGGCGCTGGAGACACACACACACACACACACACACACACACACACACACACACACACAAAAACAAAACAAAAAAAACCGAGAATCAGTAACAGACAAAATGTTGCAGATGAACAATTCGGGGGGAAAACCCCAATGACGGCTTTTAATGCCTGCACAAAGTTAATGATACGCAAATGATACTCTGAGCTTAACGCCCGCAAGTTGCTGCTGCTGTGTAGCAGTGAGGAAATCAGGAAACCATTAAAACGTCCTCATTTCAAGGCCTCGTTTTTTTTTCCTGGTCAGACAGAGCTCCGGCGCCGTCAATCCTGTCAGCCCAGTGAGAGAACAATCACAAACGCTAGTATTCACCATGAGATATTGCCCTTGAAAAGTCAATCTCTTTTGTGATGGTTTCAACCCCAGCCGTGCACTCCGGTTAGCCGCGACACACCTGAGAACACATGTTCCCACATGTTCCCACTTGTCAATTAACCCGCAGGCTTGGCAATGTCCCCACGCCACGTGCTCCCTCTGCAACCCCTCACGGTCATCCTCAGGTCTGATTCACACTCAGTCAGTGGTGGGAAAAGTACTCAAATGTTTTACTCGAGTAAAAGGATCAATACTGCAGTGTTGGAACACGCCGTTACAAGTAAAAGTCTGGTATTCAAAGTTGACTTGAGTACAAAAAGAATATACAGTATGAAAAAGTATATACAAAAAAGTATATAAAGTATACAACAAATAGTATTGGTATCAATATTTTCAAATAGCCTAAATGTACAGTAGGGCTGAAGTGGGTAATGTATGTTTTAATAATAATCAAAATCTTCAAAGTAACTAGTAAACGTTTTTTCGTGAAATAGAGTATACTGTACAGTACAGTAAAGTACTTTAGACTACAAACAAGTCCATAAATGTATCCTATGTATTGGTGGATTTCATCCCGACTGCTGTCATGGTTGGAAGACAGCTTCTGAAGACTGGTTTGTAGAACTGAAAAAATTGCTTCATGTGAGAAAAATGTTAATGGTGATATGTGACTGGAGTTTGAATGGAGTTATGCACGTTTTCTATTGTAATGTTAGCAACAGAGACTGAGATGTGTATTTGAGCGAGAATCGTTTGATGGCTGTTGACACTGAGATAATGCATTGTATGCTCATGAAGAGATGTTTGTAGTTAGCAGGGTTCTTCCAGGAAGGCACATATTTCTTGTCATGTGGTAATATTTCGGTTGAATACCTTTGCGGCATTGTTGATGTTTTGCTTTATTTATTTGTGTTGAGGTTTCGTTTAGTTTTACTTCTTTTGTTCTCCCTTAATTGTCTTGTCTGTGATTGAAAGTTGGCCCTTTGTTTTATTTTACTTGTGCTCTGAATCAGAAGTTAGTTCATCTTCTGCTCGAATGCTGTTGAGAGCACTCTGTGAAACATCAACATCAACACTGTTGATCTGGCAAACAGTGTTGTATGCAGTAGATAATCCTCAGTGTTAATTTAACTCTGAGTTGTAGTTCAAACAGTAGTAGTAGTAGTTCAATAGCAGTAGTAGTTCAGACAGTAGTGCTAGTAGTAGTTCAATAGTAGTAGTAGTTCAAACAGTGTTGTATGCAGTAGATATTCCTCAGTGTTAATTTAACTCTGAGTTGAATGAACAGGATTTTACCGTGTAGCTTTGGATCTACCAAAGTTCAACGCACTGCGGCTAACATCTTATACGTGATACTGAATAGAATATGTAATCACTATAAAACATACTATAAATAATAAAAGTGATACTCGCAAATTAAAATGGTAGCCAAGGGCAGATTATTAATGAGGAATACAGTAGTCTATATACACACAATAAATGTATTAATGCATAACTAATATTGTAGATTATAATCACAATTGTCTATTCTTCTTTATCATATTCGCTTCCTGTACTAAAAAAATGGAAAGAATGTTGATGTTATGTAACAGCCTGCCCCTTGAACCCCAAATCAACTCATCGTTCATTATAAAAAAAAATGAAACAAGCCAAGTGGACCAACACACAGCCTCACATCTTTTATTAAAACCCCCGAAAGACTGAGTCAGGATGCTGAGTTTCCCTTTATAGGAACGAGTACAGAAGGTAACACATCTATCAACATTTCTGGCAAAGAAATAGACTACATTTATGAATTGAAATAATGTATCCTCGTCCATTATTCACACCCTGGCAGTAGTTTGGGCACTGAGTGCACTCTGAAAAGGGCTTCAGAAGTCATTAAAGTAGTAGAGAAATGAAAAAGGTTAAAGTAAGGTATCGTCATAAAATGAACCTACAGTACATTTCAGGGGTATTGAAGCGAATGTGTGACAACTGAAAACGCCAGGGGGCAAAACTCCCTGACTTATTTCCATTATTTTATTAAACCTACGTTAAGAGCAAAAATATTATATTTAAATTGAATAATTTTAGTGTTTCTTTTTTTCTTCTCAGAATATCCTACAGGTAGGTTAGCCATTATTGAGATGAACAGGGTCGGAACTCGGGACCATTTCATCCACTAAAATCCACCTTTGTCAGACAGTAGGCCTACAGGGAAATACAGGGAAGGTTTTGGATCTGTCCAACATGTGCTTACATCCGTCCCTCAGGGCTCTAAGCTAGTGTCTTCTCAGTTTTCTGTTATTGTGGGGAAAGCTTTAGCTGAAAATAGCCGATCAATATATGTTAGCTCACAACCGCTGGGGTTTAAATGGTTAAACCCTACATATACTTTCATAAGCGGTGCCATTCAGGACTCTAGTATAGTATAGGCTCCCTAATACACTGAACCCGACGAGCATGCCGGACCCTTGCATGGTTTCCTCCGCAGTAAATGTATGTCTGAATGTGCATGAGTGCGTGCGTGCGTGAATGTGAATGGCTGAATGAATGTAATGCACACTGTAGAGCGCAACTCCATAGTCTCTCGAGACTGACGGATGCCAATGCTGATGAGAATATGAAGCACAGCTTTAAATATGGATGGGATATGGATGCAGCAATGAATGTATGTATTCTTCTCAGTCTGGGACTCTTTATCTCTCCCTCTCTTCTCCCTCTCGTCTATCCAGGAAGGGAGTGAGAGGGCCAGGCTTCACGTCGGTGAAGCTCAGCCTCTCTCCGCCTCTCAGGCTGGTTCACGCTCCAATGACCAGGGCCGGGCTGCCTGGGCTGCATTATCAATTACCAGCCACAGGCACACACTGTTCCTGACAGCCCCTAGGGAGGCTCCAGACAGAATTTTCTTCATTTTGGAGGAGGGACAGAAGGAGAGGTATTTCCACACCAAAGTCCCAGCTCCGGCTCAATTCATTTTATTCAGCCAATCAGGCGAACAGACAGACTGTCGAGCAGACAAACCGACGGAGAGGCAGGCCCACATTAATCCATCTTAACTCGATGGCTGATTATTCCGCATTGTTTCCATTATTAACATCTCAATGTGAGCTCTCTCTCTCTCTCCAGCACTTTTCTACCCGAGAGCTACAGTGTGGTTGAAACCATCGCCATCCTCCTCCACACAAAATTAAATAATCACACCGCATTTTTCAAGTTCCAGTCTGCACACTGTGGACAGACAGTGAATGCAAGTGTAGGCGTGTGCGAGTGTGTTTCTCTGTCTGTTTGTGTCAAGTGTGTGTGTGTGTGTGTGTGTGTGTGTGTATGCACGCGCGCATCCGCGTCCTAGTGGCCTGTGTGTGTTGAGTCCAAGTGAGGGAGAGGTTCAGCCCATTGATGCAAGGCTGTCGCCCTCGAACCGCGTCCCCCCCCCCTCCCACTGTCACCTAGGGACGCCTACGGTGACAGTGATTGGTGGCTGTGCTCTGCACTGCTCTCAGACTGCTCCACCTCCCCTCCCCAGCCCCTCCCTCCCTCGCCGCCTCCCCTGCTCCACTTTTATCTGGCCCTTCTCGCTGCCCCTGGCTTTTAATGCAGAGCTCGACTCACCATTAATCAAAGTCAAGCCTCACGGTGTCTGGCCGAGACAGAGGGAGGGTTGGGAGGGAGGGAGAGAGAGAGAATTGGGAAAGAGAGAATTGGGATAGAGGGACATGTGCATGTGAGAGACAGAGAGATAAATTAATCAAGGGATGGGAGGTTTCTGCACCTGTGTAGGAGTAGTTTAGTACAGTACAGGGAATGCTGGGGCATCATATTACATGTAAGCCTACAGTATATGCCACAGATCTAATCAGATCTGATCCAGCTATAGCCTCTGTTATTGTTGCCGTACTGTGCAGTCATCATAATTCCTGTGGTGCGGCACAGGGTCAGCACATCCAATGTGCACATACTACATTTTCTATTTCAGAATAAATGTGTAACGTTGTGCCAGCCCACGCCATAGCACGGCATCCAGCCCACCCCATAGCACGGCATACTGAATATGTAGCTTATACAGAGGTGGCATGTGGAAACCGTTTCTTATTTTTACATTCCACACAACATTGTCAAAAGCTGATAATATCACCCATAATGAATGGGTTCATTTTCTTGATTAACCCATTCTGGACGGGAACCGTATGTACAGTACCGTATTCAAAAATTAGAAAAATGTAATGCTGCTATATAAATATTTGAAGTTTTTTATAAAACTTTGTTCAGGATTTAGAAGGATTGTTAGAACAGGCCTAAATGGGCAGCAAGGATACAGAAAACAGAATAAAACCTTTCACTCTGGCTCCAGAAATTGCAAAAAACGAATTGGAAGGTGTCAAGGGATCAGTGGCGATAAACTTCACTGACATGCAGAAAGCTTTTGACACAATACAAAACTCATGAACATTCTCTGTGTCATCTAGCCGATGACGTCCATCATGCCTACATTTTGGCAAGCTCTTTGACCTCCATTATATAAAATAGTAAAATGTTTCAAAAAGTATAATGTATAATAATAAAGTATAATGTGAACAATAAAGATTAGTGTGATTCTACATTGGCCTAGTGCAGTTTGCACAAGAAGTATGGTGTACAAATTAAAACTTTCAGTTTTTGTTCTTTGTTCTGCCATCATTATGTCCACAGATATCCGTCCTCACCCTGTCAGCCATTCCTGAGAAAAATGGAGTGGTTTAACTAAAACCGACTCCAAAGTAAAATTGAATAAAATAAAACATGTGGGCAACTCTGTCTCTCCTCTCCAGGCCGCTGCTCCCTGAGATAAGCAGAGTGTGGGCAGCTTTCGAGAGGCTACATTCCACACTCAGAAACGCCAGGGCTTTCATTCCACACGTCCCGGCTGGAGGTTCCTGCTCTGCTTCAGGCCTCTGCCAACAGGCCCGTTCAACCAAATCTAACGTATGGACAGACACACACACACACACACACACACACACACACGCGCGCGCGCACACACACGCACACGCACACACACTCATAAAAGCCTTAAGCACGCACTCATAAAAGCACCCACACACAATGCGCTTCCGTTCCTCCACTACAGTCTAATTGTGGTTTTGTGCTCTAGTCTGCCGGTACACCATTGAACCATACAGCCTCCTAATAAGGGCCCCTTGGTCTTCTGCTGAGTAGCTAGCAGGCTATACACTATACAGCCTCTAGTGTGGTGGTTAACCACTAGCTCCCCATTAGCGGGGGCTCAGAGGGTCCAGCCATGACTGCATGGCAGTGGCACTCTCTCACAGGCCACAAGGAGAGATCAGTCCAGCGTCATGTGTCGTTAGTATAGGGCTGACAATATCGATTAGTCTGTCTAATTTGCAGTTATTCTATCGATGAAACTATTTTAATTGTTCAGATTTTCGAGAAGCTGTGTTTTTAAATGAAAAAAATATTTTTTAATAACTGAATTAGTCTGTCATACATGTACAACGCGGTAAAACTGCAAAAACCATTGTCAATGTGAGCTGTTGTGAGCTTGAAGATGTACTGCGGTTGAAAAGCAGCAGCACCCACGCAGCACCTGCATGCACCTACACTCTGAAACAGAGACATGCACCTACACTCAGAAACAGAGACATGCACCTACACTTAGAAACAGAGACATGCACCTACACTCAGAAACAGAGACATGCACCTACACTCAGAAACAGAGACATGCACCTACACTCAGAAACAGAGACATGCACCTACACTCAGAAACAGAGACATGCACCTACACTCAGAAACAGAGACATGCACCTACACTTAGAAACAGAGACATGCACCTACACTTAGAAACAGAGACATGCACCTACACTTAGAAACAGAGACATGCACCTACACTTAGAAACAGAGACATGCACCTACACTCAGAAACAGAGACATGCACCTACACTCAGAAACAGAGACATGCACCTACACTCAGAAACAGAGACATGCACCTACACTTAGAAACAGAGACATGCACCTACTGTACACTTAGAAACAGAAACATGCACCTACACTCAGAAACAGAGACATGCACCTACTGTACACTTAGAAACAGAGACATGCACCTACACTCAGAAACAGAGACATGCACCTACACTCAGAAACAGAGACATGCACCTACACTCAGAAACAGAGACATGCACCTACACTCAGAAACAGAGACATGCACCTATACTCAGAAACAGAGACATGCACCTACACTCGGAAACAGAGACATGCACCTACACTCAGAAACAGAGACATGCACCTACACTTAGAAACAGAGACATGCACCTACACTTAGAAACGGAGACATGCTCATGGAGCCTCTTCCTTGACCGCTCGGCTGTGGGCTCTCCTCCTCGCTGTTACTCAACACACCGTGCCAAATGAAGACATCACGCTTGGCGAGGATCTCTCTCGGCAGCGTTGCAGCCCACACCGCTATAGCTCTTGCCCACACTGTCCGCGTCCAGGGATATGATCCAACATTCATGAGCCGTGGTGGAAGAAGTACTCACATGTTTCACTTAAGTAAAAGTATCAATACGGCAATGTAGAATTATACTCTGTTACAAGTAGTAGAGTGCCGTATTCAAAATGTACTCCAGTAAACGTACAAAAGTATCAGCATCAAAATATACTAAAGTACCAAAAGTAATAGTACCCATTTCACAAGTTCAACAAAATCTTTTTAAAATAGCAGATCTACAAGCTCACAATATGCGATGTGTAGTGTGTTTTGATATAGTTTTCATATAATCGTGGAGGAGTAAAAGTACAATATTTTGTACTGGGGTAGAAGTAAAACTATTTAAACTTGTAAATAGGCCTATTAAAAGACCTCAAAATGGTACAGTACTTGAGTACATGTACTTAGTTGCTTTACACCGGCTGTTCATGAGCACAGGCATGGAATTAAAATAAAACATGGCACCCCGCAGAAACCCTGGAGAAGGGCCTGTGAGATGATGAAACTCTCAGACACGCTGGCTCTGATGCTTGGAGGGAGGCTGTGAGGGGGAAGGCAAAGGGATAAACCGAGACCCCCTCCGATAAACAACACAGGGAAGAAGCTGTAAACACACAGCACATAATGACTGCTGCTTCAAACGCCCTCCGTGGACACGACCGTCTAACATTTCGGCTGTTTTTAGAACCTCAGGGAGGGCAGATCTCTTTAATTCATCGGGTTGTTTAGATTTCGCTCCACTGCATCGCATCTCAGTTAGCTCGAATCGGGCACGCCAGCCGGTCGCACTTGCCCATAGAAGGCCAAGGATAGAGATTGTTTGCATTTCTGTGGGAATAGCTCTACAAACAGTGCAGCTAAAGTGGAGGGAGGATTGTTTGTAGATATACTTGGCATTCTGTGGTCTGGGGGATGGATTTGCACATTTTCTTGGCGACAGAGGCCATGTGCAAGAGAGATCATGAAGTTGCTCTGGCTTTGGCATTAGCTTAAGAAGATACGGCGCTGATCCCGGGATTGATGGCCATTTTCTGATGCGTTGCTCATCCATCCACCTCCGCTCCGTCACCACTCAGGGCAGAGAAGAGAAATCATTCCCTTCCAAGTGATCTCACGCAATGGCGCATGTACAGTGGGTGTGTAAGAGATGGCTGGATGTGTACAGTGTACTGGACATGTACAGTGGGTGTGTCAGAGATGGCTGGATGTGTACAGTGTACTGGACATGTACAGTGGGTGTGTGTGTCAGAGATGGCTGGATGTGTACAGTGTACTGGACATGTACAGTGGGTGTGTCAGAGATGGCTGGATGTGTACAGTGTACTGGACATGTACAGTGGGTGTGTCAGAGATGGCTGGATGTGTACAGTGTACTGGACATGTACAGTGGGTGTGTCAGAGATGGCTGGATGTGTACAGTGTACTGGACATGTACAGTGGGTGTGTCAGAGATGGCTGGATGTGTACAGTGTACTGGACATGTACAGTGGGTGTGTCAGAGATGGCTGGATGTGTACAGTGTACTGGACATGTACAGTGGGTGTGTCAGAGATGGCTGGACGTGTACAGTGTACTGGACATGTACAGTGGGTGTGTCAGAGATGGCTGGACGTGTGGTGCCTGCATGCATGGTGGCTCAGACAGTTTGTGCAAAGCCCGTTATGCTCCTATAGCAGTGGTTCCCAAACGTTTTCATGTCAAGGACCCCCAAATTGACATTTATTAGCCTGCGGAACCCCATTTGAAAAGATGCCATTTAATGGCATTTCTATCTCTGGGACCCCCAATTTAAGTACAATCAATGTTAATTTTAACAATGTCCATTTGTACACTCTGAGAGTTACAGACCCATAAGGGTCCATTTGGTTCCAAACTATCATTTAGCTGGGGACCCCCTGGAACTCCCCTAGGGGTCCCCGGACCCCACTTTGGGAACCACTGTCCTATAGTGAGCATGAGGTCCCCAGTTCCAATCTGAGCCCTGCATGTCTTATCTTGTATGTCTCTCCTCTATCACTGCCTTTGGTTTCGTCTCTCTACACTCTCCTGTCTCAAATAAAGCATTCAAAAGCCAAAAATAAATCGGTAAAAAAAAAAGGAAAGAAGAAAGGTTGGACCTACTGTATGTGTCAGATGGAATTGGGTTGTGTAAGGGAACATCGCTACTATTTTCATGGTTTTCACATAAAGTGCTCCCACAGCGCTCTTGTATGCTTTAAACCATCGTAATGGTCATTTACCATTTTAACAAAGTGTCTGGACACAGTGTCTCTGCTCTCCATTGAATTAAATCGCAGTGCTGCATGGGAAAAGACATAAAATGCCATTTCTCACTTGCAAACACAGATAAATATGACTGAACGCACGCCAGGCATGAGCTATGGCTAAGAAGGGCACAGTAAATAACCCCTGTGTGTGAGAGTGTGTGTCTATCCGTGAATGAACTCCTAAATCATGGTATCGATCAGTCCCTCCTCCCGGACACACGCACGGATCTAGGGCAGTTTAATGGCCTCTTTGACGAGTCACCCCCCCCCCCCCACACACACACACACACACACACACACACACCACACAGCGCACACACACACACACACACACACACACACACACACACACCACACAGCGCACACACACACACACACACACACACACACACACACACACACACACACACACACACACCACACAGCGCGCACACACACACACACACCGCTGTCTCCATGCAACTCTGTGGGAGGTCTCAGGTGCTTCCTTTTTGACCTGAGATCAGATTCTAAAAATGTCTTCTACATCCTGACAGTTTTCTGAAAAAGCTATGTTTCTATGTCAGTCGTTCTTCGATTTTTCAAAAATAGCAGACCTACAAGCTCGTAGCGCACCACTCGGTGGTGCGCTATGAGCTTGTAGATCTGCTATATTTCAATAGCTAAATTCTAAAATAATGTTTAAAACACCAAAAGGGGTTCCTGCCCAAAATGGGTTAATGTGCGTCATTCTGTAATTCTTCATTTCTTTCTACAATGTTGAGATGCCAAATCCAACTAACTCTACTCTTGTCTACTTGAAACAAGAGATGAAACAATTACAATCTTGAACCTTTCAACTTTCTAGTAATTTGAAAAACAGGGCACACGTATCATGGTCAGACTTGTATTAATGTTTTTCTTTTTTTGGCACCCTTATTAAATGCTCCGAACTGAATAATACAACCATTCAGATGTGTCCCTGTGTACTTGCTGGCCCATTCAGATTCTGATAAAACCAGGACTGGTGCAATTACCTTGCCACAAAGGGTCACAAAGGGCCAGGCAATGAGCACGGCCGATTATACTGGCAGACACCTCATTACCGTAGCAGGCTCCAACAATAGACACTGGCCTTGCTTCCGGTATATCCATCTATCAAGAGCACCATTAGCCTGTCAAACGGGGACAATCGGCGCCATTAGGCCACCTCAATAATCAGACCTATTTACTTCTCCCTTTTCCATTTCTTCACTGTCATCATGCCCTCAGAGAGCCTTCACTTCTTGCATCCCTCCCTCCCTCCCTCCCCCCAATCCCCCCGTCCTCTCCCAACTCATTCTCAGACATAAAGACAAGCTCACTTGGCCGCTACATTCCTCAGAGTGCCGTTGTAATCAAATACGGTATGTTCCGTCCGCCGACTGGCCTACATTTAATTTGAAAGCGTACCTCCACACAATGAGCTTGGTACAGGTCTCAGAAGAAAGGGGGAAAAAAAGCAATTTCTGTTTCACTTGACTTTGGATAGATTTGAGGGTATAAGTTCATTTTATATTTAATGGGAAATTACATGGGTACGCCACTGCAACTACAGGAGGCATTTGAAGTGTTTTAGATTTTGTTTGACATGTTATTAGTTAGTTCTATTACTGGAACTGGATGTATGTTTAATACAGATATACAGAATCCAACTGTATATATACAACCCACTCCCAGGCACAAAACTGTGCATGACAGAGTGACAGAGTGAAGCAGGAATGTCACCACACATGGCTAAAAAGCCGCTCCGAGTTGCCAGAGCGGACAAACTCCAAACTCTTGCCACGGAGCCGTTGACAGTATATGAACTCAACCGGCAACCCCTTGTCTCCACCGCACAACTCCACAATATGCCTCTCATTAGATCCCACAAGCACAGTCTCGGGCTCCCACGATAGCGGGAAAACACCAGAAAAAAATGAAACAGGACTAATTTAAATTTTCCACTTGGTCAATACATGTCCCTTGATAAGTGCTGCTGTGTACAAGCAGCAGAGCCATGGGAGCATGCAAACATGGTAGCCATAAGACCTGGCAGACAGTATCACAGACCTGTCATTTCCATTGGCTGGGCTCACATTTCCTCACACAAACTACAGTATGTATGTCTGGGGAAGACCGGAGAGAGAGAGAGAGAGAGAGAGAGAGAGAGAGAGAGAGAGAGAGAGAGAGAGAGAGAGAGAGAGAGAGAGAGAGAGCGATAACAAGCACAGAGATCGTATTTATAAAGCTTCTACATATCTGACTGGGGTCTGTCTCTTCCGATCTCAGACTAACACATCAGACAGAGTCAGACCTGGATTTTCATTATACATCAATAAAGCAGAACTCTGTAATTGCTTCCACCGTCTGCTAAGCCAGGACCAGCACACGGAATCATTGGCCATGTAACTTATACGCCTAACGTATTGTAACAAATACTCCAAATCTAAGACAAGGACATGAAGGAAGCTGAGAGCAGGACACTGTCAGGGTGTGAGCCTGAAGATTTACACACACATTTACTGCCTACCGTGAAGGGTGATGTATAGACTTGCACCCAGGGAAAAATAAATAAATAATCATTAAACTAAATCCATAAAACAACAAAGATATCACGTTAAAATGATATGTGTTAAAGGCTAGCAGCCATAATCCCACCCACGGCCCTCCCTAAGCAACACATGTGGTTTGGTTGATTTATTTTGCCTGTGCTAAAAGGAAGGCAAGCATTTTTTGTAATGTCCACGAAGAGAGAGGGAAATTAAGAAAGAGCGAGGTAGACACAGAGGCAGAGAGTGAGACAGAGAAATGCAAACAAGAACCTTTCCCATCGACCCGGGTTTGATGTGTAAATACAACTGGCCAAGTACAAAGAGAAGAGAAGTAGGGCAGCAGCATTCTGTGCAAGTCTCGCCGCAAATGTTAACATGCCGTGTCTTGGGGTCTGAGTTTTGAACTGCTCTCCCATGTTTTCAAAGGACCCCCTTCCAGCGTACACATTTATCCACCAGCCGCGCCTTTGATTCTGGGGGAAAATGAATCGTGGCAAAGGGGCCAGAGTTTCAACAATTCACTGTTTAAGTTTCATGGTACCAGTTGCCCTCTCCCTTCAAGCTGTGAAGTCATAATTCATAATAGAGCAGGTGTGAGATGTCAGCAGGCTCGCCATTGGCCCTGCCACAGACATTGTCACTCTGAAACGCACTAATGCCATTCTTTCGTTGGCACCAAGCTAATTTTCATTTAATCACTGACAGCAGACTTTGCACTACAGTAGCCTAAGACTTAGGCCCTAAGTGACGAAGAATGAAAGATTACTGGTACATTAATAGTGCCTCTATAGCGCTGGTCCATAGCATTAGCGAGTTCTCTTTAAAGCTCTGCAAGGGACTATATGTATTACTGCATAGATCAGGTTTTGGTCTACCAGATTTGGACAATAGAAAAATGCTATTGATCTGTAAGTGGTGTGGAGTGAATACAATTGTATTTCCTCGCCAAAAAGTAGATTTTACACAAAAGATGGGGTTCCAATCAGTGTTGTTTTCGTCGACTAAAACCAAGACGAAACATGTTCGTCGACTACCTTTTTTCACTGATGAAAACTAAATGGAAACTAAATGAAAACTAAGCTATGGTGACTAAAACTAAGACTAAATATATCGACAATTTCGTCATAAAAACTAGACTAAAATGTTAGGAAGGGACTAGTGGACAAGAGATCCAGTATAAGTCATTTTACATTTGGTTGCATGCTGAAAATAGCCGATCTACAAGCTCACAACGTGTGAGCAAAGGGTAAAATCAGTCATTGCGACGGCATCAAGGCCTGCCAAAATACATTTTAGTCGACTAAATCAACTGTGAGTTTCAGTCATTTACATCACCTGAAGTCACACCAGCGTATCCACACTGGAGAAAAACCCTACTATTGTAAAGAGTGTGACAAGAGTTTCAGTCATTTACATCACCTGAAGTCACATCAGCGTATCCACACTGGAGAAAGACCTTTCCACTGTAAACAGTGTGACAAGAGTTTCAGACAGTTAAGTCACCTGGAGTCACACCAGCATATCCACACTGGAGAAAAACCCTTCTATTGTAAACATTGTGACAAGAATTTAAATCAGTCAGGTAACCTGAAGTCACACCAGTGTATCCATACTGGAGAAAAAAAAACAACCACTGTAAACAGAAGAGACACCAGCGTTTTTATAATAGACAAAAGCCATTCCTTGAAGAAGAAAAGAAAGGGGTTCACTTATCCACCACCTCGCTGTTACAACCTCTGCAGCCCAATACTGTGCCCCAGCCCACATACACATGTGAAGAAGGTTGATTCTGCAATTAACAATGCCCTCCTTATCATAACTGGTTGCCTGAAGCCCCACCCCTGTGTCCTACCTGCCAGTCCCAGAGTGAATTGCCTTGACTGGCCTCCGATGAGAGGCTGTGATACACTCAACCTGCCAAGGAAAGCCTAGAAACATGACTGGCACATCCTGCAAAAAACTAAAAGGAAGGCAATACCTCCAAGAAGACTCAAGTGCGCCACCCATACAATAAGGCGGAACAAGAGATGCTTAGTTCTATCACTGTATACAAACGTATGGCTCGCATCACCCTGCAAGCAGGAGTGGGAGTTGGCTGACCCACATGTCTCCATCATTACACCCGGGACATGGGAGATGGAGCCGAAGGAAATCTACCACTCTGGCGATGTTTTTTTGCGCAGAAAAAACGTCACATGCTACTTAAATAAGAATGAAAAACATATACCGTAGGTTGTTAATTGCCGTTAATAAATTATTTAATTAAACGTAAAGCTGCTATAAGCAATAATATGTCAAAATGTATTTATTTTTTGGTAATCAGACAGCCAGCAATGAGTAGAACGCTCCCATTGGTCGAAAAGAAACCCGGTCGCAATGACTAACCAATCAGGAAGTAGACGGGTAAATCGATCAGGATCAGGATGTGGCCTCCTGGTGGCGCTATAATAGGCCAATGTGAAAAGGGTGGGATATATTCCTCAGCCTAGAAGGAAAGTCTGTGAAAGATTTCACGTAAATTGCACGCTGCGTTCATGATTTGAGGTTGTTCAAAACAGGCCAATAATCCTGCAAACATTGAAAGCCAATGTTAGCCAATTATGATGGAACAAATGAAATATCGGACAGATCCGTCTTGAACACATGACTATAGAGATAGTGTGTAACGATTTGCGGGATATTTGGACAGAATCTGGAGGAGTAATAGCAAAAATCTTTTTTTTCAAAAGTCGGTCTCCTGGTGGCGCTATAACAGGCCTGGTGGAGACAATAATGGGCCTTTGATATGAAAAGGGGTTGTAAACCATGGTCTTACCGGCCTGGTTGGTGGTGATGTCTATGGAGACGTGCTGGGCCGGGTAGGGGCTCTTGTTGCTGACGCCGTTGACCGCCTGGATCTCGAAACTGTAGAGCGTGTGCGCCCACAGGTTGCTGATGAAAACGCGCGTGTCCATCAGGCCCAGCTGCCGCGGCACGAAGTCCACGTTGTCGTCGCAGTGGGAGCACGTGGAGCGCTGGCGGTCGGCGGCCGCGCGGCACTTCTTGCACACGATGTTGTAGACCACGTCGCGGCGGCCGCCTGTCTCGCGCGGCGAGTGCCACTCCAGGATCACCGAGGTCTCGTTGACGACGGAGATCACGTTCCTCGGGCCGGACGGGACACCTACAGTACAGGGGGTGGGGGAGTTAAGGTTTGTTGTTTGTGTTTGTACTTTACTTGAGTATTGCCAATTTCCAGTACTTTTACTTCTACTCCACTACATTTTAGAGGTAATTATTGTACTTTTACTAGCCTGGGGGTTCCAGCCTGATTCGCTGCATTCCGTGGATTTTTTTTGTCACTCGCTACTCAGTCTGGCCAGCAGGCAGCAGACTTGTATTTCATAACGTCACCTGTTACGTAGCCACGTTGTTGCTGATACGTCATCAGCCAGCGCCACTCTGTCTATGCTTCTCACTGTCAAAAATAGCACCAGTTTGAGACTAAAACCTACGGTAGAAAGTAAACAGTAATTTGATTCAGTAGTCCACTGTCAGATTCAGTAGTACAAAAAACTGACGGCTGTGTGGGGTGAAGGTGCAGGGCAACAGCAGTAGCTGCGCGGTGCGCATTGATATGACGTCAAACTGGTGGGGTTTTTTCCCAACCCGCACCACAGACGAATCAGAAGCCGGGTCCATTTCACCCTTTTACATGTCCCGCCTACCTTAGAGATAGGACCCTTTCCAGACTGCGTACTTAAGTAAAACATGCGAGTACTTTTTCCACCACTGCAGTTTAGTCAATTAATTATACTATGAAATAAATGTGATTACTCTTTATCCAGGATACCTATTTCATTTTTTCTTTCTTTCCTTATTTTGTTCATAATTTCCTTCATCCCCTCCGTTGTTTCTTACTCTTTTTGTCCTTGCTTATCCTCCTCACAATCATTTGTGAGCATTTGGAATGCTAATTTATTCTATTCACACCCAGACAGAGATCACAGAGCGAGACGTTTGTGTCTATCAAACATTGGTTATTTAGCAGAGCGCGTTGTAGCGTGGAGTACCCGAGCGCCTCTGGAGGTTCACGCTTCGCGTTCACTCCTCATAGCCTGCAGCTTGAGCAGAACTCACCTAGGCACGTCGTTATTCACAATGAAAATGGCAAAATAATTAGACTATTGTTTTTCCAGCGTAGCATGTTATTTGTTATGGTGCAGGGGAGGAGGAGTGCTTATAGCCCTACTGCATTTCAGAGCGAAACAGCCGTCCGAGTTATCGCTCAGGTAACAACAGTGATAGACTCTCCTTACATAACCTGAGTTTTCATGTCCCTGTGGGTGTTCAGAGTTAGTGCTTTGCCTCTCCGTGGAGGGTCAGATAACAGGTATTGCCTGTGATAAAAACAGAGGCTCCTTAAAGCGCCATAGTGCTGCTTAGCTTGGGAGAGTCTTAAGCTGCCCCGCAGCACAGATCTGGCATCAGTATATCCTCTGTAAAGGCTGATCTTTGTCATTAGCGGAGGACAAGCTAATTTGACCCCTGAGTCGGTACTGTCTACACTCTACAGTCAGTGGCACTAAAAACAAAAACAAAACTCCCACAAGGAGAATTTATGTGCTCAATTCTAGAGAGCCCTTAAGAAGTTACCAAGCTTTTTATTTCCTTTCTTAACATGCTCCCTGTTCCGCCTCAGCTTTCCTGCAGGATCTTATTTGATCTCGGGAAGATTCCGGGTTGAAGCCCTGAAACGTTTCTAGTAATAGCTGTTTCATTGCATCTGTCTCAGTGTCTTGTCTGTCATAAACAAGGGCTTTTTAAGCCAAGCTTGTTCTTTTCTTTAAGCACACGGGAACACGGCTCCTGAGATCCACATCTCTGCTGGGCAGAGAGCAGACTTCCGTCAACGTGGGGCACAATCAATCATTGTTGGTGCAAAGCCACGTGGGACACATACCGGGTGGGGAGGCTGGGACCGGGCGCCGCCCGGAACACACTAGGGTGACAGTGCCGCGGCGATGCCGCAGCGATCCCGAGGTTCAACACCTCAGCGATGGAGAGGTCAGTGGGAAGGCTATGCACAGTGTGACTATTATGGTCTGGCAGAGACACTTTTAGCTGCTGGAAACATGCTCATGCTATACAACGAGTGTTTGTACTGAAAGATAGATAGATGGACAGACAGACACACAGAAAGGGAGAGGGCTACACTACAGAGAACTGGATGTGTTTAGATCGACAAACAGACACACAGAAAGGGAGAAGGCTACACTACAGAGAACTGGATGTGTTTTAAAGATAGATAGATGGACAGACAGACACACAGAAAGGGAGAGGGCTACACTACAGAGAACTGGATGTGTTTTAAAGATAGATAGATGGACAGACAGACACACAGAAAGGGAGAGGGCTACACTACAGAGAACTGGATGTGTTTTCTGCTAAACCAGACAGACACACAGAAAGGGAGAGGGCTACACTACAGAGAACTGGATGTGTTTTCTGCTAAACCAGACAGACACACAGAAAGGGAGAGGGCTACGCTACAGAGAACTGGATGTGTTTTCTGCTAAACCAGGCCATGTGAGGAAAGTGGCAACACCTTCCCGCTCGGCCTCTGGGGATTGCTCTAGAGGCACTTCATGCACTCCCCACGCCGCTTCTATCTTCTGCATCATCAATCACACACAAAAAACCACACACTGCAGGGAAACGCAGCGCATGTCCTCATGTGTTGCATGACAGTCTGTATGTACACTATATATACGAGGGCGTTCCCATGTGGAAAAATGCATTTGGCATGAAAGCACACATCTGTTTCCATGTACCCATGGGCCTGCTGTCTGTACCTATTTATTCATACATGGCGTGAATATGAAATATAAAACAAACAAACAACTGAACTGCAAGGTGTGTGCCCGGCTCATAGCACTTTGTCCTTTGTATACACTTAGAGACTCACATATGCAGGGGAAAGCAGGAGAAATCAGATGTGACTTCCACTTAACCGGTGATTTGCAGGCTATTAATGCTGCCCTTGGCTGTTTTAATTTGCCACAAGATTTAATTTGTAGGGAGCGTTACTTACAGCCTCTCGGCTGGCATGCATTTAGCTACGCCAGTCAGACTCGATAGTGCTTAGGTACACGTCGCCTGTGCCAAAATGGCAAAAGCACAATCGTTGTCCTCAAACAAATCCTATCGGGGCTGGCCTTCAAAGAGATTGTGTTGCATTGGTTTGATGGTTAGTGTGAGTCAGGGTGAAACACAGTTTAATTCCCCAAAGGTCAGACACACTTTAGCATGGCATAATAGCACAGTGTCAGAGTGAGACTAATCAAGCTATGGGGTATTTAGTAAAATAGTTTTACACAGAGGCAATTCACATGAGGAGGCTTTTATGGCAGGGTCAGTCGTTTTTTTTGGCTGTCTCTGATAGGTTGAAAGTAATTTGACAGGAAATGGGGAGAGAGATGGGGGGGGGGGGGGGGGGGAGACACGGGTTGGACTCCCGATCCCGCTGTCAGGCTGGCTCAGCCGTCCGGGCCGAGATTTCATTTTATACAGTATATGTTTTGCACCTCTTTGCTTAAAGCAGCACTATAAATCTTTCCCCCTTTGAACCAGATTTTACCATGTAGCTAATAGAGCCGGGAGATAAATTGAATGTGTGTCAAATCCTGGGTCTAGGCGAGACATGACCTTTGACACCATCTACAGGTAAATGTACAAAAATGTTACAAGTTACCATTGTATAAACCTACCCTACTCCACCATTACTGATTGATCAAAATGTAGTTAGTTACATACTGTAGTAATGCTATAATGTATCACCATTTTACTAGTAAAGACCACATGCCTAAACTGAAATACATTCAAGTTGTTATTCACATAAGTAAGAAAGGTTATGGTGGCGAAAATGATGCTCAGACTGTGGACTGGAATGAGAGAATGAAGGAAGGAGGGATGAAGGGCTGAGGTCATGCATGAGGTTATGTGGGGCAATGAGTTGATGAAGGGATGAAAGGTGTGAGTAGCCTGGGACTCACGGGGCATCTCACCAAACCCTGAGACTTTCAATAAGTCACTGTTTCTCATGGTGAGAGGTCGACGGACCACTATTGTATGAGATAATTATAGGTAACATTTTCACTTCAGTTCCTCAAATGTAAGAATGTTAGAAAGAAAACTAATAGGCGTAGTGTGGGATAAAAGTTTGAAGTGCAATGGTGACTGTAATGCTGCGTTCACACGAGGCAGAGGCAAAGATGCAAAAATCACATGATATTTGTCGCTTTGTGTCTTTGTATGTGTTGCTCACACGGTCATCAAGCGTGTCCGTAGTGACGTGTGTCGGCTGCCATTGCAGATAAAGTTGTAGCTTTGTAGCTTTGTTGCATCTGGAAGTTGAACCCAGCTTCAATTTGTAGCTTTGTAGCTTTTGTAGCAGCTACAAACGTCGGATGCATCTTTGCATCTTCATGTCACTGGCTTCCATTGAAAATGAATGTTAGACTGTAGCTTTGCATCCGTCCACATACAGCATCACACACCGAAAATAGCAGGTCTAAAAGCTGTAACCGTAGTCAATAATGTTACTCGGGAACGTGTAAGTTGGGAATGCATGCCCGTCCCGGTTATCCAATACCCTGTACCATTCTGTCTGTGTACCCTTTGTACGGAGATCTCTGTATGTGTATCCCACGATGCGTTGTGAGCTTGTAAATCTGCTATTATCATGGAATGTCCCCCCCTCTAGAAATAGGACGCTGGTGGTTAATTACTTCCTGTCCCTTCCCTCTCCACACAAAGATTAAATCCACAGCATTCTGCTGTGCCCACTGCCCTCGTATAAAAAACAAAAAGCATGCTTCAGACAACAGCCACCTGTCCTTCGGCTGCCAGGTGCCTGAAGAGGTAAGTGACTGGTGAGCACAGGTGTGACAACGTGTTGGCAGGGCGCCAAAGGAAAGGCCACAACCTCCTGTTTCCTCCCCTGGGCTTGCTGATATGAAGTCTACACGCTCAGCCCCCCCAGAATCAACACCCGCAGCACAATGTTTACCCAGGCCCAGTCCCCGGCTTCTCCTCTTTCACACTGTTTGTTTGTATGACATGAAACAGGCCTTGAGGGACCCCCCCCCCACACACACACACACACACGATATGGATCGCGGGGCCCGCAATGTCGAGGTGCTGAATGAAGGGCCGTGTGTGGGACGGAGAGCCACATAATAAAACATGTTATAAGGCCTCGTGTTGTTGTCTGGACGGATGGAAGAGGTCCATGTGTAAGTGTGTGTGTGTGTGTGTGTGTGTGTGTGTGTGTGTGTGTGTGTGTGTGTGTGTGTGTGTGTGTGTGTGTGTGTGTGTGTGTGTGTGTGTGCGTGCTTGCGACAATTACATTGGTTTATCGCTGCTACACAGCACAAGCCTGATGTCCTTATTTCAAATAATTTCAGAACATTTCCCAAACCGCAGGTCACATTCACAACACGTTGCAACGCGTCGTGAGCTTGTAGATCGGCTATTTTCACAATTTGTACAGTACATGTAGGTTAGGTTAACTCTTGTACACTCTCAACACCACACAGAGACGAGAAAGACAGAAAGACAGAAAGAAAGAAAGAAAGAAAGAAAGAGGAATATATACTGTATGTATATGATCTTTGACCGTTTGTTCTTTGAAGACAAGGAACAAGGAGGTGAGAGGGGAAGGGGGTGAGGTGAGAGGGGAGGGGGGTGAGGTGAGAGGGGAGGGGGGTGAGGTGAGAGGGGAGGGCGGTGAGTCAGTGGAATATATTGGAGAGCAAGGGGTTAGGGTTTGAGGACTACTGCATCAAATTGAGAGATGAGGAGAATGGGCAATGGGAGGTTTGAAGGCTTGTGTTTTTGTCTGGAAGTCCAGACAGTGTTTGAAAGGGATCAAGACGCCATGCAGAGAGTTATGAGAGCTCACAGAAGCCCAGAGCCAACGTGGTACCGACCAGGAATGTGACGAACCCATCCGAACCGTCCTGTCGGCGTCTCAATCCCTGTTTGCATTCCAATGTTTTGGGGTTGTTGTTTTTGTTTCCTTTATGAGTTTATCTTGGAGGGTAGTTGCAATACCACAGCAAGATAGGGAGATACATTATACGTTGTTTCACATAGCACAGCAAACGCGATTTACTTAAACCTGCTGTGGTGTATATTTGCTTCCGAGATTCTCAAACGTTTTGATTTCAAGGAGCCACCAGTGGGATATGCATTAGGCTATGAGCCTCCATTTGATCATCTCCATTCTCCACAGTAAAATCCATCTAGTCGGCTCCATTTGTACGAGTTATAGACCAAGTTACAGACCCATAAGGGTCCAATCCATTTAGTTCCAATAACTATCAATAGCTGGGGACCGCCTGATAACCCCTCAAGGACACCTGGACCCCGGACCACATGATGAGAACCACCGTCCAGCTTGTTTTTCTGACCTCTAGTTTGAGGTTGTTAAGCGGTTGTATTCGTCCAAAAGCAACAAAGTGCAGTGTTTTCACAGAAGCAGAGAGATTCCCAAATATTGTGAGACGAAGCCGTCGCCATAGTAGTAGTGGTGTTTCTGTTGGGTGGGTATTACGGCAATATTTGACTAACATGCAAGTTTGAATAATGACAGCTATATCTAACCGGCAAACATAGTACATCCCTCTTCCCTCCTTATTTGGTGAACCACATAGACCAGTGATAAAATGGCGATATAAAGCGCAATAAAATACAGTGTTCTTGTAGTGGGCTGTGCCTTTACATCAGGCCCACCGTGTCATTACAACACCAGCTGTACCGACTCCGCTGCTGTGATTCAAACGTACCAACTCATCAATCGTGCCGATAAACATTAAGGGGCTTAAAACTAGAGGCCTATATAGTGTATACGTACAGTAACGTACTATACATGCCTTCCGCATAGCAGACCCTGTCTCATTCCATCCATATGTGCACCACAATACGTCTGCTAGTGTTACAACACATTGAGCTGGCCCCCACCCCCACGCTAGCAGTGGGATATATTGATGCCTGCTACACCATATAGCCATATACTATACCCTGGCCTCGCTCGCCTCCCCCACCCCCCCCCACTGTCTACTGTTCTTCACAGCAGGCCATCCAGCTTCTCCACATCCCCTCTCCCCCATGGACTAATCAGCCATGGTTTCACTGCCCAATACCCCTCCAATTACCACTAAGCCTGTCATTCTCCTTCTCTGCCTCACACAGCCGGCAAAGCCCACCGGCTCAGCAGGCACGAGCACGCCAATCCCCATGTTGGGGGTGAGGGATGGGGGGGGGGGGGGGGGGGGGGGGGGGGGGTTGGGGTGGAATGGGGTGTGAGTGCGTCATCCTAGGAGGGGGCCTGAGGCGACTGGGGGAAGGGGGAGTTGTTCCTATTACCTATAAGGAGAGCAGAGAGGGATGGAGAAGCGCTTCAATGCAAACCAGCAATCCCAAAGGCACCCCACATCTTCTGCTCACTGGCCAAGCTGAGTGGAAGAGTATGGGCCCATACTGCAGGCATCCTGGGGTAAAATGGGCTCTCCTCCAGGGATTGGCCTGTCTTTAGAAGCTTGGAGGCAGGGACGAAGCGGAGGAGGGGGATGTAGTCTGAAGTGGGTCCCAGGCCTTGGCCGCACGTCTCCAGAGGGAAGAGGGATGGGTGGTAACAGCAAGGGACCCCCCGCTGACAAAGCTAGGTGCTGGCCAATCCATCAACGGGGCTAATCAGAGTGATCTGGAGCACACTATTGCGACCTGCGCTGCTAAGGCCCACCTGCACCGACGGAACGAAAGCTTCTCCCCATTACAGATTGGCCTGATTTGAGCTACCGCTATATACAACTGCTTCTTATCAGGAGCAGCAGCATTAAGGAGATTCTTAACGGGATGATCTTGCTGTGCCCCCGGCCACCCGCCGCCTCCGGCTAAGATCTGGACATAATGTACTGTACCATTATATTCAGCTGCTACACTGTCCATGTTTAAGGTTCAAACCAAGGCACAATGGGCAAGTCAGAATCGCAAAGCACACTTGTACAAAGTCTTGTGTGTGGGTGTGTGTGTGTGTGTGTGTGGGGGGGGGGACTCTGTGTTTTCCCCCTCTTCTCAGGGAGGGGACATTTAAAATGACTCAAAACTAATGGTGAAAAACATATTTGTTTTGTAAGCACTTGTTAACATGAATTTCAAGCATAATGGTGTCAACAGATATTGGTGGGTGTTACCAGTTGGTGGGTAAACTGATTTACTGAGAATTGTGGGCAGATGAGTGCAGACTTTGTCAGCAAGGGACTTTGTGTTGCCTAGAAGAGGGCTTTAACTGGCTATTATAACCTTTCAAATATATGACCATGTTGCATACACCACTGCAAGAGTGGGATTTGTTTTCCACAGCATCAACACTCATCCACATGATTCCAACAGACATGCACACATCGTCATCGTCTGAACGCAACATTGTTGCTACATTTGCAACTAAGGTTGCATCATAATTTAAATGCTTTGATAGTGAGATGGACAGTATAGTAGAGAGAACAAAACCTCTATGGATGTTCATGTGAGCGCGAGAAGGAGAAGAACTGCACCAATTGAGAGAGAGAACGCAACGAGAAACACAGAAAAACATCAGTATGGTATGCATTTAGAATCCCAGCTCGGCCCAGTGGGGCGTCTTTAACCCATTCTGGACGGGAACTCCTTTTGGTGTTTTAACTAAGCATTATGTTATACTTTAGCTATTGAAAAATAGCAGATCTACAAGCTCATAGCGCGCCACTGAGTGGCGCGCTACGAGCTTGTAGGTCTGCTATTTTTTGAAAAATCACACCTGTGTGAACTGAGTGGTGAAACTCCCCTCTCTCTCCTCTCTCCCTATCCTCCCCCCCTCCCCTCCTCTCCTCTCTCTCTCTCTCTCATTAGCAGGCAACAGTGCAGCACTAATACTATCTCTCTCTCTCTGTTTCTGGCACAACAGTGCCCCTACTGGTACTCATAGTCATTTGCTCATTAACATCACATAGGTGAACAGTGGTGAACACGGACATTGCTGTTCCTTGGAGTGGTTGCACCACTCAAAAATCGTAAATATGCGGCACAAATCTTTGAATATATATTCTTTCAGAAGATTTCAACGTCAGGCCTAAATGGGTTAAAGCGGCCTCAGCTGGGGAGTTGTTTGGTAGAGCGCTTGGGGAGCATCCGAGGCCTCGAGGTACAGATGGAAGCTAGACTCCACGAGAGCATTCAGAACCTCACCAGAGACCTAACGGTGCAGACTATGGGAAGGCAGGAGCGTCTATCGCTCCAGCCTCAAGGTGAGGATTGCCGCACTTATGGGATCATTCAAAACAAGTCAGTTCCTCGAACGCTTCCGGGCACTCACTTAAAATGGAAACGTGGAGATAGGGCTGCGTTCAATACGCTAGGGTGTAGGGGCTGTATAGGGAGGAAGGCTACAGCTGCGAAAAAGATAAGAAAAAAGAATGTGGTCCTCTGTCTGTCCCAAAGGCAATATACTCTATGCACGGCAGCCATATTGTGCCTCTTCTTGCTTTGCTTCCTTCACAAAATGTTACCAATGAATCCAGGTGTAAGTGAATAAATCCAGGCTAAATCCTATATAATGTAGCTTCTAGCGAAGGTTCAATGATGAAGATCTCTGTTGTCATCCACAGCTTGAGAGAGGCCAGCTCATCTAGCCAATCTGCAGTCAGCGAATCAGGTGATCGGACACTTGTTATTCTCTTTTCAGTTTCTCCCTATTAAAAAAGCCATTACAAGCTTATTCAATCAATGCAATTGGAGTCAAATCTCCAAAATGTGGACAACGGCCACGTCATTATGAGTCAGACAAAACCATATCAGAGCATACTTATTTACACACACCTCGACAGTGGGTGCAGGGCCAATAAGGCAATTATGGAAGGAGGTAGGGCCCACACACACCATTCTTTTGGTAAAGAATTACTTTATTGAGTTAAACGGCAAAACCATAAACAAGCCTGATAAGCCCATATAGGCATGGGGATCCGGTTGTCGAGAGACACAGATCCGACCGCTATGCCTGTAAATGGTCATGTGAATATATGGGCCCCGCCGACTTCAAACTGAATATATGGGCCCTGCCGACTTCAAACTGAGCAGGCGCATCGGAGAGGACTCTATCGGAGAGGTCGTTTGGATAATGCGGTTATCCAGAACGACCGATCAGAGTGATATGTCCATACAGGTATATTTAGGCATAAATAAGGATCTCCATATGGGCATAAAAGGGACAAGGACTGACAGATACAGACATCTCCATGTCACAACCAGAACTCCGACAAAGCCCCTGACACTATGAGCAGACATATCGATCGGCCCACGTATCAGCCCCAACCTCTAGTTAATGCATAAGCACTCCAAAAAGCCTCAAGGGTGAGTTATTATTTTGTTGTGTGCCGGTGTGTCGCGCACATAAGAAGAATATCCTTCTGCAGCGCTTTGTGAGCTTGTAGATCAGTGGTTTTCGGTGAGCACAAACCAAGTATAAATCGGGCATCGGAGGCAGCAGAGGACAAACAGGTAGAGGAAGAGGGGGGGGGGGGGGGCTATAGAGTGTTTTCCTCCAGTGTAATTGTGTGTCGGTGGGAAGCGTGGAGCGGCCCAGCTTATTCCTTTTACATAGGATTAAGATAACTACGGAGACAGCGGAAGCCTTATTGGATCCTCGGCGAATTACTGCGGGACAATGTCGGGGCCTTCTCAGCATCTGCCTGGGTAATTAGGACTTCAGGGGATGATGGGAGACAGAGTGAGGAGGAACCCATACTCGGAGAAGAGGAGACGGGGGGGATGTGTGTGTGTGTGTGTGTGTGTGTGTGTGTGTGTGTGTGTGTGTGTGTGTGTGTGTGTGTGTGTGTGTGTGTGTGTGTGTGTGTGTGTGTGTGTGTGTGTGTGTGTATGTGTGTGTGTGTGTGTGTGTGTGTGTGTGTGTGTGTGGGTGTGTGTGTGAGAGCATGTGTGGAATAGCGAGACAGAGACAGACAGACAGACAGACAGACAGACAGACAGACAGACAGACAGACAGACAGACAGACAGACAGACAGACAGACAGACAGACAGACAGACAGACAGACAGACAGACAGACAGACAGACAGACAGACAGACAGACAGACAGACAGACAGACAGACAGACAGACAGACAGACAGACAGACAAATATTAAGCATGACAGAGAGAGAGCTATACTGAAAGAGAGGAAGCTTCTTGCCACAATAATGGAAAGGTCAGTGATTGAACGCCCACAGTGCGATCATTATAGTCTGGCTGAGCCGAGAGCTCTGGATGTGTTGTCATTTTAGCACATACTGTGGTAGAGATGCAAGCACAAACACCGGTGTTACTATGGAGAGAGAGAGAGAGAGAGAGAGAGAGAGAGAGAGCTGCACATTGTGTGGGTTACAGAAGACCTCTGTGACATAACACAACGCTTTACATTGTAGTGACAGAGATAGGTGAGATACAGGAGCACTATCTACAGCACCGCTTCTCAACACCAAGTCTGGAGGACTACCAGGGGTCCAAATACACCCTAACTCTGAAGGCCCACGCATACTCCAGTTTTAGGTGATAAGGTGACCACTAGGGATGTCCCGTCCCAATCACGTTTTTTTTTGCTCCTGATCCGATTCTGATCATTTGATTTTGAGCATCAGCCGATAACGATTTTTCCTGATATTTATATTTTATAGAACACGTTTATGACAAATCACATATTATCACCATAGTACAATATCCCAAATCACAGACAATATCCAGTCTAATATCATGATATGGATATAATATTGATACTAGGGATTTCCCGATCACGTTTATTGGCTACCGATCCGATTCCGAGCATTTGAAAATTACGTGATCGGCCCCGTTTTCCGATCACCCGATCGGATCAGGACAACCCTATAGTGACCACCGCGGTACAACATGACGTCACGCTGCGGAGATAAGCGACTCACCGCTTACCCCAACACATCTCTCTGTTTTTACTAACCACCGCTCACCCCAACACATCTCTCTGTTTTTACTAACCACCGCTCACCCCAACACATCTCTCTGTTTTTACTAACCACCGCTCACCCCAACACATCTCTCTGTTTTTACTAACCACCGCTCACCCCAACACATCTCTCTGTTTTTACTAACCACCGCTCACCCCAACACATCTCTCTGTTTTTACTAACCATCGCTCACCCCAACACATCTCTCTGTTTTTACTAACCACCGCTCAGCCCAACACATCTCTCTGTTTTTACTAACCACCGCTCACCCCAACACATTTCCAATTTTCGAAACCTGGACCCGCCCCGCCCGTCAATCATCAGTTCCACAACCCGCCCCTTACCCGTGATTTATATAAAACTCGAAACCGCCTGTCAAAAAATTGACCCGTTACCCGTTCGTATCACTGTTCGCTATCAAACTCGGATACCCACGTCCACGGAGTATCCGACCCGTTGCAGGACTCTGGTATGCGTGGGCCTTAATAGTGTGCAAATGTAACCAAATGGACCTGTACTCTCTCAAGAGTTACATTTACACTGAGGGATTATCCAGGGTAGGTTAGGGATCCCTGTTCCACACTCTTGAAGTTACAGACCAGAGATATTGAAAGACCATTTGTACTGGGAAATGAAGGGGTCCTTGGCCTGGAACCCGTCGTAGAGCCCTGATCTACAGTGTCTCTGACGTGCTGGTGTGCAATGAGCACGTGCATATATGATGAGTGACAGGCTAGGTTTACTCACTTGTGCACGGTGCGTCCGGCAAGTCGACATCTGCGCGGTAGTAGCCGTTGCGGCACACACAGATGGTGGCGGCCTCGGCCGCTGAGCGGCTATTGGGAGGACACTGCAGACACAGCCCTGGACCCTGGGTGGACTTGAAGGTACCAGGAGGGCATGCTGGGAGAGAGAGAGAGAGAGGGGGGGGGGGGGAAGAGAGTGATTAAGGCTATCACGATTACAAATTTAAGTCTGCGATTAATTGTCACACAACAAAATCGCCATTAACAATTTAATTGCGTTTTTTGGCATTGAACATTGGAACTTTGATTTCCGATTGTTTTTAACGCTTCGTAATCAAAAATTGCACAGGTCAGATATGACAAGTAACTTAAATATACAAAGGAATTAATGACATACTTCATCATTTTATGCTTTGCGGTAAGAAATGCGGAAATAGCTGATCTATCTAGTGTTGTTGCAAGCTTGTAGATCTGCTATTTGTGCTTTACAAAAATAAATAAATAAATATATATATATATATATATATATATATATATATATATATATATATGGATTATGCAAAAAGAATTGCGATCACAGGCCTAGGGATGATATGAGTACAATTTACAATTGAGGAATTTAGCAGATGCTCTTAACCAGTGTCTTACAGTAAGCAAGGTAAACACCTTTTAGCTTTAATGTCTTACTGTACCATCACCATTTGCCGTTTATACATTTCAGACTAATAAAGTATTCAATCAATTAAATCAATCAAAAACCGCAGGTGGATCAAGAACATCCGTCTAAACAATATACTATCGAAAAGAATACATGTACGTACATTGAACTATAGGATACCAAGTGAACAATTAATGAACCTAGCATATGTCGAAATAACATCTATCTTACATTTTACGGTGTGGTCAAGAAAAAACAAGCCTAAGTAATTTAACTCGGACCGTGTACAAACGGAACCAAATGGACCTAACAATAAGGAGTGGAGGGTTATGCAACAAAGGAAAATTAGTCCATCTTGAAATGAGCCTTCTTATTGCATGCCTGATCCATGCAGGGGACTCTAATGCTGCATTCACACAGGCAGATGCAGAAGATACAAAGATACCGTGTCATGTGACAGTGGGTGACATGTAAAATGTGCAAAAATCGCAGATATACAAGCTCACAAAGCGACACATTGAGAGATTGTAGATCTACTATTTTCGCTATTTATTATCTGTAGGTTTAACCAATGAATATATCAATATCCAGAAAATTAACAGTTTTGGACATACAAGGTACCCGCCCATCTTTCCCCCATGCTGCAGATTCATCTTATCTAGAGCGGCTGGCCGAGGGGGAGAGGTTATGGAAAAGGCACAAAGATAAGTGTGGCTGATGCCGCTTCGAATACGCTCAGGCAATAACCAAATCTATTTCCATTCCCCATCCAGAGCGAATAAAACAAGATGGGGAGTGTTTCTGTACTCCCGCGAAGGATTTACCGGCTATAATAACCATGATGAATGTCTAATATTTTAGCTGACATCCCAGTAAGGGCAGTGGCCGTGGTGCTGCAGCCCAAGTGAGGGTGGTGGTGGATATAAATGTAATGGTATAAGCGACTGGAGAGTTTCTCCATCTGCCTCTATTTGCCATGAGTAAAAGACGGTAATGACTTGACTGGGGCCGGGAAATGGAAGAGCTGCTCATTCCAGTGAGTGTAAAAGTGCACGTCGTACTTGCTTTATTGTGGGAGAAGACAGTGTTATGAGTGTGACAGTGGATTTTAGGTGGTGGCAACCTGCCGGAGGAGATTGTTCTGATGATGACCATGTATATGGAGGGGTTCATGTGAGATGCGAGTAGGCCATGTTTTACACACTCCCTCCAACTACAGTGCTAAGTAAGTAAGCCTCCCAGGCCATGACTCATGAGGCCCATAGGGCAGGAGCCTATCTCCTGTTTCTGTAGCGTGAGGCAGCTTGATGTACAAGTACACCCCCTGGACATGATGATAGTATGTCGCAGGGCCTTAAGTTACCCCAATCCAACCCTTGATGCTGAGTGCCAAACAGGGAGGCACTGGTATGAGCCTCCCAGTCTCAGGGTGGACACTCTAACCACAAGGCCACTGAGCTGCTCCATTACACACAATGGTGATATGGCACTGGTTAAGAGTGACACTTGAATTACATTTTGAATACCGGTAGATTTAAAGGTCCTCTTAGTCAATATGAAATAAAATAAAAATGTTGAACTGAATTTCCCACAATAAAGGCTACTGGGCAAATGGAGTTACCGGTAGTTTAAAATGGTAATCAATAATGTATTTCTTGAAAAAGAGAGACAATTTGATAAGGTTTGGCTGACCCTCGTCCGTTATTTGAGTAGAAACAATGAATAGACAGGATATCACTGATATGGTTGACTGTATACCATTTTTTTTCAGATGTTGTTTTCCATGAGCATTTCATCATCTTACTATTATATTCTATAGTATGCAGTGTCACTGAGCAGTATGGGTGGGACGGATTGAGGGTTTTCTTTCTGTTATTGTCTTTCCTTTTTTTTTTTTTTTCATAAAAGAAAAAAATGTATACCATATCATAATGTTTGTGTAGCAATTTATAACCTGTAGCAATTTATACCTTTATAAATGGTAATGAATAGGTAAAGTATTCAAGAACCCATTTTCTGAAGGGGCCGGACTGGTCGGCTATGTGGGTAAAACCTTTAGACCTTTGTTTCAACAGGCTTTTAAGATTTAATTAAATGTTTTATGCTTCATTAAAGTAAGCACTGTGAAGCCGGGCATAGAAGCGAGTGTCTATTTTACTGCACCGTTAAAAGGGGGCAGGTTTCTCTCTTTCTTTTACGAGTCGTCTGTTCAGCCGGCCTCCTCGGCGGGCTTTTACTGGAGAATAGAGGGAGATGGAGTGAAGATATAAGTCTACGCAGGATACTCCAGCGTGTTGCTCCCCCTCACAGAGACACAGTGGAAGCTAAATGACTGACCCAGCATCTGGTCACACATCACCCCCACACCAGGCCATTGATAAACACTACAGAATTCCACACAAACACACTCACTGTCACATGCATGCACCCACACACCCACACACACACACACTATAACAACCCGAGGCGGTTTATAGAACTACTCAAGCTGCTGAAAGGCAGCTACTGACAATGCACTACAACATTTTATCGTGTATTGTCATGAATGTTATACTGTATACTGTAGCCGTTTTAGAAAATGTGTGGTCGTTTGCTCATTTCCCAAAGAAGCCTGCGGTGCACGGCTCTGTTTGTAAACAAACAGTAACATCAACCATGTTATCATATTGCTCATGACTAGATGCAATACAAGATGGATTTAGCATCGTCGGTAAGTAAATGTGATGTCATTGCCACGGGTTGCTGTTTTTTTTACTTGCCAGCATGTCTGATAATGACGTAGCGGTTCAATGGGTCCACATAAAAAAGTGTGAAGTGCAAGACTTTCTTTAAAATTATTTTAACTTTTAACTTTTAACTTTAACTTTACTTATTCAGGGAAGGCAAACTGAAAGCAGAGCACTTGTTCATGTGCAGCTTCGGGTGCACACAAACTTAAAAGACAAAAGACGAAGAAACAATCAACCACAGCGTGAAGAGCAAGAGCATGCATAATTCAACAGTGACTTAAACAGATCAAGTGATATGAAGTTTATACAGTTTCACTATCTGTGTGAGTAAAATCACCTAACATTTCCTTAGGTCTGTGTTAACACGGAGAACGTAAAGCACCAGAAATTCATGTGTATAATAGTTTGCTGCTATATATGACTATGTACTGTAAGGTAAAAGGGTAACTTATTTAATTAGATTGCATGTAAACAAACAGTGGACAATGTTGCTGCTTATGTGCAGAGGTGATGGCCACCCAAACCAAACGTCTGATAAACTAAAGTGTATAGTGTGATGGGTGCATTTATCTCCTGTAATAAACGCACAACTGTAGGTAGACTACATCATGTGGTTTAATAATAGAGGCAGCCTCATGCCATGCATATTTAAATAATATCACCATAGTTTAAGACTGATAAAAAACGTCGTCTGCACAATGTGTTTTCTGCTGTGTGAGGCAATCAGTATTTCTATAAAAGAACCCTAAAGTAGCCTCATTTTCAGTTTCTCGGTTGGCTCATTTAGAATGACACAACATCTGATAACTAATCATCCAACCATTATATGCCCCAAATGTTAATAATACCCTTTGTATTGGTGTTTATCCCATTCTGGGCGGGAACCCCTTTTGGTGTTTTAACTAAGCATTATGTTATACTTTTGAAAAATAGCAGATCTACAAGCTCGTAGCGCGCCACTCGGTGGCGCGCTATGAGCTTGTAGGTCTGCTATTTTTCAAAAAAATCGTGAAAATGCAGCACAAATTAAACTAAATTAAACATTAAACTAAATGGGTCCTGTAGGGACTCTGTGGGAGTCTGAATACGAGTGTGAGAGAGCTGCAGGCTTGTAATCATGCATGTGATGATAAGGTGATAAGGCTCTCAGCTTCATAAGCATGTGTAAGAGGTTTGAGTGCAGAGACTCTTAAAAAGGTCTCCTATAAGGACATTTGTTTGTTTAGTTTTTACCCCACACACCTCCAATTTAGTTGATTTACCAATTACCCCATCCCATACATTTCTGTGTTGGAAACGTGCCACTCCCTACTAGCCCACCCGCCAGTGAGGAGCGCTCACCAGGAGGACCTATAGATCTCGGGTCCTACTCCTCCCTGCGCCCCCAAGCACTGGCCTATATGGATTTGCACGCGGCAGCTGCACGGAGGCTTTATAAAGCAATAACTTCCGAAGATATCCGAGGGACAAGATAATAAACCGTTTATCCAAACTCAATTTTCACTAGGAACAGGGCTGAGAGAACATACATGCCTTCACCTTGTGCATGGGCAGAGAGGCTGTAGCAAAGCGGAAATAAATACGCATACTGTGCATTGTCCCTGGACGCACGCTCGCACGCGCACACACACACACACACACACACACACACACACACACGGGTGCACACAAGAGTCAAATCTATTACCCTGACTCGTCAGGAAAAAGGGCATAATAAGCCTCAAAGTGCGCGTTTAATGGGGTGTGAGCAGCATATGTGTACTGGATGTGTGCCCTGCGGTGGTGTGTTTACACAGGCAGACAATAGTTCTGCTTTAGACACTTATAAACATTGGCAAAAAAGCGGAGAGGAGAGCAAGAGGAGGCGGCGCTGAATCAGCCGCCCGATATATTGCTGCCGCGAAAGCACTGCGAGGCAAATGCGGGAATGCAAGCAAGCTCAAATGAATGCACACACAAGCACGCACACTTGCACATACACACGCAGCGGTGGTGCTGACGGATGTCCAGTGTTGACATCAGCACCATCCCCACTGCCAGTCCCAGGGTTTACTTGTTCAACTGATTTCACACGCACACACGAACGCACACACGCGCTATACTGACCCCATTAAATGTGACTGTGCTTCCACAATTTATGCCAATTGGCAGGCATATGTTGGACAGAACCTGTGTTAATTCAGTATACCCAGCATCTAAAGATGGCAGGTCAGCACTGGAGAGACCTCATAAAGAAGGGAGAACATCACACACACACTAACGTGAGAGTGCACAAGAGCGCACACACACGCACACACGCACACACACACACACACACACACACACACACACACACACAGCGCCACTTAACTCTCAACTTTTCTCCATTCGGTGTATCACTGCCCCAGAGCAGAGGCTTTTTGTAATTGACCTTCATAATTATGTGCATGAATCTTCCGCATTAAACTCATTAATTAGCTGCTCGCTTCTTTGCCGCACAGCGAGAGAAAGAGAGAGAGAGAGAGACAGAGACAGAGAGAGAGAGAGAGAAAAGAGCTAGAGAGAGTCACAGGGAGACGTGAACAATGTTAGCAAACCTCGGAGGCTGTGTTTAGTGCGTTAGGAGATCATAGATGCATCATCAGAGCATTGTTCTGCCTCGTAGCGTTTGGAGCCGGGCCCAAACCCTGCTTGTCTCTGATTCATGAATATTTGGATTGGGAGAGGCCGGGTGTGTTCCATATCATAAGCCTTCCACAGTGCGGGCAGTGAGCGCAAGAGACACATCACTCACCAGAGGTGTTGGTTTTCAGCGGACGCAGGGGAGATAAAACATTAGATCAACAAGCAATTAGTCTCCCCTGTGGGTGAATAACCTAAAAATGAACTGGCTGAGTACAGACATGAAACACTCCTATCCTTTTCAAGTACTGTCTACAGGCTTATTTTTTTCCGTCTCGTTCTTTCGTATTCTCCACCTCTTCTTCCTGTTGTTGCTCGCTCCAGGATTTTTTCCCCCCTTTTCATTTCTGTGTCTCCCACCGGAAAGGATTCTGTTTGTTACCTTCTCTCCCCGTGTTGCTTTTTCCTGCATATGATTGACAGCTTTGACTCCCTGTTAAGGTTGTCTCTCACTTCTCTCTCTCTCTCTTTGCCGTGTCACCAAACCTCCCCCACCACCACCACCACCCCCCCTCTCTGCAGCGGTGGTTGACAGAGTCGGGTCAGCCGTGGATCAGTGGCCACTAATCACAGTCTGACAGTGATGACCTGATGTCAAGCTTCAAGCCTGGCGACCGGGGGAGCAGATGAGAGGAGTGATGAGCCACACACACCGAGTCACTGCTGCAGACACCTCTACACCAATGAAGAGGACAGAGCCCCCCCTCCTTCCCCACATCCTCACGTGGCCAGAGGCCAAGCTGTCTAAAACAGAGTTTGTCTGTTATGTCTCCATCAATTATGTGCGTCTCCTAAAAAAGATCAATTACAGGTCGTGACACTATTTGCGTAGCGTCATGAAACAGAACCGCCCGCAACCAGGAAATGCCTGGTAATTATTTAACCACATTATACTGTAAACCCACAGGTCTTGGAGAAACAGACTTGAGTTACGACTCAGTTACAAAGAAGAAATCTCCTCACAAAAGTTTACGGAAAAGAGCTTGTAGATATTTTTGACAAATGTCCCCCCCAGAATAGGCATGCTGGGATTCAAGTGGTTAAATATTTCACAATCGCACTCATTAGTGTGAAAGATGGATCATAGTTAATGTCTTGTTTTCACCAGCATTGGTCTTGTGAAGCCAATAGGTGTACAAATAGTTTTATCTCAGAAAAAAACTATGTCTAAACCTAACATTAACCCTAACCTCACGATCACTATGCCTAACCCCAACCTCAAAACCACGCCCATCTGGGCGAAAGACCGGCAAAAGAGGGACTCCGCCACATTGACATCTGCTACGAGCCACGCCCGTTGCTCAGTCAGAAACACATTTGGGAAAAGAAGAAGAAGGAGGAAAAAAAAGAGTAAACAACTCTGGCATTCTGTCGACTCAATAATATGCTAATCGAAGACGCATCTCATGCATGATTTGTACAAGGAAAGCTACCGTATTGATTCGACAAGAACAAGTGTTACATGCAGATGTATGCTGATCGCCGGTGTTCCTCGGAGCCGGCTTTGACAGTGTGTAATATGCAGAGCAAAAGGAGTTAGTGCTAGGAGGTTAGACTGTGCTAGGAGGTTAGACTGTGCTAGGAGGTTAGACTGTGCTAGGAGGTTAGACTGTGCTAGGAGGTTAGACTGTGCGACGAGCTTTGCCGGCTCTGTAATAATAAAGTGCATGCTGCAGGCAATACATCATAGATAGGGGAACATTGGCAAAATGTCACATAGGCCTGCATGTGTGTTTAGAATGTATAGCCATTCCATTAAAATGTATATAGCCTATAAGATTCCAAATGTAATTGAAAACACGCAATTTATAGAGGGAGAGGAATTATACTGTGTCATAAAAGTATCACCAGGTGTGCGTGAGATATATAAATGGAAAATATACAGGTTGAGCTGTGAGCACCCTAAGGCAATGGATTATATGAGCAATCTGTGGGGCTTTGGAAATGGCTTTCCTACTCAAAACCAATCAAAGTTGCACTAAGTCCTCCCATGACTTTCTCTTTCGGCCTTCCTCTGAAGTGCACGCAAGGTTTATAAACTGCCAGGAGTGGCTTAGCAGAGCGACTTGCCGCAGAGATCGTCAAGACTATACTTGGACAAGATGACATTTTCGTGGGAGTGATGAAGTGATAAAGAATACACTTAGTACTTCTATCTATCTATACACTTAATGGCATGGACCCTGTTCTGGGGGCGATGATTCAGCAAAAAATAAAAAAGTTCAGAATGTGTCACAAGGCGACACGTTTCTAGGTTGTTTTCTTTCAGTGACGAGAGTTGGTATAGAGGGGGGAAAAGGAGCGCATCTAATATAGAGCAATCCAATGCCCCATGACTTACAGTAGAACTTAATATAGAGCAATCCAATGCCCCATGACTTACAGTAGAACTTAATATAGAGCAATCCAATGCCCCATGACTTACAGTAGAACTTAATATAGAGCAATCCAATGCCCCATGACTTACAGTAGAACTTAATATAGAGCAATCCAATGCCCCATGACTTACAGTAGAACTTAATATAGAGCAATCCAATGCCCCATGACTTACAGTAGAACTTAATATAGAGCAATCCAATGCCCCATGACTTACAGTAGAACTTAATATAGAGCAATCCAATGCCCCATGACTTACAGTAGAACTTAATATAGAGCAATCCAATGCCCCATGACTTACAGTAGAACTTAATATAGAGCAATCCAATGCCCCATGACTTACAGTAGAACTTAATATAGAGCAATCCAATGCCCCACGACTTACAGTAGAACTTAATATAGAGCAATCCAATGCCCCATGACTTACAGTAGAACTTAATATAGAGCAATCCAATGCCCCATGACTTACAGTAGAACTTAATATAGAGCAATCCAATGCCCCATGACTTACAGTAGAACTTAATATAGAGCAATCCAATGCCCCACGACTTACAGTAGAACTTAATATAGAGCAATCCAATGCCCCATGACTTACAGTAGAACTTAATATAGAGCAATCCAATGCCCCATGACTTACAGTAGAACTTAATATAGAGCAATCCAATGCCCCATGACTTACAGTAGAACTTAATATAGAGCAATCCAATGCCCCATGACTTACAGTAGAACTTAATATAGAGCAATCCAATGCCCCATGACTTACAGTAGAACTTAATATAGAGCAATCCAATGCCCCATGACTTAGCGGTAGAAAATTAGAAATTAATAGAGCAATCCAATGCCCCATGACTTACAGTAGAACTTAATATAGAGCAATCCAATGCCCCATGACTTACAGTAGAACTTAATATAGAGCAATCCAATGCCCCATGACTTACAGTAGAACTTAATATAGAGCAATCCAATGCCCCACGACTTACAGTAGAACTTAATATAGAGCAATCCAATGCCCCATGACTTACAGTAGAACTTAATATAGAGCAATCCAATGCCCCATGACTTACAGTAGAACTTAATATAGAGCAATCCAATGCCCCATGACTTACAGTAGAACTTAATATAGAGCAATCCAATGCCCCATGACTTACAGTAGAACTTAATATAGAGCAATCCAATGCCCCATGACTTAGTGGTAGAACTTAATATAGAGCAATCCAATGCCCCATGACTTAGCGGTAGAACTTTGGTCTCTCATGCAGAGGACCTAGGTTCCAATTACAACAAAAAAAACTGAAGGTTAAAGCTTTTTATTGTATTTTTGACATAGAAATAATCCGCTATGCCATCCCATCCCATAAGAGTGTGTCCCAAAAAAAAGGTGACTCACAAGTTGTGAGTCAGCATCAGTGACCCTTGAGCAAAACCTCTTAGCCCCGCAGTGGACCCTTAACCCCAGCCCTCATCCATCACATGCAATAGATCGGAGGCATTGGAGTCATGCATAAGACCCCCACCCTCTCTCTCTCCCTCGCCCGCCCGCATAAGCTCGTACACACCGGCTTATAGTCATGTCAAGACCCCGCTTGACCCTCCCACCCCCCACCCCCTGGGTTCAGTGGCTCGTTGCGCGGTCACTCGTAATGACAGCTTCAAACCCCCACGCCGCGCGGCTGCAGTAATGACAGCTCCAAACCCCCACGCCCGCCGCGCGGCTGCAGGCCCTGTGTGATGAATCGGGAGATCTTTCGGTCAAGTGGGCGAAAAGGACAAACTCGCTGTCGGCATTGAGATGGAGGGAAGACGTGGACGGAGAGCCAACAATCCACGCGGCGAGAAAAAGACAATCAACGGCTAAAGGCCAGATTGATATTCCATCTCCGTCTTCTGTCATTGTTCATTTGCTGGCCACAATTCCGCGTAATGAGCCGCGTTGCCAAACCAGGTGCTCAAGGCCTTAGACAAGGTCAAACAGAAAGGAAAAACACAATGTGAGCGTTTGAGGCGGAGACATAGAAGCATGTGGCTTGAAAACAAAGTGGGCTATTAACCACTAACCATTAAGCAGTCATAATAGCCGAACACAGCAGCAGATCTACAAGCGACCGCTTGTGAGCTTGTAGTTGTAGATCGGCTACAGAAAGTATGTTCAGAAGAAGAGATTTGGAAAAAAAGTAGGGGACCAAGTACAGACCTCTGGGGGACGCCGGCCAACACAGTAAGGGGGTTATTACGTCATATTTTGGATGGATGGATGGATGGATGGATGGATGGATGGATGGATGGATAAAGTGTGAAACTGCTTTGAAAACGTTCTCGTATAATAGCATGCCCAACTGCGGACGCCAGCAGCTTTAAAGTGGTTAAAAAGGTCTGAACAAAATGACCTCTTTTGCGTGTGTTACGATGTATTCCTCCCCCAGATTGAGTTGGAGTAGAGGCTGCTGTTGTATAATCTCAATCAATAGGGGACTGAAGAGAAAAACATCATGACATTGAGCTAACCTTTTTTTTTTTACACAACTCTTCGGCAGGGGTCATGTCGGTGACATCACTCGGCAGGGTCTGGACAGTGTAAATCACAGGTGGGGGGGATGGGGTAGGCCAGGGGGTGCGGTACGGTACAGCTGCCATGCTCAATGGGAAGGGGTGTGTGTGTGTGTGTGCGTGCGTGCGTGTGTTTGGGGGGGATCAGGGGGTGGTGGAAGGCGGAATGCCGAGAATGGGAGGGTCCCACGAACCTCCGCTCTTCTCCGTCATCACCTTCTAATCTCCGGGACGAGGAGAATGCAAGGGGGGAGAAAAGAGAGCTGGAAAGGTTTTCTCAGGGATAAAGGAACGGTTGAAAGAGAGCGCCGCTGGAGCATACCTCGTCTGCTCCGCTAAAAGCCGTGGTGGTGAAGAGTTCCTCCCCCGGAACACTCCCCTCGGTCATTAATCATCTGTCCATTCTGGCCCTGTCAGGGGCTTGCTCCTCGTAGCTATAGCACGCACACACACATAACCTTCTATTCTGGCTACACACATTTTGGCCCTGTCCCTGTGCGACGGGCATGCACACACACACACACACACACACAATCATCCGTCTACGCGCACATGCACGTACCGTATAACCCCACGCACACATGCACGCACAGACCTCTCTCTAGTCTACAACTTTCTTTCTGCTTGCCTTAGCCCTCCGCTCCGCAACTGAGCGCAGTTCATCTTGACATACCCGTCGTCTCCACCGGCCAATACAGCAGCAGTCTGACGCCGCAGAAAAGCCCCGAGCCTCCAGAGCAGGTATAGAGAGATCTTCCAATTAGACTGGCTTTGAGAATCCACTAAATCGGCCGTATGGCTCCACTGCATAAACCCCGACGAGGCTAGTTATATCAAAACCCCAAAAAGGGAAAGACAAGAAGAAATGAGTTTAGAACAGAACAATATGACGGTCTGATTATATGATTTCTGACACAAAACCCTCATGAAGCCCAGACAGCCGACAGATCAATAGGCCAACACCATGCTCCTGCATAGCAATGTGTTGACTCACATTCATGTGTGATTTGCTTCAACAGAGGGCAGTGCTGCAGTGAGATATAAGCAGCAAGCACAGGCTGTGGGAGGCTTTCCGAATGGCTTTCACCAAAAACAAAACAGACAGGCCTATATGTGTGTGATTCTCAACAGCAGCCTGTGCTGCACATAAGGACACAGAAAACGCAACAGACTGGATGCTAATGTTGATGTGCAGAGCAGGTGGCTGCAGGCACACAACGAATGCAGGTATACCCGCATTCTATCGGAATGATGTGTGCGTGTTCACGTGCCTCGATTATAGGATTCATGAAAAAAATGGGAAAATAAGAGATGTATTGATATAAAAGAGCAACAAAGATGTGTGTATAATCCAAAGAAATAATCTGCTTTGCGATTATTCGACTAATCTACATGTCCAAGATTAGGTCGGTCCTTGGTTCTACAAAATATCGGTTTTGATATAATTTTGGCTTATTTGCCCAGGCCTTCTGAGCCCCAGTCTCTGACACACTGGCACACAGTTTGCCAGACCCCCCTGCCATCTCCCAAACCACCAGGCAGGCTGTTACCATGGTAACATCCCAGCACGTATGTGGTTGGCCCGTACCTTCCCTTTGAACAGCCGGCCAACGGCAGACTGGGCCGAGGGGGGGGAATCTGGCCCGGTGAAAGTGTCGTGCAAACAGGTGCATGTGTGTGTGTGCCCTCCCACAAAAGAAAGTAAAAATTAAAAATACAAAAATACACGTATGGTTATGACAGAGATCAATGGAGCCGTATAACACACGCACACACACACACACACACACACACACACACACACAAGCACACACACGCAGTCATGACATCCATGCCTAACACACGCTCCCCCCATGGTTGAATTAGATTTCTGGGAAAAGGAGGAAGACAGTGCCAAGGCATTGAGCATAATCTATCTGATAGAGGAGTGGTCAATGGAGATCGGGGAGTCAGAGAGATAGTGGAAGAGCCATTTGTATTCCTGGAAAGTGTAGCGTGTCACTCTGCAGGGCCCTGGCTGGCGAGGTACAGTTACATTATATAGAGGAGCAGCCCCAGACAATACTGTATCTCTTCTCAGCAGGCAGGGACATGTGCCTTCACTATGATCTACACTGTAATCAGAGGCTATAAAATGGCCACTGGCCACAGGCTCAAGCTCAATGCGTGCTGCCAACTTCCAGAGTTAGAGAAATAAATAAATATAAAGGGAGAGATGCGTCGATATCACGGGGTGAGGAAGTTGCCGTCTTGATTCTCCCATCTGTACACACAGATGGCAGGGATCAATTGAAATCACAGCGGTTGCCCAGCATTAGCATGCAGGTGAAGTCAAACGATAGCGCTGTGCCCGCCGAGTCAAGCCAGCGTTAAAATAGCTTATAATCTGAAAATAGGGGAACTGTTAGTCAACGTTGCAACAGAGGCTGACTCAATTAAACAATCTCGAATTTACAGCCAGGACTCATCTGTGTGTGTCAGGCGCGCCGTCGTGCTGCCCGTGAGTCGTGACGGGGGTGCAAAGGGAGGGACGGGGCGGGTGATGATCAGACAGGGGTAATAAAATCTGCAGTTACAGGCCCTGTCAATTACCTTGCGATTCCATCACGCCGTGAATAAAGTATATGTTCCGAGATAAATAGCCTTTTCTCTCCTTCCTCTCACGACTTGCGAGAGAGACCATTAGCTTCCTCTGTCTCAGCACTTGTCTCTTTTAAAAAGGCTCCAGCTCATTAACTTCATGGCCAGATCAATTAATCTATAGCAGTTAGCCGAAGATGCCCACTCTTGCTCCCCCCCCCCTACTGTGCCTCTGCACACAACAATGATGTCTGTTACTTTTTACTGTGCACGCCTCATTTTAACCTATGTTATTATATTTCTATCATAAAAGCCGGTCGGGCTAAGCCTGATGGGACATTTAAAAATATGTATGTCAAGCTGTTTGAAGAGGCCAGATTCAATCATTATAGCAATCTACAACTGCAATCATTCTGCAATAAATGTTTCAGAGATGCCAAAACAGCCTTACTATGGCCACAATAATTCCTCATCCAGCTAACTGGCCGTGCCTTTTTTGTTTGCAAAGAATTCTTCTTACTTGCCAACGTGGAATTTAGAAATTCAAGGTTTTCCCCTGAGTTATGAGTTTGCAGCTGTTCAAACAGGACATGCTTTGTGTATGTAAATACAGTTAAATAAGAACACCAAGTTAGCGATGTGAATTATTCAGCATGAGTTTCTATACCTCAGAAAACAACAAATGAAAACAATATAATGTTTGGGTAAGTGGCACATAAAAAGGATAAAGAATCAACTGTTCATGTAAAAAAGGCTTGTTTATGTTCGCCATGATCAAAGGGGACTCGGTAAAGAGAGGTATTGCAGGAAAGGCTTTTAGCATTTTAGGTTTTCTTTATTAAAGAAACATTTCATGTTCAACTATTTATGTAAACAAAACCAGAAACTTGAAATAAGAAACCTAGTTGCAAAAACACAAAAAGCATTTTACTCGCTTCGCGTCACAAAGCCATTTGAGAAGGAGATTTTAAAGATAATTAAGCTTCACATCCCGGTGAGAATTTGAACAGCGAAGACAGATGATGAGGCCCGACTCCAGTGTGTCCTGAAACGCTTCCACAATTAGTTTGGGCACAGTTTAAAGCATTGGGAGTGAAATGCCCATGATGGTTCCCCAGGATTTGGAGCCCCTCATGGGCCTCGGGGTTGAGGCCTCGCTAATGAGCCTGGAGGCCTGCAAAAGGAGGATGAGTAATTATGCACATCCAAACGTAGCAGAGGAGTAGCGTAATAAAACACTCGGAAACAAAAGGTCCCTTCACAGTTTACAGTTCCCTAATTTGATTCCTAATTGAGTGTACATAATGCGATGTTTACAATGAAACACAGTCTGGCAAAGACGAGGCTCCCTTCCCTGGCACGGAATCATCGCCGGATACGGAGTCCTTCTCCCTTACTACGACGACTCTAGATGCACCCCGCGTCTCCCCCCCCCCCCATCCTGCAATACAGGAGTGCAGTGACACGTCCCAGCGACCCCGTGAAGCCCCGGTACGCCCCGGTACGCGTCTGCACCTCATCACAGCTGAAGTTGACATTTTCGCACGTAGCGACGGGGCTGTCAAGCACAGTGCGGAGGCCAAGAGGTGAGGAGTGAGTGGATTGGGCGGGGAGATGAAGAAAAGAGGAAAAAGAAAAGAAAAAACAAAAACAAACAAAAACAGAGAAGTATAAGAAATAAGGTCTGAGTATTGAAAAGTGTGTAACAGTGGCGTGACAGCATACCACCGCAACCGTACCGGGCAGTAGGCTGCTGCTGGTGACGGACAGGAGAACAGGTTCGGAGCGGCTGGCAGGAGCAGCAGCATTGTACCCAACATCTGCGGCAGCACCTTGGATGATAGTCATGAAAAAATAACGCTGTGTTTTGTGTGTGTGTGTGTGTGTGTGTATGTTGCGTAGGTGCATGCGTGAGAGAGAGAAAGGGAGAGAGAGAGAGAGTAGTGACTGTTAGATACACATTAGATTAATGTAACAGGTACCGTATTAAAGCTCGCACAAGAGGTGTCTAAGCACATAAGTCATTTGGGGATGATAAAATATGTATTTGGGACAAACGGAAACAATAGCATCCATCTGCAGTTACGCAGACCGGCTAATTTAACTCTCTGCTCGGGCCTCTTTCTCTCTCTCTCACTCTCTCGCTCTACACAACATACTGAGCTTTTCCATGAGAATAATTATATATATATATTAATAATATATATATATATATTGGAGCACAGATCCCCGCCAGACCGGGTTGCCCAGGCAAGGCAAGTCATGTGCTTTACACAAAATATCAAGTGAAGGAAACACATTTTAGGATACAATAAAACTAAATAATGCCTACCCAGGGCGGTGTGTGGCCTGGCATAGTGCCTCCACGAGGCCAAATTGAAAAAATGTAAGGTGGAGGTTCTTCCTTGGCCTATTGGGTGCAGTTTCACGCTGACCGGTCAAGTGCGACCAAAGATGAGCTGTTCACAGATGGACGGACAAACTCTCTGGAGCGAAAACATAATCCCTCACCTTCAGGCTGGCGGGAATAAAAATCAGTGAATCTCTTAGTTAAACAAACATTGTTCTTATGAAGAATTGTGTTCATTGAACAACAGTTTTGTTCATATAGAATTAGTGTCATGTGCCACCTTCATTCAAATGCCAGCTGCGGGAGAACATTACTGGAAATCAGTCAAGGTAGGGAATTGGGAGATTGTGCGTATGCAATGAACCAGCATTCGGGACCAGTATTTCGAGACATGTATTCCCACAGGACCGACAAAATGGAAAATTACTGTTGATTATTGGCTTTACATGCCAGTGGGAATGGGGCTATAGATAAAAGGAGGGATAGACACAAGAGAGGAGGGCTAGAAGCAAAACAGAGAGAGAGAGAGAGAGAGAGAGAGAGAGAGAGCACTCAAGGCTTCATCCTTCCGCTCAAATTCTCAGTGGCAGACTCCCAGGTTTGTGTGTGTGTTATTCACAGCAGTCGTTTCTAATTGCATGCTAAGTGACGGTCGTGCGATTATTTCCAAGGCTGTCAGCTGGCAACAGGGAATCCAACAGGCAGGATAATAAATGCTGTCTGGGATAACTCCGCAGCGGCACTGCTTCATTTGCATTGGAATACTTTTAGCCCACTTGTGGTTCAGTTTCTTACTTCTTTATAATTTTACATAATATTATGTGCAGCTCAATGAAGGCACTGAATCAAAATGTGGTGTCAAGGGTTAGAGTGTTATTCTGGGCTTGTTTACTAGTAGCAGCCAGTAAGAAAAGCCAGTGTTCATTTTCATTTCCCATGACGGTGTATTATTTGTTCTGATAGATCCTAGCATTGACCCCTATATAAAAAAGACAATGACGACTGAATACATGGCATGTAATTGCTCATGTACATGACTTTATGCACAAACACACGCACAGTGACGGAGTCATCGCAAATACCTTTGCATCGGGAAACCAAGCAGAAGCCTGCCGTGCAAAGCCATTCACACCCCTGAAGATATACATACACACGTGCACGCACACGCGCACACACACACACACACACACACACACACACACACACACACGAAAGGTGAAGCGAAGCCCCCTAGCCCACTTGTCCACCCACACCACAACGTTTATAAGCTGGCGTTAGTCAATATGCCCTAAGCTATGAAACTGAGCATATGTGCTCTCTGTATGTGCATATGGGCAAGTACGTATGCGCGCATGCGTGCATACGTGCGTGCGTGCATGCTTGAAAAGTGCGACCTGAACATGTGACTCTAACACCTAGTATGTGTGTGTCATCACCATCAGCCACGGTGACATTGTGAACTTAATGAAAGACACTACCTGGCCAGGGAGAGGATTAGAGAGAGAAACATGACAGCACACAATTGGATTAACTGTATTAATGGCAGACCGCCATTAACAGGAGGGTGAGGTTTAATGGCCCGTGTGTGTGTGTGTGTGTGTGTGTGTGTGTGCGTTTGCGTGTGAAAGAGAAAGATTGAGAGAGAGAATGAAAGAGAGCAAACGAGAGTGCATGTCTGTATGGGTATGCGTGGGTGAGCAGACAGCAGTACATGTGTGTGGGTGTGTGGGTGTGTGACAGAGAGAGAGAGAGAGAGAGAGTTACTGAGATGCGGGGGCAAGATAAGAGACAGCACTGCCGTTCTGAATGCAGCATGCGCCCTGGGAGCCGTGTACCTGTGTAGGAACGAGAGGATTGGAGTTCACACAGAGTTGACAAACTGCCCTTTACTCGGCGCCCAGTTGATGCTCGGGGGGGATTGATGTTCTTTCATTTGCATTTGCTCATTTATTTATTTATCTTTCTCCCTCTTGACAAAGTGCGAGAAAAACAACAACTCGGATATAGCCTGTGGCTGTTGTTCTGGGGACCAGATTGCAGTGGCTCAAAAGATAAGACAATATCATGGGACAGGCAGGCTTGGAAGCACGCGGGCCAGGCCCCGTATGTACAAACATAGGAGCAGATCAGGCGCACACATATCTACGGGCTATGCAGCGCAGTACATGCGGTATGGCACATCACTGGAGACAAACGGCTAGAAATAAACAGAAAATATGAGGGTGAACTACACACACGCGCACTCATATTCAGATCACAATCACGTCCTGAAAGTCCACGCATGCACGCACACACATGCACCCCGCACATATCTTAGCTGTCGGGCACAATCTCTTGTAACCCTATTCTAAACCGTCACTTTTCAAAAATGGAAAAGGTAGCCCGTGTTATTAGTCACAAGCTCTTTAGGCCAATTGTGAGAAATGAAAAAGAATAAAAAAATTAAAATCCAAAATGACCTTGTACGTAGATCGGCGGTCATGAGATTAAGTCGAAAATAGTGCACATTAATTTATGAAAAAAAGGCATGAGAAGATGATATATGAGATGCAAGGTTTCTTCTGCCCGACAGCGACACTATGCATGCACTGCACACGTGCGTGTAGTGTACCATATGGCTGCGAACCTACGCACCCGGAGACCACACATACATCAGAGCAAACCACAGCGCCCAGGCACGGATCCTAATGTCCCATCAGAGGGGGGTTCTGTCCATATGGTGAGAGGTCCTGTTCTGGATCTGCTCGGTTAGGAAAACACCACTTGGCTATTTTGTTAATGCTCCATTTCAAAACTATAATGTGTTGACCGAGGCACTTTTATGGACGTGTGAATTCACACCCGCCGCTGCCCCTCCCTCCCCCCATTATTTCTGGGGAATACTGTGCTTCTCAGCAGCCGGCAACAGGAGATTCTTATCACGCAAAGGTATGTGTATGTGCATGCGCACTCACGCACACACACAAGTGAAAAACACAAATGCACACAGGTACACTGAACAAGCAGACAAACACAGATGCACAACACGCACAAAAACACATCTACAGTACACACACACACACACACACACACACACACACGGGGGTAATATAGTACAGTATATTCTTAGAAGGCTGCTATTCCGGAGGACAAGAGAGAGAGCTCTGTGACCGGGCAGTGACATACAGATCACACACATGGATACACACCGAGACGTGGGCAGCTCTAGTGACACGCAATGTGTATTGACCCCACAGTGACATACTGTTGGACATTATAACACTGAGGATAGAGATAGACCGCTTGTTGAGAACAGGCAAAGCATAAAATAGGGTTAAATTGGCTACATGTTGATGCTATATTAAAGGAATACTATTTTACTATCAATTACTCACCGACCACATGAAGCCTTTTTTTGTCATATTTTTGAGCAAATTCAATATTTGCAGTGTTTGCTGCGGTATAGGAGGCAAATGAAAACTATATAAACAAATAATATAAACTCTCACAGTGTAATCACTGAGCCTATGATCCCGGTTCAGAGAGCGCATTTTAAATATGGGTTTGCTGTTGTTATGATCGGCCTCCTATTGACTTCAATTCATCAAATATTGGATCTCTGACCCAGGAATGTGATTAAAAACAAACAAACAAACAATATTTATTTTGTTGGGGAGTGGGGACCCCCTGTAATCAACTGAAGGAAGGAGGACCCCCTGTACTCCCCTGAAGGAGGACCCCGGCCTGGTGGTCAACGGACTTCGCTTTGAGAACCACTGGTATAATATATTGTACATACAGGTATACAAACCTACAGATGTGTGTGTACACGATGACCGAAGATCTGTGTGTTTATAATCAATTATAACAGATATAATCATTCAAATGGTATATGCATCAATGCATAAAGGATATTCAAGGCAAGAATAACACAAAGTGGTAAATGGTTGTGCATGTGTGGAAAAACCGCATGCTACTGTTAACATAATTACACGCACGCACGCACGCACGCACACACGCACACACTGGAAAGTACAACTTCCCCTGAGCAGGAAATATTGTATTAGGAGTGATTTTTTTTCTTGGCTCTGTCTCAGGGGTGCTAGATTAAACGCCATACTCACTTTACAACACAAGGCTCTAAAATAAATCATATCACACACACACACACACACACACACACAGAGACACTCACACACACACAGATGTCATACACGGGCATGTGCACAGACAGTGACACACTATACACACATACATGACACACACAGTACAGTAGCACACAATCGCAAACACAAAAGCTCAAGGTGCACGCAAGCTCACACATAAAATGCACAAGTGCGCGAGCGCGCGCACACACACACACACACACACACACACACACACACACACACACACACACACACACACATACATGAATGAGAGAATGAGAGAAAACAGAGAGCCAATCACGCAGGGAGATATATAACATGTTGGCACAGGCCGATAGTAAAACACCTGCACGGTCCAGCGCGTCCGCTCTTTGTATTTCAATCAGTGAAATCGATGGCTCCCAATTGATTGCAGCTGAGCTGAGGGCAGGCCAGAGATGTTCACCCTGGCCAGCTGCCCTGCTCCTCTATTGATTAGATCTCCAACAGCCAATTGCTTTCACACTGGATTAAGGTGTTCCGGAGCAGCGAACAGGATGCTGACCGAGGAAGACAAACGGGAGAAAGAAAGAAAGAAAGAAAGAAAGAAAGAAGTGCAAGACTGAGAGAGAGAGAAAAGGCGCGAGAGCAGAGGATATTGTGTGGGGTTACATCCTGGTTTACCGCAGGATCCACAAAAAGCATTGAGATTAGGGCAGCTGCAATTTAATCAATTAACAAACCCCTTCATGTAAGGAATATGCACACACACCCACACACACACACGAACACGCTCTTGGTGCACACAGGCAGCACAAACCCTCCCTCATCTAGACACATCTAGTCTATGGAACTGTTCCAAAACACACGTCCATAAATCCACAGAAACTCTCTGTATCTCTCTGCCATGCAGGTCGTCCACTCTCTCTCTCTCTGGCTATACGCTGATGAAGGCCTACAGGCCGACACGCATTGGTGTTGTGTGCTCTTTGACTGCTGCGCCATATTAAAGATGTGAAGTAGTTCTTTTGACACTCTCTCCACGCACACACACACACACACACACACACACACACGGCTCTGCAGTGCACATTGCAATCCTCCGGATCAAGAGATGCTACAGGGCAGATCAGGGGTGTAATCTCATTTGACCTATGGGGGCTAAGTAACCCTGAACAGCATTTCACTTCAAAGCCCCACTTTGAGGTGGTTACAATGTCCAGTGCACCAGAACCAACCCAGTCCCGCTCATACAATCAGGCTCCACCCTGACCCCAGATCAACCAATAAACAAACCAACGGAGACCAGACGATGCCAGCATTGCTCTTATAAACTGAATCCCTCTCCCTCTCCCGTATTGTTCCACTTGGGGCAGTGTTAGGCAGATCGTAGTTACAACCCACACAACACACACCCATGGTTCCATCAAGTCCCCACCGCTCTCCACGCAACAATTAGCCACTCCAGCTGTGCGCTCTGTATGGGCCGGAGAGGCAGAAAGGGAGGGGTGATGGTAAGGGGAGTGGGGCCAGGCAGGACTGAACCCCCACCCTATAATCTACCCCACCCAAATAACATTTCCATCTTAAGCCATTTCCACAATGGAGAGCCTTCCTTTCGATTGAAACTCATCTGAAAATGACGGATTGTGTGTGTGTGTGTGTGTGTGTGTGTGTGTGTGTGTGTGTGTGTGTGCGGCTGCAGGGGTCGCGAGGGGTGGCCAAAGGGCCCCTCGCTCCGAGTGTCTCTTGCCTCTTAAGCGTTTCTCAGGGCCACAGCAGCAGCAGAGCCATTCAGACGGCATTAGGGCTTTAAAAGAGCCCATTGGCCGTGCGGGTCGGCACAGCTCTATGTACACATTTGGTTAATACCTCTATTGTTGCCGCCCAACCCGCTGCAACCGCTACGATGGGCAGAACGCTGCTGGGGAAGAAGAGGAGGGAAAGACGGGAGAGAGAGCGCCGGAAAAGATGAAAAGGGAGAAGAAATGGAGGGATCAACTATGTGTGTGTGTGTGTGTGTGTGTGTGTGTGTGAGTGGGGGGGGGGGGGATTTGTTGGCCGTTTCATGCCACAAAGGCTACAGCGCACGCACACACGCACGTGCACAATTGCACACTTCATGCACGCTCACACACACAACTCCACGTTCATAATATGAACGCAGCATGGTGTTATGAAAAAGGTCCGCAGTGAGGCCAAAGCCAAGAGATCACTCTCAACAGACCTGCACAGCCAACACACACAATGATAGGGTCAAGCATAATAAGATAAAGGTCAGCTCATTCTAGCATATAATAGAGAGAGAGAGAGAGAGAGAGAGAGAGAGAGAGAGAGAGAGAGAGAGAGAGAGAGAGAGAGATTGTTAAATTGATTGAGTGTGTGTGTGGGTGCATGTCTGTGCGACTCGTCACTATATCTCTCTGTGTTTGCTTCATTCCCCAATGGGTCTTATTATGCTTCACACACACCGTCTCCGACACAAAGGCCTGTGGCTCTGTATCTCAGCCCTGTGGGCTCCCCTGGAGAATGTTCTAGAGACTGCAGGCAAATCCATTTGTTTGTAAGGCCCGGCCTTCGTCCCGGACTCAGGCTAATTAGATATCATTCTCTCACGGCAGCAGTCAGACTTGGCATTGAGCGATGACATCTGAAACAACATCTATTGGTCTGTTTCTAATGAGCAGTGAACACAACAAAGTACGTAGTCCTATACTGTATATAGTAATGTGTTGTTACTTGCTACAGTTCAGTCAGATAACTCACAAATAGATCTAACCAATTTATTATAGAATGAGAATACTGTCTGAGAAGTCTGCATATAATATTTTATCTTGGCGTTCGGCTCTGCTTCATCTTTCTCCCTGCTCTGCACAATTAAACACCATCATTAAACGTTTAAAAGTTTAATGATGATAGATATACAAAAACAACCCCTCCCCATGGGGAACAGAAATAGCAGAGACCAGTGGTGCTGGGGTGGTGGTGGGAGCAAACAGTGCATAACAACAACCAGGAACCATATGCAGAAGGAAGGCTGGAAGAACGCATGGAGTCTAGTCTATATGGTGAGCTTAAATACCGACTGCCACATCAGCGTATGACATGTGGGCCTGTATACACCCACAAAGTAATGCTGCATATTAACCCCTCGAGTATATGTATGCGCCCTTGAGCATAAAGCATGAAGCCGCTCGAGTATATCTGACTGAACTAACTCAAGCTACGTATCATTAGTACTAGGACTGTCCTTATATCTGACTGAACTAACTCAAGCTACGTATCATTAGTACTAGGACTGTCCTTCTATCTGACTGAACTAACTCAAGCTACGTATCATTAGTACTAGGACTGTCCTTATATCTGACTGAACTAACTCAAGCTACGTATCATTAGTACTAGGACTGTCCTTTTATCTGACTGAACTAACTCAAGCTACGTATCATTAGTACTAGGACTGTCCTTCTATCTGACTGAACTAACTCAAGCTACGTATCATTAGTACTAGGACTGTCCTTCTATCTGACTGAACTAACTCAAGCTACGTATCATTAGTACTAGGACTGTCCTTCTATCTGACTGAACTAACTCAAGCTACGTATCTAGTACTAGGACTGTCCTTCTTGTAGCTCTTCACTTTGACAAAGTATTCCCGTGCGGAACATAATGACTTGGAAACAAAACAAAACCGAAAGCCGAAATTAAAAACTGGTTGTCATAAAGTCTAAATCCGAGAACAAAAGACAACTGATGCTAAGCCGATAGGGATCAACAGCTGCAGAATAAACGGCAGTTCCCTGCGGTTTGTCTATCCTTTTTCAAATCATCATCGTGCTTTTGAATGGTATATTATACCATTTGATTACCTGGTATAATTACCATTAATGAACAATGCAAAATACAAAGAGACTAATAATTCAGCTGCCTCGACTTACTTAAATTACTTAATGCCTGCGACAGGATAGAACGGGACTTTTGCAGTTAGCGACACAGATGTATAATATTCTCTAATGAATTATCAGTATGATGCGTCAGTTTACCTTTGCACAGTTTGCAGTAACACTTTCTATGAAGCCCATGCCTAAAATACATTATAAACATACCTATAATTAGCTTACACACTCATAAATATGCCTTTATACTAGGTTTAGACCTTATGCTTCATAAGGTGTTATTATTATAAAGCATCATGAGAATGTATGAATGATTAATATATAATTATACAACTGCTATAAGATGATTAGAATGCATTATACAGCAAGTATGTTTATAATGCATTATATGAGTTTCATAGTAGTGCTGCAATCTTCCCCAGCTGTGCACATCAGTGTTTGCAGACACACTAAAGTTGAGACTATATTGAGGCTTTTGTCCATCACATGAGCCCTCATGTCATGTGACCTTCTACCATGACCCAACATGTACAATAAGCACATTCATTCCAAGCCTCAGCACTAGCAGCAACAGCCATGTATAGGAGACACTCCGTCCTTGACCCACCGGGCACACACAGGGTCAGTGATGGAAAACGTACGCACATTTTTAACCTGAGATCAGATTCTAAAAATGTCTTCTACATCCTGACAGTTTTCTGAAAAAGTATTGGAAATTGGAAATACTCAAGTAAAGAACAAATACCTCAAAATTGTACTTAAGCAGACTAAGCACTGTGGTTACTTTCCAGCACTGCCCGCCGGGCACACAGACCGTGCACTCTCAGAACTACGCTGCACTCTCAGAACTACGCTGCACTCTCAGAACTACACTGCACTCTCAGAACTACGCTGCACTCTCAGAACTACGCTGCACTCTCAGAACTACGCTGCACTCTCAGAACTACGCTGCACTCTCAGAACTACGCTGCACTCTCAGAACTACGCTGCACAATCCTGAGTTGCCTGCCAGGGTAACGATGGACCCGCTCTCTAAATCAAACAAGGTTTTTACAGTGTGAGGTGGTGGATGTTTCAGCTGCTCCATGAAATGCAGCAAAATACCCACAGAAAACGTCTGAGCGTCTGAGAGGTTGGCAGGCTTGATTAGACTCTATCCGTCGCACGCACACACGCACGCACACACGCACGCACACTCGCACACTGAAGATCTCATTAAAGTTGGGTTGCACCAGCAGATGAAGCACCTAACCTCCACGTGTACACAGGGCTTTTTCAAGGGTACACACACACACACACACACACACGCACACACACACACACACACACACACACACACACACACACACACACACACACACACACACACACACACACACACACACACACACACACACACACACACACACACGCACACACACATACACAGAAGTAAACAGCAGCATGTAATGCATCCACGTGCACGTGGACAGCAGCGTGCCCACAGCCGTCTAGAAGCCAGGCTGTGCTAATTCCTGTGCGGGGGAAGAGGCGAGGGAAAGCAGTGCTAGAAGAGTGTGGGAACTCAGTAAACAAAGTGGAACACAAAGGCATGCAGTCACAGAGCACTGAGTACTGAAAGACAGGATTACCAGGTCTGCCTTCCTCTGCCTTCCTCTACCTCTCACTCTCTCTCTCTCTTTCTCTCTCTCTCTCTCTCTCTCTCTCTCTCTCTCTCTCCCTCCCTCCCATTCTCGGCCTATCTCGCTCTTGCCACCCATTCGGTGTCTGCCAAATTCAGTATTCAAGGCAATGTTTCCTTCTTTATTTTTCTCCTTCCAACGGGCACTGTCTGAAGTTAGCCATGGCAGGGGTCCTTGGCACAGGGGAGCCCACAACAAAGCCCAGATCAATAATTTGTCACGCGCATGTGTCTGCCGGACTTCACTTCAGATGCTCCCCTCTGTCTTCCTGTCGCCCACAGGAGATCCATCTCCTCTGGTTTCTACCACAGAAACCAACATGACCCCGGGGCCCTCCTTGGAAGAGTGCAGGCTGGATTTGAACCGTCACAGAAAATGTGCAATTACACACAACGCACAGAGGAACAACACCGGGGTGGAGCGGAGAGGGAAGTGGGGGTTGGTGGAGGGGGGGATTACAGGAGTTGTCTAATTGTCTGATAATTGCGCACTGTCCCACTTTACATGGAGGTTATGAGGGTTGTGTTAAGATATGACTTATGCAATTAAGAACGAGGTTGAGAGTTGCTCCAGGACTGTATGCGCTGTCATATCATAAATTGCACACAGAGATAATCACGAATGTTTAGTCGTACGGAAAGTGAAGGAGCTTGACTGAGAACTGCATCGTGCTGCATGGAGTTACCGCCACAAAATACAAGGGAGTGAAATCAGATACGGAATAGTTCAACCTGCATGTGGCAATGACGTGCGTGCGGGACCACCACAGAAAAAGAATGAAGATCTCAGAGGTTTTGACCCAAATCCAGAGATTTTAAGCTTTACATTGATTCCAACCACATATCCGCTGGAAGCACGTGGATTGATAGAATCAATTGTGAGCTCACTGGAAATGCACTTTTGGCTTAAGGGATTTTCTCTTCCCCCTCAATACATCCACACGACCCGTTCGCCAGGTATGCTGCAATCACCATCAGCTGTGCCAATCATCATTTAGCCTGCTATGTTACAAGCCAAACATAAGCTTACACACTACCACAACACAGCATAAAAATCGAATGTAATTATTGATCTGATTCATTTTTTTCACAATGTGAGTAAAGGCTGGCCACACCAAGAATGATAACTCTAACTAGAGAAACGATGCTGTGAGCATCCACACTGATGAACGATAACGTGAGTGACATGCACATTGGTGTGGGTGTTACTTGACTGTCAGTGTTTCACCAAATGAAATTGACGTTCTGTCATCAAATGACTCTGAAAGGAAGCCCCAATTATATAATTTGCAACTGCTTGCGGTGTGGACTAACATCAACTGATTCATTTTTAAAACAATATATTTATTGCGACCGCAAGTCGCATTTACTATGAAAACGTGCATATCCCGTCAGTTAGTTAGTTTGTCACCCCCATCATGTGATGACATCAATATTAAGCCCATACATGGAGATCCCTGAATATTGGCTGGCAACTCTACATCTGACCTCAAACCCTTAGATCTCCATATATGGAGCTTTCCTGTTCTGACATTCCATTATGTTGATCCTTCCCCATCCATTCTTCCTCTTCAATGTCTCCCTTGTTACTGATACCTGTCCATTTAAACTCTAGAGGGTCTTGCCACAAAGGTTATTAGTGCAGCCGCACCCGTCAGCCGGTGAAAACTACAGTTCTCAACAGGCCCGAAAATTAAGGCCCGGCCCTATACCTGGGCCCTCATCAAACCCTGTACACTCAAGACACGCTCCATATATGGCCAGTACATAATTCAATCCATATGTTGATCTGACCCCCATTCCAAAGCGCCAGCGCTAGCCCAGCAGTCTGCTGTCATCCAGGCGGATGCGTGCACGCCGCTTCTCGCCCTCAGGGGTCTTACTGGTAGTTCTCATTATAGTTATCGTTGGTGTGGAATGGTCCTTTAGGATTCCACTTCCTATACTGTTGCTACCGGCTGCCTGTGATAATAAACCATGAATACAAGGTAGAACACACAAGCCCACACTAAACAAGGAGACAGACACACATGGCCTCCTCTGTTGCACCATCATCGACCCCGTTCCTCTCCACATGCAAAACGACTGGAGGTGCAGTACATTATTGGCTCTCGCAACTCATAACAAATGGAGACTATTAGTCTACAAGTTCCACAACATAACGCTCACTAATACACATCAGTCATCAGTGCGCCGATTAGCTCTAGGGAGGCGTGACACCATTTCCTGGATGTGATATGTGGACCAGGGCCGCAACGCCAAGCCGGTGCTTTGGCGGATGATGGGGGAGAGAGAGAGAGAGAGAGAGAGAGAGAGAGAGAGAGAGAGAGAGAGAGAGAGAGAGAGAGAGAGAGAGAGAGAAAGAGAGAGACAGAGAGAGAGAGACAGAGAGAGAGAGACAGAGTCATACTTTTTAGAGCACATTCCGTGGAGAGGTTCGCCGTGTCTGCACATTATCGCTTGCTGGAAGAGCACTCCAGAGGAAACAGCAGGGTAATAGAGGATAGAGAGAGAGAGAGAGAGAGAGATAGACCTGTTCCTTTAAAAAGGAACAGATCTGCTGGTTCATGTTTTTCTTTGTTCTTTTTTACACTCTCACGACTGACTACATCTGCAACTTTCATTTGTTTCAACAGACAACTTCTTTGATTCTTGGATCAGTTGCACACTTGATACGCTCCCGCGGTCAATGTTTCATGCTGATCATGCTTTGAACGGACACCTGGACGCTCTCGCTCTCTCTCTCTCTCTCTCCCACAGACACACGCATTCGCCAAAATATGTGGGTGTGGCCTACAGTACATGAGTGAAACGCAACAACTACTCGTTCTCAAATTGTATAGTTTACAAATTGGGTGCCCCTCCAAAAGTGCTTTCACTTCTGCCCACAGGGGAGCCACAAACACGAACAATTGCACTGACTGCATATACTCTTCAGCTTTCTTGTGTCCATGGGTGGCTAGAACATGTTCTGTCAAACTCTCTCAGATGCATGCTATGCACAGAGAAATCAGTGACTTTCAACCTGGCGTCCCCATTTTAGGCTTTTTATTCTAAAAAGAGATCTACAAGTGCAAATCACGTCACCATATGGCACATTGGGAAGTTATAGATTGACTGTTTAAAAAAAACAAAAACATTCTGAATAGGGCTTAAGTGGTTAATATGAACAAACATAATTCAAGAGCCAAAGGTTGGGGGCGGTTTGATTGATGGGGGTCAGAGCCAGGGTGAAGAGGGTGCTGAGGACGCCCCCTCCACAGTCAACCCGCTCTTGTCCTGGACTCTTTGTGTTTTGCAAACATGGGTGACATAGGCCATGGGTGGAGCCCTGTCCATCTGCTCTGCCCGTGGGGGCCTTTGTCTGTCCCTGTCCCCTTGTGTCTCACTGGCTTCCAATTGCCATTGTCAATCAGCCAGGGTTGAACCTGATGAGTCACTAATGAGAGAAGAGAAGAGAAGAGAAGAGAAGAGAAGAGAAGAGAAGAGAAGAGAAGAGAAGAGAAGAGAAGAGAAGAGAAGAGAAGAGAAGGTTCCAAATAAAAGTGTGAGAGAAAAAGTTGGGATGAGTGGAGACATCTGAGAAAACAAACAAACAAGAAATTCTTGGCCAACTGACAGGAACCACAGGAAAGAGAGTTAGAAGTCACTGACAGGACGAGAGACCTAAATCCTGAGTTACACTTCGCTACGTGAAGGTGTTGCCGAAAATAGCCTATCTGCAAGTTCACAGCGCGGCACAGTTGTGTGACGCTGTGAGCTTGTAGATTGGCTATTTTCAGTGTGCAATATCATAAGCACAACTAAATATACCTCCGGTTTTAGTCTCCATCCGTAGACCACCGAGCTGACAACAGCTCGGTGTATAGGCGGTATGTACGTCAGCCTGTGTGTGTACTGTGAATGCAGGCTCCCAGAAGATTCCCCGGGTATCATTAGAGGCTGACTCTGTCGCTGTAGAGCGAGAGCGAGAGCGAGAGCGAGAGCGAGAGAGAGAGAGAGAGAGAGAGAGAGAGAGAGAGAGAGAGAGAGAGAAAGAGACTATCTGTGTTTGGGTCACTACAAACACTCTGTTTGGGCATTCCTTTCTATGGCTCTTTGTTGGGGTCGCACACTCCTTTCAGTGCTACTCTCTGCTGTCTTGGTCCTATTCAGCCTATTGAGAGCCATGGGAACAAGGAGCCTTTCACTCTCATCCTATCTATTCTCTGTCTATCTCTCTCTCTCTCCCACTCTGCTTTCTGTCTGTGTCACGGCGGTCGTCTCTGCAACACGGAGAGGAAGAGTCAGCCCTTAATTGGGCTTCAAGGTGACTTGTTTAATATTAGACGCTGTGTGCGTGTGTTTGTGTGTGTGTGTGTGTGTGTGTGTGTGTGTGTGTGTGTGTGTGTGTGTGTGTGTGTGTGTGTGTGTTGTGTGTGTGTGTGTGTGACGTAGAGAGAGAAAGAGTGAATATGGATGGAACAGGAAGAGACAGACAATGGGGAGTAGATGTGTCTGTGTGAGAGCATGTGTGTGCACTGTGCAGGAGTATCTGTGTGCGTGTGTGGCATGGGGTGTGTGGGGGGGAGGGGGGTGAACAGAAATAAGTGTGTGTCTGTCTGCGACTCTGCGCATGAAGTAGACACAGTACATCAGAAACAGACAGGGCCAAATGGACTGGAATTGGCTCTAATAGTTCGCAGAGCTGGAGTGAGTCCAGCACACCTGAGACACATAAAGGACCAGCCAACACCGCACTGGAGTGGAGCAACAACAACAACAAAAAGAACGAAAAAATAATAATAATAATCCTGATCACTTAGGACCCTGTTGTGGGACAGCCAGATCAGCATGAGGTATATGCAGTGAATGGGTTCATTGACAATAGTCCCAGCATGCTTGTAGAGTGTGGTATGTTGGGGAACGTTTCGTCTGCCGGTGTGGGAGGAGAGTGGGGTTGTCTACAAATCAGCAGAACACTGCAATTTTGGGATCAATGAGGACCACGACTTTCTCTTACAGGTAATGGCAAGCGAGCATTATTTGATGAAAGCCACCTGCAACAACACACCCACTGAAAATAGATAAGCACTTCCACAACAAGTGAGTTTGCCTGTAAAGCCCAACTGGCAACACACACCGGGTGCACAGCGACGCGGCACAGGCGTTGCCGCGCAGCAATGCCTGGAAAATAGAACAGTGGCGTATCAAGGAGCGTCAGGCGAGGCGTGAACGCGCGGCCGTGTGTGTGGGGCTTTAGCTGTCCTGCGGGTTGATCCTCAGGTCAGTCCAGCAGTAGCGGGTCAACCACAACGAAATTAATGAAACGGCCGTTAAAAAAAACACATTGTCCGGGTCCGTTCTGCCGTGGGTCGGATGATGCAACATTGCAGCGTGTGCCATTGCAGTTCGTCCCCACGCATATGCCATTCGTTCATGTATGTTTCATCCCACACAATCCCACATACAGCATGTCCATGGATGTTCATGTTCAACCTACATACAATACAGTGGGTGCTGCTGCGGTCGACTGAGCGCGTAATAGGAAGGGAGCTTCCCGGGGTCAGAGCTCATCATCAGGGACATGCACCACGGCTTTAGCCACAAACTGTAACTCTCACACCCACACTACGACCGTGGCCATGGCAAGGAGGCCTTAGTATCAAGGGCAGCACCCACAGATGTCTGAACAGCTCCTCTCCTGCTAACATCAGACTGCTGAACAAGGCCTGTCGCCATGGCTGCCCTGACGACTGAAGCACTTTACTTGAAAGTGACTTCTTCCCCTCGTGTGGATATGTTCCTCCATGTTCTCCCTTCTCCCTGCCCTCGCACCTCGTTTTTCTTTTTTCCCTTTCTGGAAATAAACCATGATGGAACTTATGAAAAAACTAATTTGCCGTTGTATGCCTGTATGCCCCTCGGCATGCTGGCCGGCACGTGGTAAACATCCTCAGCAAGAAAATATAATACATTTCTTCTCCTGCGTATGTGTGCCTGACATCCGCCATTGTACAGTAGCATGGAGACTGTGTGTGAGTGTGTGTGTGTGTGTGTGTGTGTGACAGTGTGTGTGTGTGTGTGTGTGTGTGTGTGTGTGACAGTGTGTGCGTGTGTGACAGTGTGTGCGTGTGTGCGTGTGTGTGCTCGCAGCCCCATGATGGCAGCCATTAGACAGGAGTAAGGCAGCCATGATGAATCGGCACTTAGCCCAGGGAAGCGCACTTGCTCAATGGGCTGTGAATCTCCTGCCGCCACCGCCAGCCCACGGAATGTTAAATAAAGTTATTTGAATATTTGTAATATTAATGTGCCAATGTGTCAAAAGCCCGCTGGAGCTTAACGGTGAAAGAAAATAAGGAAAGATGCACATCACCATGCTGTCCTATACGCTACCTGGCCCTATTTTACAGGCCTGGCGTCTACTGTAGCGGCTACAGGATATGGAACAGCCCTGGATGGATGGATGGAGGATGGATGGATGGAGGGATGGATGGATGGATGGAAGTGAGGGGTGCAGCTCCGTGTGGGGGTCCCCGGGGGGGAGTTCCAGACCCATAGTGTGTGGGGGTCCCTCTACTGTACCCTCTACTGTGCTGTACTGTCACTATACTGGCACACCATATATACAGTTAATATGTGTGTTTGTGTGTGTTCGGTTGCGCACAGGTGGTGAAAAACAACCATGCTGTTTTCGTGCTCAGACGCATCCAGCCACCCACCCACACACACACAGCTCCGTAAGGGAGTGGTTGCACCACTCAAAGCATTATCCATGAATTCAAGGCTCCATGGGGTGAGTAATTGAGAGAAAAGCCCGTCTGACACCTTGATCGAGTTGAACTGCAGTTACTGCATGTATGTATGCAGCCAATACACAACGACTAGTGCACAGCTAAATGGAAACGCTGCTAGACCATGGCATGCACCAGCGCCGGTCGGGAAAAATAAATAAATAGACCAGGCACCCTCATTGGTGCACTATTAGTGCAGGGACATTCAGACCCAAAATATAGCCAACAAAATAGCCATCTACATCATGTCACAATATATATTTTTACAATATGGGATGTGGAAAACGACTCACTTAACTTTACTGCATGGAAAGCAAACATTTTAACCACTAGCCTAAAGGGGAATTCCCCCTTGGTCGGGGGAGATATCAGGCTTTTGGTCATCAGGCAGAGGCTCTGAGCCTCCTGACCTCCCCCCACTGGGAAACCCGATCCGGGTCACGGCACCAATGTTAATGCCCCGGGAATCGAACCCTGGTCTCCCACGTGGAAATCCAACATCTTAATCGCTAAAGGAGAAACCCCCCTTGGTCATCGGGCAGAGAAAATATTGTCAAATGGGGGTCCGCGACCAATATGGATTTGGGGATTAGCGGCACGAAAATGGTCCATCATGGTTCCCAAACGTACTCATTTAAAACATTGAATTTATTTGTAAATTTGCATGTTTTTGTTTAGATTGCTCAGATTATTTTCGATGTTTTGAAATAATAATAAAAAACTAAATGTATAGGAAACAAATAAAATAAAATAAAAATGAAGGGACTTTTATTTTATTTTTTATTTTTGAGCAATAAAAATGTCTCCGCGACCCAAACATAGATGTTTTTTCAGTAGAAAAGCAAGCCTGGCGTCAGCCCTGACCCCTGTCCATCCCACCGTTCCTCGCTACCCCCCCCCCCCCCCCCCCCCCACCCCATGGGGCGAGGAGCTTCAGAGCAGCTGTGTGCTTTGCATAGGAATGGCCCATCAGACAAAAGCTACAAGCGCCGCAATAAGCTTTCAGCACGGTTAACCAATTACAAAAGAATAAAAACCATTGCAGAGGGCCTCATAAACCCCGGCAGGGAGCTTTATAGACTCCCAGGCAGGCGTAAATCAGCTCCCAAGGAATCCAGGCTCTCCCGAGGGGGCAAGGGCACCGGTTTCCATACACGGCACAAAAAAATAATTAATAAAAGGGCACTCCAAAAAGGTCTGGTTTGCGCTTGGACGCAATTCATTTCAGTTTGTTTGTTACGAGGCAATTTATGCAAAAACAAAATCACTTCTGGACTGGAGAGCCTAAACTATGAACTCCTTAGTCACACTTCGAGGTCTCAAACAAACGAGCCTGCCGGTGAATTTTAATCACCTCATTATACCTATGAGAATATCACAGGGATGCATTAAAATGATCCACGGCTGGTCCCGCCACTATGTTTCAGAGGGAACAGGGTTATGCAGCAGACATTAAACTAATCTACTGACAGTGAGTGATCAGTCACTCAGTTGGTGACCACAGATATGACCGCAACAAGGCTGGGGACCATGCGCAACAAAACCCACTTCCTCCAAGTCATCACATACTGTACGAACCACTCTCTCAAACACATGACCCACCCGCCCACACACTCACCAACACGCCCACACACACGCATACTCGCATTCACCCACACGCCCACACAATCACCTGCTATTTGGAGCATCTCGGCTCGATTTAACAGGCAATCAAATATTTAGCAGATTGCTTAGCCCAGAGGTAGAGAGATAGAGAGAGTCACACAGACAGGCATGGAGGGAGGCAGGCAGGCAGGCAGGCAGGCAGCTCCATACATAAATGCCTTTTGTGGGGGCTGGGAAACCATGAGGGTGGCATGACGGCATTATCTGTACACAGTACAACAACTCTACATGGTTTCTCTGGCCACCTAACTGTAGGCCACACACATGTGCGCACACACCATTCTATATGTCACTAATTAAAACATTTAGTCTATAGAGAATGCAGTCATCACAACGTGAGCAACAGCTCACGCACACACGCACACGCACACGCACACACACACACACACACACACACACACACACACACACACACTAACTAATTAATTAATAACTACAGTACATCAGTGGTTCTTAAATGTTTTCATGTCAAGGACCCCCAAATTCAAAATGTTTTGTGCCAAGGACCCCCAGAAGAGAATATTGGTGTTGAAAAAAATCTAAAGACATTTTCAAACACTTTCAAGACTTTTTTTTAATAGTGAACATATATCTGGATAAAGTGATTAAAATGTATTAACACATTTAGCTGGGGACCCCCTGTATCCAAAGATCACCGGAGGTGCCCCGGACCCCACTGTGAGAACCTGGCCTAAAATAGTAATTGTTCACTGATTATTTGAAGCATACATTAAGTCTACAGTGCGTTTCGTGGGGCTAACGCTCGCTGCATCTCCCGAGTCACGCTCTCAGTGACAAGTGACTATTTGAGCATGTAATTGCATGCTCTCATACTCTTTTTGTTCCTTTCACTTAATCTCTAATGGGCAATTACTTCAACTTTTCAACGCCGGGGGCACATTACTTACTGTACTACTGAACCAACCGCCCTTTATTGGCTGGCCCAAGTGCTCAAGCTTGCTTCCACAAGCACTTTAAGGTTAGATGAGAGTGTTTAAATAATGGATTGCGAGCGGCTGTGAGGGATATTGGGTGGAAAATAAAAGGTTGAAAAAGTAGCGTTCTCAGCGGAGACCCTGCAGGTGAGAGGCTTATTGTGCTGTGACAACTTATACCTCCCTTCACCCATTAAATAATTACATGCTGAAAATGTCTTCCAAATCTAAAAATAGGCAGATCTAGAAGCTTATCTGCGATTTTTGAATAGCCAACATAAGTGGTTAAAATCTAAAATGACACATGATTTTTAATGGGTCTCTCTCTCTCTCTCTCTCATGTGCAGCATTGAGAACATTACACCTCCAACGTCTGAGGAATTTTATTTTGAAATTTCCCTGAAGGATAGTCCCTTGAGTTGCAGCAACTCGTTTTCAAGGGAGTCCTTGAGGCACAACATACAACAAACAAGTACAGTACAGTACAGTACACAACAACAATAAGGACATACACAAAGGCTCTTTGTGTATGTATATATCTTTGTGCATCTCAACCCACCACAAACGCACCACATCAGGAACCTGAAGAAAATAATTGTCTACTCTCTTTGTATCCGTACAGTATATACACAACATGTAACAATAAAGAAACCTTGGCTTGAGCCTTGTGCTACCGACTCCACAAGAACAGTTCACATGAAACCATTCCTTTCACACTCAGGCCCCCATTTTAAATTCCTGCACCACAGTGCCCTACCATTCCACCACGAGAGAGAGGGGTAGAGAAAGAGAGAGGAAGAGATGGCATACGAGTTCAGCGCAGCAGGGAGTCTTTTCTTTCTGAGAGCACTTACAGAAGGAAGACAGGGGGATTGTGGGAATTAGTGCAAATACACATCCCCTTTGCTCAAGGTCTCTTTGTAGTGCATAGAGGTGTGTGTGCATGCGTGCGTGCAGGCACAAGGGGAGATTTTCTTTCTGTACGATTGTGTGTGCATCCAGGTGTGTGCACGTATCCGTGTAAATGTAATACAGTATGTACACATACTGTACATACAGTACATGCATGTATGTCTTCATGATGTTTGTGTAAGTGGTGGTATGCGAGTGCGCGATCTTGCACTGTGATGTTTACGTCTGCACCAGGGACCCCCCACCAACAGGCACCAGATCAAGTTTCCAACCAACAAATCAGAATGACTAAAGGCTCCAATTACTGGGATGGTTGTTTGTGTACGAACTTGAGGTAAAAATAAGGGTGGAGAAAGGAAAACACCCAACGCAGAGGAGGAAGAGAATCAAAGACTACTTGAGGGCTTGTGCCTGCATAGTAAAATCTTCAGTTAGCCTGATTTATACTTTTTAGCACGATGGTGCCAAAACAATATCTGATCTACAAGCTCGCAACGGGACTCAATGTGACACGTTGTGAGCTTGACGAGCTGCAATTTTGCTACAGGACACTGTCGTACGATGGAGTATAAATACAGGTCCGCCTTTACACTCTTGAGTGTTAAAAGGCAGACGTCAAAGACACATTACATCGGATATATGGTACAGCAACACAAAACAAGGCCCGTTCTGTCATAACAAGAAGCACAAACACCACAAGACACTGTCTAAGACTGTGAACAAAGTCTCATTCTTCCCCAAGTGTGGCTTGGAGTGTTTGTTGTGACAGCCTTTTTAGTAGCAACTAGGTATAGCAAAAGGGCTTTTGTGATTGCTGCTAACAACGGAACTTTGCATTTGCACATTTGCACAGGGTGCCACAAAAAAAGAAAGGGTAAAACAAAACAAAAAAGAGGGGGTGGGGGAGTCTTATTTTTTCCGCAGTTTAGTCCAAGTATAGCACAGGAGTGGATACATTCCCAGTGTGTGCTGCATGTGAAAAGCTTTTCTGAACAACGTATCTGCAACAGATACTTTTTCTAGGGTGTTGTGAAGTACAATATATCACCTTCCTCAGCTCAGATCTCACATAGCATCTCTCTTTCAATCTGAAACATGCTGCGTGTTATGTGATCCATCCATCATTATAAATGAAGGTAACCGGTATCATGCTACGATACTGCTATTCCTTTCAGGAAATCATTTGATAACTGGCAGCAGGCAAATCATTTGATAACTGGCAGCAGGAGTCCTGGTTATTAATATTTGGTTTATTTATATTATGGTTATTTTATATTCAGTTCAGGAATCAGGCTGCAGTTTGCCACCCAGTGTGACGAATCTGCCGGCTGGAATTGCAGGGTAGAGAAAATGACGTTGGGACCTTTCCTTTCATCAGATGCCTTGGTTATTTCCTGGTTATGTACGTAGTGTTTAAGACCAGCTCAGGACTGGTCTGAGCGCAGTCGCTTTGTGACTTTTTTCACTGTCACTGTGCATAAGATTTGGCAACTATATAACATGGGCGTTATATAGGCGTTATAACGTCTATATAACATGGGCGCCAGGAGTGAAAATAATAACTGTTCGTAAACTAGCAATGATAACTGCGCCACGTCTAGCACCATTTAGCGGCAGGTGTAAAATAGGGCCCTTAATCTCCTGTGGTGTGCAGGAGACCCAAGTTTTGTATCCTGGGGAGGACATAAATCTTCTGGACAGTACATATCACAGTTTGTGCTGGAATTGATAGCTGTGCACTGTTTAGCCTTGTGTGCCATATTGTTTAACACAATGCAACAAAATGAAGGTCTTCTTTTTAGTTTTACATAAATACATACCATTGTAGCACCACATTACCATTCCAGAATTATGTGAATCTGAGGCACCTTGAATACAATCACGATAAGACAAGCCTCACAACGATTAAAGTGATGTAAAAGGCAATGACTCATGAATAATGTAAGAGATGTGGATGATTTGGGGGAAATGCATTCCCATTTAAATTGGGTTACAACTTGACATTTGAGCTGACGAAAGGCAACTTCTGCCTAGGCGCTTCGCTTCTGAAAGTCATCTTTCCTCAGCCAAGGACTGTGTATGTGTGTGTGTACGTGTGTCTGTGTGTGTGTGTGTGTTTGCTTGGGGTGCAGAGCGGTGCTAGCAGTGTACAGTAGACACAGACTGCTTTGTAGATATGAGGCACTCTCATATCTGTTTATTGATCAGGGCAGATGTGCGTCAGTCAATCTTATCTGGGCTCCACACACCCTCCTGCTAACCTCCAGAGGCAGACCAGCCAATAGAGCACCGAGCCGGGAGCCTCAAAGCAGTCATACTATCACCAGACACCTTGAGCACATTTGTGTGTGTGTGTGTGTGTGTGTGTGTGTGTGTGTGTGTGTGTGTGTGTGTGTGTGTGCTGTGAGCATAGTGTACATAGTGTAAAAGGTGCATTGGAGGACAGTAGAGGAAAGAAAGAAGAAGTGCCGCTCACAATATAAACCCAGATTAACCTACACGATGTGCATATGCATGCACATGTGCGACGACAGCATTGCAGAAACCATTCAGCCTCTCTCTCTCTCCCAGGCACACAACTACACTGAGCAGTCCCTAAGGCAGCCTTCTATAACTCAGAACACACAACTACACTGAGCAGTCCCTAAGGCAGCCTTCTATAACTCAGTGGTGTAAAGTAACCAAGTGCATTTACTTTACTGGAGTATTTTTCCTTTTACTTCTACTCCACTACATCTCTGAGGAAAATATTGTACTTTTACTCCACTACACAAGCAATGTGTCACCACAAGGAGGGGCAGCCTCCCCCCTCTCCACAAGGAGGGGCAGTGCACCAAAGCATTATGGTCATTGTAGGGTCATTGTAGGAATTTAGCAATCCAGTCAAACCCTAGTCAAACACACAGACTACATTATTTTTCTGGCCATAGGGTGCACATTTCAAATTGTGCTACTGTTATCTACTACAAATACTACCAACATTGAATGACTGCAGTTTCTTCCAGCTGTGAAATGTCCCTTTAAGTTAAAAAAAAGAAAGAATGAATGTGAGCACTTTTTCCCACCACGGTCTATCTATACTAGGCTGTCTTTCTCTGCACATTAGGAATCAATGCAATCCTCCTGATGGCTCGCTCACTCAGGCAGGAGGTGGGATGCGATCAAGGAGCGAGAAAACACAGCAACGTCACTCATCCTGCCTTGATCCTTCCCAATGATGCTGTGAATCTATGATGTGTGTCATGTCTGTCTTACACGCAAAGGCAAAAAATAGATCCGAGCCGTGTCAGCTGTCTAAGACAAGGTGATTTGATCTATCGTGATGAATCATCCATCACTCTTGAAAAGGATCGAATGAGGAAGAAAACAAGCGTACCCAAGAGGGGCCCCGCCCCTTGCGGTTCGGCAGACACCATATTTCCCAACCCCCGCTGTAAAGCGTGGTTGCATTTTCTCACCTATGAAGTTATTCAAAAGGTTAAAAGGGTGTAGGCACAATAAACTAAGGCTTCAGCCTACAACTTTTTGGTCTGTGTTTTTAATAAAGGTATTGTATTAACCCGCTTCTAATAACCAAAATAAAACAACTAAACTACTACACAAAGCAAGGGTTCATTACCTCGGCACACGTTCCCGTTGTCGGGCTCGAACCCGGCCTTGCACGTGCAGCTGCCGATGGGGACCATCCACTCCCCGTCTCCGTTGCAGTACAGCTTGATGGGCACGTCCACCTCCTCCGAGTTGGGGATGCAGATGCCGCGGGCGATGACCAGGGACGTGCTCTCCGCGCCCGTCATGGTCTCGGGGAAGATGGCGAAGTTCTGCACGACGCTGGGACACTTCTTGTAGAAGACGCGGACCGACAGCAGCGACATGCAGGCGCCGTAGTCCTGGAAGGCCAGGTAGAAGCCGTTCCTGGACAGCGGCCCGAAGCTCCGCACCTCCGTGTTGACCTTCATCAGGCGCCCGCCGAAGTCCACCTGGGAGAAGCTCTCGTCGGCGGCGATGGTGTCCACCTTGAGGACGGGGACAGGATTTTGATTCATCGTGAAATTAATTCGCTTTTGTTGAGCTGAAAATTCAGTGCCACTTAAACCGCCTATACCTGATAACGCAGACCTGTAAAGAGCTCATTTGGTACGCTCTAATTTCACTCTACACAAATCGATTTGCCAAAAATAGCCGATCTGTAAGTTCACAGCGCGTTGTGAGCTTGTAGATCTGCAACGTCCCCCCCAGAATAGGGATGGTAGGGGTTCAAGTGGTTTAACAAAAGGGGGCAATTTAAGATTTAAGCATATTTTGATTATCGCAATAATATCGTTAATCCCACTACCAGAATCAGAATAAGGTCGATGTGGTGTCTGGTTGCTAGTGCCGAGCTTACCAGCACTGCACTGACTATTCATAAGTACTCTGCCAAGGCTCATTATCCCGCCCTCAATGTCTTCACATATTGTACAGTTAATATAAAACACATTATTCAGGCACTTTTCAGCCACCTCTTTTGCCTATTAGGACCACTCTAGGCAACGTCATCAAACAGCAACGAACACGTTGATTCTACAGGCCACAAGTTTCTGCGTTAGACCTTTTTTCTTTTTGTTTCGTGGCGTTAGAGCGAGACTGACAGGCCGGTCGAGCTTCTAGTAACAATTATTTTCATAATGTAATTTTGTTAATGTCCCACAACCCATTCCTTACCTTGAGGTAGGGGGCCTCCATCCAGAACGCCGTGCCCTTGGTGGCGATGACGGCGTCACTCTCGTAGTAGTAGAGGTTGAAGGTCTCCTTGCAGGAGCCCGGCACGTTGGGGATGGAGCTGCAGTCGCGCACAGTGAAGCGCATCTCCACGTAGATGCGCTGGGCGCCACGCCGGTCGATGAAGGTGGTGAGCAGCCAGTTGTTCTGGCTGGACTCGAAGACGTTGCACACCTGGTACGTCCGGATGGTGTTGAGGTTCTCGTCGTAGCCGCTCACCTCCTCCCACTGCGGAGAGAGAGAGAGAGAGAGAGAGAGAGAGAGAGAGAGAGAGAGAGAGAGCGTGAGGGAGAAAAAGAGAGATGATGGGGTTAATATTAATAATAAATATAGCTGCAAGCAGCAATAAGACGGGGTCAAGCCATAAAAGCCCCTTTCTTCACAGCATCTCCTCTTTAACACCCCGATCGCAATCGGAGTGTTAAATAGCTGGTTGGAGACTGGAGATAACGTCACTTTGCATGCATCCTGGCATGTTTGCCTTTTTGCATGAATTTTTGCTCCCGATCCGATTCCGATCATTTGATTTTGAGTATCTGCCGATACTCAAACACTCATGCCACAATAGTATTACAACAGTACCATATCCAGTCTAATATCATGATATGGATAATAATATTGATACAGCTATAGGGATGTCCCGATTATATTATTGTGCTCCCGAATCCGATTCCGATCTTGAAAATGACGTGATCGGACTCAATTTCTGATCATGTGATCAGATCGGGACAAATCCTAATTAGCAGCAATGCAGTGATAATTTAACCATGCTTCAACCATGCACATGAAACTGTGATTTTTAAAACTGCTGCTATTTATATCTGCTGGATATTTTCCGATCTGCACAAGAAGCATTTCTACCTTCTGTATTGCTATGTATCCATTGCTATTTTTAATCACGGACCATGTGTGTATTGGACATTGTATATTTGATTTGACACTGCCTTTCCTGTTATTTGAGTTGTTCTTTGTTCCTTTCTTCTCTATTATGTCGTTCTCTATTCTAGCTCTTCCTTGTAACTGCAAAGGTTGAAAGCTTGCACACAAAAACACATTTCACGCACTCTTTTGCACCTGTCATTGTCTGATGTGACAATAAAGTTCATTCTGATAGTGATTCTTAAAATAGTGTGACATTTGAATGCCAATTGTACAATGTCACTACTGTCTGCCTCCCTGTCTCTCTCATACACTCGCTATCTTTCTCTTACGTTTCTGTCATTAAATTTACTCCGCAATCAACACGTCAATTTGCCAGTTCCCAGTGAGAGGAAGTAAGTCAAATATAGGCTACAGAACACATGACAACGTGACACCTCAGATCTGTGTTCACGAGCGACCATCTGCATGAAATGTGTAATAGATTCAGTATTAAATTCAGTAGTGACGCCCTGGTCACGGTCAGATCACCCAAAACATGTTGTTTTCCAATCCAGCAGGCTTGTTGGCTACTTTTACAGCATGTGCTGGCCACTTGTCAAAGGGGCTAAAGACTGACTTAAGACAGCTTGGACTGATTTGAAAGTGTGGAGAAATTAATCTATTAAGACCTGAGGCTGGTTAAAAAAATAAGTATTCTAAATCCTAGTTTTGTGAAAAACGTATGTTGCTATATCAGTGGTTCTTAAAAGTGTTCATGTCAAGGACCCTCCACTCTATTTGTCACCATCTCAAAATGTGTTGTTCCAGGGACCCCCGGAAGCAAAGATTTGAGTTCAAATCTAAGAAAATAGCCAAAGTATTATGGTTAAAGTGGTTGAAATGATTGTGAAACAGCTCTATCTCTTTTCTTTCTTTCTATTCCCCTCAAACAATAACAGGAGTACATAATCATCTATATAGTATGGTGTGTTAGTTTTCACTATAGCATACAGTATAAAGTATGCTGCTGTTGGCCTGTGTATGGACACTTTGGTGAGTCACTTGCAGCAGAATGTCACTTCATTTCAGACTTCACTCAGTCTGCCAGACTGTGAGGCTCAGCAATCAGCAAAAACACACTGACAAGACTTCCATTTTCTGACACAAACATTTCCTAAAGTGCCTCAACAGTAAAAACACCACTTTGCTGCCCCTACGACTACAAACAAGCTCAAGAGCTGGTGCACCACGTGGCCCGCTGCCGTTACAGACACAAACCTAGTAATTACCTCGTACAAATCCGCCATCTACCATCTCGCCAGAGCGTGGCTGGGCACTGACTTGCCACAATATGAAATGTGGCGTGTAACAAATTCTAAATTACACACTATTGAATTACAATTAGGCAGACGGGGGGCGGCGGAGTGCCGGTATGGTCTGATGGAGACACATTTGAGCACATCCCCATTTCAATTGAACTGCGCTGGTCTGACTAGGAAGCCTGACCCAGAAAGCAACGTAGCCGAGCATCAGTAGCTCCGGGGTATTAACTCCAACCCCCAAGCTATACTGTACAGTCTGGGTGAAAATGTGCCATTAATTTTGCATTAGGCAATAGGCTAGCTGGCAGTCATTAAGAGTCGGGGCGAGAAACCACAGAGTGTGAATGAGAGAACTCTACCACTTAGGACCCAGTATTCAGACAGATAATAGCCTGAATTCTGTGTAGTTGACAGAGATCACAGCCTGTATGTCTATTTGACACATCTTAAATATGCCTGCTAAGATCCACACATCCTACGAAACATAACTCCCCAAATCCCGGACTGTGATACTGTGTCTATCACTCTGATGGTACGGCATGTTAAACCACTTCATTTACATTGATGTGATTTGCATAATAGTAGTGCCCGACTCATACTCAGCCATGCCTTCCAAAAGTAGACATACCAAGAAAACATGCTATGCGTAGCAACAGTCGCATTTAAGCCCGTTGACTTCAAACACTTGTTGCCACTCAGTAAGGGCGACACCTATTGAAGTTCTCCCCTTGCACAGACCGCTTCCAGACTCTGCGGTTTTGCTCCCATGTGAAGTGTTGGCACCTCGGTTAGGAGATTTATCTCTCTCTGAATTCCTTCTGCTGCTGATCCTGAGGTGCTGCAGGCAAGCATGCAGAAGCTAATGAGGCCTGTAGTGGAGCGAGCGGAGTGGGCCTTCAGTCGGTTCATGTTGCGTGCACACATAGTTATCTCCCGGAGCATCTTCCCTCTCCTCTCCTGACCTTTACCTTCAGGATGCTCAATCAGACCTAATGGAAGAAGAGGTGACCTCTGCCCTCTGAGCTCAGGCCCCAGGAAACAGCCACATGATGGAGAGAGTGTGGAGATGGTATTAAATGAGAAGGCAGGAGAGCGCCAGGAGATGCATGGTGGTGGGGGGGGGGGGTCACGGTCCCGGCTATTACACTTTGCATTGCGGGGGAACAGGGGTGAACGAAAACAAAAGAGGCAGACGGATACAAACATCTGGCCTGGGGAGAAATATATATGGAGTAAAGAGAGGCTCAGTTTGGGGTTCCGTGTGGATGTTGGAGAGATAGATAAAGATGGATAGATAAGACAGTGTGAGAGAGAGAGAGAGAGAGAGAGAGGGAGAGAGAGAGAGCCTGGCTGTGTGTGTGTGTGTGTGTGTGTGTGTGTGTCGTGTGCATGGTGTGATAGGAACGATGACACCGCTGACATGATAAACGAGTTTACAGAAATCCGAGGCGCAAATTAAAGCCTTTTTTTCACCGCCATTCCCTCGGTGCCTGCGCTCGGCTCCACACTACCCTCCCTCTCCCTCTGTTCCCCTCTCTTCTCCCCCTCTCTTCCTCTCTCCTCCTCTTCTTCCCTGGTGTCTGATGTGTAATGACCATTCATCAGCATTACAGGGACCTGTCCCCTTCAGCACTGCCTGTTCATTAATACAGCCAGCCCGGGGCTCCTCCTGCACCGTGCTGCTCCATCCTAGGAGGGGGTCCGCGTAGCCCCCTCGTCTAGCCAAATGACCGCCATCTTTCACGCCAGAAAGGGGCCCCCCTTAGGCGTCCCAGATAATGCCCGTCTCACAACTGCCCAGAAATGCAATGGTTCATACTATAACGAAGAAAAACAAAGTTGTTACTTTTTCTTTTTTTTGTTGCTATGACGTCACTGTGTTTAACGTAAACAGAACCATCACAGGTGCATCAGTTGCTTGGAAAAAACGTTGTTTTCAGACTGACTCGCAATTTTATGTTCCATCTCTATTTTTTCTATCTCAATAATTTGTACTGACCTGCTGTTTTGATTTTGCCTGTGTTTGTGTTGTGCGTGTGCGAGAGTGCATGTGCGTGTGGCTGCTCACAGACAGACAGACAGACAGACAGACAGACAGACAGACAGACCGAGTGCATTATGTGTGGACTGAGTAGAGTGCATGGAGTGCATGGTTTGCTGAGCACACATTGATTTGCTAGCGTGGGTGTTGCTACTGACAAGCCGGAGACCACTAGGCACACTGCAGCTGCAAAGCATTTCATTAGACCATATTAACGCTGATATCTAGCTGTTGGCCTCCTCGTCTGATATTGTGTTAGCCTGACAACTCCTTTGAAAGATGCTGTTTTGATCTCCGTCTCCAGACATGTGCGTTGCCTTGTTTACAGTTCTGTAAGCGTATGCCATCGTGCCATAGAGTTGCTTCGTGGAACATCTTTAAATAACTGTGTTCATCACCATGCTGAATTATGTTGACCAATACCAACTCTTGGACTCTTTTTAACTTTTGGACAACCATTATAATACTATGACTATACTTTTGGTCTGTGCATTTTTGCAGGCTAAGAATAAAAGTGAGGAACATTTTTAATTAGGCTGGCCTTATTTTTAAGCCAGTCCACAGGACATGTACCACCAGAGCACGGGAAGCCGGACAGGAACGCTTATGAATTGGACAAATAAGCACAGGCAATGTTGAGTCTATAACAACTGGCTAGCCAAAGGGAGGCAGTTTTAGAGACCAGGATTAAGTTTTTGTGAGGGTACCTAGTACCTACCCTAGGGGACACTGGGAGAACATGCAAACTCCACACAGAAAGGCCCTTTCGCCAACCCCACCCAGGGTATGGGCAGATTGGGCACTGATGACACGGAGGAGGGTACACGGCGCCCCAGCACTCCCAGCGGGAATCGAACCCAGGTCCTTCTAGCTGTGAGGCGACAGCGCTACAGACTGCGCCAACCGTGCCCCGTGGGCTGCAAAAGAAATCTGAAACGCCAAGGTCGTCAAGGTTGGGAACCCCTGCTTGAAGCGGAAGCAGTTTCGTATATGTTCATAGGATAGGACGTTATCACACGTGTACATTGAGGTAAAAGGTACATGTTCATAGGATAGGACTTTATCACACCTGTACATTGAGGTAAAAGGTACATGTTCATAGGATAGGACTTTATCACGCCTGTACATTGATTTATTACACCGTACATGTTCATAGGATAGGACGTTATCACACCTGTACATTGATTTATTACACCGTACATGTTCATAGGATAGGACGTTATCACACCTGTACATTGAGGTAAAAGGTTCCTTTTGTTGTTGACTCTCTTTCTTTTAACTGTGACCCTACGATAACCTCCTCGGGGGACAGAAAAAAGAGGGAGGGCATCATCGCCTGTCACCTCAACCGATAATGGACTTCCTCTCCTGTCCCCTGCAACCATCTCCTCTCCCCTGGGACATCTGCATTCAATAACACTCCCTGGACGCTGTTGCCAGATTTTTGGAGAGAACACAAAAAAGAAGCTATGTAGGGCGAATGATCCGCCACAAAGGACTTAATTTATGCTGTAGCATCAAACTGTGTTTAACTTACAACTGCAATTTTCTGAAGTGAAATATTTGGAATGTGTTTTAAACACGGCATTTTACATTTTAATTTGGAGGTCCTTGATATGAAAAACTCCTTTCTTAACAAACAAACATTAGAAAGCTAGCCCAAATAAGCAACTGGCTACATTTTACTGAAGACATTTACTGAACTGAGAAATAAGCCTAACGTCGCTTATAATAAACGGACGTGGCAACACTGTGCCCCTGACCTTCCGCTGGGTATATGTGGTACGCGCGTTGCGGTGCAGATGAGTGCAGAGTCTGTTGTGCATTATTCATGTTGGCTTCCAAACGTGTGTTGCAAGAGTGTACTTCATTTCCCCCCACTCTATCATCTGGTCTTTTCTCCCTCGCCGTCGCTCTTATAATAGTCTATCTCTGTTTGTTCTCGTTGTTTCCCGTTTAAAACCGTGTGTGTGTGTGTGTGTGTGTGTGTGTCTACTTCCACAGTGAGCGTTCACACCCTGTCTGATCAAATATCAAATTCTCTCTCTCAATCTCTTTCAATTATAGCAGTGTATAAAATGAATTCCCTCGCCACTGACATCAGAGCTTTTTGTTGCTTTTCCCATCCCTCCCTGCTCGAAAAATGTTTGCAGATGAGCCGTTGGACAAACAACAAGAGCATCGGGCGGCCCCAGTCTTCGCACCGACTCAAATGAACCCATTTACTCCGGTCTAATAGCTTTGCTTTTGCTAGTAATACGGGACGACACTCCTCCCTGCATCCCCCTGATTGTAAAGTGCGGCCCATTGTCTATGTCATTATGGCTGCTCCATTTTATGGGCAGTGGGCGAGGAAGACGGAGGAGCCGTGGATTCACAGGGCGCTTAAGCCCTTAAGACCTGAGGGTTCCGATTCTACGAATGTCTTCTAAAAAACGTATACGTTGCTGTAGCCTATATCAGTGATGCTCAAACGTTTTCATGTCAAGGACCCCCAAAATGATATCTATTTGGCCACGGACCCCCATCTCAAAATATCTTGTTCAAGGGACCCCCCCCAATAGCAGATATACAAGCTTGTAGCGACTGCCATGCTATGAGCTTGTAGATCTGCTATTTTTGAATAGTAAAAGTATTCAAAAACATGGTTATTGTTTTGGTTAAAATCTAAAGTGACACCGACGCATTCCCGATCATAATGGGCTAATGTTCGCGTTAATGACCAGTCATGGATAGCTGGGCCGAGGCGGAGAGAAAGAGGGAGAGACGGGGAGAGAGAGAGAGAGCGAGGGAAGAAGGAGAGAGAGATGGCAGAGAGCAGAGAGGGAGGGACGGGGAGAGAGAGAGAGCGAGGGAAGAAGGAGAGGCAGAGAGGGAGAAGAGCCAAGGAGAGCCTGTAATATATTCAGGACAGCGATGCTCTCCTCTGCCCACGTCTGCCTCGGTCCCGGCTGCTGCTGCCACGGAGGCATCGATACGCCACCCATCTTAAAAGCCATCCGTCATATCGATCTCTTGGCGCTCTACTTTCAAAGGCTAAAATAACAGCGAGTAGCAGCAGAGAGAGAAGGCCCGCATGGCCACCGTGCCCCGGGATCATCTGATTGGCATCCAGCAGAGACCTGCGGGGACTAGGGATGGGCAATTAATCGCTCATCATATCGCTATCGGCTGATATTGGCCTTAAAATGCAATATCGGTATTGGATCGTTATCAAAGTAATATATCGGTTTTAGCAGCTATTTTACTTTATAATAATTGTGTTAAAAACATGTATTAAAGCCTGAAAAAGCCTTTTGTGATGGCTGCAGATTGTGTTTTCTGGAGAAGCTTTCAAATTTTTTAAATGAAAATTACTACATTCAAGCTGTTTATGTTGGGATATGGGCCAACATTTCAATAACGGTGCACCCCTAGTTTTGGAATACAGAGGCATTGCTTTTATTTTTCAGAATGGACAAAATTATTATTATGTTTTTAATACAGAATGGGGGGGGGGACGACACACACCCACGGACAAGGATAGGAGACCAAGGCCATGCTAATGAGGTCTTACTCAGTAGAGGATGATGGGTGCAGGGAGGGAATGTGGCAAAGGAGAGAGAGAGAGAGAGAGAGAGAGAGAGAGAGAGAGAGAGCGCGAGACCATATGCGGGCTGCCAGACTCTAGTCAGGCCCTATCAGGCCTGGTGCTGATGACAGACACTCAGTCATGAAGCAACAGCCCTGCTGTTGCCCGAGACTGTCACATTATATCACATCGTTGGCAGCCAAAGGGACTACAGGAGGAAAAGTATGAGCAATGTGTGACGGCTCTGACCTAAGTAGTGATTCATGGCCTGCATGGCTGCAACGTGCTCATCCTTATATAAAACACACACTAGATACGCTGATACAGTAACCATGGGTACAGCAGGCGGGTGACAAATATGAGGGGGAAATGGAACAAATGAATGGAGAAACATTAAGGAATGCAGATGCTTTCTTGCAGGTGGACTGCATGTGGTACAAAGCAATTAACATCCTCTCATGTTCTGCTGAATGTATATGAAAGTGCTGAGCAGGCTCACTTAACCTCAAGGTGCACGGCACGAGAAGGAGACTTGAGTAACCATATGAAAGAGCATTCCACTATGAAAGAAGGAGCTTCACATTTCAGAGTTCAGTGGTGCGAAAACCATACAGTGCACTGTTCTACAGACACTGTGGGGAAGGGTGGCCCGGTCATATCATGAGTCACCGTAGTGAGTGCATGTGTGGTGTACGCCAAGAGAATGATAAAGGCCTGAATGTTTGGCCCCTACAGTGGGAGCATTGTGTTGTGTTACTTAAGTAAAAGTATCAATACTGCAATATAAAAAGACTGTTACACGGTAAAAGTCCGGAATTGTACTAAAATGTACTTAAAAGTAGTCATTATGCAGAATGTCCCATTCCAAGTTTTCAAATGTATACAAATCTTTTGAAAATAACAGATCTACAGTGCAAGCTCACAATGTGTCACATCGAACGCATTGTGAGCTTTGTAGATCGGCTATTTTCAAATGGCCGAAATGAAGTGGTTAATGTTTGGCTATGTTTTGTAATAATAATCAAAATCTACAAAGAAACTGGTAAATGTGCTTAGTTACTTTACACCCCATGCCTTTAGAGGGACCGGTCACATCATCTGAGTGATCTCAATTATCCCACGATGAAACCCTTCTGTCCTGATGTGAGGACGACGATGACCCATGATGTGAATAATAATTATGCTATAATGGCCTCCGTGGGCACCAGATCTCACCCCAGATGAACAGATCTATGGGACTGACGTGCGTTCCCACCACCACCACAATCTCTTCAGTGGCGTTCCAGACCGTTCAATGCACACATGGCGCACAAAGACCCCGATCTGAATACGGAGCCATTTATCATTCCAGCGGGTCTCATCTTTAACCCCCAGTCTGCCGTCTGAATCTCAGTGGCGACACACTGCTTTTCAAATCCGTCAGCACTTGCTAATACTGTACATGCACAGACAACCTTGACACGATGAACTCCTCTACGCTTCACTAACGCACCGAGGGAGGGGTATTTTCTATGGAATTTCACTGTGATCTGGCCATATTTTTATTTTCTTGGAACAGTACTCAGAAACTCCATTACTCGGACTGCCAAGAGGGCTTTACAGTGGGACGACCTGGGGCCTGCGAGAGGCATTTTATTAACAGCTAATATAGAAGTGAAGCCGCAGCCAAACTGCAACCACTCCCAGACCACTATGGAGTTCCATTCACTTTCAGTCCGTTAACAGGGGTTTTTATCAGCACTGGTTACTTACAACGGCCTCTTCGTGGCCTATATAGATTTTAGGATTCTGCTCCAGAAAGGAATCAACATAAGTGCTGAACGACGTGGTATGTTTTCCCACTGAGGGGCTTATACCTTAATGAAAGTAAAATCATTGGTGTACATTCAACCACTGGAACCCATCTAGTCTTAAAGGGACATTTCACTGTTGGAAGACACTCCAGTCGCTCAATGTTAATAGAATGGCCAGAAGTCTGTGTGTTTGACTGGATCCCTGGATTACTACAATGACCATCATGCTTTGGTGCCGTCTGTGGGTGTGTCTGACTGAGAACACATGTAGTCCAGGAAGGGAGTGAGACTGCCTGATGCCTGAAGAGTCATCAGGCATTTAAAATACTAAAATAATTAAAAACACACTCATTAGACATTCGGAATACTAAAATATCTAAAAACGCAAATTACCCACATAAAAACCCCAGGAAAGTGTTTCTTGTGTTCCAAACATCATATTGAAATGAGATCTGGTTGCAAAAGGGGTGTAGTGGCTGTTTAACAGAACTGGACTTGGGTTACAAGTGCACTTTTGATTTCCCGTCTACGCCAAACCTCAGATTCCACAACCCTGCATCGCAACGCCAACCACTGTGAGTTTGTGGATCGGCAATTTTTGGCTAATGTTCCCCCCAGAATATGGATGAGGGGGTTCAAGTGCTTAAGGGTCTTTGAGGGGGTTTCCAGGGGTCGTCCTCAGCTCACAATCAAAAGGATCCTTACGGGTCCATTTAAGGTCCATGTGTACACTCTCTGAGCTATCATACTAAGGATTCTTTACTGTGTATGACTGTAACGTGTTTGCATAGTGGTCCACCGCCTCCCCCCCCCCCCAACAGATTAAGTCAGAGTGTTGTGTTTACATGAAACCCCCAGGGGAACGCCAGCACGTCAGCGAGCACTTTCCGCTCCATGGCAGAGGGCTGTCTGTTCGATCTATCACCGCACCATTTTATGATGTTATTATTCCGTACGATCAAGTGTTGCTTTTATTATTGATTGCTTAATAAACTAATGTAATCTTGGGGGAAATCCTTGTTGCTGTCCCATTCTTTACTGTCACATTGGTATTTAGAACCTGTTAAGTGCTAGGTTGATGTGAATATTTAAATAGTCTATTGAATTCAGTACTTTAACTCAAACTCCGGGCCACGGCCCGGGCACGTTCTGTGGCATTATGTGCCCCCTCTTTGAGGGGGTTTCCAGGGGCGTCCTCAGCTCACAATCAAATGGATCCTTACGGGTCCATTTAAGGTCCATGTGTACACTCTCTGAGCTATCATACTAAGGATTCTTACTGTGTATGACTGTAACGTGTTTGCAACAGATTCTGTCAGAGTGTTGTGTTTACATGTGAAACCCCCAGGGGAACGCCAGCACGTCAGTGAGCACTCTCCGCTCCATGGCAGAGGGCTGTCTGTTCATCTATCACCTTGAAACATGTGGGCGGAGGCGGGCGGGAGATTGTTTTTCACAACGCAGGCTTAGGACGGTCATTTCAATAATGAGCCTATTTGTTATCCACGACAACGGAACATTGCATTGGGAAAAAGCGCTAACTTCTGATCCGTTTTTTTTTTTAATATGACGACCATGGCATTTGCCACTAAATTGGCCGGAATGAAAAGACAGAGAGAAAAGAAACGGTGTGCATTTCCATATGGGCCAAGGTCTTGTAGGACAGTTGATTAAAGTCCAAAGTGAGACGCTGATAGGGACTGAACTCTCCATGCCCTTGCTGAACGATACTTTTGACATCCTTCAAAGCCCCATCGTGAGCCCTAATCACAAAACTCCAGCAGCTTATTCTTTTCCAGAGGCGATGCAGAATCGCACTGACTTAATGAGGACATTTGCATTTGAGCCTTTTTGGCTTGAGCTCCGTTAAGTCAATAGCAAGGACATTCCCGACGAGTAACAGTTGGTTCACCCGCCGCAGTACCTGAAACCGCAGTCGCACCGGCTCGCACCCCCTTAAAAAAAGGACAACATTGCTGAGTTTCAACATTATCCTGATGTGAGGAGTTCAATAATATAATGTGGCAAAAAAAATACCCCATGTCCTCAGCAAAATGTTGACGTCGCAAAAATGATTAGGTCAAATGTCGTTTCATCCGTAGAGTACATTCGCTATGCTCCACATTGCCAAAATATGCGTTTTAAGTCATATTTCTGAGATGTAAGCATTTATACTTTATTACCTTTGTGCTTTACAGTGCTTGCAAATTTACATCTGCATAACTGCCTAATTTTACTCCTCAACATCTACAGACAAGCATGCATATGCTCACCCACGCACAAACGCATGCACACACGCTCGCATATGCACAAATGCATGCACGCATGCTCACACACACACACACACACACACACACACACACAGCCCCCTTTAAAATATGCGTCAGCATGATTATTATTATCATTCCATGATCAGCTGTGTTATTGAATGGGGGCTGCTGTCAGGCCACTTGCAGGGACTGATTATTGTTGCCAGGCGTCGGTCGGAGGCCTAGTTCCGCCTGGCTGAATGTGATGGATGGGGAGGAAATGGCCACGTCTGAAACACTCCCTGTCCGTCCCGCCACTCCATCATTACGAGTCCACGCAGTTCGGAGCGGCTCCAACGGAACGCCGTCACGTCTGGTACGCCAGGGTCTGTCTCTCCGTTTCGTTTACCTTCCGTTGGGCTGTTTGGCTGTCTGACCATCGGCCCATCGGTGTGACTTTCAGGTCAATATGCTCTGCATGGGCAACTGGTGGCCCGGGGGCAATGTGTTTGTATTTAGTTCATAAAGTTAACATAACTATAATTAAATGCATTAGAAATTAAACACAAAGGTTATTTTTCAGGATTCCAATTCAAAAATAGCAATAAATAATTCAGGATTTCAATACAAATATAGCAAAAAGCTCAAAATGCGTCACACTCGTAGATCGGCAATTTTTGCTACGACAGTAAAATGCAATGTGGCCCTCTGGAGAGAGTGTGGAAATGGAAATATAGTGGCGCTCTCCATCTTCAAAGTTTCCCACCCCTGCTCTGGTGTAAATGGGAGGGGCCACCACCCCTGCTCTGGTGTAAATGGGAGGGGCCACCACCCCTGCTCTGGTGTAAATGGGAGGGGCCACCACCCCTGCTCTGGTGTAAATGGGAGGGGCCACCACCCCTGCTCTGGTGTAAATGGGAGGGGCCACCACCGAGCATGTCCCAATAATTTGGTTCATCTGGGAATTCGTGTTGAGGGTGTAGCCGATGGCCTTGCTTGCTCTTCGACGAGTAAATACATGCGTAGTCGATGCCACTAAACGGACCCCACAAAGCGAGGAGTTTACTGCAGGTATATAGGATATGTATCGCATAGGACGAGATGATTGTTTTTGTCGCTTTGTTTGCTTTTTATTCCCCCAGGGGCATCATTTTAAGAACTGTATACGCGCACGTGGGTTTATTTCCTGTGGGATGTGTACTGTGCTGATAGAATATTTGCCATTAGGCCTTATTACATGCTCCCATATGCCTTTGAAATGTATTTTCCTTTCGTCCTCAAAGTGATATGCATAATGGTGCAGTGTAACGCTGCGCCGTTCAGCACAACAATTCACCCGGGCATCCTCCTGCCTCCATGCCGCTTCTTTTTGTAACATCATTACTAACACTCACATTTTCAATTACACCGCCCGGTTGCTTTGAAGCAATTTTGCTGGGCTGGCGCTGCTTCTGCAGAACGCCGCTGCGGCGGAGAGCGGGGCTGATGAACGCAGCCTCTGTAGCCTGATATAGGGAAGGCGGGCTAGATATGGAGAATGCATTTTAGACTTTCGCCCGGGCAGAAAAACAAAAGCGTTATGAGAAAACTGGCAATTCCAACCGCATCCCCGTGCTGACGGCACCCAGAATGCTGATGTGGAAAACGAGCGTGTTATTAATGCAACGGGGACCACATGCAATGTCACCAAAATAAGAAATAGAAAATAAAGCCTTGGATATGAAAAGCCTATAATCATGCAAATGTGAACGCATCCTTCACAGGCTGCGCTTAGTGATACGGGAATAAACACATGGGAAATGTTCCAAGGCTGTTTGAAGGCTTGATTGGAAGAAAGTGACTGCAAAACAACAGTGTGGCACTGTGGCAGTGGCAACAACTGCTCTTCCAAGATGAGCGGACAACTGATTGTGAGCTATTTGTTCTGTTTTATAGAGGTGTAAGATGATTTGCAACAGGTTTGGAACATTGAGATATTGATCAATGATCCGCTATCACTGTTTCTGTCCCAAGTATTTGGATTGACTTGCTAATCATGTGGCATTTAAAAAGGTCACTAAAGAATGTGTGTGTGTGTGTGTGTGTGTGTGCGCGCAGTTATTTGTGTTCATTTTAGACTTTATTTATTCTTTGGCAAAATATCGATCAAAACACTAGTAATAGGAAAATAATTGCCAAATGTCTGTTTACCTGGCGACTTGCCACCCAATGAGATGCCCACTAACATACCTTCAGATTGACACATTGTCAGCAGAGACCTTCAGTTTACAGTAGCAACAGGGGACGGAAAAAAAAGACGGGCTAATGGGCTTTCTGAATTGAAAGTATGTTGTTGTTTTGTCTGGTCGTTCGACAAGGTATGAATGAAAATCAATGAAAACACTTTGTATCACGTGCAAACATGAATGACACAGCTGCTATACTGCCTCTTCATGTCATTCGAGGAGGACGGATGAAATGATTTGGCTGTTATGGACGCATATACACGCTGAAAGGAGAGGCTGGTGCAGACGCCTTATCAGGCCTGTGTGGAGAAGGAAATGAAGATTCCCAGAGGGGAAGGAGAAAGGGAGGGTGACAGAAACAATATGCGTGTGTGTGTGTGTGTGTGTGTGTGTGTGTGTGTGTGTAAATGGGGTGTGGAGAAAAAATAGAACGACTTCTAAAATAATTTCTGTCAAGCAAAACGTATAAAACTGACAAGACAGAGATACAGTAGAATTAGAGGTGTCAGTCCACAGGGTCTCTCTGGCCCCCCGTGGCCCGAGGCGAGGCTGTTTAGGGACAAACCACAATGAGGCTACTAGCGGGGGGAGGAGAGGAGAGGAGAAAAAAAGAGTGAGTGAGTGAGTGAGTGAGTGAGTGAGTGAGTGAGTGAGTGAGTGCGTGCGTGAGTGCTTGCGTGCGTGCGTGCGTGCGTGCGTGCGTGCGTGCGTGCGAAGCCTGATAGCCCTATCGGCTTTTCACAAAAAGACAGAGAGAGAGACAGAGGCAGAGAGAGAAAGAAGAGATAAAGAAAAAGGGATCTAGGACAGAAGGTAAAGACAATTAAAGTGGAATGGAGATGGGTAGAAGGTAGACTGAGCCGGTGACTGATAGACAGGCCAGTTGAACAATGGAAGAAAAAGGCTGAGACAGAACAATTGAAGCAGAAACGACAAAGAATGGATTTACCATTTTAGTTTTTTTCTTTTTCTGGCAGCTTTGCAGCCCCTCTTGAAGAACTAGCAGGTACACATTATTAATGCAAGGGGCCTTGCGTGCCCACGCACATGCACACACACAGTCACACACACACACACACACACACACACACACACACACACACACACACACACACACACACACACACACACACACACACACACACACACACACACACACACACACACACAGCCACACACAGCCTTAGCCTCAAGCCACTTCTCTCCCATTCAATTCATTGAAGCTGTTATGATGGATTTTCGTTTCCTTGCTGCCCTAATTCTATCACTATTTTCTTTTATTTAACAGTCTGTGACAAAAAAAAGGAAAAAATCATGGAGGTGAAATAATATCACGAGGGGATCCACAGGAGGAAAATCAATAATTGCATCGTTTACATAATGTAAGTTCTGTGGCGAAACAGCAGAATATGAAACAACTCTGATTAATGTTATATCAACGTTCTCTTTGGCGATATTCACCACAGTCCTTGTGAGTGTGTGGGTGTGTTTGGACGAATTTTAAGTCACACATAGCCTAAAAGATGACTTGGGACGAGTTATTAGGTTATTATTAACCCAGAATAGCCTCACTATAGGCAACGCTCGGCTCTGTGTTATTGACCTCACCAAGAGCTGCATATAGGCTCCGGTAATGGCAGCGTTTTTCTCTGAATTAAGGCTCAGATTGAGGTGATTGAACAGAACACTGATGGTTAGGAGCTCAATAAAAAAAAGTTCCGATCACTTGACTACTGCATGTTGAATCAGCGCCGAAGCCGGTCAGGGTGGGAGAGCTATAGCTCCCTACAGTGGGTGTTCAGCCTTGAGCATATATATCAGAGCCAACAGACAATACAGCCATACTGTACATCCATGTAAGAGTGGTGGAAAAATGTGTTTTTGGCTTTCCAAATTGTGGTGCAGTGAATCACCCCATCCCAAGCACATCTTAGAGAATATAAAACAGATTGAAGTAACATTAAATGACATTAGACTGTGGGGGCACTCTGCTTCAGCTGTACTCAAGCTGCTGCCTATACAGTTATGATTACAATGAATTGTCTCATATATGCTGCCACATGATGCCTTCTACCTCTATGTGAGACGATACACACACACACACACACACACAAAGGTCCCTGTTATAGAACTGTTACAATTATATTGCTTTATGCCATGTACAGTATGGATCTTTACTATATCTGCAGCTAGTTTAACTATACCACATTCCATTTATTCTAACCATGCATGCTAACCCTATATGTATTACGCATATATCTTACTCTATATATTTTATATATTCTATAATATACCCCGTTAACACTGTTTTGGTATATATTTAACTATTTTACTTAATTATACATGGTAATGCATGACTGGCATCTTTAACCCATTTTGGGCGGGAACCCCTTTTGGTGTTAGCATTATGTTATGCTTTAGCTATTTTTTTTTTAATTTAAATTTTTATCCCACGATTTTGTAACCCAGTTTTCTTTTCACCCAGTGCCAATTATCTAATGTAATCCTGGGCGCTACACTTCCTCTGCCAACCTGGGGGGGCAGCGGACTGACCTCATGCCTCCTTCTATGCATGAGGAGTCCAAGCTGCTTCTTTTCACCTGACAGAGGGGAATTTCCCCGGCCGGACGTACTGCGTGGAAGGGACACGTTATTCCGACCAGTTCCTTTCCCCCAGGCGCCCCGGCTGGCCAGGGGAAGGTAGTTTTAGAGACCAGGATTACGGCATGTTTTTGTGAGGCTATCTACCCTAGGGGACACGGGGAGAACATGCAAACTCCACACAGAAAGGCCCTATCGCCAACCCCCGCCTCGGGTATGGGCACTGATGACGCGGAGGAGGGAACACGCCACCAGTGCCCACAGCGTCCCTAGCGGGAATCGAACCCAGGACCTTCTAGCTGTGAGGCGACAGCACTACCAACTGTGACACCGTGCCCCTGCTTTAGCTATTGAAAAATAGCAGATCTATCTATTTTTGAAAAATTGAAGAACCACTGACATAGAAACATAGCTTTTTCAGAAAACTGTCAGGATGTAGAAGACATTTTTAGAATCTGATCTCAGGTCAAAATGGGTCAATACATTTATAAAATTTTAAAAATAGCTGGTCAACAACCTTGTCGATCTGCTATTTATGCTCTTTTTTATATTTGAACATTGTTCAACATGGAAACGGTTATGCAAAAATAATTGTGATTATATGTGACTGACAGGCCTATTGTTTGTCATTTCCAAAGTGGCTGTGGAAGTCATCACTCCCTCAGATAACAAGCACCAAACCGCCAAACAGGACAGATCCTGTGCTGGCAATGCCCCAGCAATAACCAACAGCTGCATCAAAGTGCCAAACTGCCGGACAAGGTGGAATCAGCCAAACTGCAGAAGCAGCAACAAGAATCTCCAACTTGAACTTCAAAAGAGGCGGCCAGTCTAACAGAAGATAAGCGCTGCCTGTGCCAAGACAAGCGAGTGCTTCAGGAAGACCAGAGTGGATCGTTTGTCAGACGTTGCCAGTGGTGGAAAGTACATGTACTTTACTTAAGTACTGTACTTACGTACAATTTTGAGGTATTTGTACCTTACTTGAGTATTTCCAATACAGTACTTTTACTTCTACTCCACTACCTCTGAGGCAAATATTGTACTTTTACTCCACTACAATTATTAGAACGCTTTAGTTACTATAGTTAGTTACTTTGTAGATTTTGATTATTACAAAACACACCTCAGCCCTATACACATTTACTTGTAATGGAATTGATATTTTTACTTAAGTAAAACATTTGAGTACTTTTTCGACCACTGGCTATAGGTTTGTGAGGACAGCTCGTCTGTGAAGCAATTAACACAATGCCCGCCAAAACACAAGCGACACCGGCAAAATACATAGGCTACGTTATTTCAGTTACAAGTATAAATGTGTTTGATCCGATCTACTGGAAAGGCTACTCACATTAGCTTTGGATGGCTATCTGTTGTTAGCCATAAGACTGGACTGCGCCATCTTCAATGCGCATGCACACGTGCGCGCGCACGCACGTGCATGCACGCTTTCGGCATTTCTGGTCAAAACAAGGCTTATTGCACGGAGCCCAGTGGTCACAGTGATGGCGCCGGCCTGTACTTCTCATGCTCCAGCCAGAGAACAACCGGTCGAGACAACACACACACACACCATTAAGTTGACATCCGGTCGCAGTGTTTTGGATCTTCAAAATAAGGGTTGAACGGGGCGATATCTTGGCATATACTAATAATTATCTAATTAATCCTGCCGGGGATTGTGTTAAGTAAGCTCCCCTACAAGCTGATAGGACTGGAGGATAGCACTCAGTGCTTGTTGACAAGCTAATGTATATGAAACAGCATCTGAGCAACTAATTCCCAAGGCTCACACAGATTAAGAGTTTGAGCGTGGCATAATCTGCAAAGTCTGATAGTTAATTCCTTTTGTCAATTATGTTTTTATCATGAATCAAAGTACGCCATTCAAAAAGTGTTGCCTTTTTGGTGCCTCCATTCAAGTGCTTTGCAGAGAGAGAGAGATGCACAAACACACACAAGCGCACAGATACTCGCGCACGGTGCACACTCACATACACGCGTGAGTTATGACGTGGGTGATTTTGTGTCCTTATTCTGGACAGAAATGATGATGTCTGCACTCAGTGGAAATACATCAGTCTGGCTAGTGGCTACACCTAAATCACAGGAAAAAGCTCTGCCATCGCTAGTAAACAGTATATGGTGTGTGTGCGTGTGTGCGCGTGCGTGCATGTGTGTGCGTGCGTGCGAGCATGTGTGCGAATGTTGAAGCACACTCAGTGTCATTTTTCTCTCCTTGTTCCATTTTGGTTACAGCTTGGGAGTCAAAGTTCATCTCTATCTCTCGCCCTCTCTCTCTATCTGTGCAGTGTTCATCTCTATCTCTCGCCCTCTCTCTCTATCTGTGCAGTGCACTGTATTAAGCCTCCCTCTATCTTTTGTCTCTTCGCATTTATCTTATTTTTCCCCCATTCCATGCCTCTCTTCTACTGCCGTCCGTCGTCGGCTGTTCCTATACCCGTCTATCCATCTGTCAGGTGGATAGTATCTACTGTGTGTGTGTGTGTGTGTGTGTGTGTGTGTGTTTGTGTGTTAATAATTAAGCCGTATGAGTCTGCTCAACAGATGGCCAGATGGTCTGGCCGGGGTCCGTCTCTCTGTCTCGGCGTTCTTCAGGAATCGCTGAGCACACACGGACACCCGGCTGACCGGTCAGCGCCCCCTCGCTGGACACGCCACGGGTTGGGATCCTTTAGGATTTTAACCGGTTCCTTATGGATTGCGAAATTAATTAAGAAATCGTTGTGTGGTATTGCACACAGTTTATTTTAGGGGTTCTCAAAGTGAGGACCAGCGACACTCTGGTTACTTGGGCGGGTTCCTTAACTCATTTAGACCGTACGTGTGGGAACGTCATAACTAATCCAATCTTCTGTACCATACTCCTTGCTCTTCGCGCATGCGCGTTGGCGTTCACCGTTTACCGCTCACCAAAAAGGACCAAATGGACCCGGTTCCATTTGTAAACTCTCAGAGTTATGGTGGTCCTTGAAATAAAAAACCACCGACATTGTAATGGGCATAGCAGATGTGAAGTCGACGTACCAGCTCCGACAGTGTGATAAAACCGCTTTGGGTTTGTGACAGAACGATTCTGGTTCCTCGATGTCCTACCCTATTAACCCTACTACACCGTCCTCAATGTCCTACCCTATTAACCCTACTACCGTAGTGACCGTACTGTGGATGAGACTTGCATTCATTGCAGTCTCCCTAAACACCTGCCCCCCCGCTCCTTAATTCAACGACCGCCATTGTCCCCCACACTCCGCTCTCTCTCTTTCTGTAGCACCTACCGCCCCCTGTGACCCTACACCCCCGCCACACACACACACACACACACACACACACACACACACACACACACACACACACACACACACACACACACACACACACACACACACACACACACACACACACACACACACACACACACACACACACACACACACACACACACACACACACACACACACACACACACACACACAAAACCGCCTGAGCTCTGTGCCCTATAAGCCAGCTCTGTCTGCGACCTCCAGGAGTCACATGAGTTAACCTAGACTCCGTCTTTCACACGCAAAACCACGGCGGCCGCGCTAATGCGGGGGCCACGCTCTGCCTTTTCTTCACACACAATCGGCCCCTCTCACTCCGAGAGGCCCTAATAATCCCTCACGCCAACCTCCCCCACCCCCCCAACCCCTTCCTGAAACCCTCCACCGCCTTTCACCCTAGCCTCTTGTGCCCACTCTAATACACCCACCCCACCCCTCTAGTCTCCATCACCTCCCTCCCCACGTCCGGCCCCCTCCACTTTTGTTCTGTGCGTGTACGCACGCACGGACGCAAGCACGCCAGGAATCAGCCTTCCACTCCTTGCTCCTCTTCCTCAGTTCTAAGGGAAAACGTTGTTTCTTTTGCTCTCTCTCCTTCGTTGCTTCGTTCCATCGTCCCGTTGCTCCTTAGATTAAAAAAATGCCCCTCCCCCAGTCCTTGTGTGCCCTACATGCATGTGTGGTGCACATGTACACATGTGCGTTTGCGTGTGTGCGCGCACGCGTTTGACATTATCACTCGTGCCTGCTGTGTCACATGGCTGAGTGACAAGGTCTGAGGGTACTCGCCTATCTGGGACTCTATGTTTTATTCATCATCGCCGAACGCTTTCTTTTCTGTACTGCATGCGCACGCGTGCATGTGTGTGTGTGTATGTGTGTGTGTGTGTGTGTGTGTGTGTGTGTGTGTGTGTGTAGAGCTAAGACGGAGAGAGACTGACTCACAGTGATGGAGGAGAATAGGGACAGAAACCCTGAACATGTTGAAAGGGAGAGAACGCAGAGTGACACGGAGACAGAGGATCTACTGGATGAAAGACTAAACAAGAAGGAAGCAATAATTGCAAATAAGTGAGAATAAGGTGTGAATGTAGCGAGCACAATGCGGAGTCACATCCGTCCTTGCCTTGTGAGCCCCTGCCCAGGGTTGCCAGATTGTGCGAGAGAAACAAGGAGAATGAGCCCAAGAGAAGCAACTAGGCCCCCTGTGGGTGTCCAGGGCGTATTTGAAAATAGCAGCTCTGCCTCTACAAGCTCACAACGTGTCTCAATGCGAAGCAATGCGCCATTTTTCAAAAGATCTTGAAATAAAAGGTGAAATATTTGGAATAGATTAGAAACATTTGAAATACACAAATCATGTAGGGGGGGGGGGGGGGGGGCGGGGGGACTATGGCACAAAATTAATTTCTGATGGGGGTCCCTGACATGTTTGAGAAACACTGGTTTAATCAACATTAGACAGCAAGCCCAAATAAGCAAAATTACGCTTTATAAACAAGCCCAAAAAACCCACAACCACCATTATTCTAATCTAAACATACTGTACGTACTGTAGAACATATATGTGAGTGTGCAAACACATGCAGTCAGTTCACATTGTATACTCTGTTGCATACTAGTGTCGCGCACAAAAAATAGCTGATCTACACGCTCACAATATAATCACATTGCGCCACGTTCTGAGTGGTGTATTGGCTATTTTTGGTGTTCAACACGGTGCACAGCCAAGCATATCTCAGGCTCATGTCCACATGTGTACGACCCCCGCATGCCCTTCAGTTTATCTTCACTGGAACTAATGATGCTACTTCTGTCTTCCATCAAAATTAACCCTTCAGGTCGCTCACGCACGCGAACACTCCAACAAGTCCGTACAAATTCTTGGCCGTGGAGTAGGCGTCGCAAGGAAATTAATGGGCTGTGTCAAATTACACGTAAGACAATACACTAGTGTGTGCATGTGCATTCCTTTTCGCTTTATGCATGCATGTCTCACACACCGTCACGCACGCACACGCACGCACGCACGCACGCACACACTCACACAAATACACATCAAGAAAGATCGCTTAGCTGTCAGACAAGGTCAGAACAGCGGTTCAGCATTGTCTGTAAAGTATGTCTTCGTGCTATGATCAAACAATCAACTTTGTGAACACCAAGGCGTGTTACGGCAGCCCTAAAACATCATGGCTATTTGGATCCAAAGGCGTAATTTTAGGGGAAACTAGAGGGTGGACATTGCTATCGTAAAGCATGCAGCTGATGTGTGGAGTTGCGATGCAATGCGTGGTGAAATAGTAGACTTGCTGTTATCGCTATTTTGGGGAAGAGGAAAACATAACCTAAAAGAAAAAGGTTTTCGAAGATGTTCGCCATTTATGACGTGCCCAAAGTGAGGACACTAGGTTGAATGAAGGTATATTTGCAGGGATGAAAACGTCTCTGTAACATGCGAGTCAGATAAACCGCTGAGAGTTGGAGAAGTGGTGCATAAGAGAACGAACAGCATTTGAATTTAAATGCGACTGCTACTGGGTGGCAACTGCCCTGTTTGGATCCCCCACCGCGAGCTCCACGGATGGCCGTGCATTCACGTTCAATACATTCATTATCTAAGACGGGATATAGAGAGTCAGATGTGGGATACAGTCCATCTATGTCAAGGCTGCTTAATCCAATTACACCGAGGTCCCAGTTTAACTGCATGTGCAACTGAAATAAAGCATTCAGCTCTACAGGCCTCGGGGTTCAACCAGCAAATACCCACCGTGTCTGACATCATTGCAACCTAAACTCTCCCTCACTGCAAATCTGGAGGAATCCAGCTCTAGCAATGTCAAAACTAGGCTTCCCTTTCTCTGCTGAATATCTAACGTGCAGGTGGGTGCGCATGTGTGTCTGTATGTGTATGTTGGGGAGAGAGAGAGAGAGTGAGAGAGAGAGAGAGAGAGAGGGATGTGAAAAGTGTGCATACAGTATGTCTGTGTGAGTGCATGTAAGACCTTGCCTCCTGTCTTATGCCTGTATGTAATATAGCCTTGAGCTGATCGGCACACATGTGGCTCCTGCACACACGAACACACAAATGTGTGCAGCAAGAAAGAAGCAAAAAAACCTCCACCAGCAAGGTCAAGACAGCTGAGCTGTGCCACAAGTTCCTCCAGTGAGTAAGCGTGTTCTGCCTGCAGCAGATCTGTCTCTATCTCTCTCTCTCTCTCTCTCTATCTCTCCATGTGTGTGTGTGAACCCCATACAAGGACCTAACTAAAATAAAAAACACATTCAACACTGACTACAGCCTCCTAAACGCCTGAGGCTTTGCCAAACTGAATGAGTCGGTGGAAAAAGCAGCGTAGTGGTCTCTACCTACTTTGGTAGGTTGTCCGTATGATTCGTTTTTTTGTCCTCTGCAAGGAGAAGCTAGGCACAGCACCTAAGAGCAGTTTCCAATTAATCACATAAAATAGTGGTTCTCATAAACTTTTATTTTATTTCACAGACCCCCATAACTCTGAGCGTACGAATGGAACCAAATGAGCCCGTAAGGGTCCATTTGGTTCCATCTGTACGCTCTGAGTTACAGACCTGTAACCTGTTTGGAACCCCCTCAAGGAACCATGAGGGTCCCTGGACCCCAGTTTGAGAACCACTCACATAAACACAACTTGGAGCCTCTTTAAAAAGGCAGTGATAAATGTGATAAAATCTTCCTACCCTGAAAATAAGGACACTGCAAATGACACACATTTAGTGCCATCAGGAATGAATGCGATTCAGGCACAGATATGCATCAAAGTCTTTGAGAGACTTTTTTACTGCAACAAATGGTAATTTGTCGGAAAAGGCTCAGCTCTTGTGGGAGCAGTACGGTGCATGAGGGATTCGGCTGTGAGCATTGTAACCGTTGTGCGTGATAAATATGAAATATAGATGAAACCATGCATAAACCAGTGGTTTGCCCACAGGGCACACCAAAGGGCAAGTCAGAGTCTCCAAGGCACACCGGTATTCATAGCTGCAAAATGGCCTTTTTACAACACGTTAGCACCCGTATCACTCTGTAAATGTTTATTTTTATTTACCAAATAAAAAGTGTCAAATATTTTTTAGGTGTACTGTATGACCGTGTACGCATTCATTAACGCACAAACGCACTTACTACTGTAACACACGCATGGCGACAAGCATAATTGTGGTCTCTAACAGTGCATGTACTGTATACAGTAACCTGCCATGGATGGAGAGATTTGACAGATCACTGTTAATGGTGTTATTGTTTGTTCTCCACTCACTGTACAAATGCAGTCCTAATGCAGACAGTGTTCACTCTGTGTGACATTAGCCTTTGTCCTCAATGGCAGCTTTCCAATAGAACAATACACGGTTCTGTCAACTCCATCCTGCTTCATTTTAAAGGCTGAATAATGTCTTCTAAATCAGTTATTATTTCTGAAAAAACGTACGTTTGCTTTATTAGTGGATCTCAAACGTTTTCATGTCGCGGACCCCCAAAATGATATGGATTTGGTCGCGGACCCCCATATAAAAATGTTTTCTTCCAGGGACCACCAGAAGCAAAGATTTGAGTTTAAAAAGTATAAAGTGCGGATTCAGGAATTGGACAGAATTCGGCCTAACCAGCATACACCAATTAGTTAATAAGGATGGTCTTAAATCATTCGAACAGATACGGACTGAATTCGGGCTCCCAAGGACAAATTTTTTCAGATATTTGCAACTGAGAGACTTTCTAACAAAACATAAGGACTGGGAGAGGGCCATGAAACCCACTCCTATTGAGGAGCTGTTGCTCAAATTTGAATTTGGCGATGGCAAGGTAATCAAGGAATTCTACCAAGTCTTCTTGGACCTTTGCCCAAATAATACACTGTATATAAAAGAGAAATGGGAGGCTGAATTAGGTATAGAAGTAACAACGGATACGTGGGAAGAGGTATGTAGTGAAGCGCACCTGGTAACTAACTCAAATACTTGGAGAGAATTTAAATGGAAAGTAATATCTAGATTTTTCAGGACGCCTCATATAGTGGCCAAAATGGGTCCAGATCATTCAAATAGATGCTGGAGGGACTGTGGAGCACATATCGGGAATCACACTCATATATTTTGGACATGCCCCAAATTGAGAACATTCTGGAGAGAGGTGTCTGAAGCACTAGAAGAAGTTTTTGGTCAAAACATCCCAGAGGATCCCACAGTAATGTTGTTGGGAGTGGTACCGGAAGGTCTGGAGAGTAGAGCCAAAATATATTTATTGCATGTGCTGCTTACAGCGGCCATCAAATGTATTACAATTAAATGGCTGAAACCAGCCCCACCAACATACAGTATGTGGGTGGAAAAAATATGGGACATCTACCAGATGGAACAAATTACTTATGCCCTGAGGCTTCAACCAAACATATTTAGTAAAAGATGGAGTCCTGTTCTGCCTCTACTGTCGAGGTAGCAGGCTTTCGGAATCTTGAGTAACCCATACACTTCTCTTCAGACCTTCTGGTGTACCCATACACCTTCCTCCATCTCCAGTATGTCTGTTCCCAGTATTGTTTACCTCCCATTGTTGCCGTCGCTCTGTCGTTTTTGTCTCGCTGTATACCTGTATTTTTTGTTGTTTTGTTTTCTTTGTTTGTGAGTACTTGTAAATGTATGTGAAGTTGTTTGTGTGTATGAGTGTATCATTTATATATCCTGTGAAAGTATGCAGCTGAGGTTGTGAAAAAAAAAGATCAGTTGTAAGAAAAATGTATACTTGTAATTCTGTGAAGTTGCCTAAACTGAAATAAAAACAAAGTTAAAAAAAAAAAAAAGTATAAAGTGATGGTGGTCATACAGTAAGTGGTTATAATTTAAAATGACACTGAAGCTTTCCCGGTTTTAAAGGGTTTACATGAATTATAAGGTATATATATATATATATATATATATATATATATATATATATATATATCTCATAAGGCTACAGGTTGTTGTTGTTGTGGTTATACATGCAGTTTCAGGCAAACAAACAAACAGTACAGGCATCAAAATGAAAGAATAGGCCACACTGCTCGTAGCCACGATACAACACATTTAATTATTTATAAAGAGAGTTTCGACCTGGCAAGAGGTCTTCATACCATGAAGAAGACCTCTTGCAGGTCAAAATAAGTTGGTATTTATTTATTGTGTATAAATAAAAGCATATTTTTCATTACGGCTGCAAGTGGTAATATCGCTTTCATTTTCATGAATGCACAATAGAATCAGTTTTTCATTTTTAAATCAATAAAATCATTTTTATTGATCTATCTAGTAAATAGCCATGTGTGCTGGGTTATAAACAGTGACCATTAAGGGACCAATATTGCAAAAATAAACCCATTCAGGGTGATTTATCAATTACTTACTAAACTAACAATGAAGAAATACTGAATTAGACATGTCCTCATTTTATACAAACGGCTATTTTCAGTATTTCTAAATGTTTTTTTAACAATAAAAAAGGGACAGTTTTGGTTTCCACCCGACAGCGACAATATACTGGTATTTATCACAATTGTGTGAGTCGTTAAAGGACAGGGAGGGTGATATGCCTCTCTGCCCTAGGTCTGATAACTGTCATCAGCCCTAGGCTAGGGCTGATAACTGTCATCAGCCCTATAGTGCTGTAGCTGCACAAACTAAAATGCCACCAGCACTGAAAATGTCACCTTGAGCGACTTCACTGCCGAAGGAATTATAGATGACACTCGGCTGTCGAACATGGTTGTCGGGGATGATGTGGTGAAATTCAGGTGTTTATCTGGGAGCAAAGGAACCAATTAAAAGGGGGCAGGACACAGCTAGCGACCTTCAGTGGCCCATGGCATGCATACCCAGAGGGTGAGGCTTGTCAGCATGTGTTGATGGCCTTCCCACTTTCCGACAGTGTTTGTCCTTTCTTTGGGTTCTGTTATATAGGTACCTTGTGGACAGAGCCATCTGCTGTGACCCAGGGCCATTACAGTTAAATAACAAGGCTGTACAAAAAAAACTAATAACTGAGTGAAACTCTATTATTACAAAAATAACTAAAAGTCAATCAAATCAAAGAGAAAATTTACGTATTTGTCTTTGTCTTGTCCTCCCAATATTTCTCTTTAGCTCTGCAGGCTATATGCCCAAATACAAAACCTTCAAAATAGCTTATCTACAAGCTCACAACTCATCACTGATGTTTGTTATTTTCACAATTTTTGTTAGCTTGACTAAAACGAACGATAATAACTATATCGTTCAACATTTTAACATTTTATAGTCAGTGTGAACTCTGGCATCCACTTTACTCAGTGTGAATGACCCTATATACTCTAAATCTAAGCCTTTTCAACATATACAAATTTAACTAACTAGTAGTCTAAAACATTTTTACGGAACTGAAATTCATGAAAGCAATAAGGTACACCTGCACACTGTGTATATCTGCTCGGCACATGAGTATTGTCTTATTTAATGAAGCAACGTTTCGGTCCTTCCGGACCCTTCCTCAGGCCCTATTTCTGGGTGTGGAAAAGATTTCTCCTACAACAGAACTGAAATTGAAAACAAAATAAAAACGAATGAAAACTGGAAAAATAAGCTATAATAACCTTGGTCTGATCTTGAGCACCTGTAGGCCTGGCGGTGCTTTAAGGGTTTAACCCATTTAGGCCTGACGTCGAAATTTACTTTTTTAAAATGTCATTTCTTTCTGAAAAACCTCATGTTTCTATATCAGTGGTTCTCGATATTTCATGTCAAGGACCCCCAAAAATATATGAAATTGGCCGCTGACCCCCATCTGAAAATGTGTTGTTTCAGGGACCAGAGTATATATTCAAAGCGTTGCACCACATGTTCATGTTTTTTCAAAAATAGCAGACCTACAAGCTCGTAGCGCGCCACTCTGTGGCGTGCTATGAGCTTGAGCTATTTTTCAATAGCTAAATTATAAACATAATGTTTAAAACACCAAAAGGGGTTCCCGCCCAAAATAGGTTTTAAAGAGCAGTCCTCACACAGTCAACAGACACATACCATGCCAATGTTTGCTTAGTTAAATGTATCCTTATTTATAATAATAAATCACACTTTGGCTCAGTGTCCAAACAGGACTATTTTGTTCACCAGAGCAGTTACTCATTCTCTTTATCATATACAGTACCTACACATAGCTAGATATATTCACAAAGACCAAGATCTGAATGTAATAAAAAAAAAAAAAATACAGTATCGACTGGCTTATGCTTCCCGGGTGATCCATCTAGTTTTGTATTCTTTCCAACTTCAGTTGAAAATGAGCCGGCAAACCCAGGTGATGAATTTATTTAACACATGGCTGGAGATGACCCTGGATTATGCGCGCGCACACACACACACACACACACACACACACACACACACACACACACACACCCCCCCCCCCCCAAGGGTAATATAGTACAGTGTATTCTTAGAAGGCTGCTATTCCGGAGGACAAGAGCATCATTTAGCCTCTTCTCATTTGTTCGTGCCCTCTCTAAATTAGAGTGTCAGCCACACATGGCGAAGCCATGCTCCTCGGAGCATTAAAGAGCCTCTGAACCTTACAGTGCAGCGCATGCATGTAAAACGCCTCATAAAGAGCCAAGGAGCCAGAACGTGCCGGTTACAACCACTGGCCTCCTTGACTGTCTTCGACTGCATGATTCACCCTGCATTATGTAAGGAGACGCGGGCGCAGTACATTCAAAGCTTTTCATTGAGTGACTGCGCTGAGCGGAACAGCTTTGAATTCATGCGTTCGCCATTAAAAGCCTGGTTAGTTTAGTAGGACAAGCTTTCTTCCGACACAAGGGTTCGACGAGGTAAAAAAAAGAAAAAACCCAAGCGGCAACGTTGTTACCATTTCGCGGACTCTGCAGTTTTCCCCGCATCCTTTTAATGTGTGTGAGGCCAGACCTGAACACTCTAAATAATTTCCTATTCATTTTTCATCTCCCCAGTCAAATGTAGTCGTTATGTCAATTCCACTATGTGTATAGTGCCCGTCACTGCTGGCTGCGCTACTGTTTGGTCTAGGGAAGAGTGTCTATAGACAACCACGTGTCCGCTCTGATGCACTTAAAGTGGCCAGATGCTTCTTTACAGCAGACAGTAAGGAAATACGCCACGCCATCAACCTCTCCTATAGGTCCACTCCCTGCTGAACAGCACTGACCATCAACCTCTCCTATAGGTCCACTCCCTGCTGAACAGCACTGACCATCAACCTCTCCTATAGGTCCACTCCCTGCTGAACAGCACTGACCATCAACCTCTCCTATAGGTCCACTCCCTGCTGAACAGCACTGACCATCAACCTCTCCTATAGGTCCACTCCCTGCTGAACAGCACTGACCATCAACCTCTCATATAGGTTCACTCCCTGCTGAACAGCACTGACCATCAACCTCTCCTATAGGTCCACTCCCTGCTGAACAGCACTGACCATCAACCTCTCCTATAGGTCCACTCCCTGCTGAACAGCACTGCTGGAAAAATTACTTAATACTAGATAAAAGCCAAACATGTACTTGAGTAAAAGTATGCATTGGCATCAAAATGTATCAAAGTAGAAAGTATGCAGAATCATGTGCTATTTCAAGTTTTCAAATGTATGCAAATATTTTGAAAATAGCAGATCTACAAGCTCACAATGTGCCGCTATGCGACGCATTGTGAGCTTGCAGATCTGCTATTTTCAAATGGCTGAAATGTATATAGGGCTGAAGTGTTTAATGTATGTTTTGTAATAATAATCAAAGTAACAAGTAATTCAAGTTTTCAAATACATGTAGTGAAGAAAAAGTACAATATTTCCCTCTGAGATGTAGTGGAGTAGAAGTAAAAGTGTTGGAAATTGGAAACACTCAAGTAAAGTATAATTAGCCCTTCACTAAGTCCCTCCCCAACCCATCCTTGTCCAATAGGCACGTTAGCAGCGAAGAAAGCCTGACCTGCATAGCAACCGTTGCTAAACTATTTGGATTGGCATTGGACAATCGCTTTTTGGGGTGGGGTTTAGTGACGGGCTAATAGCCTCAATATTTTAAGTAGAGTACTTAAGTAAATGTACTTCCTCCCCACCACCACCACTGCTGAACAGCAGCCCCGACCAACCTGTAGGAGTTACGGGTATTCGAACCCCAGTCTCTCCGCGTTGGTGGGCAGGAACTTGCACGGACGCAACCTGGTCGTAAAATTGTCTCCGTTACGACGATGAAACAAAATAACTGATAACCTGAGTTTCCTCCGTTCCTCCTCTCCGCTCCTCCTTTCTTGTTTCAGTCTAATACTTCCTTCACATAAATGTATCATTACAGTATCATTACGGTTGCGTTATACCCCCCCCCCCCCCCCCGCCCCCAAGCATCCATTTACCGGGACTTAGGTAAGCTCTTCTGCAGCTTAAGTGGACCCCATTACGCCATTAAGTAATTATGAACAGGGACGGCGAGAAAATAATACCCATAATACTCCCCCACCCCCCAGGGGGGCTGCAAGGGCCGATAGTTAAGACCGCACCCCCTTCCTGTCTGTCGGCCCGTCTGTTGCCTTACCAAGCTACCTGTTATTCCACCTCTGTTTGTCCATCTAATGTCTGGCAGGTCAGTACAGTGACGATAAGATGTTTATAACCACATGAACCCCATCGTCCCTGTTATACTACCACTAAGGGTGGTAGTATAGTAGGCCCCTGGAGGCCCCAGCTAAATGATAGTTTGGAACCATTTAGTTCCATTTGTACACTCCCAGAGTTAACATTGATTCTACGATATAAATTTGAGTCCCAGAGATAGGAATGCCATTAAATGGGGTCTGTAGACTAATATGCATGTCAAACTGGGAGTCCTTGAAATTAAACGGGTTGAGAATCACTGCTAGAGCTGTAAAAATCTTCTCTTATGGGGGTCTATGGCATATCTTTTCTAATGAGGGTCCGCAGGCTAATTAGTGTCAATTTAAAAAACATCATATCATTTTAGATTTTTGGGTTGGCTATTTAAAAATGTGCAGATGTAAAAAGCTCACAGCGTGTCAATTCACGCAGCGCTGTGAACATCTTTTTGATCTTCTTTTTATGAACCTTTTTGAAAAATCTTTTGTAGAATCTGATCCTCAGGTCTTAATGGGTTAAGTGGCTAAAAGTGAGGCGGAAAGTTAAACACTGCATTTTGTGCACCGTAATTGCCATAATTGCATAACACAGTGGAACTGCAGTACACGTGTGTGTGTGTGTGTGTGTGTGTGCACGTGTGCTTTGGCAGCAATCAACTCACCCCAGAGTTTGGATACGCCGTCCACCCGAGTTCAGCTGTGGCCACCCGCGTGTCCATCACTGTCTCTGCAGCACAGAGAGAGAGAGAGAGAGAGAGAGAGGGGGAGAGAGAGGGGTGGGGTTGGCAGAACAGAGAGAAAGGGGTTAGTTTCAGAAAGCCGTTTGGAGTGTCATTCCACCGAGTTGAACTGCATTTAAGCCCCGGCGTTTCTGTCCAACGAGCACTTGACACTATCGCTGACGAACAGAGAGGAGACGAGTCCTTCCCCCGACTTCTCATCCATCTCCGCAGCATTCTGCTAGACGAGACACCCCAGAACAAAGCCATGGCACTTTGTTGGAAGGAAATGTTTGAAGGTCTCTTGTCTCAGCCTGCAATTGAATTGCTGAGCTTTGTGTGCGTGTGCATGCATGCATGTGTGTGTGTGTGTGTGTGTGTGTGTGTGTGTGTGTGTGTGTGTGTGTGTCTATACTCATGTCTAATGGGTGTGTGTGAGTGGTGCTCTTTGCCATGCTGTTTGTTTCCCAGCAACAGTTGTCTGTCACGTGGAGCCCTCCAAGGCTATAGGCAGGCAGGTCAAACGCTGGACACATCCACGCTAGACTGCATTGTTGGGTCCACAATGCTAAGTTCTCCACCCATATTAATAGTAAGACAATACACAAAGACATTTCTCTTTGGAAAAATCATTGCTATTGCAATTGATTCACTGGCAATGTTACACAGAGGAAAACCTGGTGTATGCGCGATTAAACTGAACACTTCTAAACTGAATACCAAGACAGCAAGAGTTGAGAAGATCGAGGAATATTTTAAGCTCAACATCTGTTGTAAATGGTGAGAAACCCTTTCATCCGTCTGTCAACTATCTACTACAGTGAAAAAGAGGGACATGAAAGGACATATTCTTTACAGTCATCTTTCGGCCTCCATTCTTCCTCCAGCCTTGCTAAACCCTCTGTGAAGCTCCGTAGACAAATAGGCTTGGCAGATCTCCCAAGGAGTTTGTCAGGCCTGTGTCTGATTAATCTCTGCCTCGTTGGCACAATGAGAGGAACCTGATATTGCTCCAGGTAAGAAAAGAAAAGAAAAGTGACGACTAGATTTACTACGAGCCAAAGGCTTCTCTTGCCGCGCACGCACGCACACACGCACACGCACACGCACACACACACACACACACACACACAGTCACACACACACACACACACACACGCACACACACACACACACAGATTGATGAGCCAGTTGACATGGCAGCCTCCTCATAGGTGTCATGATAAATTCATAATTTTCCTCCTGTAACGGATAGTTTATCATCTGCCTCCGGCCCTCCGTCTTAGCGAGAGCAGACCAGGGCATATTTCACTATCTGTTGGTGTCCACAGCCCCCATGTACACTTGGTTGTGTCTGTTGTTGTGTTGGTGTCCACAGCCCCCATGTACACCTGGTTGTGTGTGTTGTTGTGTTGGTGTCCACAGCCCCCATGTACACCTGGTTGTGTGTGTTGTTGTGTTGGTGTCCACAGCCCCCATGTACACCTGGTTGTGTGTGTTTGTTGTGTTGGTGTCCACAGCCCCCATGTACACCTGGTTGTGTGTGTGTTGTTGTGTTGGTGTCCACAGCCCCCATGTACACCTGATTGTGTGTGTTGTTGTGTTGGTGTCCACAGCCCCCATGTACACCTGGTTGTGTGTGTTTGTTGTGTATGTGGAGATGATAAAAATACAATAAAATCACACCCGTGGGAAGTGAGGGCCGCTCTAATCATACATCATCTCATTGCGGGCCAATCACAATTTGCGTCCTCATACTTCGTCTTCAATGTTTGTGTTTACACAATATCTGTGTTTACACAAACCCTCAAAGCTGGACATACAGTATCCCAAAATAGATGACCCAAATAGATGACCCCCCCCCCCAGAACCGGGGTGGGGGTCTGGAAATGTTGAACCCCATCATTTTCTCATAGTTTGGACTCTCATAGCTGTTTTTTGACGCCTCGTACTACACTAATAGGAAGAGCTAGAGCCCACAGAGTACACAGTCAAATCTGAGTGTTGTGAGTGTACAAAATGGAACCAAATGAATGCAGGCTGGTCCATTTGTAGACTCAGAGGCTTTTACGGTGTGGGATAAATGCTGTGTCATAAAGGCCAGTGATCGGCACCAGCATAAGCACGGAACAAGTGAAAAACACAGCGCTGTACAGTGGTTGTTGTGTCCTGGGCAGTGGACGTTATCCGTTATCAAGCAGCCCACACGGCTGACTGCTATAAGACAACATCAACTATCTTGTGGGATTTGGTACAACTCACTCCCCCGCTTCAATGTAAAGACAAAACCAGCGGACGTGCAAAAGGCAGAAACCTCCTGGCCTATAATCTTCCATCATCTCAACAAAACAATAACGCCCACGACTGCCGATATATAGGCTTGGGATCTAGCCAAACTCACGGCGATGTGTTGAAAGTCCCTCGAGGCGTGTTGTCCGTCGGAGGGGTGTTAGGGTTAGGGGTGAAAAAATAAATGGTATACAGAGGATGAGCGACAAGCTACAGCCAGGAAAGGGAGTGAATGTCTTTCATCCTGAATGTCCACTTCCTGTGGAAACTGTCCATGGGCCAATTACACACACACTGTAATGTACAGATGTGTTGCGCAATCAAAGGTGTGTGCGCAGTCTCACACACACGTGCGCGAAGGCAGCACAGAGACCAATCTCCCATGTTCTTCTATACAGTGACAGCTTTGTTCACACCAGGCTTCCATCAGACTATTTCAATTTCCTTCAGATCATTCCCTCCGCCTGGCTCCCACAGCCAGCCAGCCAACCAGCTCCAGCCTGCCTGACTGCTGTCAGCTGCAGCGAGAGGAGTGTGAAACAGCTCTAAGTGCTGGTCTGGCACTGTGGGGACTGTCAGGCCTTCCTCTGGGGAAATCACAGCGGCTTTAGTCAAATCACACCGGTATTCGCTGGGCCGTTTACACAGGATTTTTTTCCCTCTCCTTTCTTCCTTTTTAGGGAAAAGAGAGGAGAGAAAACTGTAGCACAAGGTGACCGACAGAGGTAGAGAGGAGAGAGAGACAGAGACAGAGAGAGAGAGAGGCAGAAGAGAAGGTCAGAGCCCCATGGGAGGCGAGCATCAGCTGTGTCATGTGATCTAATCCCAACCATTAGCATGAATAACAGAAGAGCAGATGAGCAAATGGCGGATGCTAAATGGTTATTAGCAGCAGCGGGGGTGATCGGCGTCATGCCACACCACTCACACAACTGTCTGTACGGACACTGCTCAGTGGCCACACACCTGTCTACTCTGTGCTGGCTGGCACTGCAGGGAGTTGAACACAACTCTCTCTGATCATGTTCACTCATTTATTTAGCTTTATTTTTTATTTATTTTTGGATCAGTGCATTTCGACGGACAACAAATCCTAATAACAGGCGGGTGAATGGTCACGAGTTCTCTGTAGTCTGTACATCTTTTTTTAGATTTGTCTTTGGCTTTTTACCTTTATTGATAGATTAATGATAGATAAATGTGTTACCTTTGGAATAACAGTCTATGACGTGTCAGTAAATAAAGCTGTCTGTCTGTCTCATCAACGTCAGCATACTGTGGATTGATGATTCCTTGCACTGCATAGCAAAATCCCCAGTGTTAGTTTGACTCTGTGAGTCGTCTCTGAGAGTGGACACACTCAAAGAGCATTGAGGATTTCACTGTGTTGGGGTCACCGTTTCACAGACCATTTTACACAAGAAACCTACATATTGCATCATTTTGCTGGGATTCATTAATTTGCTCATGCTGTATCTGAACTAGACTAGACGGGACACAGATAATCTTCCTCTCGCCAACCTCTCCTCCCTGTCTGTGGCCCTGGCGGTTTCACGCTAGGTTTACTCCTCAGCTTTGACCATAAAAGCCCTCCTCCGTTTATTCCACATGGCTACCGTGATTCGGATGACAATTAGACTTGAACCCTTCCCCCGACCCAACCAGTCCAGCTCTCCATTCACTGTGTCTCTTTCTTCCTTCAGGGGGACATGGAGAGTGCTGCTGTCCCCAACGCTCAGTGGAGTGGTTTCCCTCATGCACTCAAACATGATTCTGCTACGTCAGCTCCACCTGCGAGCGTCGATAAATTACACACAGCAGGTTCACTAGTAGTTCAGTCTGTGGGAAAATGATAAACACGGAGAGCTCATTGTTCACTGCGCACTCAGGCTCATAAATCTATGGGGAAAACAATAGCTCGCAGGTGACAGTGTGGCCGTCAGTAAATGGATTCATGCCAGAGGGCCAAAGGACATAATGCGGCGCCGGCTACATCATGGGATATTATTGAATCTGAATTATACAGGAGCCTATCCTATATGCTCGTTGCAAAGGACAGGCAATAGACATATGCAAAAAATGTAAGTTAACCACATGCACCCTAGTTTCTCTATTCTGGGGGCGAACCTTCCGCCCTAAATATCAGATCTACAAGCTCAAAACATGTTACATTGTGACACATTGTGAGCTTGTAGATTGGCTATCACTGGCGAAAATATTTGGAGTATAGAGGAAAAAGAAAAGGAGCAGACCAAGTCAGGGCCACTGGGGGACAACACAGTATATAAGGCTTTAAGTGGCTAATACAGTGTCCAGTCCACAGAGGAGCGCTGCACCTGGAAGGCCCCCCAACTCAGCCCCAAAAAACTGCATGATGACGAGGCCCCAACACAAGGTCCTCAAGGCTACGCTCTGGCTTCTCATTAGCAGCCCTCTGCATGCACGTCTCAGGCCAGTGGGGGATCGATACCTAATGGTGGGCAGTTTGGAGAGAGAGAGAGAGAGAGAGAGGAGGGGCCGCAGAGGGACTGCATTAAACATTGATGGGGGCTTGCGTTCCAGATCGATAAGCCAGCCCTCTTCACACAATTACACGTCAGCAGGCAAGCGCATAATACATCACGCGGACACGCATGATTGCATGTCGCTGGCATCGCCATCGGGGTCCAAGGAACACCTACTGAAAGATAATACAGCCAGGAGAAAGAACGGCCGGACCCGCTGTTGTCCAATCCATCCTTTCTCTTTGATGCTTTATCTGTGTGTTTAATTCTGGGGTGGGGGTGATGGTGGGAATGGAGGTGTGGTGCCAGGGGCAATTTTCTCCCTTTGTGGCCGCGTCCGTATGTACGTCGGTCGATACAACATGTGCAAAAGGGCCTTTCTGAAGCTCCCCAGCTCCTCTCGGTCAATACTGCAGACAATTCTCCCTGGACCCCCACCCTCCCATACCATAACAGTTTCCATACAGCTTCCCTTAGCCCCTATGCACTGCCCCACCCAAAGCCCCCGCTCCCGCCCTATGCACTCCCCGACCCAAAGACCCAGCACATCCACCAGCCCAAGGAGAGAGAGAGACAATCTCCACATGCTGGAAGCCAGACTGTGTTGCTCCTCTTTTTGTTTAGTTTTTTGTTTTTTTGACTGATTGCGGTAGCACAGTAACCCCTGACTGCTGAATGACTATGATTGGGGGGGGGGGGGGAGAGAGAGAGAGACAGACACACAGAGAGACAGACAGAGATAGACAGACACAGACAGACACAGACAGACACAGAGAGAGGCATGGAGATGGTTTGAAAGAAGAAAAACAACAAAAACCATCAGAAGAGAAAGCGGCGGGATTGAAATGAGCACTTAACTATGATGCAGCCTCACAGTGGCCTGCTGAGCCTGGCATCTTAATGTGGGACCCAAATTTCCCAAAACAGAAAAGAAAGGAGAAAAGAATAGAAAAAAAGAAGGTAAATTGACGGGTAAGAGGAATGCCTGCTGCGTCTCCCATACTAATCAGTATGTCCACTCTATTGTGAATAAAGATGATTTTTTTGACAGACTAAAATATCCTCTCAACAAATGGAGTTGAAGTTCCCCCATCGATATCACCGTCTCCCCCCTCCCTCCCTCCCTCCCCCCAAGGGATGGCATTCACTCTCCGCACCATGGGAAATGAAGATAAATAAATACCTTTCACAGGAAGCCCAAAACGGCATGCTGTCGGAACAGAACTATCGCCTAGCGCTGCTTGAGCGCTTATTAGATTGCGGACAAAATGGCTTCCTGAGATCAGCTGCAAAACCCAGCCTGGCGGAGAGCTTTGAACGGATTTGAGAGCGGTGATTGGGTTTGTGTTGATGTGCTTTGGGTGGACCACAGGGCCTCAGCGGCCTGCTGGCGATACCGGGAGGAACAAAAGAGCCCGGGGGAGGTGAGATCCACCATGGAAGTCATCTCCCATAATAGAACATGGAACAGTGTAGCCGAAATGTGTGCCACTAAGGCCGTTTAGGACCAAATAACTGAAATGAACTGAAATTAAATCATATCAATTACAATATTAACAGAATACTATCACTAAAATATCAACTATAATTGTAAATTGATCTCTCATTCTGTACAGCAGTACAGAATTCTGCACAGCAGTAGAGAATGAGGTATATACTTAATTTATGTTACAATGCGTGTTTTAGGCCCAATTTGAACTGTCCACATGACTGCAACTTTATTAATTGACACGACGGCATAGATGATTATTCCAAAGGTTACAAAAAAGAAAGGTCCAAAACTCCAAATGTCCATCCCCAACACGAGACATTTGCAATCTGTACATTGCTAGTTGCTACAGTTCTGCAGAATCTGTCACTCGCGCTGCAGAGGATTTCACAGTTTCAAGTTGTGCAGAACATATACAACAGTTTAGGGTAATACATCACCGCATGTCACGTGTCTACCTAGAGACTGACAGCGCAACAATAATGACAGTGTAGCGGATATGAGAACTGAACAGAAATTAATCTGCCATCTTCAGAGACATTAGCGCTGAGTGATATAGGACACACAAGTCGCACATGACTGGACCACAGACAGAACTAAATGAACAGTCTCACACGTAAGAACAGGCACGCGCACATGCACACACACACACACACACACACACACACACACACACACACACACACACACACACACACACACTGACACACACGACTTGTCACACGACTTGTCACACTGTTCTGAGTTTCCAGTCACAGCTCGCTCTGGCTGAGTGAAAATTAATTTTTCAGCGTGAAAGGAGACTGGGTCACCGTCAAGAGACAGGAAGATGGGGAGAGGGGTGGGAGGGCTGAGAGAGGGAGAGAGGGAGAGATAGTGAGAGAGACAGAGAGAGAGAGACAGAGAGAGATAGCGTATAAGAGAGAGAGAATGAGCGCAAAGACTGTTCTAGAGAATGTTTCACAAGATATAGCGTGAATGAATATATACATGTAATATCTCTGATGAGGGTTTGATGAGACGCCGCCATCGTCGGCCTCTTAGGCGGCACTCGGGATGGTAAATACATAAATAAACAAACAACAACAGGCCGCGGCTAACATTTGGTTCATAATAGACTTGTTGTCAACGCAACACGGGCCGGAGCACAACAACCCCCCCTGCCGAGAGAGCCGCTGTACACGCATCTAATCATCACCCACAACTACGTCCCCTCACTCTCCCGCTGTAGAGTGGACACATACAGCATGTCCACACCACACCGTCAGTATCCTCTCTCTCTCTCTCTCTGCGTTCTGTGGTCAGACGAGAGAGAGAGAGGTAGAGAGAGAGGTTAGTCACACCATTTGCATTCATTAACATTACATTAGCAGAATAGAGTGATCTTTAGAGAGCAGGTTGCCACTGAGTGTCATCTTTAATTCATCGTAGCCCAGCGCCCCCCCACAGCCCTCCATCTGCATCAGCACCACCAACGACGTCCTCTTCCCCCCTGCTCGCCTCCCCACCTCCACCCGTAATGTCATGGACCCCCTTCCCTCCCACCCCCCCCCCCCCCTTTGCAACGGTGCACATCTTCACTTCCCATTTCACCTCTGTCTCGGTCTGTCTTTTTTTAATCTCTATCCCTTTACCCTTCTTTTCTTTTTCTAATACATTTTTTGGGGGGAAATGACATTTTGACAGAAAAAAGAGAAAAAACACCACTCAATCTGCCAGTAGACTTGGGTGAGGTGCAGGAGCCAAAAGGAAACCAGGAACCAAGTGAACATAAGTCTATGACCAAAAGCTTGTTATAAAACAAAATGACAAAATCACAGTTTTGTGTGCAGACGCTGCCCTCAAAATTCCCTCAAAATGTATTCTCTCTTTATTTTATTTCAAACCATGTCCGCAGTCCGCACCTCCCCCCCACCCCCCTCTCTCTAGTATCTAGATTCTAGTATGACGGTTCGACTTATTCTAGGAATAACTAGATTGAGATGTAGGCTGTGTGCAGTGCTTCCTGCACCAGATCTTATAGATTGAGATGTAGGCTGGGTTCTGCTACCACCATATTTTATAGATTGAGATGTAGGCTGGGTTCTGCTACCACCATATTTTATAGATTGAGATGTAGGCTGGGTTCTGCTACCACCAGATCTTATAGATTGAGATGTAGGCTGGGTGCTGTGCTACCACCAGATCTTATAGATTGAGATGTAGGCTGGGTTCTGCTACCACCAGATCTTATAGATTGAGATGTAGGCTGGGTTCTGCTACCACCAGATCTTATAGATTGAGATGTAGGCTGGGTTCTGCTACCACCAGATCTTATAGATTGAGATGTAGGCTGGGTTCTGCTACCACCAGATCTTATAGATTGAGATGTAGGCTGGGTTCTGCTACCACCAGATCTTATAGATTGAGATGTAGGCTGGGTTCTGCTACCACCAGATCTTATAGATTGAGATGTAGGCTGGGTTCTGCTACCACCAGATCTTATAGATTGAGATGTAGGCTGGGTTCTGCTACCACCAGATCTTATAGATTGAGATGTAGGCTGGGTGCTGTGCTACCACCAGATCTTATAGATTGAGATGTAGGCTGGGTGCTGTGCTACCACCAGATCTTATAGATTGAGATGTAGGCTGGGTGCTGTGCTACCACCATATCTTATAGATTGAGATGTAGGCTGGGTGCTGTGCTACCACCAGATCTTATAGATTGAGATGTAGGCTGGGTGCTGTGCTACCACCATATCTTATAGATTGAGATGTAGGCTGGGTGCTGTGCTACCACCAGATCTAGCATGGGTTTTGTCTGGCTCGGCTTGAAGCCTGGAGACAGTGGAGTGTCTCTGGGCATCAGACAGACAGCTCCACTTTCTGTGTGATCCGTTTATAGTAACACCAACAGCACGTATCAAAGAAGAAATGGCACTTCCAATTAGAGAAATGGTCCTCTGCCTAGTGCCTACATCACAGACACACACACCGACAGCACACACACACACACACACACACACACACACACACACACACACACACACACACACACACACACACACACACACACACACACACACACACACACACACACACACACACACACACACACACACACACACACACACACACACACACACACACACACACACACACACACACACACAGGTCTCATTTGAAGGCAGAACAATAGACCTGCTTCCAAAAGGCCATAATTAGCAGGATTCATTCCCTAGCCATGACCATTAGCGGCAGTTAATGTGTACTGCACGCACGTGTGCTCTGTGCGTGCATGTGTGTATGTGAGTGCGTGTGAAACTTGCGCCGCAAAAGGCAAAAAAATGACGTATGGCAAAATGAGGAGAAACGTTGCCCAGTAATTAGAAGTGCATCGATTGTGCCGTTACGAGAACACTAGCATTGATTGTATGCAGAAGTCACACAGAGATGCAGCTTTGTCCTTTCCACACGCTCGCTAACCATTTCCAGAGACAGATGGAAAGAATCTAACCATGGATTAGTCCAATCCTGAGAGTCCATTAAAACCAACAATCTAATTAGTTTTAGCTTAAGTGCCATGGACTTCCAGTCATTTTGCCCTTTCCCACTGCTCTAAAGAGAGCGAGAGAGAGAGAGAGAGAGAGAGAGAGAGAGAGAGAGAGAGAGCGAGAGCGAGAGCGAGAGCGAGAGCGAGAGCGAGAGAGAGAGAGAGAGAGAGAGCAACAAATGTAATGAAGCCATTTGAACAATGTCATGCAAACCACATCCTGGAAGTGCTGTGTGCAGAGTTTATGTTAAACACAGATCAATAAGATGCACCCCCCCCCCCCACCAAAGAGAAGAAAACAACAGCATATCTGTTTCAAAGCAACAACAAAAAAAAGCAGGGCTATTAAAAATTCCCATAAATAGGCTAAATCGTATCAACATAATCTGGCAAAAGCATGGTGCTCAGCATCCTGACAGAAGAGATGCCATGTGCCATTTCTCTTATTGCTGTGCGCACACAAACTGCAGAAACATCATCTCTGCTCCAAACGCTTTCGTGAGTCAGGCATTGATGACACAGCCGAGGGAATCTGCAATTCCATTAGTACACACACACACACACACACACACACACACACACACACTGTCATTTAATGGCTTCATACATCCCCCCAGTGGATGGCTTAGGACCAGCGCTGTCACTGGAGCGAGGAATGCATGTCACTGACACACATATACACACGTCACACGCACGCCTGTGCGCAGGTACATTATTTAGTACTTGAATGCGCACACGCACACGCACATGCACGCACAAGCGAGATGTTCTTCAATATTTCATTGAAGTTTAATGTCCCCTGATGCCAGATTTGGAATAAAGCACAATATGAGAAAATAAATCCTCCTGGATTTCAACCACAGTAAGTCCATTAGCTCTTCTCTCACTGGCACATACGGAGATATGAATAATAATCCATAAAGACGCTATATTAAAATGAGGTAATATACATATATTAATTTACATTAGAGTTCATAACGATGCAGACGGCCGCGATAAAAGGAGCAATGGAACAGAAGAAGCTTAATGTAAAATCACACCGCCTGTGCCGTGTGTTTGGCGTCGCACTGTTTGTTTGGCGTGTCAACGATTCTCTACACTCGCTCGTTACCAGCAGGCGCGGGCGGCACCGGTAATCCAGCTCTAATCCAGACGGTGGCAGTGCCAGCCGCCACCCCCCCCCCCCCCCCCATCACAATACTCATTAAGGCTAATATTACCTCTGCCAGCCGGCTTGCCTTTAAGAAACCTGGCAATTTGCTGCAGTAAAATGTGGTAATTACAACTCATATCAGGCCGCTCAGCTCCACAAAACAGCACTTAAGAGACGGGTGTGGGGACTGCACCTCCCCGATGGTTCACTGGCGGTGGAACAAGGACCTGGCTGGCGTCCCAAATACTCACAGCCACACCTCCAACTGCCACTTATTCACACAGCAATCTCCTGCTGTTTGCTACTCCCCCCAAACCAGCCAAGCTTTATTTCCAATGTAAACATCAAATAGGGTAATTTGATCATTTTAACGACGAGAGAAAAGGATTTCTTGATCAATGTCCCTCTCCCCGTCTGAGGTACAGAATGGAATTATTTGACATGAACCACGCTAGTCTGCGAGAGCTATCACTTTACCCTGCGGCAGTCCAATGCCAAGAAGATTCTGGAAAGCTCTGCTGTTTCCAATAAGCAGCAGAACGGAACAGGAGGGGGGGGGGGGGGGGGGGGGGGGAATGAAGCTCCGAAGAAGTTAAACAAATCTCTGTGTTTATGTTGGACGGCACCATGTGAGGAGGGAACACGACAATGTAATTTAGCCCTTTTTTCCCCTTTTCCATAAGTAACATGCATTAGCAGTGAAGGCTGACGCGCCACAACGCTTTGACATTTCTCAGCTTTACCAATGGCCGGGGGAGGGGGTTAGATGCTTGCCTCCACTTGGCTCCGTCATCGCTTCAGCTGGCATTGAAAAGCTGTTAGACTGACAGAAGAGTGAGGGCCAAATACAGGTCTGCGGTGGGGGCTGACATTTAGCGGAAAACGAGAAATGCCTAATGGCCTATTCCAGGGTCAAATTAAAGCATCTTTGTTCCACCAGTCGGACCTGAGCCATATGCTGAGCAAACACAACTGATAGTCCCTCTCAATTATCGCCTTCCCGCTCGCCCTCGAGCTGATGGAGACAGCGACGCAATGGCCATTAAGTGCCGGTTCGAACTTCGAGAGCGACGTGGCATTTCGCATGCGTGCAGCGAATCGTGCGCACACTCTCACCTCTCCTCTCCTCTGTGCGAACGCACGTACAATGCGGATGAGCGAAGGCGGGGCTCGTCAATCGGGCAATGTCAATTATCTGCGCAAAGCGTACACGTGTCTCAGAGTCAGATTGCATCACGGTGACCGCGGGAGTCGGCCGGCTGCATTTTACAGGAACTGGAGGTCAGTGGGGGGAGGAGACGGATGGAGCCCACTGTCCTTTCCTGTCACGCTCGGACCCGAGCTGAGATAACCATCTCGTAATATGTGGAGAGAGGGAGGAAGACAAGAGAGAGTGGCCGAGCGAGACAGATGAGATACAGTGTAGAGAGAGGACCAGATAGAGGTGGAGTGGGACAAGAGCGTGGTGATCACTGATCACGTGAATGTACTGAACGAGGAGTACAGTATGGTGAGAGGTTCATACATCGGGGAGATGATAGGACTTCAAATCAATATCACCATTATTTCAAACTTTTGCCTCGATTAGGATGAATACAAATGAAAATTATTATTTTGCTGTTCAGGACTGCCTTTGACCTTTGCCGAATGCAGGAGCTATCAGCATTTCTCGCTAACCAGTCACCACACGATGGCGTGTTTGTTTTGCCACAAATGCATAATGTCAGTAGATCTCTGCTAGATTTACGGTGAAGGTGTTGTGAGCATGCGGGCGCCAACAGAAGCTCTCTCTCTCTCTCTCTGAGAGAAGCCCTCGCTCCGGGCTTAGACTGTTTACTAAACTGTGACTGCAGACATCACACTTTCTGATAAAAGGCATAACGACATTCATGCCCATGCTGTGTATACACAGGTGCAGGAACACAAGTCACATTATATGTGTATTAAGGCAGTGCACGCACGGACGCGAACACGCGCACACACACGCACGCTCTTTCATACAGCTCTGAGTCTGACTCAAAACCTTGGGTGGCATTTATCTCTTTCTCTCAGAGAGAAGAGGAGAGAAATAGAGGGGACGAAAACGAAATGCAGAGTGTGTGTGTGTGTGTGTCGTGCGACTATGAGGAGCCCTGCATTTAAAATAAATATGAATAGCAGCAGGGAGAATGAATACTGAAAAATGCCATCGCTTATTGAAAAAGAAAAAAAAGAGAAGTTGAACACATTCACTCCTGTCGGCGCTTGTTTATGTCAAGAATAAAGCGCACAGCCAATGTACCATTGAAAGCAATAAGAAAAAGATTGTGTCAGGGGGGGGGGGGGGGGGGTTACATACAGCATCTAGCTATATTCAATCTCATTAACTGGCTGCTGTTGTTAACCATGTTTGGATGCACCACAAAATTGACTTGAGCCTCGTGTAATTCCCCTGTCCGTGAAGAGAGCAAGAGAGAGAGAGAGAGAGAGAGAGAGAGAGAGAGAGAGAGAGAGAGAGAGAGAGAGAGAGAGAGAGAGAAGCCTTGAGGGTTTGACACCACGCTTTTTCCCTCCATCTCATCTGTGGCGGCGGTAAAGAACGACCTTCAGCCACCTTGAACCCACTGGAGCTGAATTTCAATAAAAGTCAAATTATCACCCGGCCCCGCGGGGCCCGGGGGACGGCGGCGCAAAGCCTGAATTGACTGTGCTCGTAAGACGATTTAACAGTCATGCGGAGGTGTGAGAGAGTCAATCAGACACTGCACTTTGGTGTCTCACCGAGAGGGAGTCGCACTGGAAAGCAGCGGTTTATACCCTATACTCCCCCTATCAGGGGAGATTGTGCATGTCGCAATTTCTGCAGAATGTGTGTGTGTGTGTGTGTGTGTGTGTGTGCAGAATACAGTTAGTGTTTTTCAATTTAACTGTGCTCTCCCCTGACCAATGGAGTGAGACGCAGGTAATTGGCAGCTGTGTTCCGTATTCCCCAGGACTGCGCTTGGGGACGCCGATGGCTAAGCCGATGACAATGAGAGGCGAGATCTCAGTCCCTTAGCCGCGAGCAAGGTGTGCTAGTGGGAGCTTGTTAGAGCCACTCCACCACCCACGCACAACCAAACACACGAGCGCGAGCACCCACGCACTAGGGCTGACCCAAAAAAATCGATTAATCGACGTTCAATCGATACGCACGGGAATCGATTTTTAAATTTTGAATCGAATAGTCATTAAAAAAAAGCGGCCGCTTTTGGTCCGCGAGACGGCCCCATTTGGTCCGCGAGCCATGCTTGCGCCTCGCAGCGCCTCCTCTTTCCCCGTGTTAACAAGGAAGGCAAGCGCATGCACCACAGCTCAGTGGACATTAAATATAGGCTACCATGTTTGATAAGTCATATAAAAACATTACTTACACGAAAATGAAAATATAAACTTCACAGATTATAGATCACTTGGAATTATAACAATCTGTTGAGTATTGCCTGAATAATGACACTATAAAATCTCAACTTTTATCGATGAGCCATTGCGCTGCTTGGATTCACATGGTGAGTGCGCTCAGTGCACCGAAGAATTGATTTTTTTTGCTCCTACAGACCCAAACCAAAACACCTTTTCTCTTTGGCATTTAATTGCACCTGATCGTATTATTGTAATTATGTTGCCTATACTATTTGCCTGTGTTTTGTCTTTTAATTATGCTTTTTTTTGTGCGCCAATGGTGATGCAATGCTCCACTTGTTTCAGCCTGTAGGCCTACAGCACTTTGGTCAGCTTTTATTGTTTTAAATGTGCTATATAAATAAAGTTTGATTTAGGCCTATATGCAGGTGCTGGCAAATAACTAATTACTGTAATGCAGTGAAGTTGCGCAAATGTCAACTCAATTAGCAAGCGGAGCTGCATGCATTCTGCACTGCAGTCTGCAGATCTCTTCTTAGAGTTTACTTTAATATTATGGTTTACTTTCAACCATAAACCATAATATGATTGACAAACCTTGGATTATAATTCTTCATCGACCAACAGCGCATGCAGCATGACTATGAGGTAAATTTAACTATGTGGGATTTCTCCATCGGCATCGCATGTCGATAAAAAAATGGGATTTCACTAGTGGCATTATTCAGGCAATACTCAGATTGTTATAATTCCAAGTGATCTATAATCTGTGAAGTTTATATATTTTTTCCCATACGCACACTCACAGTCACATTAACTTTATGATCAATCAAATCAACCGTGGTTGATTTTATTTCTGACAAGTGTCAGGCTTGAAAAGTTAATTCATGTTACCGTTCGTTTACAATTGACAGAGGAGTTTGGATTATATATATTTTTATTTGATGGAGAGGTAATGCCTGTCTCAGGCAGTTGACTTGTTACGGTCGGATGTTTTATTAAGCCTAATTATTTGTGCGTCACTGCTTTCATGAAGGCTGCAACTGTTGTTGCTTATTGTTTAAAATAAATGAGACCAATACAAGCATGCCTTTCTCTCCGCTATATCGTTGTTTAAGCCAAAGAGTCACTGCTCGCATCGCGCGCGCCGCGCGCCTCCCCCGCCTCGCGACTCGCACCCCCCCCCCCCCCCCCGTTGACGTTTCGAAGCGTCGACGTTCGAAACGCGGGAATCGATTTTGAATCGATCATCAAATACGGAATCGAAGGTCAGCCCTACCACGCACACATGGACGCACGCATGCACACACACACACACACACACACACACACGCACACCTGTATATTTGTGGGGATATCAAATGCACCTAGGTTTAGGTCATTAAGAAATGACGTAAACCTAACCTTAACCGCACAACCATACCTAACCTGAGTCTTTTGTTAATTGTAACCCAAACTCTAAAACAATCTTCGTTAACCACACAAATTAGCCTTTTCCTCATGGGAGACCAGAAACGAGGTCAAATCCCTGCAAAGGTATAGTAAAACAAAAGACACGTATATGCGTGAGCATACAGTACAGTGCACTGCAATACACTTATCTTAGCGTGGCTGAATTGTGAACCTACTACTGCCGCCAAAACTACCACCACCAGTGTCCGTAGATATTGTCACCATCACAGTAACTCACATTTCCTTCTCCACCATCTATCTCCAACAGATAAAATGCCAATGGATTCTCTTTCTGGCCCCAAGCACTCTTCCCATTAAAAGCAATCTCTAAATCCCAACCCTCATGGCCTATACTCGCACGCCTGGGGACATCTATATATTTTTGGCGATGGTGCTTCAGGAGGAGGGGGGGGGGGGTGGTGGTGGGGGGGGGGGGTACCGTGAGTCTTCAATTCACCATCAGTAGCGAGGGAATAGGGAGACAGGAAATAGTCCCGCGGCTAGGAAGAAAAACGTACTGCAGAAAGCAGCTTGACCTTACAGCACGGAGGCTGACAAAGTCCAGTTTATGACCCAGCAGCAGGAATGAAGCTCTAGTTAGAGAACAGGATTAGAAGCAGGGGAGAAAGAGAGAGAGAGAGAGAGAGAGAGAGAGAGAGAGAGAGAGAGAGAGAGAGGAGAAGAATTGTGTTACCTCTGGGGAAGATAGACTGACCTTTTCACTTTTTACCTTTTTAACATTTTATATTGTGTGTCTTATTTTTGGCCAAATACCTCGATATACTGTATTGTATTGTAAGAATATTGAGGAGATGGCCATTGGTGCCGTGACAAAATATGACCTTTTGGATTAATTTATATTTAGGCAAAAAACATGCATGTCTAGAATAGTTAGGTAAGCCACAATATTCCACAATATTACGATACCATCTATTATTTCACTCTTGCTTTAGTTTTTTTTTTAAATCTCTGTCTTATTCATGTTTTCACTGCTTTGCCTGATTCACTCACTGCCTTTTTTTCCTCTATTATCTGAATGTTGTTTGTTGTTTTATGCAAATGTACTTTCCTCTTTTTCTTTGTGGTTAAATAATTTTAGCTCTCTCTTTGATTTAGCTGCATTTCATGTCATGAAAGATGCTATATTAAATGGTATCATTATTATCACTGTATCAACATATTACTGATAAAGTGTGTTAGTCTGTGTCCCTACCGTGCAGAACAACGCATGATTTCCATGGACCTCAGACAGTTAAGTGTCTCCTTAAGAATCAGCAAACTGGTGCCGAACAGAAAAGAATATCATCCTTTCAGTCCTCAGGGACTGTCTTTCTGTTTCTCTTCCAATCCACCAACACACCGTTCTTTTATCTTCCATTTATCCTATCGGTCTTTCACTCTCTCTCTCTCTCTCTCTCTCTCTGAGTCATTGTGGATGCATCAACATGACAGAATTTCTGCAAGGAAAACAAATGTCATCCTCACATATTAAATTTAGTCCGACTTTGAATTACCGCAGGGTGTATGTGTGTGTGAATGTCTTCATATGGTAATAAAGTGCCACATGCGTATATTACACAGTACACATCTGAAACGGCTGCATATCATTACATCCAGAGACCCTTTGGTGCTGTATATTGAGCCCAGAATTCAGCCTGAATGTCACAGCTGTCCAGTAGTGTGTATGTGTGTGTGTGTGTGTAGGGGGGAGACCCACAGAGCTGCCCTGTCCCTCGTCCTATAGCCTCCGAGGCCTTCCTCGACGATAGCTTTGCCAGCTCTTGCGGTCTAGCTCTCAGCCAGTGGTCACAGATACCCACAGCAGCTGGGAATGCTAGCCTCAGGCTCAGCCAAATCGCATGTTTTTTTGTGTTGATTAATTTTCCACCAAACCCTCCCTTGTTTAGGATCTTCATTGGCAGAGCATACTGTCCCTTGTTACCGTTAGTGTTGCGGAAGGAAACACAGGAGAGGACGTTAGATAAGACCTCCATTCAGATTCCTAAAAAATTCAATCACACATACAGTATTGCATACTGCATGTAGTATTGAGGTCCGGTGAGTGACGGGAACGCTCTGGGTTACTTAACCCATTCTGACCTGAGATCAGATTCTAAAAATGTCTTCTACATCCTGACAGTTTTCTGAAAAAGCTATGTTTCTAGGTCAGTCGTTCTTCAATAAAAAAAAAATAGCAGACCAACAAGATCGTAGCGCGCCGCTCATAGCACACCACTCCTACAACCAGCAATGTCCGTGCATATCTATGTATCAGTGGCCGTCATGAGCACGATTATGTGACTTATTAGTACCAGTAGGGGGCGCCAGAAACAGAGAGAGAGATAGTGATGTGCCTGCCGCCTGCTAATGAGAGAGAGAGAGAGAGAGAGAAAGAGAGAGAGAGAGGTGGGGGGGGGGAATTGCACCACTCAGTTCACACGGGTGTGATTTTTCAATAGCTAACGCATAAAACACCAAAAGGGGTTCCTGCCCAAAATGGATTAAAGAAATTGACCCCTATTGGTCTGTATAGCTCTGAGAGTGTAAATGGAACCAAATGGACCCTTACATGTCTGTAACTCTGAGAGTGTACAAATGTAAACAAATGGAACCGTAATAAATTGAAATGTTTGAGAACCACTGGTATTGTAATTGTATAGCAGACGTAAAGTCCATATCCCGGCTCTGACAGGTGTGATAAAACCAGTTCCGGAAAACTGTTCCAAATGTGAAAGCGATTCCCATATAGTGACCAGCAACGTGATGATAGCCATGCATTCATGATGGTGGGGTGTAGTTTCAGGGCTCTGCTTCTCACCGGGGCCTGTCCTGGGAACTGTGCTCCCGGAGTCAACATTACAGTACAGAACAACACACTGCCCGTTGTGTTCCACGCCTTGTTAAACGTAGCGCCGTCAGAACTGGCTCCAAGCGGTTTCTCTCTCCCAGCGGAGGAGCGATCGCAGCAGGAGTGCCCACTCAGACAGTCTTATTGTAAACACAGACACTTTTCACTGGCAGTAATGATGGCTGCAGTGCAGTCGTTAAGTTATTTCTTTAGGCTGCTTGCCGAGTCTAAGCTATAGGCATATCTATTCAGTGTGAATATCAGCTTATCTGAATTGGCCTTTGGGGAGGGACAAAAAGTGGACCCTTGCTTTTTTGTGTTTCAGCATTTGTGCCGGTACACGGCACACCTTTGTGTACGTACAGTATGTGTGCGTGTAAGTCTACGCCACGCGTGCATGTGCAAACGCATATTTACATCTGTGACTTTGAAGCTGCTTGCAGTGTGATCTGAGGACATTTTCCAACAGGATGATACAATGAGCAGCCGAAGGTTTCCAAAGCTACAGCAGTAAGTAACTGAAAGTTAATGAACATAGCTTTCTGCGACTGAACTTGCTTGGCACCATCTCAAGTTTCTTTGCTGCAGTAAAACCCATTACTTTGGTTCAATAAATGCAAAGAATTACGTCTGCTGTGTGTGTGTGTGTGTGTGTGTGTGTGTGTGTGTGTGTGTGTGTGTGTCATCTATTACCACCATAACTTTGTGTCCTCATCTAAACCGTAAAATGTGGGTGACAGCTCCATACTCAACTGCTTGTATCGATTCTCTGGCAGGGCCAGTCAAAGCCAAGAGATCGCCAAGGACTAAAACAGAGTCATGGGAGATATAGACAGAGCCCCGAGGAAGCTTATTACTGAAGTTAACTGGAGCAGAAAGGCGCTGTGTCTTCTGACGAAAATTATGACCCAGCCTGGGGGGTGGAGGTCGGGGGACAAGCCCATGGCATACTGACGAAGGAATACAAGGGATAATAGTTACAGCAATAGAACTCGATTTTAACATACAGTGGCATCTGCATTTTGATCTATGGAAAGTATACATCAATTAGGTCATAGTTTACTGCCAAGGACGACTTGAAGGGTCACGTTTGCCCTATGATGAAACATTTCTATCCTGATGGAATGGGAGCCATCTCTTCTAGTCGACAATGTCTCCCCATCCATTAAGTTGAATCATATGTTATGATCTACGGCGCTCTCACCCTAGATTTTGACACCGTTCGCACCCACCACCATCAAAGCACCAAACAAGGGAATATGCAGTCTACGACGAAGATGCATCGAAGCTGTTCTGGTGGCTCGTTATATTTGTCACCCTTCTGGATAACACATTTTCTACAGAAAGAGAAAAATAATGTTTTTCATGTAGTATGTAGAGAACTATGAAAACACAACTATCCGTCTGTATTCCAGTTGTTTAAAATGCAGCACTGGCCCTCTCATACAGTAACTAGCAGCTGTAGTATAGTATAGTGCTTGTTGAGCAAACATGCAGCGCGGCACTTTGTTCATAATCTGTGTTTGTAGTGTTATTAATGCAGATGCGTACTGGAATGAGGCCCGGATAGGTTTTTCTATCTCCTACGCCCCTCCCCTCCCCTCCCCTCCTCTCCTCTCCTCTCCTCTACCCTACCCTACCCTACCCTCCCCTCCCCTCCCCTCACCCCTCTCCCCTCCCCTCCCCTCCCCTCCCCTCCTCTCCTCTCCTCTCCCCTCCCCTCCCCTCCCCTCCCCTCACCCCTCTCCCCTCCCCTCCTCTCCTCTCCCCTCCCCTCCCCTCCCCTCCCCTCCCCTCCCCTCTCCCCTCCCCTCTCCTCTCCAGGGGTGTAGTTAGCCCATATGTCCCCTGACAGCGGCGGTTCCACATAATGAGGCTGACAGACTAAAACAAACACACAAGTAGAGAGAAAGAGAATGCAGAGGAACAGGATGGCGAGCCAGCGGAGGTGCACGCTGGAAGCCCAGGCGACTCATTCTCTCTCTCTCTCTATCCGATGACACGACCAACATGGCTGCCGCTGTGGTAGCTACGGCAGGGGGGTAAGTGATGCCGAGAGAGACTCCACTCCAGTACGTTTCCTCCCCCTCTCGCTCTCTTGCATTGTTCCCCCGCTCTCTCTCTCTCTCTCTCTCGCTCTCATCCTGCGATCACTTAATTGTTGGCCTCCACAGGTGCAGTTTTAGACCCCCAGTAAAAACAGAGGGACATAATTGATGGAGGGATGATAATGTGCCATCTCCTATACCTTCTTTATTTTGTCCCTGTACAACACCTCTCTCTCTCCAGGTGTGTTGGTGAGGCTAAATGATGAACAGAGCCAGAGTGTCTGATGTCTCTAATGGGGACATTATACAGGAGGACGAGAGCTGCGTTCTCACTCTGTGCTCGTAAATCACACACTCCTGGAGAGAGAGAGGCTCACTGCAAGGCCTCACTGCTCCACTAACCCTGGAAATAGACACGCATATAGGCACAGCGCGCACACACACACACACACACACACACACACACACACACACACACACACACACACACACACACACACACACACACACACACACACACACACACACACACACACACACACACACACACACACACACACACACACACACACACACACACACACACACACACACACACACACACACACACGTTCGTGACTTGGTGTTACCACACTTGTGAAGACAGAAGAATTATAGGACATCATTATGGAAATAGCTGAAACTGTAACCGAAAATAGCCAAAATAAATATCAGATGTGTATTTTCAGTGCACAACACCAGCGTGCAAGTGCAACTAATTGTATAAATTATAGTATAAATCAATTGGTAACTCTAAAAGCATTTTTTAGGCAAATGTTCCTCAACGTCTAGTTCAGAAATTCAAATATCTCTGCTGTCGGGAAGAAACCACCTAACTCCAAAATGTTCATTTTTCAGGAAATGAAGAAAACCTTACATTTTGAAAACAAAGCAATACTGCCTCATCAAAGTTGGTGCTGTGACATTATGTAGCCTATTGTCAATGACTTGCATGGCAGGGGGAGATGTGGTGGAGTTTGAGGGTCCAGTGGAGTAAGTGGATTTAGGAAGGTTTTGCCCGAAGCGCTTTTTACTACCTTTCATTGGTTACATATTTTATAACCAACACACAGACAGGGTGTTTTAAAAACAGACACTATCTGCACAGACCAGCAGCTTTTAGTCAGTATACTGTAGCAGCAGTGATCATAACTAACGTGCAATTCTCATCACCTGTTTCTGTCGCCACACAGCCAGCCGGCGTCAGCCAGCATGATGATTGAAGCCCGACTGTGGCTAAAGTGTTATTACAGCTCCCTGTCACGGACCAGCACCCACAGAGGCCCCGCCGGTGCCACAGGTGAGGCAAACACAGCTCTCATTTAGCATATTACCCATCTGTCAACACGACAGGCCAGAGGAGATAGAGGAACGCACACCAACAGTGAGCGTAGGGGGGGGGGGGGGACGGACTAGCACTTCAGCCATGCCCCCTACTCTTATGGAGGGATGCCTATATCGTCTGTGTTGGGTGGAAACCCCATATGTCAAAAACTAGTATACTTTTCAGCATTCATATACTTTTGATGCTGTAGTGTCAACACTGTAGCTTAATTTACTAGGGGGAAAAAAAGGTATGGAGATAAGTGGTTTCTGCCCAACAACAGCGATATGAATGTGTTTTGGCAGGTGTGCATGTGTGACGAACCAGGCACCCACACAAAGATAGCCACATGCTGCGCACATGCACGCTCACGCACACACAGACAGACACACAGCGTTGAAAAGAGAGAAGGCTTCGTCTGCTTTTCAATATCTCCAGCTAATTGAGTGTGATGAGCTGGCTCCAGCATGTGCCCCGACGCATTCCTGCACTCTCTCTCTTCTCTTATTTATATTCCTTCGTTCTCACTGCAGGTGCACACAGATAACGTCGCCGTTGTCAGGCATGAACCTCTTATCTCTGTACTTTAACTTTAACGTTTTTTTCTGTAAATTAGCGCCCTACTTACTACAGGGCCACACAAAAGCAGCAAACGTAGCAGTCTAGCAGATCTATTAGCTCGAAGTGCAGCCCAAAGCAACGTGTTTCGAGCTTGTAGATCTGCTACCTTTGCCGTTTTTTAATTAGAATCCTGAAAAGTAACAGTTTTGGACATATGAGGTTCCCTGCAGGCGACAGACGATAATCTGGAGGAATCCGCAAATTGGGGTATTTCGGAGCCGAGTCGCTGCTGGAGCTAAAACACCCAAATCCTGTGGGGGGAAATATCCCGCCTAGTGTGCAGCTTATTGCCACATGAAATATGCTAATCTGCAAACACCCCACGGTGAAAAATGTGACTTATAATCTCCCTCTATGACTCCCTCTAACACCTCAACAACGACACACTCCAATTGGCACCTGCTAAATAAAGGGGTTGAAAGAAAATGCCAGTGATTGGCTGTTGCCTCTAAAGGCCACACAGGAGAGAGAGAGAGAGAGAGAGAGAGAGAGAGAGAGAGAGAGAGCAACAAAGAAAGAAATAAAGAAAGAACTCCTGCCAGTTAAGCTAATTCTCACGGGGGCTCACACGCTATAACAGCGTTTACCTTTTAGCAGCTAGCCAATGGCAAGAGGGTCTGGTGTGGCAACAGGGGCTTAGCCAGCAGAGCTGTTTGGAGTAGAAACAGACGGCTGGCTCAGTGGTGGGGCGTCTAGTTTAAACACTATCTCCTCAGGAAGCCGCGATCCAGGCTGACCCTCGCCGGCTCGCCCAGACATAGACAGACACACAGGCTGACAGGGGTGTTTTGTCTACTCTGAATTTACTGTATACCGTCAAGCTGCTTAAGGCTTGTTGGTTGCATTGTTTTTCTTTTATCACTGTAGTGTGTGTGTGTGTGTGTGTGTGTGTGTGTGTGTGTGTGTGTGTGTGTGTGTGTGCGTGCATGTGTGTGTATTGATATCATCGTAGGAGGAGGGAGGCGAGAGTAAAGTAAAAAAAATAATGAAAGGCAGACTGACAGAAACATCGACAGGACAAAGTGTGCATATACTCTCTCCCTGCGATGTTTAAACGCCGCTCTGGTATTTATCTTACATCTTGGAAATGGCACGAGGCAACCTTTATCCGCCGTGGTTTCCTGCCTGAAAGATAATGGATTGTGAAGACAGAAAAATGCCTCCACAAACCTCCTCGTCTGCGCCTTCCTCGCCTCCCTTAGTCCCTTTACCCAATAGGCACGCACGCACACACACACACAGGGACAGTCAGACAGACAGACAGACATGCACACAGGGACAGTCAGACAGACAGACATGCACACAGGGACAATCAGACAGACAGACAGACAGACACACACACCTCTGTCAACACCCCGGGAGACGGCAGCGTTAATTCCTCGCAGGCTATTCCCAGTCACACATGGGGCCGCGCGGCGGCCAGTCGCCAGTGGGCCTCGCTGCTAGATTAACCTTTGCTCTCGAGGCAGATCTGTTTTTCCCGGGCCCCGGCAGGCAGACAGGGGGCCCTGCGCCGATAGATAGTAAGTCATTGTCAGCGAGGTGTCAGTCTGTCAGAGCCTGTGTTAGTGGCTTTTGAAGAAGAGGACTGTTGACGTGGGCAGAGTGCCAGCGCAGAGGAAAAACAGCACTACTATACGTACACTACCCCACACACACACCTGACCTTTTAGCCTCAGGATGTGAGACAGGGTGGAGAAACGCTCACGTGCGTGTGTGTGTGTGTGTGTGTGTGTGTGTGTGTGTGTGCGTGCGTGTGTGTAAGTGCGCGCTGAAACGTGTTTTCTTTGTGCTTGTGCAAGTGTGTATTTTGGCCGGTGATAAATTCGAGCTCGAGTAAAAAGAATAACAATGCTGGCACTCACTCTCTCCCAGTTTCTCACTGGTGCGCGACGTACAATCCTGTTTCCCCATCGCTCCCCCCCATCCCCCCCTCCTGTGGTCTGAGTTACATTTTACCCCATGCAGGAAAAGGTCACATGTCATATTAAAACGTAATGAGCTTGTTCTGTAGGAAAAACAGCCGATGGCACTGGAAAGCACTGAGTGAAAAGTAAAGGTGAATGGTTCCGTAAAAACAACAACACTTAAATAGAAAACAATGAATTGGTACTGCAGGCACGCACACACACACACACACACACACACACACACACACACACACACAGACCACACACACACACACACACACACCGACCACACACGCGCACACACACACACACGTTCCTTTTTACATTTGGAGGCATAAACGCATTACTATATATGGGGCGACATAGGGGCAGTGCACAAACTACATTTTGAGCCTACGTGCTTGTTTGACCAATTGAACCAACCTTACAGGCACAGAGGGCCAATTGCCTGTGAAATATGTGTTTCACTGTGGAAATCAATATTAAACTGACCAGTCTGCATTATAAGTGGAATAAAACGCTCCTCTCTCTTACAGCGCTCGCACAGTAAATCATCTCAGTCGGAATGATTACATGTTGGCGTCAGGCTAAATGGAAAAATAAATGGCTCGGGGCTTTCTAACAATGCTTTTAACTTCACAACCTACAATAGACTTCATGGGGAAGTCGCGGAAAAGAGAGAGAGAGAGTGAGATGGAGAGAGGAGAGAAAGACAAAAAAAAGTGTGCAGGAGCCTGATACTATAGTGGGGGATCATGAAAGAGGGACAATGCTGGTAATTTTGTCGAGATATTGCCCTCTGTGTCGTGCCATGTTCAGTTAAGCTGCGGCCGCGGAGGCACAATGGAGAACTAATTTCCGGTGAGCTGTGAATGCTCGGGGTGGGGGGGGGCGGGTAGGGGGGGCCCTTGAACATTCCAGTTCAGCCCTGCCTCAGCTCCACTCCACTGACACCGGTTTAAAACCCACTAACAATACAGGAGAGGCGGAGTGGGAGCGGGAGGTGGGCTGGCGGCCGGGGGGGAGATGGCAGCCGGGTGGCAGGCAGCAGCTTTGTACCGCCATTGTGGAGTCTGAATAACACGGTGTTGAAGAGATAGCGACGACACAAAAAAAGGGAACAGAAAAGGGCCATTGGAGACTTCCTTTCAACGGACGCACGACTCTTTCTCTCTCCCTCTCATGCGCCCTCCCCGTCAAGTTCCAGACTCACCCCCCCCCCCCAACCCACACACAGGTGCAGCTCGCTCGGCTGCAGACCAAATGAAAACCCATTCCCTCAGACGAGGCGCCCGGGAGGGTAATGCACTGTTTAGGGCAGCTTATTCTAATCTAAGGGGAGGTGTTGGAGGAGGGGGAGGTGCATGTCAGAACTGCTCTTAACAACGGGCCATGCACCATAAATTGAGTGGGCTGGATGTGGCACTTGTTGGGCCTGGCGGAGAGAGAGAGAGAGAGGAGGCTGTGTGAAAAAGCGATTTGGGTTTTAATGAAGGCCTGATGGATGGGTCCGCAGCCCGGCCAGCAATAACTCACAGCCCAGGCCGAGACACGCGCCTGGCGGCGAGGCTAAGAGCAGCACTCTGCTGGTTCACAGCGGGGCCACGGGTCTTCTCGCGCCTCACAGCTGGACTAGACGGCGCTAAGATGGACGTGGACATGTGGATCGTTTCCGTTGTAAAGTATCAAAATGGTCTGTTCTGTTTGGCTCCTTCTCCCAAGCGGTGGTGGTCGTGATTAAATTTGTGAAAAAAGAAGAGAAAGAAAAAGTGTTGCACGCTCTAGCCTCTCAACAAGATGTTTTGTTGGTTCTGAGGAAGGCCGAAACGTTGATCAAATAAATCACTGCACATGGGGCCAAGGTTTACAAGATGCAGCCATGATATGGGTATGAGTGTGTGCGTGTGCGTGTGCGTGTGTATGTGTGTGTGTGTGTGTGTGTGTGTGTGTATGCGTGAGAGAGAGAGAGAGATGGAGTATATTTAATGTAAACCCAGTCATGCGGCCAAGAAGCACATGAAATGTTCTGATTGATATGTCAAGCTCAGTGGACAGCATCCTATAAAAGCCTGGCCTAAAGAGTTGCATGGAGACCCCAGGCCTGTTCCACATTACAAAGAGTATAGAAAAATCAAAGCACATTACGTTTATTATGCATCTTGAGTTACGACGTCCTTCACGGTCTGTCCAATAAAAACGTCCAAAGATTGGTCTTAGTTTTATATATACGACTGCATGTGCTTCTTTTTATAATGTTGCCCTGAGCAGCTGCGTACACCGTAAGGTATAGCCTATAAATTACAGTTCAGATACACAGTCCAGATTGAAAAAACTCCATGCTCTAGCCATCGTAATATTATACAGGTAAGGCTCCAGTTCTCTATAACCAAAGTTATGGATTTTTAAAGCAGTGAACCTCAAACCTTTTATTTTTTAAGCCATTAAGCCACAGACCCCCTATTTTTATCTCTGGGCACCCAAAATCTGTGTTGATTTAACTCTGAGGCCATGTTTCCACCAAAAGAACGAATAGTGAATAGTGATACGCCCACGTTGGTTCCATGAAAAAGCGGAACCGGTTCAACCTCAGTGGAAAAGGGGCCAGAGAGTGCACAAATGGAACCAAACGGACTCGTAGCGGTCCATTTGGTTGCTAACTATCAGTCATTTAGATGGAGACCTCCTGGAACCCCTTCAAGGACCCCTCGGTGAGGACCAGTGGATTAAAGGACCCTACAATAGTTCTGTGCGATGGCCTCAGATGGTGATAATTTGATACTTGAACGCCAGTGAAACATGCGTTTGCCCCTGTCATTTTAGCGGTGCATGACATGCATAACATGTCTTATCATAACACAACATGTTACACTCTGTGTTCCGCTCACCGTGTCATCTGAATGATGACATGGTATATGACATGTCACGCCACTAAATGACAGCGTGTTGTACTGTGAAGGGTACACGCCCATCACTCTCTGCGTTGCATGCGCTCCTGCAGACCGGCATTCTGGGGATCCTTTACATTTTGGTCTGAACGTGTAATTGTAATGTTGCCACGAGGAACATGCCAAACTCTCCCAATCGCTGTCAACAAGGTTCCGTTTCCCCGACGATACTGAATATGATTATATGCTATTAAACATGTCCCTGATCCTCCTACTGTCAAACACACTACGCTGGGGGTACAAGGGTAAATCAATTTAATTCAATCGATGAATCTGAATAAAACGTTGACATAATTGCTAAGAAAATGTGCACAGTTGCAGCCCTAAATAATACTTTTGTTAATTTGTTTGTGCGCGCACACGCACACACACACCTAAGAGTTCAACTTCACCACACACGCTTTTAAATTAATCATAATGTGCCATATGTCTCTTTCCTGCTGCCTTCCTTCCAGCCAGACAGCTACTGTAAGAGACGCCCACATGTCCCTCACACCAGTGCTTCCAAAACTGGCGGTTGGGACCCCGAGGGGGGTCCCCACATTATTTTGGGATGGGTCCCCCATGATAAGCTCAATGTGCAGCATAGTTTTCTCGCACAACAGTGAGCAAACCAACATACTGTATAAAGGTGACTTGCACTTTATGCACACCCAAATGTAAAAAGAAACTGCTACTCATAGTCACATAGGTTAACACGCACATAGTCACATAGGTTAACACGGACATTGCTGTTCCTTGGAGTGGTTGCACCACTCAAAAATCTATAAGATTCCATTAAATAAAAAAAGATCATAGTGAAAATAGCAGATCTACAAGCTCACAACACATCTCCATGGGCTAAGTGTTAATTCTTTGGGTCCCGGCCGGGGAGAGAGAGTGCATTTCTCGTCATCCACCTTACTTCCAAAATAACGCACATGCATCATTTCATTCATTAGGAATTCTACTGTGAATGAAAGCCTACAAATTCAAGAGTATGTGCGCGCACGCATGTTTGCATAAAGACGAACGCACGCACAGATTATTACTATACCTAAAGGACAGAGCACAGCCCTGCGAGCAGACGGAGGCGTCGATGGAATTCGGGCCACCAGGACGTCCAAAACAAACCTTGGCCACTGGCACCGGAAGTGCCGCCGGTTGCCAGCGCTGCCGCATCGTCAGGCGTCTGGCTAGCATCTGTTCACTCCAGGTGATTAGTGAGTTAGAATGTGGTGTGTTTTCCTAGTGGCTAAGCACTACTCAACGGTAAAAGTACCACTAAAGTCCCGGCACAGTGTACAGTGTAACCATTACTTATCTAAATGATACCCTTTAAGGTAAATTGAGCTTAACAGCTAAGGCGTGAGCAAAACATCATGCGATACAGCGAGAGTCCCCATGTTATACACTTCTGAATGGTTCCTACCAGGGGCAGGGTATACAGTCTGTCTGGAACACGAATGAAAACAGCAGCAGCAAACATTTGGTGTCATTGCCCGTTTGTCAGTGTTGTCAGATTTATCAAGAGAAACAGGTGGTCATGTCTATGAAAACAAGCCCAAAAGAAGCGACTAGACCACCTGAACGCACGCACACACACAGGCAGCCATATGGGGGTCCCTACTCCCTAATATTTTCAGATGGGGGTCTGCGTACAAATACTGTACATTTATTTGGGGGTCCCCGACATGAAAATGTTTGAGAACCACTGGTTTAAGCAACATTAGGAAGGAAGTCCACCACAATACAGCGAGAGGGACGTGTGATTCCGCAGATAAACATTACCACACTACAGTGGCTGAGAATTGCTGCTATATTAAACAAATGTTTATTGTTTCGTTATGTAAACACAGTTACGCCTTTAATTAATAACAAGGTTGTAGACAATTCTCTCACTCACTTAAGTCATACCTTATACTTAATTCATCATAATGATGGTACATAACACAGGAATGTTGCCGTCTCCGTCACTCTGCCAGACGCGCATAAACACACTGTATGCACACTGTATGCAGACTATATGCACACTGACTGCACACAACCACATAATTATGTCAGAGTGTGTACACAATGGTAATAATGACGCGCTGACTCACTCAGCTGTAATCAGGCCACACACACACATACTGCATACACATGCAAAACTCATAACTCACAACAATGAGGCGCATATAGTTTGGGGGTGTTTGTGTACTATACATTATGAGTGTGTCAAACATAATTAGAATAGTGTATGTTATGTATACGCTGCTGATTGGTCCTGTAATGATTCAATGTAATAATAACTGCGAGGGGATGAATAAAGCAGCTGGTTCTCAACGCGGGGCCCGTGGACCGCCAGGGGGCCCTTGGACCGCCAGGGGGCCCTTGGAGGCTCTGGCATGCAGAGGGCTGTGAAACTGAGGCCCAATGCATTCCAATGGCGGTGCGGTGTGGGCACGTTCCTCCTCCGCTCTGTTGTTGATGGCCACTTTGGATAATCCTTCCACACTACGACAAAACATCACACCATGTTAAAGCAGATTCTCATGAAAATCCTCCTCTGTGGCCCCCATGCAGACCTGAGAGGAGACCTGATCCATTATCTCCTCCTCTGTGGCCCCCATGCAGACCTGAGAGGAGACCTGATCCATTATCTCCTCCTCTGTGGCCCCCATGCAGACCTGATCCATTATCTCCTCCTCTGTGGCCCCCATGCAGACCTGAGAGGAGACCTGATCCATTATCTCCTCCTCTGTGGCCCCCATGCAGACCTGAGAGGAGACCTGATCCATTATCTCCTCCTCTGTGGCCCCCATGCAGACCTGAGAGGAGACCTGGTCCATTATCTCCTCCTCTGTGGCCCCCATGCAGACCTGAGAGGAGACCTGGTCCATTATCTCCTCCTCTGTGGCCCCCATGCAGACCTGAGAGGAGACCTGATCCATTATCTCCTCCTCTGTGGCCCCCATGCAGACCTGAGAGGAGACCTGGTCCATTATCTCCTCCTCTGTGGCCCCCATGCAGACCTGAGAGGAGACCTGATCCATTATCTCCTCCTCTGTGGCCCCCATGCAGACCTGAGAGGAGACCTGATCCATTATCTCCTCCTCTGTGGCCCCCATGCAGACCTGAGAGGAGACCTGATCCATTATCTCCTCCTCTGTGGCCCCCATGCAGACCTGAGAGGAGACCTGATCCATTATCTCCTCCTCTGTGGCCCCCATGCAGACCTGAGAGGAGACCTGATCCATTATCTCCTCCTCTGTGGCCCCCATGCAGACCTGAGAGGAGACCTGATCCATTATCTCCTCCTCTGTGGCCCCCATGCAGACCTGAGAGGAGACCTGATCCATTATCTCCTCCTCTGTGGCCCCCAAGCAGACCTGATCCATTATCTCCTCCTCTGTGGCCCCCATGCAGACCTGAGAGGAGACCTGATCCATTATCTCCTCCTCTGTGGCCCCCATGCAGACCTGAGAGGAGACCTGATCCATTATCTCCTCCTCTGTGGCCCCCATGCAGACCTGAGTGGAGACCTGCAGTGCAGTGCATGTGTACTCAGCCTCGTTTGGACAAGTGACAAAGGAGCAGAAAAGCCTGAGTGAGCGTGGCAAATATCCAGGCAATAAAACGTCAAACAAAGACCGGAGGGGAGTTAGTTTATACAACAAGGATCCACACATCGGTGCTGCTGTGTGGGCCATTCAGCGGCTCTAAGCCCCCCCCCCCCCCTGATAAATGACGGAGACACAACAGCAGCCAGTCAGACTGTTTTGTGTGTGTTGTTAGATGAGACTAGAGCACTTGGAGCAGTGGTTGCTCCCTGTTCCCTTTCCCCAAAAGGACCACAATGGAAACAAGACTGCCGGCTTTCTTATGTCTGTAAAGTTTTGAATTCATTATCAATAAAGTCTTTAATCAATCAATCAATTCTCTTTTCTTGAAAATCTTGAAAGTGTCCACGGCCAGTTAACCACTTAACCGACACAGCAGCTGAACTGTTCAGCTGCAGCATCTTAACAGTCATTAAAAGTGGCAGATTCACAAGCTCAAACGTTTTGAGCTTGTAGATCTGCTACTTTGTAATTTAAATCCTGAAAAGTAAGAGTAAGAGTTTTGTAACATCCTTCCTATTTATCGGTATCACAATAAAAACAGATTTTTGCAAGGTTCGAAAATAATATAATGTATATTTTGTGTTCTGCCAATTATTTGGGGGCCCACTTGCAATATTCTCAGGGCCCACAAGCGCACAGGTGGAGAACCTCTGGACTAGAGGGAGTGCTGGACTGCGGGGTGCATTTGGAGGGCACTGCAGTGTTACCGAACACTGACATCAGCATAAACAGAACAGAGCCGAGAGATGACATGGATTGGATTCTAAATTGAGAGTCAAAGGGAGCCACTGGCGGGTAATTTGCAATTAATATTCCATGATTGAAGCAATTAACTTTGTTTTTGTTGTGGAAACAGTTTAGACACGCCTGCATGCACCCGCCACGTGCACCTCGGCAACGTGTGAGCGAGTGAGTGTGCGAGTGAGCGCGCACACACAACACACACACACACACACACACACACACACACACACACACAGAGAGAGAAAGAACCCGTGCCTGTATTAACTCACAACAGGACTGCTGTCTAACACCAACATATTTTATTTCTATGCCCACAGTCCTGCATAATGCATCACCCAAACATTCACTCCTCCACTCAGCAATTTGGCTGCTTTTTTAAATGCCCACCTCTAAATCAATAAACAATTATAACAGCCCACCCCCCTCTCCCCCCCAACCGCCCTCTCTCCCCCAACCGCCCTCTCTCTTTGTGTTGCTTCTCCCAGGCCTATCAGGTGTGTGTGTCTGCCTCAGCCTCCGGTGGCAGACAGACAGACACAGACAGACAGACACACACAGACAGACACACACACACACAGACAGACACAGACAGACAGACAGACAGCTTCCCTCTATTTTTGGCTATGTTAATGACAGCCCTACCAGAGCGACACATTCACCTCGGTATGACATGCACATTTCTCAGAGTGTCCCGCTGTGAAGTGAAGGCGTTCTATCAAAACGATGCCAGAGCACCAGTGAGTAGGAATGCATTTTGACAACAAGAAGAATGAAAAACTCTGGAACAATGAAAGTCGGGAACGATGCAAACAGGGAATTCATGCCTCAGCCGGGTTAAAGCCACTCACTGTAACCGTCTGTCGGTCTGTGTCCCCTTTTGAATTGCATGAATTACTTAGTAGCCCACAGTACATGTCTGCCGTTATGTCACAATCTGTACGAGATAGAGGCATTTCAGCTTGCTTTGAACCAATGTTCCCTCAGAAAGCAACACTAGAAAAACACTTTTTTTATGAAGAAAATACCATTTTGGAAAAGCATTACTAGAGGCATTGGTTGGGAGAGTCGTATTGAAAAGGTTATGGTCACATGACCAATGTAGCCTGACTAAGAGCTAATCATAGTCATCTTTTATTTGAGCAGTTTAAATATAAGTATAGTCTAATCTTAATTATAATATCAAACTAACACCCCTGGCCACCCCAAGCAAAACTGTATGAACTCATCAAAAATGTTGCCTTATTTCACAAGATTTACCCCGAAATATAACTACCGGTACCTTACTAGCATCATTATGTAAGGAAGCCCTATATACTTTCATCTTGGGGAGAGTAAAGCTGGCAGCATACTTCAAAAGAAGCACAAAATAATACAAAATCAGCTTGCCAAACCCGAACAAATTCTCTGCGGACAGAATGGTTTCATACTTGATGCAGCTCCGCTTTGAACGCTGAGTGTTACGCCGCTCACTGCATTTACAGCGCTGGAACGGCCATTTGGCGTGTGTGCCACCTGGACCTCGACTCTTTGCTTTCATCGCCCTCCAACGTGCTTTGACGTAATTAGTCTGAGATGTCACAGTTTGTGGTGACAGTGTATACTACTATCTCTATCCATGAATGAATTGCTAACTGGTTGTGCCTGCAGTCCATCAGAGAGGGATTATAGAGGGTTTGTACCGAGGGTCGGGATCTGGAACCGGATCCAACATTGAGGAACCGGAACTCTCAGATTTACAGACCTGTAAGGGTCCAGTTGGAACCATACAGACCTGTAAGGGTCCAGTTGGAACCATACAGACCTGTAAGGGTCCAGTTGGAACCATACAGACCTGTAAGGGTCCTGTTGGAACCATACAGACCTGTAAGGGTCCAGTTGGAACCATATAGGAATCGTAAAAAGGAACAGTTACAACAGAACTGGAATGGTTAAATCCTATAGGATCCCTACCCTAGCCTCCTCAGACCATCTTTCTTCAAAAGTGTCTATGGTACGTTGTCGGGCAGTTTGTGAGATAAAAAAGTAAAATAAAGCACGATCGCCTTGGAATTTCTGAGCAAATCGCACGTGACGTTTGCATCGGAGTCCTCTGCGGCGCTGCTCGGCTAGTGAGGAAACCATTCCTGTGCCAATAACGTTGCAAGAAGTGCTGAAAAGAACATTGGCAAGGGAAACCGTTCCCTCCGCAATCATGTCACTTTGTTGCTAAGTCCTTGTCTAACTTTGTTTCCACAAAGGAGTATGCTGCAGCCTTAAGAGACACAGGGAGAAAGGAGAGAAAGAGAGGGAGAAGGAGAGAGAGAGTGCTGCGAGAAGGAGACGGGTGTGGGGGCTTGATAGATGTCTTCTCCCCTGGGAGAAGAGTAGAGGCTTCTGGTTGCGTGCTTACATGTCTGGATGTACAGTAAGCAGCTTGCATTATGCTGCACGAGAGACAGCTCGGGACCACTACTCTACTTATGAGTCTCATCATGCCCATTTAATCACGTGCTCACTTAGGGAAAATACAAACAGGCTACGCACAGGGGGACTTAACCCATTTTGGGCGGGGAACCCCTTTTGGTGTTTTAAACATTATGTTATAATTTAGCTATTTTTGAAAAATCGTGAAAATATTTATTTCAGAAAACTGGAGGATTTAGAAGATTTTTTTTTAATGTTGAGGTCTAAATGGGTTAACAACACATAAATAAACCGGGCTTTATCAGTTTGAAATTAGACTTCAAACACGTTAAGATACAGCATTTAGTTGTTCAGCAACTTTGGAGAGTTTGTTGGCTTTTGGAGGTGAATCCCGATGGCCTAATCAAACCGGTCCCGTTTGGAGGTACGGTTCTTCCTCTTATCCCCAAAGTTTAGGGAGTTAACCCATTTTGGACTGAGGTCGATTAAAAAAAGGCTTCTAAATACTAACATTTTTCTGATCACCCCATGTTTCTGTCAGTGGTGCCCAACCTTTTTTATGTCAAGGACCGCCAGAATTATCTCTATTGGGCCACGGACCCCCATCTCAAAGTATTTAGTTCCAGGGACCCCCCAGAAGCAAATATTTTAGTTAAAAATGTTCGCTCTGAAATATATATTCAAAGATTTGCACCACATTTTCACGATTTTTCAAAAATAGCAGACCTACAAGCTCGTAGGGCGCCACTCGGTGGCGCGCTATGAGCTTGTAGATCTTCTATTTTTCAATAGCTAAAGTATAAAATAATGCTTGATGACACCAACAGGGGTTCCCGCCCAAAATGGGTTAAGGATCCGCGAGAGCAGCGCTTGATCCGTCGATCAATAAGAGGATTTGACTTCATACAAAAGGACCGCCTCATCTGCATGCAGCGCGGCAGCCGGGGAGGAATCCGGCAGGGCTTCCAGAATACTATCTCCCCTTCCGCGTGTTCCTTCTCCGGCCCTGCCTTCCTCCATGTTCACCTTTCGTCTGTTAATCCCCGTCTTTCATGCCAACAGGAATGGGTGGATTAGAGCCAGGAGACTATTCGCACGCCACACAAACCCAGAGCGCCGTGGCTGGCTGAATTATCCTCACCCCACCCCACACTCTCTCTGTGTGTGTGTGTGTGTGTGTGTGTGTGTGTGTGTGTGTGTGGTATGGTGCTGTATGATGTATTGGACCATCACTGCTTTCTTTAATCCTGTCTAAATTAGCCTTCTTGAGAGCCTTCTGTGATGTTGCACACACACACACACACACACACACACACACACACACACACACACACACACTTTTGCAATCTCCCATTTAGAACAGACTCTTTTAAAAAAGGTACAATCTGTAGGTGTTATGCCTGTAGTCCTCTCCTCCTGATGGAGGTACTGTAGGTAATTGTAACAATGTCTGACTACAATAAACATGGCGGTGCACCCAGAGTCCAATCCAGTGCACCATCTGCTTCAAATAACTTTATTGACAGTGTCAACCAGTAGGTGACACCACAGTCACACACCACAGTCAGCGTGTATCAACCGAAGAGACCGCGGTCAACCACTGCACATGTGCTAGATATACTATATTTATTATTAACCCATTCTGACCTGAGATCAGATTCATACGAGGTTTCCACTGGACACACACTGGTCTGATCAACCCATTCTGACCTGAGATCAGATTCTAAAAATGTCAGCCGTTCTTCAATTTTTCAAAAATAGCAGACCTACAAGCTCGTAGCGCGCCACTCGGTGGCGCGCTATGAGCTTGTAGATCTGCTATTTTTCAATAGCTAAAGCATAACATAGTGCCAACACCAAAAGGGGTTCCCGGCCAGAATGGGTTAACATACCATACATATTGGATAAAATAATGTTTAATTCATTCAAATAAGCCCTGGAGCGTAGCTTCAATGTAGCATAGCTGAAATCGAGTTAGCTAGTAACACCCCCTCCCCTCAATCTCCCTTGCTATTCTTGTGCTTGCTTCCTATGTAGACTCAAATAAACCAGGTCACTCACTCACAGATACACGCACACTCACGCGCACACACCCGTACGCACAACAATTCACGCTAAGCCTCCACAGCAGTCAAACAGCAAAGACAGCATTCTCGCGCAGATGGGCGAAGATTGGCAGTGATGAATGAAAAAGTATTAAGGCGGTCGGATCCGTCCGACTCATTTAGAAGCTGCAGGTTTTTCTCTCTAGCAGATGCATCCTCTCTCTAGAGACTGCTCACACAAGAGCACAGTGGTGGAAAGTAACTAAGTATTTTACATAAGTACTGTACTTAAGTATAATTTTGAGGTATTTGTACTTTTACTTGAGTAAATCCAATTTGTAAATCACATTACAGTAAAGTGATGTAATGTTCTGAAATTACCCGACTGTTCCACCTATTCTATTATCCTTTAGGCTCTTAATTCTTACTATTCGTAGACACGACTGATGAGGATATATCATTGTGTAAATATGTTGTCAGTGAAAGCACCAAGACTTCACCCTCACGACAATATCATTACAATATCGACATCGAGGCATTTCGGTCTCAGCACATGAACCAACCTATTCGCTGCTCGCTTAGAAATACGCTTTTGTACAAGGATTGCTAGGCAGGGTGGGCACAAGCCATGCCTGAGTGACAGATAATTATCGTCTATGGAATGCTGTCACATCGTCGTGTGTGTGTGTGTGTGTGGAGACTAGAGTTGTCACTTTTCCATCCACACACTAGTAGTCATAGTTGTGACACAGCAGTCTGGCAAATCATGGCTTCGGCTGCACACCCATCTGCTTCCTAATGACAGCATCCATCCACTGGGATGTCAGCGAGCCGATGAGTTGGAGGCGAAAGCTCATGGCGCTTCCAGTCCAAATGTTACGGGGTTTGCGGTGCGAGCCGAAGAAGGAGCCTAACTTTTAATTATCATTTCTAATTGTGACTTGAAGGCCTGGGCCACACCTCGGCCTAGTGGCGGCCTTCATCTGCGGCTGATTGCTTTTTGAGAGGACGGCAGTAATGCCAGCATTATGGTGTGGTCGTGCAACGGTGTTGTGAGCTTGCAGATGTGCTATTTTCGGCACGACTTTCGGCGCGCAACACAGGCACGCACGCTGGTATGCGTAACTAATCTTGTCTCTGATGGGTGGAAACCTCATATGTCCAAAACTGTTAAGGTCCCTACACACCGGGTGCGATTTTCAGATTTTTTGCAGTGTTTCTCCATCGGTTTTCCGAAAAACGCATCCAGTGTGCAACCACCTTGACTTTTTTAGCAAAAGCAGCAGAACCGTAAGCTTAAAACGCTACTTTTGATGCTTTTGCGTGACGGCGTAGTATATTGATCAATTAGGACATTAATTTACGAATAAAGAACACAACAAGTTAAAATATGGAGATGAGGTTTCTGCCCGACAGCAGCGATCTAATGGTGCAGGGAGACCAGCAGCACAGGGATGTGTGTGTGTGTGTGTGTGTGTGTGTGTGTGTGTGTGTGCGCGGGTGCTCACTGTACGCCCTTGGCCTTGACAGTCATTCTGACTGAATCCATTCATTATTCAGTGTGTTGCTGTTACCTCACTTCCCTTTGTGGAGGCAGGACCGTGAGAGTCAAAACCACTCTCTGAAGATGGACCCGTCAGGGTTTGTCTACGTGTAAGGACGGACTGGGCCACAAGTCGCTCTGTCCTACTGTATATATGCTCATATGGTGGCCTTGTGCGTGCATTGCATGTTGCTGTACATCTTACAAGGTGTTGAGTCACTGTTGTGATGAAGCGGACAAAAGCTTAAAATAAGTCAGTATTCCACATGGACTCAAAAAAGGAAGGCACAACAGCAGACGAGCGCACACACACCACACACACACACACCACACACACACACACACACACACTTCAACCCACTATATTCAGGCCATGTTGGTCGCCTCAGTAAGCTCGCTTGACTCTCTGCCAACAGGTCTCCAAAGTCCCTTTGTTTCTCTCTCTTTCTCTCTCTCTCTCCTTTTGTCCTTCGTGTCATCATTTTCACACTCTCTCCTTCCCTCTAATTTCATCTCTTCCTTCGGGTCATTTAAGTAAGCGGTGCAGACAGGAGACGAGACGGCAAACAATTGTTTTGTTTTGCTTGCGAGAGTCATAAAGCACAGCGCACACACACACACACGCACACGCGCACACACATGCACACACATGCGTCGTGCACACGCATGCACTGTGCTAAACAAAGCATTCATTAAGAGGCAGCGTTGGACCTGCTGTGGCGGCGCTTTATGCGGGCTCTGCAGTGCAAAGGATAGAGTCGGCGCAGAAAGGATAACAGCTGTAAGATAGCAGAGACAAACCTGCTTACACAGGCCGAGTCAGGGAGCCTCCCGGAGATCTGAAAGCCATTAACTCGGGCGCTGGGCGAGGAGGAATGGGGGTAGAGATGGCCTATTTCTGTAGGCTCTATATCTCATCAGGGGCTCTCACCCCGGACGCCATGGGGTGTGATTTATTTGGCCTCCAACTTAATTTTTTATTTTCTTTACGCCCAAAATGTGTGTGTGTGCATGTGGTTGCGCCTGTGTGTGTGTGTTTGCACGCGTTGGGCATGTGTGTACAGTACACTACAGGAGGGTCTATACACGTATTTGTGTGAGTGTGCACACGGGTGTGTAGGCATGTTTGTGTGTGTGTGTGTGTGTGTGTGTGTAGGCATGTGTGTGTGTGTGTGTGTGTGTGTGTGTGTGTGTGTGTGTGTGTGTGTGCGCTCTTGCTGGTGTGCGCGGTCAGCTCATCCGAGTGTATTCCATCACCCGCAGGCTCTGTTGTCATGGAGACGGGACACAGGTGCTCCCAAGTCCCAATGGCTCCCCCACAGACCCCTGTGATCGCGGGAACAGGAAGAGGAAATGGCTCCGCGGCTCTCGGTTCCCTGGCATATACGGAGCAACTTTGTCTTGGCCGAAGCCATTGTTACGAGTCCAGAACTTCACTTCAGCCCATTTCTGGGTCATCAATTCAATGCCAGGTTATTGAGGCTTGTCCCACAATAGTCCATTCACGGCGCTGAGCCGTGCGAGCTTAGCAGGGGCTCAGCATCGCCACTCCAGCCAAACACTCACTATAGCAGGACACAGAGGAGGGACTACTGTTTGTTGGCAGGTACAGCTCTTCACTTTTACACAAGGCTGGCTGAGATCCTGTCGACTGCCCTTTGGCACAAAAGGCTGCCATTTTGGGGCCGTTTGGAGCAACTAACCCTGAAATCAAGACGTCTGTTTGATGATTCAAGTCAAGAACATGGTAATGGGAATGACCGCTTCAAAACACACACACACACACACACACACACACACACACACACAGATCGGTTTCAATTTCCACAGGTCTCAAGCAACTGCACACATCACATTTCTGTAGGCTATTGCAACAAACGGCTCCATCCCTATCTCTTAGGTCATTATAGGTGAAACCTTTTATTTAAAATAACACAAACAGATCTATAAGCTCACAGCTTTGTAGATCGACTATTTTCCCAGCACAGTATACTGTACTGTATTTGCTTTGGCATCTCAAGCGTGAATCGACCTTGCTACCAGGTGTGAAAGTGCAATCCATCTCAAATGGCTCTAAAAACAACGTGGATATACAACACTGCCGCGCTCTGTGACATTTCACACATCACAGAAATAACATCCATACAGTGGAAGCTTGTGTGAGAAACACAGAGGGATTTCATATATGCGCGTTAGACGATACCTCCTTTAATAATGTTGGGATTTGGGACTAATCTGTGGCTAATGCTCCGGTTAGCTTGTCTCCCTTTTGTAAAAGAACACACACACACACACACACACACACACACACACACACACGCACCCGCACCCGCACACGCACACGCACACGCACACGCACACGCACACACACACACACACACACACACACACACACACACACACACACACACACACACACCACTTGGCAGAACAGGAAGCATGAGGGTTAATGCCGGCCTGTCCTCCTGCATCTACTCTGAGGCAGGAAATGAGCTCAAGTACGTCCACCAGTGACTTTAGATAATGGACGCGGCGGCCGGTGTACTGTCAACCACAACGAATGGTCCTGCATGCGTGTACACGTGTGTGATGAATCAGGCATGCGTGTGGAAGAAATACAGCCAGCGTTTCCACGTGTGCACATAGTGTCCATTCCACATGTAGGGATCTATTTTCTATTTATGTTGTCCATATGTCGTCCATATCCCTAAACTTATTTGCATTTATTTTTACTATTTTCAAAAACATGTTAAAATAGTTCAACAAATCGATCTACATCGGCACGTTGTGAGCTTCTAGATCGGATATTTGAACTAATTTAAAAGGTTTTTCAAAATAGTAAACATGGCAAATAAGTTTAAGGATAAGGGGTAAGGGGTGGCACAAGATAATTATAGCCCTAATATAAGCTCCACTTTCAACACCTGCGTGACCTGCGTCACTATTAGAGTCGTCGTGTCATCATCGCTGTCATATGAAAATCTTTCTAAAATGTTCACGCATTCTCAAGACGTGTATAAACAGTCGAACAGGCGCATACAATAAGCTATTTTCAGTGTCCGGCCGATGACAAATTACATAGTTATCAAGTGGTCGAGGTTTTAAGCCTCCCACAAGCAGTCTGAACAAGTCTTGGCAGAACACGTACGGACCTATAGACGGGATGCGGCGACGCTCTGCCAGATGGCCACCGGCCTGCGAGGCGGCCCTCTGCCTGCTCTCTCAACCTCCACCACTAATTAGGATGTTTACATTGGGGCGGTATGTGTGTGTGCGTCCGCAAGCAAGCGCACACACGGGCCTTCCCAAATGAGCAGGGACATGTTCAAGGTGCTACTTGACGGCAATTAGCTGCTTTCTTTTTCTTTTCTTTTTTTTTCTTTTTTACAGACCTTTTGACTGCACAACACATTGTACACAGTACAAGCTGTGGCTGGCTGCAGAGTACGGAAATGATAAAAAAGGTAGCTAATGCATACAATAAAATGAAATAAATAAATAAATATGTCAGTCAGACTGTAATAGTTTTGGAATTGCTCTGCCAATTCTCCCCCGGTATTTCACTATGAACAAGATTGCACTGCTGTAGTTGTCATGATCTCGGGGAAAGCAGTTACCGACTTCCGAAAATAAAAAAATAAATAACACCTCCGTATAGACTCGAAAAAGAGGAAATGATGCGATGGTGTGAGGCACGTTGGCGGTCCAGCCTTCCACCTGGCCTCCGTTTTAAATCAGAATTTCAATGAGACTGACATCTCCTCATACTCTCTGCTAAATCGCTGCCCTCAATTTCCTCATGGGTGACCAGAGATCCATTCTCCTATCAGTCCCTGCACTCTGTGTCATCACTTACTTTCAACCACATTTTGTTCTGTCTATTCGGCTCCCTCTAGGTCTCTCTCTCTCTCTCTCTCTCTCTCTCTCTCTCTTGGAATGAAGTAGAATAAAAACACCATTTTATTATAAGCCCAATCTGTGATTTTACACACTAGTGATCGGTGTCAGTATGTAAAATTATGTTTAGGTATTCATTCATATATCACTCTAAACCTACATTGCTGTTGTTCATACAACCATACATGAAGAAATGGCACATTGAGGTTCTCTCATACAGTATGTTATCTCTGTAAGTCACCATCCTCCTCTCCTCTGTCTGTACGCCTGCTTGACGATACTGGTACAGCGCTACAGGCTAACCACGGGGGGGAACAGTCTATTGGGCCCAACAAATCACCTCCATATACCGTCACAGAACACGGCCAGAGCGGGCGCCCAGCCAGGCAGCTTGTTTTACTTCCTCTAATGGCTTCCTCTTGGAAAAATATCTGCCACGGGGAGACGGCTGTTGTGTGTCTGCTGCGGCGAACGCGCGGGAGAAAGTTATATATGTCAAATATGAGAGGCTATAACTTGTAACTGGAGACACTTAAGATGGCACATCATAGATCTACCATTATGTGTGTGTGTGTGTGTGTGTGTGTGTGTGTGTGTGTGTGTGTGTGTGTGTGTGTGTGTGTGTGTGTGTGTGTGTGTGCTTGCTCGCATGCGTCTCTCTCTCTAGCTCTCTTTGATACAGAGCCTCCCCTCACAATACATCTTCTGTAGTGGTTGGCGGAATGGACAACGCACCCTTCCTCTCAGATGGTGTGTGTGTGTGTGTGTGTGTGTGTGTGTGTGTGTGTGTGTGCGTGGTGTAAATCAAAGCCTATTGGGCTCGCTGCCACCGATGTGTCAGCTCGCTGCGTCCCGCGAGGTCCCACCGAATAGCATTCCACGTCACTCAAATCCTTCCCCCCACAGCTCGGCCCGACTGTTCTAGTATCTCTCCACTGTCAAGACTGACTCAACAGACAATACCCTCTCTCTTTCCCTCTGTCCCACCGTGTGGCTTCTGATGGACCCCCCCAGCCTACCTCCCCCACGCTCCTATAGATTCAATATACAGTCTCATCTCGCTTCCTTTTAGCTACACCCCTCAGATGGGCCTGTCAGGGCTCTTCCCGACGATCAAAAGCCACAGATGGCCACGGTTGACAGGAAAAAGGGGGGGGGGAAGAGAGAGAGATTGCCCCGAAATGCAAAAGGCTGGAACAGAACCAGATAACTAGGATCAGATCTCATTATGTTACGAGAGCGCAGGAGATGGAGATTTAGTGGGAGTAAAGAGACAGAGAGGGCTGTAGAAAGAAACAGAGAGAGTGAGAGAGAGTGAGAGAGAGATAGAGAGAGCAAAGCATCCCTCTTTCTCCCCAAAGCACTACCTCCTTCCCCCCCGCCACCCCCACTCTCTCGCAGCTGTTTTTGGAGTGGAAAGTGGGACACTGTGTGTGTGTGTGTGTGTGTGTGTGTGTGTGTGTGTGTGTGTGCGGCCGTGCGTGCATGCTGCGTGCGTCCGTGCGAACGAGTGAGTGTCTCCACCAGTGACCATGACAGAGGACCAGCCGTACACCCAGAGCGTGGGATGCTGAAAGTGTGTGGTTGTTCAGAGAGCAGAGCAGTGCCGTCCCCACCAATGGGGCAGGGCTTGTTTTCGTAGACCTGGCTGCTCAAAGAGAGAGAGGGAGAGAGAGGGTGGACGGGGACAAAAGGGAAGAAATATATAGGTCTGCTCTTTTCCCCCTCATTTGTTCTCTCTCTCTAGTCTCTACCTGTGTGACCACAGGGTTTTTTGTGTGCTACTGAAGCAAAGCTTCCCAAGGCACCACAACCACCTGCTTTTACATCCTGCCAGACGCACAGAGGAATAGTCTCTCTCTCTCTCTCTCTCTCTCTCTCTCTCTCGTCACACTGCCATTCCCAGACTAGAGGCTCAAGCTGCAAAGGCGTGGATCGAAGAAACACGAGTGACTCTGTGGGGAGCTTTGAGGTAAATACAGTGGGACTCATTCATAGGGCTCCAATCACCGTACAGCATTCGCACAACCCACACAGTTACTGCTAGTCATCACAGTATAACATCGTTATTTAGTTTTAGAGACAGATCTCTTACAAATAAACCAAAGGAATACATGTGTCATCAGGCGTTGCTCTGAACATCAAATGAATCTAACCCCCCTCCCCCACCCACTCTGGCAGGAGAAGAATTCGCAAATGAACATGCATGGGTGTGCACACAGCGCGCACACACACACACACACACACACACACACACACAGCGATGGCACCAAACATCTGCAATCAGTACAAGTTGGATGGACTTGGTTCAATTAGCATGGAAATCCAGCAGATATAGCGGTGAAGACAGGCCTTTATACACAGGAAGAGAAAGTGAGACTGAGAGTGTGTGTGTGTGTGTGTGTGTGTGTGTGAGTGAGTGAGTGAGTGAGTGTGTGTGTGTGTGTGTGTGTGTGTGTGTGTGTGTGTGAGTGAGTGAGTGAGAAAGAGAGAGAGAGGGAGAGAGCGCAAAATTAATATTGGGTCTCGAAAGGCGCTGCATGAGTTAGCTATTACTAATATTGAGCAAATTTTTTTTGAACATTGGCTCACTTTGTTTTTTTGCTTGGCACATTTTCCTCCAAAATGCGGCAGCACAGTGTGTTATGGGGACACAACACGGAGACAAGAAGGGCGGGAGTAGGACAGATAGGAAGCGAGCCCAGAAGAGAAGGAGAGAGAGAGAGAGAGGGTATAGGGGAGAGGGGAGAGGCAGACAGAGGGAACTCATTAACTTCTCTCTCTCTGCCAGTAAAGCTCGGCTCATATGGGGATCCTTTTATCCCCTCAGCCTTCCATCCAGTCATCGGCACACAAACACGCACGTATTAATTGCCACATGCATGTGCGCGCACATACACGCGCACACACGCGCGCGCCAAGTAATCCGCCCTCCCTGGCGGAGAACAGAAAGTTCTCCATTCAGACATCAACTGTCCCGATCGGCATGAAACCGCATCACCATATAATAAGCATTCCTTCGGAATGTTTACGTTGGGTCAATGTGTTTCTGCGCTCAGCGCCCTGGAAATTCAGTTATGGCGAGTCCAGAGTCGTGCGGTCCGCTCGGAGACACGTTTTTTTGGTCGTTTGCGACAACTGTATCGAGTAGATTAGTTCCTGTCTGTTCTCTGAAGCCTTGCGCGGCTAATCAGTTCCAGCCATATTCCTCATCCGTCCCCCGGAGGGAGATATTTTTGACTGACAGGTGAAAGTGGAGTGTTTCCGATGCCGAATGTTTCGGTTGATGTTGCACTATTGCTATACTTTACTGTTTACATTATTATTTCACTAACTTGTAGCTGCACTTTAAGAATAATTATGGAATGTGAATTTCGACTGTAGATCAGTGGTTGTCAAACTTTTTAACTTCAAGGACCCTCAGAACTTTATTTATTTTATTGTCTCCACCAGCAGAAGGCACGGGGAGAGTATGTTTTGTGCCCGTCCGTCCGTCCGTTACCAGCTAATCTCTGGCACCGTCAACCCGGTCGATGCCATACTTTACACATAAACTCCATAGATGCCAACGACGTACCTCTGCCCCAAATCTTCTTCAAAAAACCACCTTCAAATGTCTAAAAATGGGAAATGGGCTTTTCCACAAACAAACACTCACAGTGCTGGGTTTCCTTATCAGAAACAATACGCCCCAGAGTGTCTGGCACAGGAAAACGAAGCTCAGTGGATTGTCGGGGGTCCTACAGCGAAAGCCGGGGGTTAGGACTGTGCCATTAAGCTTTAGTTGTATCTGTACACATCCCATATCTCCCCCTGTGGCCAGGCAGCGAGGCTAATTTAAGAAGCGTGGGCCCCTGCATGTCAGCTGTCATTAGCATGCAACGCACGCAAATACACACTGGTTGTGCGCACGGTTATCCGCCATGCACGCACGTACGCACGCCGCATGCACAAACTCGCACACACCAACACACACGGCCGCTCGCCGGAAGCAGAAGCGCACGGCGGGCAACTGTCAATTGGCAGACATCATCCACAGATATCCAGACGTCCAACATGTTACACAACCTGGTGCTGTGATGGATGGATGGAGAGAGGGAGCGAGAGACAGTGATGGAGAGTGGGATGCAGAGAGAGAGAGAGAGGGGTGAGAACGAGAGAGTGGAGGAGGCAGCCTTCAGCAATGAGTCTCCAGCAGTAACACAAATATTATAACCAAACTAGTACTATAGAGCTCAACCATTTCTGCATCAAGGCCCACTTGAAAATCTTCAGAGCATGTTTATTTTAATTATCAATCAAGCGTTTGTGTTCTGGCTTGTAATGCAGTTTAAGCTCAGGACTTATTTATCACAATGAACAATCATTTTCCAAGGTTTTTGAGAAAACGTACCGTGAGGTTCTCTTTTCAAATGATTTTTGTAATATTAATGTTATATTATCAATACAATCTTAGTGTTTTGGCAATTATTTGGGGGGGCAGGGGGCCCACTTTCAATACACTGAAAATCACTGCTATCTATAGAGAATCATAGAGAACATGGAGAAATAAAAGAAAGCGTTACAAATCTAGGCTACTTCAAATGTGTCCGCCCGGTTGAGCCAGCACGCTATGCACTGCCGACCCCGAGTGACCCCACGCATACGTCTGCCGCTGTGTGTGTGTAGTATAATTACACAAGCGCGTGTCCAGGTCTCCGGGGAGTCCTCTGGCCTCACAACAACACACAAACAGGAAGGAGAGGATGAGGGCTGCGGCTTGCGATGATGACCGCTGGCAACATGCAAATGACCTGTTTGCATTTGTGCTGATGTGTGTGTGATGGCCAAGGTCAGTGTGGAGGGGAAGAAATGCATGTATGGCTTCCGCCCGGCAACCAAATGATAGCCTATAAAATCAGTCTACTCTTACTGTCAGGTTTTTTGCATGTTGTTCCTTCTTTCACTGTGTTTCTCTCTCTCTCTCTCACACACACACACACACACACACACACACACACGCACAGAGCATTCTATGTACATTATTCTCCCTCAGAGATGATCAAACCCAGGTGTTTCTGAGGTTCAAAGATAGACATGTTGATGTCAGTCTACAGGGGGGGATTGGGGGGTGGGTAGGTATCGCATCCTACCGTATAGACAAATCCAGTTTCTCCAACCTATACCGCCTCAATGGGATGCCCCACGTGCTTGGCGTCTCTCTTTAGCGTGGAGCAGACTGTGCCGCACAGATCAAAGCTGTAGTCGCACACGTTCTGAGGAACACCACACGGTGGACACCACCAGAGGAATGCGTCATGCCGGTAGTCGCATGTATAACGTTGCCCATAACACATGTTCAGTGTTTGCATTACATCTGGTGTATCCAAAACAGACCACTTTAGATTATTATGTAAAAGACGCTGTGAGCTTGTAGATCGGTACGGCTACTCTCACAACTTTTGTGCGACACTCTTGGTATGATGAACTAAGGCGTTAATGTCAAAAACATATTAAAAAAATATAATTAAAGTTTGAAATTATGGACATACAAGGTTTCTGCACGACAGAGACGATATATGTTATTTTTCAAATGTCCTCGAACAGGCCGTAATTTTCCCATCTCACCCATACATCCCCCCACCCCACGCACACGCGCGCACAGCCGCTCACACACATGCACGCTCATCCATTGCCTAGGGGTTATCAGTGGAAATACATTAGCATTCTAGAATACATTAGCGTGGCCCCAGAGCCCTGTGGTTTATGAGTAACCACCTGCATTTAGATGTAGCTCTGCCTCTGATCATGCACAACACATGATGACATCACTACATCCTGCCCCTTCAACACACATCGACTGTACATGCACATGCACGCACATAACCACAAACATGCGCGCACACACACGCACACACGCACAATTATCATATCCCAGATGAACGTAACGTATGCACAAAGAATGATGCACGCACACGAGCATGCAAGCACATACTGTAGGCACGCACCTATGTAAAGACAACCTCATTACATCACATTAAAGCCTAGCTTCACCCCCTGCTGTGAAGCAGGTGTCATGTGATTTTCACAAAAGTCCACGCAGGCAGGCAGTTATGCACACACACATACATTAATACACACACACACACACACACACACACACACACACACACACTACATATGTCATATATATATAAGAGCTGTGAAGCGAGGCTGACATTTCTCTGGCTCCATGCCACTCTTAGAAATGTAGCGCTAATTGCCCCCCCCTCTCCCCACCCAACCTAGTGTTGATTCCAACATGAAGTCCTTCTGGAGCCTTCCCCCAAAACAGCCACCTATACCTAGATACTAACAATGTGACATATGGTCTGAGAGGTAGCATGTGATTAGACAAAGGAAGGTTATTTAAATTTGTTCGTTCATTTGTTTGTCCGTCTTTCTGTCTTGCTTACTGTAAATCGCTCTGGGTTAAGAGCGTCTGCTAAATGCCTACATTGTAAATTGTCTGTCTGTTGCTTTGGTTGTCAAAGCCAGACTCTTCAAGGTAAAACCTGATGTGGAAGCAATAGTGCTGTAATTGTAATGCCTTTTAAAAGGCATTACAATTGCTGTTCTTTATAACGATGATAAATGACCATGTCCTTTGTGTGGTGCGGGTGGGCACGGCATTCTGTGACAGCTGATTACACAGAGGGACACACAGAGGGACTCCTTATGATCTCTTCTTCTGACTGACAGGTGGGGAAGGCTCCAATTAACACATCCACCACAACACAGAATGTCTCTCTCTCTCTCACACACGCGTGCGCTCTCTCTCACACACACACACACGTTTATATAACCATACTTGTGAGGACATCCACATTTTAAGACAGTGAATTCATAAATGCCATAAAGCCATAATCATTTTTTTTACCATAAGCTTAAAGCCGAAAAATAGCATATCAGCTATTTTTCGCTACGACACACCAGCGCGCAACCAAGTGTAAATAAGGCATGACTTTCTCTCTAATCCCTAAACCTCATTTCTAAATGTCTAATCCTAAACCTGAACCACCAACCTGAAGTGTATGCACAAAAACACAAGCACCCCAGATTCACAAATCTAAACAAACTACAAAAATGCATGCCCAAAAAAAACATATAGGGTATATAGGCTACTTAAGCAATATTACACGAGAGGGTGTGGGTTAACGTGATTATTGCCACGACAGGGATGCGGTCAGGAACGAGACGGAGTAGAGTTCCGCAAGCATCACTGAAGTGGCAATAATCACGTTAACCCACACCCTCGAGTGTAATATTGCAATTCTACCACAGTTACCCTTAAAACAAAGAAAATCGCTGAAAGAATATATTTTTTTAATGACAGATGTAGTCACTACGACCACAAATGTCCCAATAAACTAGCTTGCCTAGCCACCGAGTTTGCTAGCGCTCTGGGAGAACAGAGCGGCTGAATTCTTTGTTTTGATTAGGTGGTGGTGTGTAGTGGTTTAACCACCGGCTAGAAGGCTGTTTCAACCAATCAAATTGCTTCCTCGAAACGACCTGTGGTAGAATCGCTGACAGTCCAGTGTGGTTATGAAAAAGGTTGTTTTGTTCTGCAAATCCTCCTGTGACTATTCTCCCATTATTCTGGCTGTACGGGGCCATTTCCTCCCCCAGTTAGCCTGTCATCAGCCCCATTGTATTGTCTGAGAGTGGGCCCAAATGAGGGGCTTTTCAAGGGCTATTTTAGGTACTTTCATGGAAGAATAGGGAGGTTATTCATATCAAATTTCAGGTTTTTCTATCACCGAACAAACACAGGTATTGGACACACATAAACACACGCACGCGCACAAACACTTCCTTCACTGACCCAAACGAGGCAAGTCAAGCACATTCCTGCTCCAAGCCATTTCCTCCATCTTTTCCCAACAGACAGGATCCCATTACAAATGCCTGGCTCTTATCTCTCTCAGAGGCAGCAGAAAACGAAAAATAATAATGCATATTGCAATGGGAATGTCAAAACAAGGCTATAACTAAAGGCATCTCCGCCATATAGGGTAGAGCCAAGGGTTTGGGGCGGACTAACACAAACTATATGGAGCTTTAAACAGTCTTTTGCCATTTAGAGTCCTTGACTCCTTACCACGGCAAGCCAGTTAGCACAGAACCAGATACAGGATTTCCTCAAGGACTTGGCAGTCCAGTCCAGTCTGCAGCAGGCTCCTTTTAATTGGACTCTGACAGACCAACGATTATTGGCAATTATGTGTCCGTTAGCAATGTGCCGATGTCACCAGGAAGTCAAAGGCAAACGCAATCAGGACCTATTAACTCAATAATTACTAATGACCTGTTCTACTGTCCAGAACAGTGGTTCTCAAACTTTCCCTCCCCCCCCCCCCCCCCCCCCACCGGAAAATGTTTTACCAGGGACCCCCAGAAGAGAAGAGATTAATGTTCAAAAAAAGAATCACAATTATTCAAACATTCAAACATTTTCGATATTTTGCTAAACAAATCAATAATTTGCAGATGTACAAGATTGCAGTAAGCTCTTACATCCCCCCACAAGGACCACAATTTGAGAACAACTGGTCCAGATCACATCAGAGGAGTCCTACAGTAAATCATTCTCATTCATATTAAAACACAGATAATAAACTTCATTCATATGCATTATGCAGTAGTAGCACCTTCCCCAAAAGGAAAATAACGTATAGGCTAAGTGCTTCACAATACAGAACAAAGGTAATTACAAAACAGATTAAAATAAAGATTAAAAGTGCTCAGTCTACATAACAGAACAGGAATGACAATGCAACAAGAGGCAATTTAAAAAATAAAAGCAGTTTAACTTATAAAAGATACGCAAAATGGATTCCATGTATCCACGTGGACACACATACAGTAGGTGCGCGTGAGTATGTGTATGTGTGCAGGCTTGGACGCATGTGTGTGTAACTTTGTGAGCGTGTGCAGTTTTTGTGCAAGTGTGTGTGTGTGTGTGTGTGTGTGTGTGTGTGTGTGTGTGTGGTGCGTTTATATATATAGCGCTTTTATCCAAAGCATACATACACCGATGGCGGATGAAACCATGCAAGGCACAAACCTGCACATCAGGAGCAAAATGGGGTTCTGAGTCTTGCTCAAGGACACTTCAACACTAACTCTGGGGGAGCCCGAGATCAAAGTGGGAACCTCACGGTTTTCCCATCCGGCCGTTCTTACCAGCCCCTCTACCCCTGAGCCACTGCCGCCCCCAGTGTGTGTGTGTGTATGTGCATGCATGCATGCATGCGTTAAGTGACAGTAGCTGGAATGGCAACTCCTGCGTGGAAATGGCATACTTTGCTCTAGGCTCTGGCCTGTCAACATTGCTCCATCTCTACACCATTCAGCAGCTCCTATAGGGACTTATACTTCTGCTGCTGTGACTGTAACAGGTTGACCTTGAGAGAAGCACACTTAACCCCAATGTCTGCACACACGGCCCCTGATGAGGTGTCCTATTTCGCCATGTGCCGTTACAGCCATGATGGAGATTCATCTTGTGACTGAATTTGATAAATGCTGTATTATTATGCACTGACCGCATGCCTCGGGGGACCTGGACATGAATTTAAAGACGAGTATAGATCAAAGGACAGTTGAGTGGTGTAGGGCTGCGATTAATAATTTATTTGATTATTCGATTAATTGAAGATGTCATCGATAAAATAATCACTCAGAAGACGATCAATATAGTTGCAACCCTACTGTCCTTTGGGTGAGTCGATTAGTCTGACCACTTAAGCCTTTGTCATATAATGTCACCACGCAATAATTGCCATAATTGCGGATCGACAAGCTCACGACGGATCGCATCATCATGACATGTTCACATTTTCGGTTATGTACCTATAGCTAAGCCCCTCCCCAATCTGCTATGGTCCAATCACAGCTAAGCAAAACATGGGTTAGACAAACCTCTCCACTAATAGTTTTCCTATATGATAAAACAATAAAAAGAAATGTCACGCACATATTTTTCCAGTGCATATGGCAGCTAGGCCTTGTTGACGGATTTTGGAAGAGATTTTGAAGGTCTGGTTCCAAAAATGAACCAGTAGCCTATTTAATGTGTAAAATCCATGATTTTACATTGGAATGAATTAGCCCGGCTGGAATGTGTCTAAGTGGGAGAGGGCAGGTCGTAGCTAAAGGTGAATCAATTAGTTTAATTGTTTCACTCCTAGAGTGGTATGACTGGACAACTGTAAGTTATCTAGTCAACAGCACTTTCTAAATATAGAAATCAGCCTCATAAATCGTTGACTGAATACTAATTATAATAATGTGACAATATGTTGGTGACGACTAGTGATTTCAGGGACATTTGGGGAAATAACTGTACCACTGTACTGTGAAGACATTTTGAGAAATAACTGTACCACTGTACTGTAATGTATCTTTTGTACATTTAGGCTATGTCACAGTCTTACGATAACAATCCCAGATGATATCTAGTTTCAAATATCCTAAAGATCCATATAGATCATTATAGGCCTACTATAATGCTATATCACCCAGTTCTAACCTAACCCCCTCTCTAAACTGCCCTGATATTGCTCAACCCACCCCTTTAGCCCTGGTCAAACAAAAGAAAACTAACAAAAGAAGACAAACACCCATTGTCTGCTTGTTGTGCATGGTTATTTACGTTTCCTTTGTGCTGTGTACAGTACAGTAGGCTTTAGTTTCAACACACAACGGACCCTCTGTTTGCTTGGCCGGTTAGATGCTGCTCACACATATGGGAGGAGACACGTGTGTGATGACAAATCTATCTCCTATACGCCAAACACGGGGCAATCCATCACATGCCCACGACGACTCTCCTCTCAAACAAACACTCATGACATCTGTCACTCCCTCCACGAGCCTTGATCCATGGTGTGATCACACTGCTCATATGTCCAGCCTGAATCACGATCAATCTTCAAACCAAGGGAACAGAGGAGAGAAAGGGAGGGAGAGAGCTGCTCTGTTTACTTGTGGTCTATTCTTGCGGGGGATTTTTTTTTAAATCGAGTGTGTCCATCATCCATCATGCTTTTCCTCTTTAGAGCCAGCGGCGTGATGTTTATCAAAGGAAGCACATTTCCAAAAGCATTACCTGTAGCCAAAAATGATAGAGAACATGTGCGGATAAACGCCAAGGCTCTTTCCGGCATGCAGAAGGCTTTTTCAACTGTCATCAATGACAGAGGGAAAGGTGTCCTCTTTCAGGCAAATCATTGACAGGTGCCTGAAAGGCCTCTCGGAGAGAGGTGAGTGATTTTCCCTATACGCATAACGCATGCACACAAAGTCAATCTCTCGCTCACACACACACACATGTGCAAGCATACACGCAAACAAGCACAAGCACACACGCAGCCATACGCACAGCGCACACACACAGTGACCTTAAGTTGTCAGGAGTCATCAGCATCATATGACCGTGGCGTTAAACATCTGCAGCTCTCTTCCCCGCCAGGGGTTTCGCGGGCTAGGCGGGGGCATGTATCGACTATCGACTGTATTTTTCATAAGTGCTAAAATAGGGCTGAATTTCAGTTCCATTGGAGCCGGTTGGGCGGACCGCTTGAACTTAAAGTGGCTGGGAGGTCCCAGGCCTCCTTTGAAACCACAGCCAAATGCTACATAGTAAAGTTTTCAGTGGTTATTTAACACTGAGACAGGCCCCGGTTCTAGCCTGCTGTATTGGGGCGGGCAGAAATATTAGGTAGGGAACTATCATCTACCATCAATAAATGACATACATCACCTTGTAGCTAGCTACAGAGAAATCTGAAAATACACATGTACAGTTCTAACGTTCACATGTAACTATTCTAACATGCCTAGACATAATGTTATCGTATACATTTTATTAAAGCTGTGTTTTACCTACCATCATACAGTCAATGGAAGCCTATACTTCCCCCTGTTGCCTCTCTGCATTTATAGCTTGTAGCTTTGTGGCAGTGCTTCTGGGCAGTAACCACTAGCCAGAGCCTTTGATGTGCTGGCAGCAGTAATAAACAAAAACCAAACTAATATTAGGAATACTATTTTTTCTTCCAATCATCCAATACGGTGATGCATGGATTTCCCCTACAGTGAAGGGTAGGGGTGTCACTTGCTTTGCATTTCCCTGTTTGTGTGAGCAACCCCTAAGTTCCGTTCCGACACACCCAAAAAGAGGAGACAGGAATTTCTAGTTCTACCGCTGAGTAAAGATAGAAAGACTGCTCGGGCAGGGGAGATAAAACTAGAGTTCTCAACAGGCCCGAAAATTAAGGCCCGGCCCGACCTGTGCCCTCATCAAACCCTGTAAGCTCAAGACACTGCCACCGCTGCCACCCTTAGATCTCCATATATGGAGCTGACCTGTTCTGACATTCCACATGTTGATCTGACCTCATCAAACCCTGAAATAAACATGACAAACAAACAGGTAGTTATACTGTATTAACATGCTCTGCCATACAGACTGGTTAAAATACGTATTTTACTCCTCAGTTAAAATTTAACTCTAAACTTTAAAAAAAATGGTACCAAATGCTTTAATTTAACAACAAGTTGAGCTGTACGGGTCAGAGTGAAATGAACACTGAGAATTTTAATGTGTATCAGACCATCCGTCGTCAAACATACACTCACACAAAACAAACACATTTTCCTTCTCCCGCGCTCATTACACGGTGAAGAGTAACGCACACAAAACAAACATGAGCATGATATGGCAAATCCCAGGAGCCTACTCTTTTGCACGCACAAGCTCACACACACACACACACACACACAAGCTCACACACACACACACACACACACACACACACACACACACACACACACACAACACACACACACACGTTTGTATTAATACATTTGTGAGGACGTCAACATTTTAGGATGGCAATTTTATGAATGGCATTTTCACAAATTTCACTTAAAATTCACTTAAGCCGGAAAATAGCAGATCTCAGACGTGCCACTATGACTATGAGCTTGTACGGTCCGGCTCACAATGTCAATTTCTCAAACTATACCTGTGGCCCTCACAAGTATAGTAATACAAACACACTACTATAAACACACACGCTCACGCACACTTTTAGTTTGGTTTTTTTGTACAACCGCAAACGTGTTTACTGTAGACTAAGCTAGGGCAGACTTAAGCCTTGGCATGGAGAACAAAAGATATTTCAGCCTAGAACATCCCTCCCTGCTAGACTCAGGCTGGTCGTGGCTGCTTTTATCAGCGCTGCAGTTTGTGATTGGTATTTAGCACAGTGTTTACACAAACACAGGTTGGGGCAGGATATATCCACTTAGAGCGTTTGGAGCGGCAGTGAGTAATGCACTTTATTCAACCTTAAGCACATTAAGGCTGCAGTGACGCCCCTGTCACAAAGGACACTGGAACGGGGTTCCCCCAAATGTACTTTTTGCCATGAAAAAAAAGATTTTGAGACAGTGAGTCTCAACAGAAGATGAGACCTCCCAGCTAGTCTAGTCTAGTTAAATCTGTGTCTAAGAAAATGCTGATAGTCGTTGGAAAACCAGTAATTTTCTTGTGTGTGTGTGTAAGCATTAAAACCAAAATGTATGCATAAAATTAAAGACACTTTTAAGGAACATTTAACGATTTTTAACAAAAACAAATAATCAAATAAAAATATAGCTCTCCAAAAAGCCTGTTATCCAAAAGAAACGTACTTTACATTTACAAATATTAAAGAGCTTTGAAAACCTGACATTTAATAGTCATAAATATGTCCCAAACTATACCGTAACATTATTTTCCCCAGAGGGATATACTGAATCTAATTATGTTCACACAATCTGTGCAGTTTTTTTTAGCCTCAAGATACCTTATGACTTATGAGTACAGTAAGCAACAACGTTGGACACGATATACATGTCCAACAGACGCAGCATTTTCCTAAAAACCGGCAAACAAAATTACAAATGGCTGAGTGGAACGGAAATGGTCCACTGGGCTTTCATTAAATTTGATAGTAAACCAATTATTTTTATTAAGAGATGCCAATTCGCATTTAGTTAATCTGACATATTGCATTGTACGCATACTCACAAAGACTTGCAAGCACACACACACACACACACACACACACACACACACACAAATGTGGCCACGCTCTAGTTGCAGAGTGGAAAACAGGCATTCTGTGCCTAAGGCTATGCAGAACAGAACCAGACACATATACACACAGAACTGGACCACTGAACCACACACACACAGAGAGAGAGAGAGAGAGAGAGAGAGAGAGAGAGAGAGAGAGAGAGACAGAGAGAGAAAGAGCACACAGCAACAGCAGCACACAGACAACAAAAACCCAGCATGCGACGTTGGTCCAAAAGCGTTGCATTCTCCCATTCTTTACTTAACCCTACATCAGAGCCTGACCGATGACAGATTTTTAGGTCCTATGCCGATCTCGATTTTGGAGAGTCCTACTAGCCCACCATTGCCAATGTTTTGTAACCAACCCACAGCTTTAACTAAAGTTTTTCAAAAAATAGCCAATCTGCAAGCTCAAACATTGACGTATTGTGAGCTGGTCTAACATTTTTGTCACATCGGCTGCATACTGTAATTGTCAATAGCGATCCGATGTCAAGAAAGACAAATAAATAATGTCCGATATATCAGCCTGGCCATAAACTCTATCAGGGTTGCCCAATAAGAAGATATCGATCAACCAGTAGACCACATATATGTCATATACCATAAAGACATTACAAAACTCAACCTCCTTTTGGAGCCACTTTAAATAAGGCGACTTGACTGATTGACATGAAGAACAGACAAGTGGACAGAAGACAGACAAGTGGCTGGATTTGTCATATTCTTGTCTCATCAGTTGAGTGCATTAGTGGACTAGTATAAAATATACAGTAGGCTAAATTGAGCATAAACATCGCAGTTCAGGCGGGACAAGTCAAGTAGGTCGTACCCTCCAATCACATATGGCCACGATACTTCAATCTACGACGTGGTCTGTGGTCAGACCAACCATAGCTATATAAAAAATAGATGCCTCATTGGCCGCTGCAGTTCGCAGTTAGTCACAAGTGACTACTAGCAAATCACAGTGTGTCTTTTCAGGGACTTACCAATTCAATCCAAATTAAAGGAGCTTTATTGGCATGAGAAAACAAACATTTACATTGCCTTTGGTTGGCCTACCGAACGTCCCCTTCTGTGACGCACCATTACGTTCCTTGGACTCACACAGAAGCTTGGCAAGCTTCCGCTATGCTTCCACAAAAGCTTTCCTCCATGTTGCCTACTCTCCAGATACAAAAGCTTTCCTCCATGTTGCCTACTCTCCAGATACAAAAGCTTTCCTCCATGTTGCCTACTCTCCAGATACATACGCTGTGTTTCCTCCATGTTGCCTACTCTCCAGATACATACATACGCTGTGTTTCCTCCATGTTGCCTACTCTCCAGATACATATGCTGTGTTTCCTCCATGTTGCCTACTCTCCAGATACATACGCTGTGTTTTGTGATCTTAGAGTCTGTGACAAGCATTGCCTCAAAGATAGCAGATCCAAAATGTGTATGTTCTTGACAGCGATGATGTGTGGATAATATACAGCCCGCTCTCAGAAGTGGACCGACTCCAGTCAGACATGAGTGTCAATCTGGTGACTAGGTGTCTAAAAGCATGCGAAGCTCACATCAAAGGCCTGCTTATTTTAATGGTGCCCAGACCACGTAGACGTAGAGAGCAGGGCTGGGGGAAATACTTCATGAGAATAAGGCATGAGGACTGCAGAGGTGGAAGAAAGACAAGCATTTCATATTGTTCACTGCCCCATTAAATAACAGCCTCGGGAAAAGTAAGGGAGTGTGAGTGTGTGTGTGTGTGTGTGTGTGTGTGTGTGTGTGTGTGTGGGGCAATATATCAATTGTAACTTGTGTACATCGCAATGCAGACATGGATGATTCTGCATCGATGTAGTAACATCACATAATTGATTATAGCCTTCTAACATTTATTGTTGGCTTTCCAATTATTGTGTCACAATGTTGTATTGAACTGTGACGTATAAAAATTAAATTGAGATGCATTGTCATCATGATGTGGCCTTGTAAAATCTAATCTAAAACAACAGACATGTTATAAAGAGGGAGAGCAGACATTGTTTAAAAACAAAAGTGCTGATGCATTAAAAGTGCAATATAGATAAAGTGCTATTCATCTCAAGATGTTGGTTCTGGTTCTAGAGGCTAGTTGAAGATTCACGGTACACTTGCTGCCCGGGTCCACTGCCTTAATGTTTACATGATCAAATGGAGAAATATTATACAGTCACTGTCGCCCAACACCCTGAATCCCTTCTCACGCTGAAGCTTTCTTCTGAGAGGATACTAGGTGAATAGAGAGCCACCAAAGCATGAGCTTCCACAACAAGCATCAACCTCTCTGAGTCCTGTGTGTGCCAAAGCATTGGGTTGATAATAGACATGGTGGGGGATTTAGTTTCGTATTTTTACCGTCTGGCAAATGAAGACTACAAAAGCACAAGACAACATGCATACATAAAAAAACAACCACACGCACGCACACACGCACACCAACAGCACACACACACACACACACACACACACACACAAGCCTGGGTGTGATGGAAGACTGCCTGGCAGACACACCGTCTAACCTCCTCATTAGCACAAATGAGAGTGTCGGCAGATAAAGACCCCTCTCTGTGTCCTTCCCACTCCATACTCACACTCTAAATATGACTCCTAATCCCAAATTCCGCTGCCTCACGCAGAACAAAAGGAATGGGGCACATCACACATAGAGCGCTAAATCAGAGGCAGTGTGGGTGTGTGTGTGTGTGTGTGTGTGTGTCGGAATACTGCACATCACAGATACATAGAGAGAGAGAGAGAGAGAGAGACTTATTTGCATCTGTCCTCCAAAGCACACTGACACAGGAAGAGGAAGCCATGAAGGCTACCTTTGACCTTTAACCCCTGCCAGGAAGAGCTTAACACCCCCCCCCCCCCCCCCCCCCTGCCCTCCCCACCTCATCCGTCTTCCTGTTGGAAGTGGGCCAGTGGCGCTCCGAAAGGACTGGAGCAGATCAGGACGCCGTCCGCTCATTTCCTATTACCCTCTGTGCTTCTAATCAATAGTTAATTACCTCCAAAACGCTCTCTCTTTCTCACATAGCGAGGGGGTCTGAGTGGACAGCACACACAGGGGGATAGGGGAGGAATCTGCCTGGAGGAGGAGGAGGAAGAGGATGGGGTTGAATATGTACAGTAGCAGGCAGCAGGGAGGAGGAGGAGGATGGGGTTGAATATGTACAGTAGCAGGCAGCAGGGAGGAGGAGGAGGATGGGGTTGAATATGTACAGTAGCAGGCAGCAGGGAGGAGGAAGAGGATGGGGTTGAATATGTACAGTCGTAGGCAGCAGGGAGGAGGAGGATGGGGTTGAATATGTACAGTCGCAGGCAGCAGGGAGGAGGAGGATGGGGTTGAATATGTACAGTAGCAGGCAGCAGGGAGGAGGAGGAGGAGGATGGGGTT